>NC_140978.1:24201000-24593500 GCF_056783735.1 Eptatretus burgeri | reverse complement strand
TCTGAACTAAAATTTAATCGTCTTGTTCTTGTCACCTAACCAACTCATCCACCAAGTTTCGTCCAAATCCGTCACTAACTTTTTGAGATACCTTGCTACATATCGTTTTAGCCCAATCACTCCATGGTGAATAATCACGAAAAAAAATTCCCAAATCCGGATTCAGACCTTCACTAAAAATCGAATCAATTCTTCCTTGTTACATACCCAACCTGCCCACCAAGTTTTATCCCAATCCGTCCACAACTTTTTCAGATATCCCGCTATATGTTGTTTTTCATCCGATCCCTCAATGATGAAAAATCACTTTAAAAATTCTCTGATCCAGATCCGGATTCGGATCTTCACCAAAATCTAATCATTTAGCCCGAGTCGCATACCCAAGCTCTCCACAAAATTTTGTCCGAAACCGTAAACAAATTTTTGAGATATCCTGTTCACAAACAGACAGACAGACAAGCCGGTAGGCGGCGATGGGTCGCCGAGCATGGAAACTATAAGATATAGAGCAAAATGGATGTCATAATAGCGGATAGAGAATCACTTAGGATTATCTCTATCAGATCCCATCCAGTTCCATCTACTGATAACTACTCGGTATCCATTTGAATGAAAAGTACTGAAAATGTGGTTTGAAATCGGAAATCTCCAAAGTTCGAGGGGGTGCTGTGGGTGAACAAAGATCTAAATCGAAAATCCAGCTCGATCGTTTGTGCACAATGTATTCCAGACGATTAGTGTGAATTTTCATGACCATCCGACCATAACCCTAGGAGGAGTAGCATTTGGTGCGAAGGCACCTCCAGCTCTCGCATATTATCGATTTTTGCACGAATTGACCTTTGACCCCTGACCTAAGCGAAATCGGTCAAAATGTCCTGAGGCAAAGTTGTAGTACTCATTGAGTACCATGAACCTGCAAAGTTTCATTCATATCGATGCACTCACCTGGTCGCTAGGGGGCCTTCAATTTTCGCGCATACCCTAATTGTAGGGGGCACTGCGGGTAAAGTATTCCATATATCACAAAAACCGGAATATATTTGATAGAGCATCGCCTGTAGATCATTCGTGCCAAATTTCATAACCCTACGTGGGATAATGGCTTTCGGAATTGATTTCGCGTGAACGGTACCGATTTTGAAGGTTTTTCGGTTGTTGCTAGGGAACCAAAGTGTCCATAGCAACCATCCCAATTTCCCAAGCACTAGGTCATAAGATGTACCTACCATCCGAGTTTGGTCAAAATCCGCCCACGTTTACTACCAATTATGCTGATGACAAACGAACAAACATCCAAACAAACATCCAAACAAACAGAATTACTGATAATAAGGGTCACCTATTTCGGCGATCCAACAGACAGACAGACAGACAGGGGGTGAAAACATAACCTCCATTCACCTTCGATGGCTGATGCAAATACACATCAACATGAATTACCAGATGGTCAACTTGATTTTATTCCTTGGCCAAGCATGACCACTTGCAAATTCAAGCTTGTAATCGCGAGCTCCAGCCGATAAGGTGTGTCGTGGACGTTTGTAATGACCATCACGGTAAGTCAACTCCCTGGAAATATATTATCCTTTTGCTTTAGCCCTACTACTGCAAACAGATGATACTACTGCAAACAGATGATACTACTGCAAACAGATGATACCACAAACTGTATCAGCTGATGAGACATAACTTTTGTGTTGCCACCCAAGCTGTCATCTATTATATCATATCTTTGGTTTCAGCCTTGACGTTATAAATTACTTAACGATATAGCTCAAGTAATCCATCTGCTTCATTTAACTTTCCTTTAAAATAATGAGCCCCAGAGGGAGAACTGGCCATTTCTCTTTGTCACCTGGAGACATTTATGGACAGTTATGATTAATATAAATGGAACTACGTTTTCTCCAACTGCTTTGGCATGCACCTGGTCATATGCTGTATTTCTCCAGTCTGGATGTCGTCCAGCTATGAATCTGATGAATGGTGTTTTCACTGCACTTTTAATTCAGCTTCGAGCAAAAATAAACTGATACTAAATATGAAAGTCCTTCGGGATTGGTCGAATAGTTTATTGTGATGCAACAGGGGATGCCGGCTTCCAATTGGTGGGTGAGGGGCATGACCCACTGTCTTAATGGTCGCAGTTCCGGAGGCATCATGAATCTGTGGACATCGATTTGAGTAAACAGTTGCCTATGCTATATAAGACAATTGGATAAGTGATTTAAGTTAGAGATATTTAATATCACACAATATTTGAACTTCTCTCTTCAAAGTTACGAACACCAACTCCAAAATGTTCAAGCAAGGTTGACTGAGAAACCACCATGCACATCTTCCGAGAGAACAAAGTGAGGAAATTGCTCGTCTTCAACATAAAAAACCAGGGTTTATGAGTGAGGTAAGGTATTTGACTCGGTGAACACCACTAGTCTATTAACAAAGGAGATGTAAGAGCCTTTGTGATATTTGACTCATTAAAGAGTAAACTAGAACAGCACTCGGTGGAGCGCATATCTCTGACAGGCTGAACAGTATACGTTTTGTATCCCACTGATAGGCCAGATCTGGATCCGGACCTTAACCAAAATCGAATTAGCTTGATATTGTCACCAAACAGTCATCCACCAAGTTTTGTCATAACTTTTTTTTACATTTTAATTTTAATTTTTTTTACAACTTTTTGAGCTATCGTGCTATATATCATGTTTGGCCCAATCTCTCAATGGTGAAGAATCACTTAAAAATTCTCCTACCCTGATTCGGATCTTCAGCAAAGTTTAATCAATCCCTGGGAAAGCCACATTTCCAAGCTGGCCTCCAAAGCCAGTCGCTGACTGGGAATCCTCCGTCGTGCAAGGTCCTTCCTCGGCCCACCTGAGTTCCTGACTACATACAAAGCTTTCGTCCGCAGCCTGATGGAGTACTGCTCTCCCCTCTGGGCTGGTGCTCCTGCCTCCCACCTTTCTCGGCTTCACGCTGTGGAAACCAAGGCATTTCGGATCATTGGTATTTCCCACGATGAGGCTGAGTCTTTGGGCCTTTCACTCTCTCATCGCAGGCAGGTTGGTGGCCTTTCTTTCTTCTACTGTCTCCTCTCCGGTCTCGCCACCCCCCGTCCCCCAATCCCCCCGCTCTGTCTGCGATTTGTCCCCACCATGTTTCCGCAGGGCGCACAAGGTCTGCCAAAACCCCCCTTCTGGTAAAACTACCAAAATCACGAATCACTGCTCATCTTCACTCTTTCATTCCTCTTTTTTCCTGCCTTTGGATTAAACTCCCTCACTCTGTTTAATCCCATTCTTCCCTCCAGGCCTTCAAAACAGCTGCTCACCACCACAACTTATCGTCCCCCATCAAAAACCTCGATCTTTTCTACCCCCGTTAATCCACCCCAAGCCCACCTCCTTCAAATTCCCTGCTTTCCTTCCTGAAAGTCCCTGTAGTGTCCATCTTGTTTACCCCATGTTCCCCACCCCATCCCTTCCACAGATCTCCTAATGTCCTTCCCACTCCCAGCCCTCTTGTCTCATGCCCCCCTTGCTGTGCATTGTGTGTTCGCTCTCATACGAGCCTTGACAAGGTATACAAAAAAAAATTAGTTCTTGTTACACACCCAACCCGTCCACCAAGTTTCCGCCGAATCCATTCACGACTTTTTGCAGATATTCTGCTCACAGACAGAAAGATGGACAAACAGACAGAGACACAGACAAACAGACAGGGGTGAAAACATAACTTCCCTACACCTTCAGTGGTGGAGGCAGTGAATGACTGGTCCTTATTCTGCGGAAGATCGTAATTCCAACACACGGCTTGAAGCAGTGTTGGAATAACAAAAAACAAAAAAGTAGAATTTCTGCTTTCACTTGGGCAGGTTAGGGTTGCGGTTTGGTTAAATTGTTTTAATGATCGAGGAACCTTGTGCTTCCTCATGCCATGAGGTTCTTTGTGAAAAGCTTTCATAAATCAAGTCGGATAACTTTTTTGTGAGATTACAAAGAGCTTTGATAAAATAAGGAACACAGAAAAAACAATTGGAGTGAAACGTTATCTCCGCCCAGCAATATTACCGCAAAGTTTAGTTTCCATCCATTTGAGATAATTGTGTCGGCCTGTTTGGTGTTCTCATCTGAGCACATAGGACGTCGCACTGGGATCCTTGGTGAAAAGCCCACATTTTATAATGATTTGTCCATTGTGGCCTGATGTATTCTTACATGAATTATTACAAGTACAACGATTTCCTAATGTCCTTGTCCAACATGCGATGTACGTACAAGCTCCTTCATGTGCATTATCTATAATCAGATTTGGAAACAAAAAACAAACTGGATATAGTAGCACTCTCACATCCGGATTCCAATGCCATGATGTGATAACGTTCAAAACAAGGTTTAAACATATCTATCACAGTGGTCTTCCTGATTCCCTTTGGAGGTTATTTTTGAAGAGATGAGCCACTGGCAGACAATGAGCCAAACTATGCACATGTTTCCACTTACACAAAGCACCAGGAGCAATCGGGTATGGCTGTTGTCAGAGCCAAGAAGGCATTCATATGTTATGGGAACCCCTTGGGGGTTGGGTGGGCACCGTGAAACCATGACATGACATTGACCTAATGTCCAAGCAATATTATTTTCTAAACCCCACAGAACATCTCTAGTTTTATACAGAAGATATATCAGGCCAAGTACACATAAACGAATTCCTCTCCAAAAAAACCATATGCACATGGCATGAACAAAAGGAGTTTAATCCTCTAGATGTGATATACTTTATACTGCACAAGGTAAACCACATATGAAAAAATACCCCCGTGCGGGAGTGACGGTCATCTCTGCGAGAAAATATATAGCCTCCTGAAGGTAGGGCAGTTCTTGCAAACTTTGAAGTCACGTGACGCGGAAACGAAAGCGAATATCGAAAATCCGGCCCGACCAAATTTAGAAATTGTCCCATAGATTTATATGCCACAATCAAATTCAAGATTGCTTGAGAAATGCAGGAGATAGATTTTGAAAATCGTCATTTTCGCATTTTTTGCCAACTTTGAAGTCACGTGACACGAAAACGAAAGCGAATATCGAAAATCCGGCCCGACCAAATTTAGAAATTGTCCCATAGATTTATATGCCACAATCAAATTCAAGATTGCTTGAGAAATGCAGGAGATAGATTTTGAAAATCGTCATTTTCGCATTTTTTGCCAACTTTGAAGTCACGTGACACGAAAACGAAAGCGAATATCGAAAATCCGGCCCGACCAAATTTAGAAATTGTCCCATAGATAAATATGCCACAATCAAATTCAAGATTGCTTGAGAAATGCAGGAGATAGATTTTGAAAATCGTCATTTTCGCATTTTTTGCCAACTTTGAAGTCACGTGACACAAAAACGAAAGCGAATATCGAAAATCCGGCCCGACCAAATTTAGATATTGTCTCATAGATTCATATGCTACAATCAAATTCAAGATTGCTTGAGAAATTGTGGAGGAGATAGAATTTGAAAATCGTCATTTTCGCAACTTCAAAGGCCTCGTGACCTTGACCTTGACCTTCGGTGACCTTGAAAGTCATACCATCGTGTACGTCTCATCGACCTCTATCAGGATCACTAATGACCAGATCTCCCGCTTCAACTTCATTGTGAACGGACGGATGGACGGACGGACGGACGGATCGAAGGACATCGACAGCCATATTATTAGGTCATGCTCGAAGAGATGACCTAAAAAGGCTATAGGGTCCATCTTACCTACATCATGTCCCAATTTCTGATACAAGTTATCTGTACACACACACACACACAGACACACACACACACACACACACACACACACACACACACACACACACACACACACACACACACACACACACACACACACACACACACACACGAAAGCTAGCATTATTACTACAAAACAAACGGCAGTTGGAATAGTCAGCGATGTTAGGGCATTATAGGGACTGTTTGGTTGAGATTCTTCCAAAAGCACCAAATTTTTCCCATATGTTGCCTATACCATACTTTTTCGATTTTAGATGGGCGCCAAGACGGGCGCCCCCCGAGGCCGCCATAGTGGTGAAATCCAATTATGGCCGCCATCCGGGTTAGAGGTCAATCGTAGTTTAAAAAAACCCAAAGGGCTAGAATCATGAATAATACCACTTTTTATGGGTTTTCTGGGTGAGGGAATCTGATTCTGATATTATTTCAACGATTTGAGGTCAAGGTCACCCCGCAAGGTCACCCTAAAGGTCACTTTGGGGTTAAACCCGGCGTTTTTGGGGCATAATTTCAAAAATGGCTTGCCTACGGCCTCTATGGCCTACCTGGGTTATCAATCAAAAGAACCCGTTAATCATTCAGAAAATAAGACTTGAATGTTTTTAATTTTGAATGTTTTAAATTTGACTCATAATGTCATAAACTTTTTGTTTCATTTTTAAGATAATACCAAGTCTGTGAGTGTCGACGTGTCCAGCAGCGGCGGTGGTGCATGATGCCATTCGGAGCTGTGACGTCTACTCTATCTCATGAGACTATCCTATCCCTGTTCTTGCGTTTTCAGGAGTGGATCCGGAACCTGCGACTCAGCCTGCTATCGTGTCGCTGTGATGATGAGACGAAAGTGCATCACGACGACGAGCCTACATAATATGAGTGTCGAACTATGTCCTCTACCGAAATTATGAATTGGGGACTCTGTTATCTTTGTCAATCAGACAAAACTGGAGAAGCCTTGCAAACTCCTAAGGAGGAGGGACTTGTATCACTTGAGAGAGATCTCAAAGACTTCAATGTTATCAATGCCAATAATCTTCCTTCTGGTATCAATGTCACGATTCGTCAGTTGAATGATGGCTCAGGTATTGCAACAAATCTTAAATCGCATAAGGCTCGGTATCACAAAACTTGCAGGAGTTATTGAAGTCGTTCTCGTGTCAAACGGGCGAGAGAGAAGCTAGACAAAGAAGCCAGCTCAGAATAGTCCCCAAAAAATCAGGTCATCTGGGGGATTTCAGCCTCCAGCCAATGTCAAGTGTTGTGTAATCTGTGAGGGGAGGACCAGGCCAACCTCCACAAGGTAGTAACCGATGTCGTAGATGCCAATCTAAAGAGTTGGGCGAAGACGAACAAAAACTTTCATTCACTTGGCAGACTGGTTGCCGTAGCATCTGGTGCACATGCGGCTGATGCCTATTATCACCATCAGTGGCGAAATCTGTTATTCTCCCTCTGGGGCTCATTATTTTAAAGGAAATGGCGAAATTCACCAGTGAAGTGTTATGTACGTTTGCGAGACTCCGCTCGCGCTGCCGAGCGACTAGAATCGGTGGGTCCTGCACCTCCGCCCTTCTATCCCATCATCTGCGCTCAAATTGTAGCCCTCATCGAACATTTAGACACCACCGTATTTAAGCTCTCAGAGCTACGCGAGATGTATCAAAAGCTTATGAGTGATCAAGGTCACCCATGCCGAGACAAAAAAGAGCCACACTCAACTCGATACAAGGATCACCTTCTCGACCTCCTACTTGAATGGGCTGAGTTTTCCAAGGGGAATGAAGGCAGGAAGGATATTTACATATCTCACAAACTGAAGGTGGTTGATGACCAAGTTGATGAGCTGACCAAGACATATAGATCTCAGATTTGTCAAGAGGACGCACTTACGTTCATGCGGACTGCGGTGATGATGCACAAGTTTTGTCTGCAGAGTCAGGAGCCTTTTGACAGCTCCTTCCCCCTTAACTGCCTAACGGCTCCAGTCAATGAGAGATGAGGAGTTTCTTCAACTTAGTTCTCGGGGGCTAATCAGCTCTTCGTGGACGTGAGAAGATCAGTGGCGATGCCAATCTGGATGCGCGGGAGAAGATCGCATGCAACATCTCACAACTGTTCATCTACAATACTAGTAAGGTTACGCACCATGCAGTCAAGACGTTTGCAGTATGTCATAACAAGGAGCGAGAAACCCCATTTCCCCTGTATCGTGGCCTCAAGCTGCACGGATACGCACGGGACAAAAACAGATTGGGATTGACCAAGAACAGGGTATCTTGGTATCGTACAATCGCGTCATGGAAGTGAAGCGAGATGTTGCGCGTGTGGTGTGTGCTCGCCATGCTCAGGATGGGGTGGTGGTACCCACCAACAGCCGTCTCAAGGTCTTCACCACCCACGATGTGGATAATATAGATAGTAAAGCTCAGGGCAACTTCTCACTGGACGAGTTCCACGGATATGTCCTGAGCGTACATAGCGGCATTTTGTCAGCAGATGTTATTCCCGAAGTATTTTAATAAAAATTGTTCCTGAATAATTTTTGTTGAATTTTTAGTGGAACCACTTTTGATCTTTGACCTTTGAACCAAAATGGGGTGACCATGACCTGAAATCATCAAAATGAGATCAGAATCAGATTCCCTGACCCCGGAAACCCCTAAAAATTGGCATTATTCATGATTCTAGCCCTTGTGATTTTTTAACTACGATTGACCTCTAACCCAGATGGCGGCCATAATTGGATTTCGCCAATATGGCAGCCCCGGGGGGCGCCCGTCTTGGCGCCTGTCTAAAATCGAAAAAGTATGGTATGGGCAACATATGGGACAAATTTGGTGCTTTTGGAAGAATCTGAACCCAAAAATCCCGAACATCCTTGACTAGAAGCTGTTGAGGGCTCGATGACGATCCTGAAAAGAGCCCTCGGAACAAAACTTTGAGAACAAGAAAACCTCACAGCTTGGTCTGTGAATCATGCCCCCTTTATTGAAACGGAGGTGGCTACTTCAAGCCCTGGGAGGACTCCGATCCACATTCTGAAACCTGAATATGTGGAGATAACGACCAACAAACACACACATACCAACAGGTCTGATTCTCATTCTCCCAACTTATCTTCCTCTCCAAGCTGTGATACCAGGTGTAACAAGTGAACAAATATGAAGCACAGCAAAAATATCATTATAAACACCATGCCTGTCATACCTCCATTTCAGATCTCCTATATAATGGCCGTTTCACACCTGCAACCAGGTATCACAGTTTGTAACCATCAATGTGTAAAATAAATAAATAAATATACACATAAACCAGGAAAAAAAATTCAATATACAAAGACATTTTCAGGTGTATTGCACATAAAAAGAGAGTACAAATAAGAATGAAGGAAAACCTGATTATCATGGAGTATGGTAGTCATGGCATACTGCAGTACTCCATATATAACAGAGGAATGATACAGGGGAAAAAATGGCCGCCCATTCAAATGTGTATACAACGACAGGCTTATAAACCGCTATATAGAGTGAAGTCATAAGCATTTAAGAGGCATACTTTTATTCTCGAGCATTTTCTGAACTACCAAGACTTTAAAATATGCCAGAATACATCGCTAAAGTACCACAAGAGATTGTTAAAACACTAATTTGTACTTCTTCTTCTTCTTCCCCACTAAAAACAATGTTAAACTGTAGCCCGACATACCTCAATAACTGCTCAAGCCATGATGGTGATTCCAACGCAAGGAAGTTACTTTGTCTCTGGGCTCGTGTCTCAACCCAAAATTTAAAAACGCATGAAACATCAATTGTTTCATTCGGAAAATAAATTGAACTCAAACAAACTTGTCCAGGATCGTTATCAGGGGAAATTGACACTGAACAGTATATATATATATATATATATATATATATATATATATATATATATATATACATATACATATATATATATATATATATATATATACATATATATATATATATATATATATATATATATACATACATATATATATATATATATGCGCCTGGTGTTGGCGCAGCGGTTAGGGCAGCGGCTTGGGATCCAAAAGGTCCTGAGTTCAAGCCCCGTTGGGCTACTTAATTAATACACCAGGGGGTTGACTCAGTCTGTCATCCTTCCGAGGTCGGCGAAATGAGTACCAGTATACTGGGCCGGTGTATACCCCGGTTAAAATAGGTGTACCATATCCCTGTGTTGTACGAGGCGACCAGGGTTGCATCAGGAAGTGCATCCGGCGTAAAACATGTGCCAAATCACTATGCGGATCAAACGGATGATCCGCTGTGGCGACCCCTAACGGGAGCAGCCGAAAGAAGAAGAATATATATATATATATATATATATATATATATATATATATATATATATATATATATATATATATATATATATATATATATATATATATATACACACACACATATTGTTACGGCTGTGGAAATTCGCCTTACACCATAAAGGGCCTGCAGGTGAGATATCTCGATAGGTCCATGTGTAGTCAGCCCAAACCCATTGTATAGAGGGGTTTTATGTGATTCATCCAGGCTACGACGCTTTGAGTTAGCCATTTTTTCTTTTCTGTCGTTATTCTGAACCAACCACGTCTCAACTGCCATCACACAACAACCACCTTAACCACCACGCTGCAACCTGCAGACAACAACCACAGCGCCAACCCTCACCACAGAAGACCCTCCACCACCTTCGCCTTTACCTTCACGAATTCATCCCACATCATCGCTTCTACGGCCATTCCCGCACCACCTGTGAACACTGAACATCAGGCTGTCTCGGGCCCGTTCGGCGATTGGTGCCGAACGCACCGAGCCGCGAGCGCGAATGGCGGCCTTTCCGAGGGGAAAATTCTGATCAGAAACGCTTCACGCCCACTTCTCCTCCGTCCAATTGGCGAGCGCGGGGCGGTTTGGCCCCGCCTCCAAGCGTGTGTATGTGAAGTCCGTATATGCAAATTTTAGGATCAGGAGAGATTCACGCCCATTTTTGCCCGACCAATGGCTGACCGGAGAGGGGGGGGCGTGGACCCGCCTCCAATCACGTTCTGATCCTAAAATTTGCATATTGGCTGCTCCTGCCGCCTATAAAAAGGCGAGCGCAAGGCGAATTGGGGTGAGTTGGGTTTTGAAGTTGCTTTCAGGAGAGTGTGGAACTGAGAAGAGGGGAGGAGAGAGTGTCGTCGAGAGAGTTGGGTTTTGGAGTTGCTTGGAGAGTGTCGTTGAGAGGTTGCTCTTGGGGACAAGGAGTGATGCGTTAGCGGAGTTGAGTGCGCGAGGTGAAACTGCAAGTAAGGGAGCTCGGGTCTGAGGCAAGAAGGACGGCGGTCGGCGACGAGGTTGCGTTGTGGGGGATCGCTCGTCTCGTCGTGAGACCAAAGCCAGCCAGCCACTCCCCTCCCCCAGGGCATCAACAATTCCCCCTTTTCCCCCGTGCTGAGATAGTGCAAAAGAGGGCCCCGTTCCCACCCCACCTCAAACGTGATGCCAACGAAACCCGCCAAGGGGCACGGAGTCAGGGCACAGCGGCGCGGCCACATTTGTGGCTTACCCGCCAACGCGTCACGAGGACGTGGGTAAGACCTCCCCGGTCTCACAGACCTGGCCGCTCTTCCAGGTCACGCGCACATTTGGCCTACGGGCCTGTCTGCCTCCTTGTCTGTGAGGGTGGCTTCTTTCCTTTGCTTTTGTGTAAATGTGTGTTGGTGCCATCTGTGAAGTAAAACTGTATAAGTGTTGCAGTGTGTGCGTGTCGTCAGTTTTAACTCTTACATTTGCTTTATGTGCATTTTGATTCTGTATGGCTGTATATACGTGCTTTCCGTGTGCCGGGAAATAAAAGGCTTGCTTGTTGAAGTGTGCCCGTTTTGCTTTGTCTTTTCTCTATTGACTCTGCATCCTGCTTCACGCAAGGGGTTCGTAGTGGGTGCAACATCCCGGTAATTAATCTGAACCGTCCAGGTCGACGATAACACCGCTCGGTTATCCCGATAGTACGGAACGGGTCGCCCAAGCGGCTCTTGTCCGGAGTCGACCTGTGGCGAGGTACGATCGCCCGGTTTACCATCCGCGTGGGTACTTAGGTAGGTCGAGTTTGGTGAACAACCCTATCCCACGCGGGTGGCCGATTGGCACGATTGTGGTGAGGTCTAAAGGCCCACCCATGACTAGCTCCCGGCGTTGGTCCGAGAGGGTCACAACAGAATTGTCCGTCCGGTGGGCGACATGCCGGGATTTGAGTTACGAGGCTGTTCGCACGCCGGCAGGCGCGAATTAGCAACAATATATATATATATATATATATATATATATATATATATATATATATATATATATATATATGTAAAAATTTTATTGTTTTCAAAATTGATATTTGCATCGACATTTCCGTATACGTGGTAATCCACATAGTAGACTGAACCTAAAGCCAGGATTGAGGGAGGGAGGGGTAGAATGTACCATAAGCCGAATTTAATGACATAGTTGGATTTAATCCATGCCAAAATAACAAAATATATAAAACATTAAGCATTTTATGACTAAAAAATTGCAGAAACAAGAAAAAAAAAGCATTTTTAAAAAATGTAAAAACAGAGGGATTAAATCTCAGAAAAACAACCAAACAAGGTAGGAATGACACCACATCACAATGCCACAATACGACACCACAATCCTCTTATGGATTAACATCACGACATCTTTTGACGTTTTACTTTTGTTGTGGGATTGTGATGGATGAAGAAGAAGAATGAGAAGCAGAAAAATGGCAATGAAGAATGACACCACATTACGATTCCACAATACGACACGGCAATCTTCTCATGAATTGCCATCACGACATCTTTTGACATTGTTCCATCACAATTCCACAACAAAAGTAAAATGTCAAAAGATGTCGTGATGGTAATCCATAGGAGCATGATGGTGTCGTATTGTGGTATCGTAATGTGGTGTCATTCCTACCTTGTTTGGTTGTTTTTTGAGATTTCATCTCTCTATGTTTTTACATTTTTTCAAATGTTTTTTTCTTGTAGATAAGAGAAAGCTGGAATGAACACCTGCCTTCAAAGAAAGAATGCATCAAGTAACACACCATTTTTCTTCCCTTTAAAAATATCACATCAGTAAATTTATTTATGTTGGATTTGTTGTGAAAAACACAATTGGCTCATTAAATGAGCTATTTCAGCAAATTTACTCTTGTGCCAACTTGTTTGACATCTGCTGCTTCCTGCTTCCTGTTCCACATCTTTACCTATCAAGGTATCCTTTCCATTGAAACAATTTGAGTCACAAAATAAGTATTACCAAGTCGTCATGGAATCCATCATTGCAGCTTGGAAAAAGTTTTCATTCCATAGTCTTCTCAAATGGTCTGCTGTCTGTTTTTTGATGTTATGCTGCTTCTCTCTCAACAAAAGATGAATGTCCTGAATCTCAAACAAGAGTTCAGAGCTGTGTCTCTGGACATACCTCGGCATTGTACACAGTCTAGCAGCATGCTCAGATTGCCAAGCTTTCTGCCTGTGACAAATAAGGCCACCTTTTCTTTGCTAGCTCGCTGACGTACTCCACTTATGCTGTCAACGCATATATCTCAAAGAACTCCTTTCATCTCCTCTAACCATAGAGGCTGGAGTGCCCTGAGGCAGAATCTTCGGTCAGATTATTTTCCTTATACATTAATGATCTCTCTGATGCTCTGAAAAAGCATGCTTTCCTCTTCGGAGATGACTCCTACATGGTTGATTATGAAACAGATAGGTGGATTTGTTAGACGATCCTATTGGAGAGACAGGATGAGAATATGAGATTTACCTGGATTGAATGACATTCCAAATGTCAAACCAGCATCTCATTGTGCCTTTCCAGGTCAGCAGAGTGGGAAGCAGCGGCTGTCGGTGGGATGCGTTACCATATGACATGGCATGTTATAATGCATCAAAACGTCATCTGACAGCAGCTGCTTCCCACTCTGCTGACCTGGAAAGGCACAATGAGATGCTGGTTTGACATTTGGAATGTCATTCAATCCAGGTAAATCTCATATTCTCATCCTGTCTCTCCAATAGGATCGTCAAACAAATCCACCTATCTATTTCATAATCAACCACTGGAAGAGAGTTAGTGTCTGGAACTTATACGCCTCACTATCAGCTATGCTCTATCCTGGGCAGACCAAATTTCAAAGCTTGCCTCCAAAGCCAGCTGCAGAATGAGAATCCGTCATCATGCCAAGTCCTTCCTTAGTAAAGCTGAACTTCTCATGGCTTACAAGGTCCTTTGTTAGTCTTTTCTCTTTATATACACTCTGTCACCTTGCTGTTCCATGAACATATATTTTGTAGAAGAAAGTTACTTTCTCTTTACTCCTGGCTTGAGTACCCTCTCTTTTGGAGAGCTGCTGGGATTATCTACATTTGAGAAGCAAATCTCATTGCTGCAGGAAACAATGAATTAGTTTTTTTTGTAAGCAGCTTCTCACTAACGAATGCCCAACTTAAGAATTGCACCTTTTTGTTACAAGTTATTAAAATCACATTTTATATTTGGCTGTTTTTGCTTTCTTCTGCATCCTTTGATGTGTGTACTTTGGGGAACTGGAGGCTGTTGGCGTGTTGGGGAAAGCAAGTACCTGCAGGGGATTTTTAGGAAATCCAAAGGCACACTTGGGATCAGGCCCTCAACCTGACAGTTTTGTGAAATTGGCTGCATTTCCTCAACATCCAGCTGTGAAAGAGTTGGACCACAAGGTCTGCAGCTGGTAGAGGGCTGTAAAGTGCTGGAATCGCTATGATGCTCATGACAGGAGTGGTGCAGTTGGCCTTGAACTAACAAACTAACCTTGGAATGTGGTATCCTCACTCTGCCTCCTTTCACAAAAAGGTCTATTCCTCAACCAAACATCTCGGCATTTCATATCAACACACGCTTGTGCACGTTCACACACGCGCGCGCGCGCGTGCACACACACACACACACACACACACACACACACACACACACACACACACACACACACACACACACATCTTCATCGTGGTTGTCCTTTGTAAGCAAAGATGGCTGTTCACATGTGACCTGTGAACAACCTGGGAACATACGTTTGTTTATAGTGCTGGAGCTATTGCCAAGATAACAACCACATTCTGAAGAACACCGTGATATATTTAACATCTACGAATGAGTGCTGCTAGACTGGTCCTCCAGCTTAAAATCCTTCGGATGAATGGCGCATACATCAATGCCTTGACCTGCATGCAAAACACCAGCTTGGCAGTTTTTACCTGGTTCAACATGCTAACTCAGGGTAAATAGCTCAGAGGTGAGTGCACACACCTATATGCTATCCTTTTAACCTGATGCAGAAATTCTCACTGTGTCTGTCTGTCTCTGTCTCTGTCTCTGTCTCTGTCTCTGTCTCTGTCTCTGTGTGTGTCTCTCTCTCTCTCTCTCTCTCTCTCTCTCTCTCTCTCTCTCTCTCTCTCTCTCTCTCTCTCTCTCTCTCTCTCTCTCTCTCTCTCTCTCTCTCTCTACTGCTCAGTCATATAAGGCTGCTCCATTTTCCAGTTTAAAGCAGATATTAGCACATTTAAAATGAAATTATGAACCACATAAAAAGTTTAGCAACGATGAAATAAATACATCTTCAAAGGTTATTATTATATTCTACTTTAAAATCTCGGTTTTCATGCAATACACGACCTTCGAAATGATGTAATCCACCCAAGAATGGAGCGTGTGCACAGAAACCCCAGGAAACTGAGGTGTTGGGGGCAAATAAAGTATATTGTGTGTGTGAGATAAGGATTGTTACCGAACATGGCTCACAAAGCTCCTAAAATAAGTGGAAAATACTTTGAAAAGTACCCGTGAGAAAGGTGTGTGCCTCTGCACAACAAAAGACTTGGAGAGCCTCCTCAGCATGTCGAATAGGCACCTGCTCATAGTACAAACTCCAAACCATTTGGGCCGGTGCAAGAACCTGGTGGACGGGCGTGTGCTCCACAAACCCCGACAGATTGCTACCCATGAATGGACTGTGTATCTGGATTGGGTGCTCATGAACACCAATGGGAAGGACATATCTGGAGCTTGTGAATGTACAGGTAAGTTTAAAATGATATTTGCTGTTAATCATGTTGGGAGGGGTGGGGGAATGCCTTCGGTGGTGGAGGTAATAAAGTTGAATATAGGATGCTGTGAAATTAATATAATTTACAGTAATCCTTTAAATTATGTTTTAGGAATAGCCGATACTGTACAATCTACCATAAATGGATGAGTTGTGTGTATGTGTGTGTGTGTGGTTGGCTGTTATCTCCATATTCAGGTTTCAGAAGGTGGAGTTTCCACCTTCGTGTGTGTGTGTGTTTGTGAGTGAACGAGTGTGTGTGTGTGTGTGTGTGTGTATATATATATATATATATATATATATATATATATATATATATATATATATATATACAAATATACATATATATGTTGTTGTTCGTCTTTCGGCTGCTCCCGTTAGGGGTCGCCACAGCGGATCATCCGTTATGATCTGCATACTGACTTGGCACAGGTTTTACGCCGGATGCCCTTCCTGACGCAACCCTGGTCGCCTCTTACGCCACAGGGATAAGGATTGGGTTTAACGATGAAAATTCCGGGCTGCCCTACACCCTCTCATAGTGCAGGGCTCCCGTCCTCAAGCGATCCTCCAACCCAAGCCTCCGAGTAGCCGGATTACAGGCGCACGCCACTACGCCCGGTTATATATATATATATATATATATATATATATATATATATATATATATATATATATATATATATATATATATATATATATATATATATATATATATATATATATATATATATATATATATATATATATTAGGGTGTTCCAAAAAAATGAAAGTTTGATTTTTGCTGCTCCCTGATTTTGCCTTTGTTCCAATACCCCATAGTAACTTATAGGTCAAAAATGAACAAAATTCCATGATATTTAGGGGTTCCTCAAGTTGAACAATTTTGGTTCATATTTACAAAATACACGTAATTTGCACAATGTAATATACTATTCTAAAAAAATTCTTGATCTTTTAAACATGAAAAAAATCAAAATAAAGTGACAATGTCTTTACAGAAATATATCATGTCAATAGTTCAATGTTCAGTTAATTCAAATGTCACTTATATTGTTAAAGTGGCCTTAGTAGGCTTTGGAATGGCCTTTCGGTGGGCAATGGGTAGCCACAACCTGAAGCAGGTATTGAACCTGCTCCTCATCATGGGTCAAACTGCCATTATATGCTGTCATGAGTGCTATGCCGCTCGCAGCAGTGTCATTCACCACTTTGAGTCTTTGAACAGCGTCTTTAAACTTCACACAGACTGGATCTTCTGGCCACAATAGTGGTTGCTTGAGCAGGAAGTTGTGTGCCTCCTCTTGCCCATCCATTAGCAGCAAATCAAAGATTTTTAGAGAACGTTGCATTGTGCACATTCAACGGCAAGTTATCATTTACAGTTTGGCAAATTTCAACAATATTGTGCCAACTTGAGGAACCCCTAAACATCCTCCAATCTGCTTCATATTTGGTGTGTATGTTTCTACTGTCAAATGGAACAAAGGCTCACCCAGGGAGCAAGAATATTCATACTTTTATTTTTTACCCCCTATTATGAAGCACCCTAATATATATATATATATATATATATATATATATATATATATATATATATATATATATATATATATATATATACATACATATATATATATATATATATATATACATACATACATACATACATATATATATATATATATATATATATATATATATATATATATATATATATATATATATATATATATATATATATATATATATATATATATATATATATATATATATATATATATATATATATATATATATATATATATATATATATATATATATACACCAGGCGTTGTGGCGTGCGCCTGTAATCCGGCTACTCGGAGACTTGGGTTGGAGGATCGCTTGAGGACGGGAGCTCTGTGCTGGGCCGCGCGATGAGAGGGTGTTGGGCAGCCCGGAATCATGGCGAAATCCAATCCTTATCCCTGTGTCGTAAGAGGCGACCAGCGTTGCGTCAAGAAGGGCACCTGGCGTAAAACCTGTGCCAAATCAGTATGCGGATCATAACGGATGATCCGCTGTGGCGACCCCTAACGGGAGCAGCCGAAAGATGAGCAATATATATATATATATATATATATATATATATATATATATATATATATATATATATATATATATATATATATACAGTATGCATGTGTATGTATATATACTGTATATCATCATCACACCATTTTAAAGCCATTTTCCCCGAGCAGGGGTCAGCTTTTTGCGGGCTCCAATCATGGTACCCTTTCTTGTGGCAATGTTTTTACGGCTGGATGCCCTTCCTGACGACAACCCTTAAGTCGCCTTCGATACGCAGGGATAATTACCAGTATACTGGTGCTCATTTCATGGACCTCGGAAGGATGACAGGCTGAGTCAACCCCCCTGATGTTAATTCAGTGGCCAGCGGGGCTCAAACTCAGGACCATAAGGATCCCAAGCCACCAACCTAACCCCTAAGCCAACACCAGGCAAATGTATATATACTGTAATCTATATATTACTAAAACTCTCATCTTGTATATATATATATATATATATATATATATATATATATATATATATATATATATATATATATATATATATATATATATATATATATATATATATATATATATATATATATATATATATATGTATGTTCCTGAAATACAGCCAAAACGGTACACGATAGCGCAAACATTTAAGGGCCACCTTAATTACCATTCGCCTGCGATGTGCAGTATTAAGTTTCGTTCAAATCGGGCAAAGAAAAAAATTGTTAAAAAAAAATCAATTCCGGATTCAGTCAAGTACTCTTTGGGATTATATGATCAAGGCAAACAACCTCAGCTGTATAGTTCGCTGGAGCTATCATTTTTTTTTCTTGAAATTATTTTTTCATCAACTGCTGTTACAACAGGAACCCAAAGGGTTCAAAGGTCGTCTAGTATATATATATATATATATATATATATATATATATATATATATATATATATATATATATATATATATATATATATATATATATATATATATATACATACACGCATGCATATGCATATATATATATATATGCTTTTGATATTGTATGTATATATATATGCTTTTGATATTGATATCTTCTTCTTCTTCTTTCGGCTGCTCCCGTTAGGGGTCGCCACAGCGGATCATCCGTATGATCCGCATAGTGATTTGGCACATGTTTTACGCCGGATGCCCTTCCTGACGCAACCCTGGTCGCCTCTTACGATACAGGGATATGGTACACCTATTTTAACCGGGGTATACACCGGCCCAGTACTCTGGTCCTCATTTCGCCGACCTCGGAAGGATGACAGGCTGAGTCAACCCCCTGGTGTATTAATTCAGTGGCCCAACGGGGCTTGAACTCAGGACCTTTTGGATCCCAAGCCGCTGCCCTAACCACTGCGCCAACACCAGGCTTTAATATTGATATATATATGTATATGTGTATGTATATATATATATATATATATATATATATATATATATATATATATATATATATATATATATATATATATATATATATATATATATATATATATATATATATATATATATATATATATATATATATATATATATATATATATATATATATATATATATATATATATATATATATATATATATATATATATATATATATATATATATATATATATATATATATATATATATATATATATATATATATATATATATATATATATATATATATATATATATATATATATATATATATATATATATATATATATATATATATATATATATATATATATATATATATATATATACATATATATATATATATATATATATATACATATACATATATATACATATATATATATATATATATATATCTATATATATATATACATATTTATATATACACCAGCTCCAATCTTCTGTATATATATATATATATATATATATATATATATATATATATATATATATATATATATATATATGCATATGCATGCGTGTATGTATATATATGCTTTTGATATTGCATACCAGCTTACTCTGATCTTACCGAAATTTATACACCGTCTAATATGAAAACTATCATAACTTGGGGCATTGTGTTTATCGATAAATGCGCATCAGAAATCGAGAAATTATTACTCTCTGGAAGTCCATACGTTGTAACCCGTAATGGGGAACGCGGCTGAGGTTCCCTTCCCCCATCGGCCACGCCCACGCAACAGCGTGTCTTGTCATTGGTTGGTAAATAGATGGCCATAACTTGGGAACCACTTGTCCGATTAATATCAAACCTTGAAAAGACACATCCTCAGGTCTCCAGCAATATATCTGGCAAGTTTCAATTAGATCGGACCAGTGGTTGTCGAGAAACAGAGGTCACAGACACACACACACACACACACACACACACACACACACACACACACACACACACACACACACACACACACACACACACACACACACACACACACACACACACACACACACACACACAGACACAGACACAGACACAGACACACACAGAGACAGACAGACACAGACACACACAGACACACACACACATTGCTGGAATTATATAGATTATCCATCTATAATTCCAGCAATCTCTGTGTGTGTGTCTGTCTGTGTGTCTGTATGTCTGCGACCGCTGTTTGTCGACAACCACTGGTCCGATCTCATTGAAACTTGCCAGCTATATTGCTGGGGACCTGAGTATGTGCCTTTTCAAGGTTTGATATTAATCGGACAAGTGGTTCCCAAGTTATGGCCATTTATTTACCAAAACATTGACAGGACACGGTGCCATGACGTCACGATTGACGTCACAATTCTTCTTCATTTTATTATTATTATAATTGTTTTTTTGCACATACGGCCACGCACGTACGGGCACCCACGTACGGGCATGTGAGAGCGAAGGAACGGCCTGTGTGGTTGTTGTTATTGGCACGCGGTTTGAAAGTTTTTTTTTCTTTTGCACATACGGGCACGCACGTACGGGCCCACAAATACGTGCAAGCACATAGAGGCCCGCACTAGTCTATCTATATTTCCAGGTGTGTGTGTGTGTGTGTGTGTGTGTGTGTGTGTGTGTGTGTGTGTGTGTGTGTGTGTGTGTGTGTGCTCGTATGGTGGCTTAGCTGCCAGGGTAGCTATCATTTCTTGAAGCACGACTGTGTCGCTGATGCAGTGCCCCTTTACCAGTACACACACTGGAACTGGTACTCATTTCGCCGACCTCGGAAGGATGACAGGCTGAGTCAACCCCCTGGTGTTTTAATTCAGCGCCAAAGAGGCTTGAACTCAGGACCCTAGGATCCCAAGCCACCACCCTAACCACTGAGCTAACACCAGGCTTTGTGAGTGCGTGTGTGTGTGTGTGTGTGTGTGTGTGTGTGTGTGTGTGTGTGTGTGTGTGTGTGTGTGTGTGTGTGTGTGTGTGTGTGTGTGTGTGTGTGTGTGGTGTGTGTCTGTGTGTCTCCGACCACTGTTTCTATACAACCACTGGTCCGATCTAATTGAAACTTGTCAAGTATATTGCTGGGGACCTGAGGATGTGCCTTTTCAAGGTTTGATATTAATCGGACAAGTGGTTCCCAAGTTATGGCCATTTATTTATCAACCAATGACAGGACACGGTGCTATGACATCACGATTGACGTCACAATTCTTCTTCTTTTATTTATTTATTTTTTGCACGATTGACATCACTATTCTTCTTCTTCTTCGTTTAATATGACGTCACAATTGACGCTGGGGACCTGAGTATGTGCCTTTTCAAGGTTTGTTATCGTTATTCTTCATCCGTTTCAGCTGTTTTCCCAAGTGTTTCCCAAGGTTTGAAAGCTGTTTTTGCCCAAGGTTTGAATTAAATGTTCAAATTATTAATTCATCCCAAGGTTTGAATTTTCCCAAGGGAAACAGCTGTTTCCCAAGGTTTGAATTTTTTTTATTTTTTTTGCACATACAGCCACGCACGTACAGACACGCACGTACAGACACGCACGTACAGGCACGCACGTATGGGCACGTACTAGTCATATTCAACAACAACAATAATGATAGTGGTATCATATGGCAATAACAATAACGAATATATAATTCCCACCCTCGCCCAAGCACATCTTGGCTTGGTGAAAAGGTAAGCTAATGCTCAAGCAGTACAACAGGCAGGTATGCTATAACTACAAGGCTATGAAGACCAATGAAGACCAGTGTGTGTGTGTTTGTGTGTGTGTGTGTGTGTGTGTGTGTGTGTGTGTGTGTGTGTGTGTGTGTGTGTGTGTGTGTGTGTGTGTGTGTGTGTGTGTGTGTGTGTGTGTGTGTGTGTGTGTGTGAGATATATAATTGTGAGGAACAGAAATGAAAAAACAATGAGGTGTGTGTGTGTGTGTGTGTGTGTGTGTGTGTGTGTGTGTGTGTGTGTGTGTGTGTGTGTGTGTGTGTGTGTGTGTGTGTGTGTTATCCACAGCCTACGCTAACTTGTACCAACAGGAAATGGTATGAATCAGGCTGACTCCTATCTCCCACAGATATTTCTCGTTTTCCTGTATTTCCGTGATTCCGATTTGCATTCAGGAACAGAACAATTATGCTTAACTACCCTGTAAATATCACTCTTTCCTCTTGATACTGAAAATGAAAATGATTGAATTACACATTTTGCGTAGTAACAGCAGGTTAAAAGTTCCCGGCGAGCAGAACCGAGTCACTGAAAACGCACACACAGCGTTTGCACAAAATGCCTCATTTAGCATCCACACGTCATTTCGAAAGTAACGCATTGGCAGGTATCCTGCAAAAATAGCAAGCAATTCAATGTTCTACATTTATCGACACTTATGTGATTAATAGATGCAAATGTGATTTTTTTTTAAAGATGTTCACAATTAACATGTCCGTCTGTGTGGATTAATCAAGAGACTTTAGCCCGAGCTATCTCAAAAACTTATAAAGTCAATTTTCCATAAGTTATATCCTCCATTGAGTTTTATTGCATATCTAAGTTGGCAAGAAATATCTCCTTTTTCTTTTTCTTTGAAATATCTATTAAGTTTGTGAAGTTCGTTAACTTTAGATAACTTTAGTTCGTTAAGTTGCGAAAGTGCTTTTGAGATAAGACGATGATTTGGAATTTTTAAAAAAAAGGAAGAAACTTTGGAGGGGAATGAAGGGAAATAGAGAAACAGATGCAGTGGGAAAGAGAAAAGGGAGAAACAAAGTAACAGACAGAAACCAGGCAATCAAAACCCAAGGTTTTATGGGAGTGGAGGAGATGGAAGGAAGAATGGAGTCGTGTTGAAGATGATGGGAGGCAACCTGTTGACTCATTCCAAATGCGATCCAGACCGAATGGAAATCCAGCCACAACAAACGATTTCCCAAAGTCTCACAGCTGCTTGTATGAACAGGATATATACACACCTACAAAGGGTTCACACGGATGAGCAATCGGGACCCATAAAAGCCTTCGCCGCCAAACATAAATCTCCGAATCCCGGCTGTTGTGCATTTGGATACTCGGATCCCCCTAGCCTGCACCAATCCTTGGTCCAGACCAAAATGCATCGTCCATTCCACTCGACTGAGACTTCAAAGGCATAGCAGTTGGGCCAATTTCATAGCCTGGAATTGGCACATGGAAAGGCCGGTTTCCTGAGCCGTACGTAGAACGAAAGAGAAATGAAGAGATCTTTTATTATACAAAGCGAAGAACTTCTAAACAACTTAATTACTCGAGGTTTGTGTGCAGATCGTGATGTCACCTTGGGATGACAGTTTCAGTAAACTTTTCTGCGGCAAATCTCCATCGCAATCTTTGTGCCTGAAATTCCAGAGCATTTAATCGACTCCCTGTGTAATTATATGGATAGTAGGGAAAGTTATCGAAGCCTGGCAAATGACAAACCTCCAAGTTTAATTGAAAACCTTAAGTCCTTATTGGCAGATCATTCGTAAAGAACTGTGAAATGTCTTGTTTCATTTTAATAACATTGCGCTGTGCCTCTTCATAATCGAACAAAGGGATGCCATAACATGACGGATTAGAAAGAACCCTTTCGCCCAATCCTGTCGATATGGAGTGTCAATCGAAGCCATCCTCCCATCCATCTCGTTCTTACTCGTCGCCTTCCCCAGTGACGCAGCTGTATCCTGCAATTTTCTCAACCACTAAACACCAACTCGGAACTCCTTCAACTCAAGTGCACAGTCTGTCTTCCTTCTGCTAATCAAGTTCCTGTGCTCCTGTGGTTGAAATAGCTCCAGAAATACTCTGGATATGTCGTCTCATCTGGGAATGCTTCTATTTTCTTCTTCGACCACACAAAAATCTTCTGATTGAATATTTTCTAAACTGGGATGATATGGCTTAGGTGGCAATGTGCATGTTCCAATTAAACAAAATACTAACATGCAGAGCAATGGCATCTATTTTGTGGTCAGCTTTTATTTGAAGCAAAATTGGTTGTGATCGCATCTTCGCTTGGTTCAAACATTTGAAAATGCTGTCACGTCCTGTGGGTTTAGATATATATATATATATATATATATATATATATATATATATATATATATATATATATATATATATATATATATATATATATATATATATATATATATATATATATATAATCTAGGCAGGTGTCTGCCAAGAAGTACAGGAGGGATGGCATTGAGAAAATAACAGGCTGCCCCATCAAATATAATGCAATATTGCTTTTACTGTTTGGATATTTATTAACTCAACCAGACTCGGTGGCATAACGGTGAAAGCACCCACTCTGGATCTGGGAGGTCGGTGGTACAAACCCCAGCCGAGTCATACCAATTTTTTTTTTTAAATACCATTGAAGCAGCTTCCTGAACAAGGGTTATGCTGGCTGGTTTGCCATTGCCTTCCCAGAAGTAGTTAAGGCAGGAATTTGGAATTTGTTCATGGTACTGGCGATAGTTCGCCGAGTCTTCACATAAGATAAGAGTTTCGCATAAGGGATCTTTAACGTCCATCAACTAATGCCGTGGCAGTTCAACATCCATCAAAGGGATAGCACACACATTGGTGAACCACCCGACCTGTGAAACACCGGGATGACAGTTTATCACTTGGTTAGGATCCAAACCCAGGCTTGACAGCTTGGAGGCAAGTGTGCATGCCTCTCGGCCATCCTACCAGCCCTCCTTGCTTGATGTTCAGCAATTAAGAGGGCAGAGCCTGGACAAACAATGCTGGGAAAGGCACTGGCAAACCACCCAGTTTCAGCCTTGGCAAAGAACTGCTTCAGCAGCACCAACGCTCTGAAAAGAGTATGGTACATCAAAATCAAATCAAAATGTATTAATTGACAGTTGCAATGTCTGCTTTGGAGGCTCACAGGACAGCTCAGAAGTAATGTATTCACTTTTGAGCTGTCTTGTCTGGGCTCGATTCCCGGCTTGATGAAAACTGTCACCCTAATGCTTTGCAGGCAGGACGTTGCACCAATGAGTGCACTGTGCTTCAAGGGGACGTTAATCTGCGTGTCCTGTCTGCGAGATTTCACTGATGGACGTTAAAAAAACTTTTGTAAGAGGAGGCCAGTGTGCTAGCACTTTGCCAACATTAAAAATTCCTGCCTTGACTATCACTGGGAAAGGCAAGGGCAAACCACACAATGTGTTCTCTGCCTTGGGACTGCTTCAGCAGCACCAATGTTCTGTAACAAAGATGGACACTGAATTGGCTTAGGATGTCTGCTTTGTTAATTCGGACTTTGTTAGAACTAGGGACATTTTAAAATAACAAGGAGCTGATACTCTACGTCCCCCGTCTTTTGGGTGGTATGAGGAATAGATCTGTGTAATATGAAAGCTAAATCTTGAATGGATTTTGAAATATCGTGTACATAAGCAAAGTTACCGAGGTGATTGCCATAGCAACATAATTCAGCCAATTACAGCCATGATCTGATCAGGTTGAGATAATGTCGTGAGAAATAGTTATCTGCAAGATGAAAGATAAATGTTCAACGGTTTTTGAAATATTGTGTACACAAAAGTACATTGACGGATAATATAATCGGTCATGGATTGACTGAGCTCATTTTAATGTCCCTCGTCTCTGACCTTGTCAAAGGGACAGGGGTCAAAAACCTCTGCTTATGGAATAATGAGGTGACACAAAATAGCTAAGGCAGTGAGAGTGGAGTGGTGGGACAATAGGATGCAACAAGCAAAGGAATGAGCAAACAGGAGGAAAGAGAAGAGAGAAGGAAACAGCAAATTGCCAGGAGAATGGGTGGGTGGAAAAAATAATGGGTATGGATGGAGGATAACCTGAGATGGTAGTGTACTGCCAACTTGAATTCTGCAAGGGAGGATTGAACAGGCTGAAGAAGGCAGTCCCACAGCCAGTAGAATGGAACAAAGGAGTGGAGGTGAGAAGAAATTCTGGATTTTGGAACTTTCACAAGGATGGCGTTGCGGAGAACACTTTTGACGAGGGAGCACGAGGGAGGGTCAGAGGGCTGACAGAGCAGATAGAGTAATATCAGAAGAAAGTCGGTATAAAACAAAGAAGCCAACAATGAGATTGTAATGAGAGAGCAGCAGGCCCCGTGCTTCTGCTTCTTTGTGGGGGATGCCGATGATGTGAAGAGCTTTAGATTTCATAGCGTTCAGGAGAGATGAGTATGACGTGGAGGGATCAGCCCAAAGAGGAGATAAATACTCCTTTGAGCTACCGACAAAGACCTAGTAGGCTGTGAGAATTTAAGGTTTACCAAGGAAGGATTTTGCATCATGTAGGATTTCTAGTCTGCTGCTGGTTTTGGAGGCCAGCTTTGATAGATGATCTGCCAAGGAGAAATCATGGCTGATGGTAAGGCCAAGAAGGTTTCGAGACTGTACTTCTTTGAGCGGTTGATTGTGCAAATAGATAGGTGGGTTAGCTTGATGATCCTTCTGGAGAGATGGGGTTACAATGTGAGATTTTCTTGTATTCAATTATATGTTGCAGGTGTCAGACCACCATTCCATCTTTTCCAGTGGAGAAGTAAGCATCTGCTGCCTGCCTATTGGTGGGATTCAGTATCTCCAGCATAATGTGGCGTTATCTGCACAAATAGAAATGAGCGTTGTATACAAGGAAGAGGAATGTGCCCAAGTCGCTTTGGCCTCTACTGCGAAAGATTGGAGGATTCCATGAGATATACACCCACTGACAGTACGAGTGGAGGAAATGAGGAAGGCAGAAAATAAGGTGGCCTGTATGCCGTAGGTATGCAGAAAGCTTGGCAAATCGAGCAGGGTGTCAGACTGTGTTGCATGTCTGAGATATATCCACAGAGAATAGCCATGTCTTCTTGTTTGAGATTCAGCACCTCCATCCATTTTTGAGAGAATTAGCTGAATAGCCAAAGTTGCTTTGCTGAGACATAATCCAAACTTATGATGAGAGCTTAGATGACTGTGTGGTGGTCAGGAATGAACATGGAAAAGACAAAATTCAAAAAGCGTCTGGTACGAAACAATCTCAAGGAACTGTTTCAGAAATTCAAAAAGAATAACCCTGGCTTGAAAGTTGGATTCGCGAAGTTCACCATGCTCCGTCCCTCGGAATGTGTCCTGGCCAGTTCAGGCGGTACACACAGTGTATGTGTATGTACGATACATCAAAATGTGAAACTCATCATGTTTGGTTCCAAAATGCCACAGATAGCCAAACTTCCTCGCTATCATCATGTGATAGCACGCATAGTTTGTAACCCAGCACAACCGGCATGTTATTTCAGAACTTGTGAAAGTTGCCCATCAATTGAAGACTTCAAAACCGAGCTACTGGGTGCTTATGAACTTGAGGATATTGATGAAATTCAGTTTAAACGGTGGACATCCACCGACAGATCTGAACTGAGCTCCATCGTCCTGCCTTTGGAAGAATTCATTAATCAATTCTGTGAACGCGCGGTGAAATTCGTGAGACACGACTTCATTGCCAAGGCCCATTCTCAGTTTCTGAAAAATAAGAAAGACGAAATTGGTGAAGGAGAATTTGTCATTATTGGAGACTTCTCAGAGAACTATTCGTTTGCCGTACAGGATGCGGCCCAAGGATTCCATTGGAGCTGCTCTCAAGCGACAATTCATCCCTGGGTTTACTATTTCAAATCGGACAATGGAAAATTAAACCATGAGTCGTTCACGATTATATCAGAATGCAATACTCACGACGTTGTCTCAGTCCACCTCTTCCAAAGAATTCCCATTGAACACTTAAAATCTAGCTTTGGAAATGTAAAGAAACTTTACTATTTCTCAGACGGTTGCGCTGGCCAATATAAGAATTGCAAAGCTTTCATAAACCTATGCCGTCACAAATCAGAGTATGGTATTGACGCAGAATGGCATTTTTTTGCCACAAGTCATGGCAAGGGCCCTTCAGATGGCGTGGGAGGTACAGTCAAACGAGAAGCAACACATGAGAGCCTGCCTAGACCTTACGACAGTGAAATTATTTCTCCAAAAGATCTTTTCGCCTTTGCTGAAAATGGTTTGAATGAAATGAAGTTCGGCTATGGGATGCAAGAGGCGTATGACGAGGAAGAACGAAATCTGGAAGAAAGGTTAAAAACGGCCAAAACCATAGCTGGAACTCAAAAACTTCATGCTTTCATCCCTATTTCTGAAACTGCTCTTCAAGTACCAAGTACGCGAATTCAGCCTTAGCGAGGATCACCGTATCGAGTCAGCTATTTCAAAATCTACACCAACTTTTAACGGGAAACTCTCAGGTTATGTCACAGTGCACTATGATGGAAAATGGTGGCTTGCCTGCATCATGGAACCCTTTCAGGACACTCATGAAGTGAAAGTGAATTTTCTTCATCCAAACGGGCCCGCAAATAGTTTCTTTTTTTTCTGACATTGAAGATCACTGCATTTTAGACATTTCTGATGTACTTCTTTCCGTAGAACCAAAAACTGCAACAGGTAGAACCTACACAATCAGTAAAAAAGAAACACAGCTGTCAAATAAAACATTGGTTGGCAAAAATCTTGACTATAATATGCTAAGAAAAACTCTTACTCATACTAGTATCGCTTCCAGTTCCTGCATGTGCATGGGGAAAATTTATGTACAATATACTGATATAGTGTGTTGGAAATCTTGTGTTCAAATATTGTGCGATGTATTGTGGCGTATTGTGTGTCCAGCACCCGAGTCCCCGAACAATAAAACCATCATCACACTTGAACCCATTGAGATCCCATTTTCATTTATGCTGAGGAGTTGGAGTATATGAAGGGGTATTCTCACACGAAAAAATCGGGACCATCGGTTTGGCTGGGGAGCGGGGGCCCAAGGTCAAAGGGCGCCCCAAACTATAACTTTTTGAATTACTGTTTCGGAGTGATTTTACTTAACGCGATTCGAAAGATCTCAATTTTACGAGCATTTTGATACCAAGATCAGCCAAATTGGACCACTACAACCTGTGATATGGTCTCTGGAAGATTGTGGGGCAGCCGGGGGCACCCAAATTTGGGGGGCCCCTAAAACGGGCCCCGATGGGCCCCGATGGGCCCACAGGTCTAAAGGTTGGTATTTTGAGTTTTTTCATCCAAGTGAATAAATGACCAGAATCTTCTTCTTTGAGCTTGCTCCCGTTAGGGGTCGCCACAGCGGATCAACCGTCTCCATTTCGCTCTATCCTCCACATCTTCCATTGACACTACAACCACCCGCATGTCCACCCTCACCGTATCCATGAACCTCTTCTTTGGCCTTCCTCTTCTCCTCCTGCCTGGCGGCTCCATCTTCAACATCCTTCTACCGATATACTCCGCTTCCCTCCTGTGCACATGTCCAAACCATCTCAATCTCGACTCTCTCACTTTGTCTCCAAACCGTCCGACCTGCACTGTCCCTCTAATATACTCATTCCTTATCCTGTCCATCCTCGTCACTCCCAACGAGAATCGCAGCATCTTTAACTCTGCCACCTCCAGCTCCGCTTCCTGTCTTTTTGTTAGCGCCACCGCCTCCAAACCATACAACATAGCTGGTCTCACTACCGTCTTATATACTTTCCCCTTCACTCTTGCAGCTACCCTTCTGTCACAAATCACTCCTGCAACTCTTCTCCAACCACTCCATCCTGCCTGCACTCTCTTTTTCACTTCTTTCCCACACTCTCCGTTACTTTGGACAGTTGATCCCAAGTATTTAAACCCATCCACCTTACCCACCTCAACTCCTTGCAACTGCACCATACCACCACCCTCCCTCTCATTTACGCACATGTACTCCGTCTTACTCCGACTGACTATCATTCCCCTTCTCTCCAGTGCGTACCTCCACCTCTCGAGGCTCACCTCAGCTTGCTCCCAACTCTCTCTACAGATCATGATGTCATCCGTGAACATCATAGTCCATGGAGACTCCAGTCTGATCTCGTCCGTCAACCTGTCCATCACCATTGCAAACAGGAAAGGGCTCAGAGTCGATCCGTGGTGCAATCCCACTTTTACCTTAAACCAGTCCGTCATTCCTACCGCACACCTCACCGCATATATATGTATGTATATATATATATATATATATATGTATATATATATATATATATATATATATATATATATATATTAATTCAGTGTCCCAACGGGGCTTGAACTCAGGATCTTTTGGGTCCCAAGCCACTGCCCTAACCACTGCACCAACACCAAGCTTGACCAGCATATGGGGAGAAAATGAGGTATTAGTGTCGGGAGGGTGTGTACACTTGACATGGAATGCCCCCCTTGCCTCCAATGGCAGTTATCATACGTTGATCACCATTCTGTAGATTCCATATATGATACAGTTCAAGACCTCAATGTAGATATAGCAAGTGTAGTACCTCTGTGCTATTCGGTTGGACAATCTTGATGTCCTCGATACTAACGATATCAGGGAGTGACTTCAGGAAGTGCAATTTGAAAGGAAAGCTGAAAACAAAAGAAAGCAATTCTTGTGAAATAAAAAAAAGGAAATAAGGTTGATTAAAAACAACTGCGTCAAAATTACCAAAGTATTTAACATTAGAGAGGTGCCAATCAAAATCACGAGGGTGTTGTGCGTGTCATCGATAAATTCCAGATTTCTGCTTTGGTCCGTCTACTGTAGGGCAATGGCAAACAAACCAGAATATTACAATCACCAGATCAACTCAAATCAGATGAAATACTGTAAATGCCTGCGATTTCAAGATTGTGGAACTACGTTACAATTGGCTGACAAAATATGAAAATTGTTAGGAATAAGACAGCGACTGAAAGCAATACAATTGAAACGAGGTGCTTAACGAAGCGGAAATTTCACAACCTTGGAGGTTTGAATCCAGGTCAGGAGTGAAGTGGCCAGATCAAGCTCGACGGAACTACTGGGATTCACATACATGCACAAGCTTTGACGGAAATTGCCAAGAGAGATTTTGTGTGACCTTCAAGTACCAAAGCTTCATCAATCCATCAACCTTCAACCTCACTATGAAGTCCCCTGTTGAACCAGATGCGCTCAATGCTCAAGAGTGTGTGGATGACAGGATAACCTAGTGTTAGCATTGGTCGTTGACTGCATCATGGGTTAGAGTCTGGAGCAGCTGGGTTATTTCCCAATGGGAAACTCAGGCCATTGCTCCAAGTGTCCCCCATCAACTTCAGCTGAAGCTCCTCAGCCACCCACCTGCAGTACGATGAAGATTCAGTACAGAGATTGAATACAGCTGGACAACCATGTCAGATTATGGGAAAAACTGCTTTGGCAAGAGCAAAGGAAAGTGTTATGGAACACCATTTCCTTAGGTAATGCTTCATTGGAGATGCCTCCTCGTGAATTGGCAAGCGTTTTTAAAAAGGTGATGTAATGATAATTATAAATGTGTAAATAGTGTAATTCATTTCTAGGCTGACCCTTTGGCATTCTCACTCTTGTCTCTCAACTCGATTTTCCTTTTCTTCTTTACCACCTCGTCTGTGAAAGAAATTTGAATAATTTTTATAGACTTGCATTCCATGGGTGTAGAAAGTGCAAAACTCCAAGAAAAAAATCAAAGAAAACAATGTATTCCTGTGTAGCTACTGTATAAAGTTCAACTTGACTGCTTATATAATCTGCAATTATCTGACTGTAAGAACTGTTACATGGTTGGCAGTAAGTTTCAAAAGCACTCATGAATAATTTAGTTTGGTCTTTCTCCAAGTAAAATGGCTCACCTTGTATATTCACCTCCTGATACCAGCTGTGTCATGAAAACCCTTCGTTTAATGACTTACATGTTATGAGGCATGCGAGTTAAGATAGGAAAGATAAGGCGTGAGGTGTCTGCACAGTGTAACTTGTGGCACAGAAACCCTTCCTTCTTTAGGGACCATTGCAGGTTGATTGTCTTGCTGACAGCCTATGACAGATGATAACAGGGTGCTCAGAGGGGGATCAGGACTTCCGGCGGCCCCATCCATCCTGCCGCCTGGAAGAGGCTGTTTGCTCTGTTGCAGGTAAGACCCTGGAGCCAGAGGGCTGGTTCACAGGCCAATGGGCTAATAGGAAGGCCGCACAAGGGGGATTCAAGTTTGGATGCCTTTCAGATGCAAACAATATGCACAAAAGGAATCTGGAGAAGCTACAATCAACTGAGGCCTAATGCAGGCACAGCTAATTCATGCACATGTTATTAACTGAACTCAGGAACATTCTGGTAACAGGACTCCATGTTTTAGCAATAAATGCTGGGAAACAAAAGCATGCACTCAGGCAGTCTTTCCTTTTCTGCCAGCTATGTGCCAAGCTTAAAAGCCAAGTTGAATCGCTTTCCATTCAAAGTCAATCATTATTCGCTCTCCAGTGCCATATTGCCTGCCCTACATGCTCATTTTATGGGCACTACCTTCCTCATCGAGATGTTTAATCTCAGGTGCTTCATACTACCGTTTTCCCACGAGTGTAGGTGTAGGGTCAAGGAAAATAAAAGCAAGAACAAAAGTTTGCTGTTCCTCGCCATTCTCCGTGACAGTTTTCCTTTCGACCCTCATCTGTGAGGATTAGAAAACCTAAATAAATACAATGGTGATGGAAACTTTGCAGCCATTGGAGAGTATTTGATCATTAACGCTGTCAAATTCTCTTCCCCCAAAAAACATGACAGAATTGTAGATCGGTACAAACAGTTTTCCACTTGCATTTGTTTATCCGTTAACATGCTCAAACTTGAACACTTACTTGTAAAGAGTTGACATTTTATACAAAGTTACAAACCCGAATCCTACATTGATGCAGAACCGTTTAGATGAAGGAAACAATGTGTAAAAGTCACGAATGATTTTAAAGAAATATCTTTATATCTCGAGTCTCGGTACTGCAAAGTCACAGGAGCCTGACATGTAGATTGTGCACACGTATTCACAGTGACACCTTTATAACCATACTATATAGAATTTTGTTTGTGCGTTTCACTTTAATATGTACTCCTAAACCGCTGGACGGAATGAGATGAAATTTGTTGGTTCTATTTGGGTTGTGCTCAGGAATGGTTTGGGCATTAAAAAAATTAATTGGAGGGAGGAGGGAGATGGAGCAAATTATCTATGGAAATGTGTATCGCGTAGTGCCGGTCTCGGTGGAAGAGCACATTATTTACAAGTCCCAGCAGTTTAGAGGATTATAATAATACGAGTAGGGACTCACAATGGAAAACGCGAGTTCAAGTCCTCAACCTCCCTCCGCCCCCACCTCTGTCATTCCCGTTGGGTGCGAGTGTTTCTGAGTTATAATGCAAATTTTCTTTTTTAGAAAATAAATCAAACAAGTCTGAAGACGACGATGGTTCATGAGCGGTATTTGACGATGTAGATTGTTTCAGAAGTCAAGGATGAGACAATGTGATAATGTTTGACCAAGTTATAAAAATGATCAACATGATGTGGTACGAGTGACAGGTTATTAGCTGCAAAATGTCGAAAACCCGGTTTCGTTCAACAACTTTAAAAATTTGACCTTTGCATAACCTTTAAAGGTCACAAAACAATGTTGTGGACATTAAAATAAAGAAACAGGATACGTGCTATAGCTTATTGGAGTTAGTTCATCGAAGAAGGTCGAAAACCCGGTTCGATTCCCACAACTTTGAAAATTTGACCGTTGTGGCCTTTAAAGGTCAAAGGTCAAGGATTATGACCTTTGGTGCAAAACTTCCTCCGGAACATTCCAGGAACAATATAACGTCATATAGGCTATATGGCATTTCGCACTCCTCGGATTATCCATACTTTGATGAAATCAGCGTAAAAACAAACTTGAAGGGGGCGCCACGGGCAAGGTGTTCGAGATAGAGCAAAATGGTTTCAAGACTTTAGGTGGGGAATGACCTCCAGATTATGCATAAAAAATATTGTCATCCGAGCTCTCAAAGTTTGGGCGGCCGTATGATTTTTATGTCAAAATTCACAATGTTCTAAGTTTTTGACCTTGTGACCTTGACCTGGGGACGAAATTGAAAAAAATCGGATAACGACAAGTTTTAGCTAATTCATTGTGCTATTCAAATACCAAAGAACCTATTCCATTCAGTCAATTCCCAAGAAGATAGATTTTTAATCCGACGACCCCCTAAAAATGGCTATTTTTTTGGGCGTGGCTCCGCCCACAATGGGCATAGCCATGCCCTCATCCAGGAAAACACAACTAGACATTGATATCGAACAAATAACCAAGTTTCATCAAGATCGGATCAAAGTCCACAGAGTTATGCTCTGGACAGACAGACACACAGACAGACAAGCCGGTAGGTGGACATGGGTAGTCGACTACCCAATAGAACCTGATGCGATGGGCCTGTTCGATAGGGAATGACCTGAGGATTAAGCACAAGAAAATTGATGATTCCAGCTTCAAGGGTTAATGCTGCAGATTGTTTTTTTCGTTAAAATACCCCCACATTTAGAGGTTTTTCAGCCGTTGCTAGGCAACGGAGTGGTCCATAGCAACGGTTCTTTCTCACACATAACTAGGACATACCATGAACCCATCATACCAGTTTTATGTATATCTGACTCATAGTCTCTGAGATAAAATGAACTTCGTTTTTTTTATTGTTTTCGACCAGGGTTCATTCAAAGTCTATCTTCTCCGACAGTTTTCATAGGATCCGGCTGGAAATTTTTGACAATATGGCTGAATGTACTGCCCACAGTCGCTCGTGGCCCGATTTTTGATTTTCGAAAAAATATTTTTTTTATGATTTTTCAAAAATTTAAAAGTCCCTTTGCTAGGCAACGGTGGTGTCCATAGCAACGGTTGTCATTTGCACACAACTTGGTCATGGTATGACCCTACCAACCAAGTTTCATCGAAATCGCCATTGTATTAACGGAGCACTGGATCGAACAGAGGGACAGACAGACAGAGGGACAGACAAACATATCGACGGAAACACTGATAATAAGGGTAGAAAAAAAAAATCTCCCAAAAAAATTTTTTGAGATTTTTTTTTCTCGACGAGATCGACTACCCAACAGACATAACAAATAGAGTGGTGACTCTGGCTGGCACTCGTGAACCAATTACGATTCTGTTATTAATCATTTAATATACACTTCCTCATACAAAGTTAGACATTTATACACCAGTTCATTTTCATATATACAGGAATATCAGATGAAGGATAAGCTTGGTGATGGCTTCACGATTAAGGAGGTTGGCTTGGGATCTTAAGGTCTTGATGTTCAAGTGCCAGCTGTGCCAAAATTGGAGGAAAAGGAGATGGGATAGAGGGAAGTGAAGGACATGGGAAGGAGTCTTTGAAAGATGAGGAATTTACTCAAGGGAAAGTAAAAAATGTGACATAGCCCAGAATTAGAGAGAATACACCACCATCTCATGTAATCTTCTACTCATGATCTTTTGTACCCCCTTTTCTCCTCTTTTAACTGCGCCCCTCTCACTTGCAAGTTATGAAATGTTTCTTCTCGTGCTCTCTCCTCTTTTCCTGTTCCTTCATTCCCTTGCTTGTTGTCTGCCAAACGTGCCCCATTATCAGTACATTACCTTTTTATCCTGTTACCTTGCTCTTCCATCCATGAGCCGAGGGCTAGTATTTTTAAAAAAGTGGAGCTTCTATGACCATGCATGTGTATTGTTTTGACAAGCTTTTCATGAAGCATGTTCTTTGGTCTCCAGAATGAAGTACAGCACATGTTTAACTTTATCATGATGATTAAATCCTGTCTTTATCATGATATCATGATGATGATGATTAAAGTCTCCCCCGTACAGCGGGAGATGGGGTTTTGCAATTGTGTGTGTTAATTATTTTTTTGAACTACAAATTGATATGAATAATAATAATAATACAATTCATAACAAGTTGTTTGATAGACACCAAGCTCAATTCAGTGGAAAGCAAAATGGACAGGCTGGGTAATATGTGTGCAATGTGCAGGGTAAGGTGTGCATGATTTACTGGTATTGTAAGATCGTGTAGACATTGTTATATGATGCAATGTGCAATGAGGACTGTGAATATATGATAACTCGAGAGGCTAGCACCCGTGGGAAAGCCACGGCCATAGCAGGTGTGACATTTGGACATCTTGAGTTTGATGCATGCAGCACGTAGAGTTTTCCAAAATGGATTCTGGCAATTCGGCAGATCCAGAAATGATGTCATGTGCACAATTTATTCACTTCACATAATATGTGAATACGTGTCCTTACAAAAACCTTCCATTTACTTCACCGTGTGTAGCATAAAAGGCTGGGAAAATGATGGTTTGTAGTTGGTTTATTAAAAACTTTAACATTTCAATACTTTGTCGTATCAACATGCATTATCTGACTGCCTATTTTCTTTCCACTGCATGGGTTGTAAATAAAACGTACCTTTCTTTCATGATACAAGATGTGTTGTTCAGTCTTAAAATGTGCGCAAATTCAGGAGTCCTCTTGAGTGACCAAAAATTACGAAACCTCTCCCTTTGTTTGGGTGGTGTATAGGCAATGGATCGCTGCCTCGATCGCTCCTGAAAATAAAAATAACCCTGGTTATATAGGTCAGATAGAATCCAATTGCAATGGCCCATAGGCTGACACAGTTCCCTGAAACCTCAGGCCTGAAGGCTGAGGCCTACACTTCGTGTCGCCTTCTCAAGCTCGTGTCAGCTATTGGCTCCAACCTTTCAATATTTCAAGATCCTTTTAGAAGTCGCCTGGTTGTTTAACCCTGAACGGGAAACTTATAGGGACGGCATGGCGATTGTGAACATGTTAATGTCTTAAGCTTACCATCGTACCAAGATGACGGACATATGATTTGATTTTTCAGTTTACAATTGTGGTTGGAGTCATGCCAGGAAGCCAATCTCTTCTCTGGACAGACAGAGCTTCAGACTGGTGGAGAATATTACAGTGGAGATACACTAAAGACGAGTAAAAAACGGTAAACATGTATATTGTTAAAGCTCTAAGTAGACAATATGAAAGTAATATTGCATTGCTGCCTTGACTGACTGTAGATCAGGCTGAGGTTGTTGATCTGATGTGAACAGACGGCTGAGGTTGTGGACACATATTTGGAAAGGTTCTGGACTGAAAGGGTCGAAACGTCTATGAACAATGGAGCCCAGCTGATGATTAGGCAGTTGGAAAAGGCCTGGCATTGATGGAAATTTTTGTGAATGTCGATGACCATTCTACACTGCTTCTTTTGGGTAGTGATCTGTGCCACTGCCCTACAGAGATATCTCCTCCTCCTCCTTCTCTCTCTCTCTCTGAAATCCGTACACTGAAGATGACTTTTCTATAGCGATGTAAAAATGGGCTTTTGGATAGAACAGAAAGGTTCATTTATTGTGAACAACTGGTTTGTGTCAAGACTTACCGAAAGACACAACTTCCTTGTGTAGGAAAACAAAACTCCCGTGTATCTGCTTTTGATTTCACCATGACCCGGGGTTTCTCTGCCCTGTGCTTGGAAAGAACGTTTTTTTTTTGTGATTTTTAAATTGCGGGCACTTCAAATCCAGAGCGCCCCTGTTAAATGTCTCCCCTCTCTCTATTCCAGCATTGTTCAATAATGCCTCAGAATGGCTTACACTTCTCACCGTAAAACTTGAAGCAAAACTCTCATCTTACAATGTCCTGCTGTATCTTTCCAGTTTTTGGCACAGAGGCCACAACAGAGACAACTCAGAGTTTTCATTTCCCTTTCACAAAACACAAAGCTGTTTTTTGTTGAAGGAATTTCTTCAAGCTCTGCATGTCTTTAGCTTGAGAAAAAGAAAAAAAACTGCTGGTTCTTTTTGCAGTTGCCTCATGTCAAACAGCTTTGTCTTGCTGGTGAGGACAATCAAGTCTGAAGGGATCATACGTGACTGCTTGTTGATGTAAGCTTTTGAAAACCCACATGGCTATTGCATGTTGCCCTAATTGAGGGTTTTCTCCACAATAACGGCTCAAAAGGTTCCCTGTTTTGGATTAATACCGCCTCGTACTTTCGGTAGAGGCATCTCCCATTTGAATTATCTTCATGTAATCTCGTACACCCGATGACATTTTGTGGAGAGGGAATTCTTTTCCTCCAGTTTCTTGACTTTCATTTTACATTTTTATCCACTATCTTGAAAAAAATTTTTTTTGCTTTATTTCTCTCTTTTAATCTCTTTGTAGATCATTTCTAATGTTCCGTTATTATCCAAGGTTTTTATCACTCATTAGATCTTCATGAAAACTACTGAAACCACTTAGGAATGGTTGCTGACTTCAGTTTTTGTAATCTCATCAGCACTGTGCAGTAATTTTTTTTTTTAGCTGGTGGTCTGTATTTCTCCCTCTTACCTGGGATTTATGTCATTGCAGGTAACCGAATTTATGTCATTGCAGGTTTCTGGATTGCGGTGCTCTTTGATGCAATACATGTATGTCCAACAAGTGGAATTTTATGGTTACTTCTCTTCCACAGAGAATGGAGGAAGGGAATATATGTTGGGTGGGATGGTTGAAGAAATTGAGGGAGGAAGGGAAAACTTTAGCAGCATTATAAAAGTTCTCTCATGCAATTTAAGTCACAATGACCTGTGGCAGGCCACAAGACCCAAACACAAGGCCTGGGTTGTGGGCAATCCTGGCTGCCAAAGCAGACAGCCTGGCCAGGACTCGCATGCAAGCTACCCGTAACAGCTCCTGACAGCCGCTGGGCGTTGGAGTGCGGCGTCAAGCCGCCCGCTTTCTCGCTGTTGGTCCATGGGGGTTACAGTAAGCCCTAGAATGAGCTTTGCATGCAGCTGGTGCTGTGTGTTCCAGAGATGCAGTCTTGATTTCCCTGCAGTTACCCTAGGGTAAAGTGTTTTTGTAAACTTTGGAGAGGAACTTGGGTGTGGCAAAGCTATAAAACCAATGAATCTCAAAAACTGATAATCATCAAGTCTGACATCAAATCATCAAGACAGTCAACCAGAATTGGTTTTTTTTTTAACAATCAGTTGTGTTCATCCATTTCTGCATCTCCATGTTGGTCTGTGTGAGTGGTGGATATATCATGCTGATGAGCCATGAAAATGATCCCTAAGAGAGTCTGAATAATCTGCAGCTTGATTCATTCAGCGATGGGATACGCTTGGGTTAGCTGTGGTTGGACTTTTGGGATTTCTGTGGCTAAGTGTCTTGAAGACTGAAAATTAATCAAAATGTCTGTCTCTGGTCCTTCTATAAACCAAGTCGAAGCTGCATCACACAATCGGGTAGAGTGAGGTGGTGTTGGATGCAATGAAGGCCTTTATCTGATGAAATACTTTGAGGTTTATAAACCATTCACCACCTGAGGGTTGAACTTAATTCACAATCACTGCTGTGCTCAGTAGAACTTGGTGGGGGAGATGTGTCACTGAGGATGGAGGGAACAGTTTTCGATATCAGGGTCTGGCTAAAGCTATGCAGATTGGCCATTCTGTCGGTTTATGTACCTCTATAATCTGACTACCTTTATCTTTGATTATGTTTAACTTGTCATCTTGTCTGTTGTTCTCTCTTGATTATAAAACTATATTTTTGGTACAAACCAACAACTGCTACTGCACTGCAAGTCCTATAAGCTCAATGAGTAGTTACAGGTCACGAAAGGCATTAATGTGACAAAGCAAATGAATGTGCACATAACCGATCCAATAAATATATAAATCAGCCATGACACCAGCACAAAGGTCTACTTTTATAAAGGATATCTTAAGATTTTTAAGGCCGACATGTAAATGCACACAGGGCAAATCAAAGCTGCATGAAATGGCAACAGTGATGGGAGAATTTACGCAAGTTAGGTTCGAAAAAACTACAAGTCTTTACCAACTCAACCATGAACCAATTAGACCCTATCAATAGATCTGTGGAGTGTGTAAACATTGAAATGAAATGAAATGTTTAAATGTAAAGGGAAATGAACCTCAAATGTCAAAAACAGAAATATTAGACTTAATCAGGAACAAATTTTCCACATATGAAAAAGCTGCCCCTGAGAGAGAGGAGGGAGGGAGGGAGATTGTGAAAAGCATGTGACACACATATGCGTTTCACAATGAATTTGTTTTGCGCAAATGTGGATGTACTGTATCGATAATATCATCGATTGGGGATATGCTATTATTGATTGAATGGGGGCATTGTATCAAATAGTGCAGATTTAAAAATTTCCATATATGTATGTTTCTTTACCAATCATGCCACCTGGCATATGGAGCTTCTTATGAACTTTTGCCACTTATGTCGGTCTTGGACCCATGGTCCAATTTTATTCCAGGTGACCTTCATTCCTTTCATTTCCTTCTCGACGGTACGTCACCAGGTCTCTCTTGGTGACCCAATCCTTATTTTCCTGTCTGGGGGCTAACATATTGCTCTTTTCGGAGTGCCGTGATGCTCCATGGGCAAACACATGACCAATCCATCTCTACCTCTGAATATTGATCTCTTCTATGATGGTTTTCCTCATTGTTAACCTTTTAACCTTTCTCACTAGCCATGTCAAGCCAGAAAATTCTCAAGATTTTCTTATGGCTGCTGAAGATGAAAGACTCCAGTTCGCTCTTTCTTTGGTGATTTTCCAAGATTCACATGTAAATAGGAGGATTGATTTCACATTGCTGTCAAAGATCTGACGTGGATTTTTTAAACCCACCTTGTTCTGATCGTTGTCCTCCTGAAGGATTCTAACTGGCCGATTGTGGAATCCTATTTGACTTCAGACAGAGTTTAACGTTTGTCCGATTTGATTATAAAATCCTACAAAAACCCTATCGACACTGATAAAACTGATGTCCACACAAGTCCTTCCTTGTGAAACAATTTATTTTCTAATTATCCAACATACACTTCTCACCCTCGTACAATGAACTTAAGAATACCCATTTGATTGCAAATATTATTTGGTTCTATTTCATTTATTCTTACTTTAGTTAACAGTTAGACCAACCCAATTCAATTCACTTCTACATTACATCAGAGAGTTTTATTCTAACTTGGTACTTGGTCAGTTCCAAGGAGTACAAGCCACTGAGAAACTATACTTCCTCACGTGCTTGCACTGAAAACAATTTTAGATTTCAAAGCATTTTATACTTTCGTGAGAGAGAGGTTGGGGGATATTCACCCAGACTGTAGACCTGTCCTTTAGACGAAAAGCCACTTCGTACATTTCTAAGCAAAGGTTCATTTTTCAGCTCGGTCACTCTGCTCCAGAACAACACATTTCTTATCATTTAGGGCAAAAGTCTTTTGGCCAGAAATGACAGCCAATTCAATTTGCAACATAAAAGTTACATTTCTGAAACTCCATTTGTTACAATTTAAAATACATTAATATAAATTTTTCCCCCACAGATCCTAAGCTTTGTTTTGGTGTTATACTTCTTTGATTTCCAAATCTCCTTCAGTGTCATGAATACATGCCTTTCCTTTTGTATCTGTTGTAGTACATCAGCATCTCCACCTCCTGTTATGGTGACAATGGACAACAGATATGTGAACTTGTCAACTTCTCTGATTGGTAAACTGTTGCACATTATGTTGTTGTTGGTATCTTTTGCATATATCATGTATGATCATGCTTTCTGTTTTTGCGATGTTAAATTTCAACCCCACTTTCACTGGGTACCCTTGCAGCATATTTACTCTGGTGTGTGTGTGTGTGTGTGTGTGTGTGTGTGTGTGTGTGTGTGTGTGTGTGTGTGTGTGTGTGTGTGTGTGTGTGTGTTTCCTCCATAACTTCAAAACCATAAAACCTAGCAGCCTGAAACTTTGCATGCAACCTCAGAAAACTCCAAGGAAGTGCAATAATGAAAATTGGGTGCTTTGGTCAATTAAAACACCCCCTTTGAAGATAATTAATGGCCATATTTAATTATATCCTTCATCAGGTGATCCTCAGCAACCTTGCTGTCTGGGGTCTTAAGGAGTTTCCTGGGTAACCTCGCTAGGGTCTGAAGCTGCCATATTTCTTGGCATGCTCAGCCTTACCTTGACTTGGAACAGGCTGTAACAATTTCTTAACGATGGAGTTTATTTTTCACTTTCCTCACTCAGAGAAAATTGCCTATTCATCATAACTAGAAATTGCTGGGTACATTGCAATGCTTATAAACGCCCAGAGATGCCAGCGTTTGTGCAATTATTTCATTTCTGCACATGCGATAACGTCGAGAAGCTTTTAAACAAAGCTGAATTTCAAATTTTAAGCTCCAGAATCAAACTCAGCAGCAGTTCCATCCATCAGGACCATACTCTATGCAGAGCGTTAGTGCTGCCAAAGCAGACACCCCCGAATCCCTGGCTATTGGGCACAATCCTGGACAGGTTGCCACTCCGACACAGGATAGCAGCAAGCCAGCACTCATTCTGCCGACATCAGAAGGATGACAGGCAGAGTCAACCCCACCTGGTATTAATTCAACAGCAAGTGGGATTTTAACTCAGGATCCTCGGATCCCAAGCCCACTACCCTTACCATTAAGCCAACACCAGGCACAACATATATATTGTTACGGATTTTAGAATCCGGTCTGATGAATGCATCCACACATCCAGGTCCTCAGACAGTTATTTTCTTCAATGCATGTTCAGATTAGCCCTATCCCCATGTCTGGTGGGATCTTAAATGTGATGCATTGAGAAGGGTAAAGGATAGATCCCGTCTCTTCTGGGAAGCTTTTTCTTCTTTACGACAGACACGTTTACACACATTTCTTTCATGAGCTCTGAAGCCCGCCCTCATTTTTCCTCAGCAACGTTCTTTCGCAAGCTCTGATGCCCGCCCTTATATTTCCTCAGCAACACTTATTTCACGAGCTCTGAAGCTCGCCCTCATTCTTCCTCAGCAACATTCTTTCGCGAGCTCCGACACCCGCCTTTTTTGAGAGCGCACGGGTAATCATGGTAATAGTGCGCAAGTGGGGTGGGGTGAGCTTGGGGCGGACTGCACCCGCGGAGACAGCCCACAGACATAAAACGAGTGGAGGTCCGTTCTGAGGCAAGAGGAAAAAGCGGAGGCGAAAGAAAGCGGGGGGAAAGAAAGCCAGGGAGGTAGAAGAGAATGAGAGGTAAGCTTGAGAAGCGAGCAAGAAGTGGGTGTAAGCGCGCAAAAGAGGAGAAGGAAGCGAGAGTGTGGTGCACATGTGGGTGTGAGCAGCGCCGCCAACAAGTGAGGCACGGGTCGGTCAGCAACACCAGGGTCTAAACCCACGATGGACGGTCTTGGTGCCCTCCAGACGTCGACTGGCGGTCGGGGCTATTAGCGAGAGGGTGCACGGAAAGGCTAGGTGCTGGCGACGTGACACGCACGCACACATTTCAGGACGTTTTCACTTCACGGACGACTACTTTCCGGTGAGCGAGATGATTCTTTTCCCCGCCTCCCCCCCCCACCCGAGTGATCTGTTGGGTACCCATGTCTGTGTTTAGCTGTAAATCAACCCCCGATAAGCATCTGCTCTTTGTCTCTTTCCTGGCATTTTGATTGATTTTGCTTTGAAATTTATTCTTTCATTTACATCAGAAAATAAAAAGTTCTTTCCATTTATTTATATTATTATTAATAAATCATTTGTCGATTTCCAACCTGTCCGTTTTTCTCCTTTCCTTCCATTGGTCTAGCATTGTCCGAACCGAGATAGACTGGGAGGCAATTACCACAGATTTGACCAAAAATAGTTGGCACACGCCAGTGGTTAAAACGCTCGGCCGCCATAATTAAAATCTAATCAGACAACATTGGTGCTTTTCCGAGGGTGTGCTCCCCGCTCAGGTAACCACGTGACCTCAAGTTAAACGTAATAATTAGACGGTGGACACGAGAACTCGTGGTTAACTGGGTGGCGTTCGTGGTTTTAAAACAACCCACTGTACCACGACGTTAATTGTGGGTGGTGGCCCCATGTCCGGCTCTAACGAGGACAACCGGAGATTAATCCCCGAGTGACAAGCTGGTGTCTCGGTACCCGTGGCCACAACAATACATATACATACATATATATATATATATATATATATATATATATATATATATATATATATATATATAAATATATATATATATATATATACAATGTTGTGGCCCGGGGGTCTGGGTGAGAAGACCACTGGGGAGGGGGGGAGTCCCACCAGACACCCCGGAATCGCAGGCCATCGCACACGGATAACTCCGTGACGCGGCAGGTCGCTAACCGACCGTGAACGCCAATAACTCAACCATGTGACTTAGGGCCCTCCGTCTAATATCGGTCACCTAAAAACAATCACTTGACCTAATTACCGAGGGACATGCCATCAGTACGCCTTGACCGAACCGGATCACATGCAACCGAGCGACACTGCTAAGGAACGTACCGGCTAAAAGGAATGGATTGTTGGGAATAAAGTCCCGGCTGGGCTAGGATACGGACCATGCTGGATCAATGAAAGAAAAGACAAAAACGAGCTGGAAACATTTCTATAAAAGGATTTATTTCTGGCAGGCGAGGAAAAGTATGTGGCACAGTGAATAGATTTATTGTTGTGTGCAAGTAGAGATAGAAAGAAAAGCGGGGTGCAACAATTCAACAAGCAACTTACAAAAGCAGACACAGAGCAGACTTATCCTGATATAATTCTTCTGCAATCTTAACTTAAGCGAGGACAGGCACTATGACACACACACACACACACACACACACACACACACACACACACACACACACACACACACACACACACACACGATGAAGAGGAGTTGATGAGAAGAAAATGGAGAGGAATTGAGGCTAACGGTCTCGTAATACCTTGCACGATTGACCGACCGCACCACCCAGTACGTTTTGGGGGGGAAGCTCCGCTGAACAATCTCTCGGTGATAGTTTGCGCAATGTATCCTGCGTGGCTATCCATAGAAGGGGCACGACCGTCAGGCGTGAGGGAGGGACTTTGGGTGGAGCCAGCAGCGAGGGGTGGAGAAGGCAGAGTCGAGAGCGAGTGGGCGAAGTGGCAGACAGGATCAGGTGGGTGGGTGGAGCCAGCGACGAGGCGGTGAAGAAGTCTGAGCCAGCAGCGAGTGGGTGGAGATCGATCCCAGGCCAGACAGAAATGAAGAGCAGGATGAGCAGGAACAGCAGACGGCCTCGCGCCTCATCCTTTATAGACCCTGCAGTGCAGGGCAGGGCACTACCCCGAAGTGATGTGTCATCACCCGAATCGGGCACTCTGATTGGGCCCCAGCCACTGCATGGCCCAGCCGCCATGACCGGAAGCGGCCTCACTGTACATCCGGCGAGTCATAGCTGAGCTGCGGAATCATCTCGCTCCGAACCCAATGATATGAATCGCCTTGCACCGAACTCCCGGGCCGTACCCTGGCGACCAGCCGAGGGTCGCATCGGCCCCGCATGCCCACCCAGGCACCCCGGTTAGTGCTGGTCAATGTGCTTGCTTTGTCCGTACGCCATGCAGCCCTAGATTTCCGAGCCGTACAGCATGCCTCTGCTTGGTAGCAGCTGCATTGAGGCGGAGGTGCGGGAGGATGTCTGTCATCCTCGAGAGACATTTGTGGCCGTTGTGGTGAGCGCAGACCGACGGTAAGACGTTATTGTAACCCCATGTGCAGACCCAAATGAAGAGATGCGCTATGCATGCCCCGTACAGTGCGCGCGGGTCCACTATTGCACATGTGGTTATTTATTACGGGGCTGCGCCCGTGTCTGCCATCGTGCTCGCGGTTATTTTATCACAAGAAGGCCTACACAAGGTTTGTGCTATGCTGTATAAAACCCTTCCCAGAGTTCCTCCACAGCTATAAAGACATTCACAAATAGTACACACATGAGAATCCCAATGCTACACACCCCCTCAGCTACCGGACCAGTTTCATCGCTTATTGGTTAATAATCAGCGACAGCGAAGACAGCAATGCATACCAATGAAGCTCCCAAGCATGTACCACGTGTAAACATCAAAAACAGTCAATATGTAAGTAAAGACCCACCCACATCTCTCTCCTGTGAATGGAGGGAATAGCCAATCAGCTCTCACCTCATCAACTAAACCCAGGTGGCTCGGATTATAGATACAATTGATCCCTCCCACACTCCTCCAGCCAAAGAAGCTGCATAAAGCAAATCAAGAAGACCTACACAAGGTAAGCACTATGCTGTTTTGAACCCTTCCCAGAGTTGGGTATGACTGGGTGGAGTGGGTGCAGAGAGTGAGGTGTTGGGGATGTAAGATTTGGAAGCAAACACAGAATTGAGGCACTCGGCCTTCTCACAAGTGGAGTCGGCTGTGATGCCATTTGAAGAGAGGGATGGGATGGAAGGGGAGCATACACCAGATACAGACTTACCAAGGCACCATTAGGTTTTCGAGGAGGGATACAAGTTTGAAAGTTTATTCTTGAGATTGGATAGATGTTGTTTTCTGGCTCTCCTGAGAGTGGACACACACTTGTTGCAGACTTTGTAAAATGAGCTGAGATTGTCTTCGGTTGCTTTGACTTTCCAGGAAGAGAAGGAAAGTTCTTTCAGAGCAACTGCCTCACCACAGGATTCAGTGTTCCATTGGAGGGAAGAAGCGTAGGATAACTGAAGATGAAATTGTATGGATCGGTGCATGAGAGAGTAGGTTTTTGCAGAATTCCCAGGCTGAGTTAATATCAGGGGCTGTGTATACAGTAGAGACGACCGGTCCTGAAGTGTAATGGCTGCTTGTAATCCCTGCCAATCTGCTTGAGTGAACTGCCAGACTCGATGATGCTAAGGCAGCTCTCTGAGAATTGCCAGAGAGATGTTGACTCTCACAAGCATATGATCAAAGGAACTAATTGGAGCAAAGGAAGAGCAGGAGACATTTGTGGGAAATTTCATCATCACCAAGTCCAGAAGGGAGAATATGGCATTTGGAGAAATCTGGGTCTGAAATTCACAGATTGAGGCAATCCCATGGAGTCAAATAAGTCCTTCGCTCAAGTTCCAAGCCTGATGAGAGAGATACTAACACCACTCCATGGGAGGGGGGGTCACCAGGTGCACATGCACCCCCCTTCCCCTCTACGTTTACAATTATGTCACATGATCATTGTGTGTGATATCACTGGACAATCGGCAATCGCATGTCTTTTGCTTTCACTCGGGAATTAATACGAGCTGTTATTTTTCGCCGCTGGTTCTGTATTAATCCCTGCGACTCAGTGTTTAGTTATGGCTCTGAAGAGAAAAGCAACATTTTCGGAATTGTGTCCTACAGCAAAGTGCAGTACAATCCTGAACTCTTTCACCAAGTAATTCAAAGTTTCAGTGGCTACATCATCCATTATTGCAATTAATGATCCGATGATCCGCAATGGCGAGTTTAGGTTTAGTGCTCGGGGACATTTTTCCGCATTTTGTGCTTGTCCGTTCGATATTTTCGTTGATTTGTATTGAAAACATTTTATGTATTTACATTATTGTTGTAAAGATCCATCGCAAAGTTTCCAAAATCATCAGCTTTTCATTCGAATCATTAGAATCAAAATCATTAGAATCGGTTCGTGAAAGGCCTGAGGCCTTTCCATCAAGTAGCTCGATATTCCCAAATTTTCCTGTGGACAATGTAAATTTATGGTCGGACACTGCTAGCTCTGGATAGATTAACCGGTTTTTCCTCGACTATTACATTGACTTGAATAAGGCTTGGTGGTATATTTCACAACAATGAGAACATCTTAACCTTAAAGGTCCCATGACACCCAAAACTTTCTGCTTACTTATATATTAACTTGACCTTCCTAGTGAAGAAATCACCAATGTTGTTGTTTTTTTTAATCAAAAATGGGATAATTAGACCAATATTTCGATCATTTATTGTGCTTTTCACAACTTGCTATGCCCCGCCCCTTAAAAAAGTTGACTTCACCGAACCGCAGCGTTGACGTCACATGCAGAAACTCGTACAGAGTGGATTGACTCGAGATCTCAAGTCTAGACTAGTCCGATAAATCCGTCATCCGTCCGACTTGTCCGATAAATCCGTCGTCCGCCCGACTAGTCCGATAAATCCGTCGTCCGTCCGACTAGGCCGATAAATCCGTCGTCCGTCCGACTAGGCCGATAAATCCTCGTCCGTCCGACTTGTCCGATAAATCTGCCGTACGTCCAACTCGGCCGATAAATCTGACGTGCTGTCGCTTTCTTTTATTATCCTCTCCTCTCCTCTCCTCTCCTCTCCTCTCCTCTCCTCTTTTCTCTCTCTCTCTCTCTCTCTCTCTCTCTCTCTCTCTCTCTTCTCTTCTCTTCTCTTCTCTTCTCTTCTCTCTCTCTCTCTCTCTCTCTCTCGCAGCCTGTGGCTGCTGGTTGCATCATTGGTTGGGACGCGGCTATGCCGCTGATGCAGTGTCCCCTTTACCAGTACACTGGTGCTCATTTTGCAAACCTCGGAAGGATGACAGGCTGAGTCAACCTCCTGGTGTATTTCAATTCAGCGGCCAACGGGGCTTGAACTCAGGACCCTAGGATCCCAAGCCGCCACCCTCACCACTAAGCCAACACCAGGCTTATTGTTTTCTACTGGCGCTACATGACAACAGTAGGAATAAAATAAATAAAAATGCAACAGAACGTCAGATTTATTGGACTACTCGAGACAATTGTGTCACAAGGTGTATTCTGCACACAAGTTGTCATCGTATCCGGACAGCGAGATTGCTTCGTTTTATGCGCGGAGAGACACGGCCGATGACATGCGCTGGCCTTGCTTGCGATTTATTCGCCGCGGAGAAACATGTCCACTGCGCTGCGTTGGTCACGTCACCTCACTAAAATATTTCTGATATTGAGCAGTATGCAAGTCGAATTTACATTATTGAATTACGAATAGGATTTAGTCTAACCAGTTGTTATTGCCAAGTCTTCCTTCGATGTCCTCCCGATCATCATGAACTCCGGGAATTTCATCGCCAGTTTCCTCTGCTTGTCCTGCTTCGGGCTCGAACTGCTAAGGCCGTATTTCATTTCCAGCTGCCTGAACTTCACCTCCCGTGACTACGTTATTCGACAATTCTCCATGTGATTCAGACCAAAATCCTTCATTTCTCTCACACTCACTGTCGTTACCAGACAAATCAAAGTCCATGTCATCCATTATTACCTTCGCATTCTGCGAAAGGTTATGTATTGGTCGCTGTGTATTTATTTATCTGTGAGTATGTGTGTGTATGCCTGGTGTTGGCTTTATGGTCAGGGTGGAAAGCTTGGGGTCCCATGATCCTGAGTTCAAATCCCCCTTGGCTATTGAATTAATACCAGGTGAGGTTGACTCTGCCTGTCATCCTTCCGAGGTCGGCAAAATGAGTGCCAGCATGCTGGTATCCTGTGTCGGAATGGCGACCCGTCCAGGATTGTGTCCAATAGCCAAGGAGACTGCTTCGGCAGCACCAACGCTCTGCACAGAGTATGGTCCCGATGGATGGATGGATGTGTGTGTGTGTGTGTGTGTGTGTGTGTGTGTGTGTGTGTGTGTGTGTGTGTGTGTGTGTGTGTGTGTTTGTTATTCGCAGAACTCAGAAAGTATTAAACCAAATCGCTTGAAATTTGGTGGGATGATGGGTTATTATCCAAGGAACATTTGATTAGATTTTGGGAGCGATCGGGTCAAAGGTTAAGGTCAAGGTCACGGAAAGATCAAATTCGTATTTTTACCATAGCGTGGTCAATTTTGATCTAATTGGCATGCAACTGATGCCAAAATGTTCAGAATTCATTGCCCAATCTTGGGATGGGCAACATGACACAATTACGTCATTACCCTTGTTAGCAGTTGGGGGTCAAAGGTCAGTGGGGTCACGACCATTCAAAATATGCGGTTTTTGTCATAACACGGTCAAATCAAAACCGATTTGCATGAATCCAACACCAACATGTTCACTGTTCTGTTCCCCCCACTCTCATGCCAAGAACAAAAAAGTAGCGGAGGCGAAGGTATGCGCTCTACCGAGTGCCCATTCTAGTTCAAAAACAAATGCTCGATTTTTTTAAAGCAGAAATGAACGAAGCGATTGAGTCGACCAATCGAATGTGGAAACACACAGGAAACCAATAGAATCACGTAGACCACCAACCCGAGTAATTAACGTGCAGTCTTTGTCAAAATGTAGTTGACGTCATGTGGGTTACGCCCCTTTCAGTAGAATTTTTAGGGGCGTTCCCGAAGAGGTTTGTTTTTTTAATTTTACATTTTACAGAATGAGTATTGTGAAAAAACATTGTCAGATCTGAAATCACGATGAAAAACTCCTACAGGACATTATATATATATATATATATATATATATATATATATATATATATATATATATATATATATATATATATATATATATATATATATATATATTGTTGTGGTTGACGAAATTCGCAAACCACCATTCAGGTCCCGTAGGTGAGATATCTCTGTAAGTATATGTGTAGTTAGGCCCAAACCCGTTGTTTAGAGGGAATAAATGTCATTCGTTCGGGCTACGACCCTTTTAGATAGCTGTTTTTCTTTTACTATCTTTATTTTGGACCAGCCGCCGTTACTACCACCACAACCACCACCAACCACGTCTCAACAGCCATCACACAACAACCACCAACCGCAACCCCGCTTCACAACAACAGCCATGACCCTTGCCGTCACATCTCGCTCTCGCAACCATCGCATCACCGCCATTCCCGCGCCGCTTGTGGGCACCGATCCTGGACTCGTACAGGGCGCGCACTGAGCAGCGGGTGCAAAAACACCAGCCTTTCCGAGAAATCGGATCAAGAACGATTCACGCCCACTTCTGTTCCGTCCTATCAGCGAGCGTGGGGCGATTTGGCCCCGCCTCCAGGTGCGTCGGAGTATAATCGCTATATGCAGATTCGCGGATCAAAAATCATTCACGCCCACTTTTCCTCTGTCCAATGGGGAGCCAGCCAGAGGTGAAGGGTCGAAGGTGAAGGAGCGAAGCCCCGGGGGCTATAAAGGGCCGCGTTCGCTCGCCGGAAAGGCAGTTGAGTTGGAAAGAGTTGAGAGTTTCTGAGAAGAGGAAAGCAGTTGGACGGAGTTGAGAAGACTGGAGAGTGGGAGAGTTTAAGGGACGACGTGGGAGCACGAGTTAGTTAGGGGATGCAGATAGAAGGATGGCAGAGTTCAGCGGTGAGTGTGTTGAAGAGTTGATGAAAGAAGTGGAAGCATGTGCTTGGTGAGTGAGTGAGGCCAGCGGGTCTGTGTGAATGGAGCGAATGGGGAATGCATGGTGCGATGAGTGATTGGGGGGAGGAGTGACTCCCGCCCAAGGGACCCCCGGGGTCAGTGTAGACTGAGTTAGTGGGTTAGTCAAATTAACAAATATGGAAGTCGTTTTGCTGTTGGTGTGAATGTAGGCTCGAAACCCATTTGGAGGGGTGCAGGAGCCCTGTTGACGGGCTGGGAGCGTGGCTGCGAAAGGTGAGTATCGCTGAGTGGGTACCCCGGGCACCAGGCTAGTCGGCCGTGGTAGGCCAAGGGCCCATGGGGGGCCGGGATAGCGTAGTGGGCACGGGTGCGTCTGCTTGGTGCGGGGGCCCAGGGCGCCATGAGCCGCGTGGGCAGTGTTGTGGGCACGGGTGACCCTCGGAAAGGGGCCCGGGAAGCCAGCCTGCCACGTGTGCGTTTCAGGGGAGGTTCCATGGGGGGCACTCCCTGGTGTTTAGGGAGCTGGTAGGCTCGGAGGCAGTGTAGTGCCCGGGGGTGCCATAGCGGGAGATTCGGCAGAGGGTCGTGCCTGCCAAAGGGAGCCACGCGTCCCAGCCATGAGACCGTGTGAGGGCACGGAGAGAAAATTGGGGGGCGAGGCCCGAAATTGTGAGGACACCAACACAGGCGACGGGAATCTGGGTTGTTAGAACGAATAGTTTAAGCGAGAGGCGCTTGTTGGAAGCCCCGGGGTAGTTTAACAGGTTAATGGTTAGGGTAGATTAGGAAGTGTACCCCTCCGCACCATCCATCCCCTCGCTCTCGTTGTGGGCCGCTGGACCCACTTTGGGTTAGATCGCTGAAGTCTGGGGAGGCCATTCTGAGGCTTCGTTGGGCCTCGGCGCAGGACGCTAGCTCTCCCTTGTTCCCCTCCGGGAAGGGAACGTAGGGGTTGGGAGTAGGCTAGGTGACAGGATAGGTTAGCCGAACAAGGACAGTACAGGGGGTTAGGGGACGATTTATAGTGGGGAAGTAAAAATAAAAAAATAAGTTGGGGCTAAATTGGGGTTTGACAAATTAAGGGAGTGGGTATAGACAGTGACAGGCAAAGGCGATAGGTTGGGAGGGAGACCGTAGGGTAGGTCCGAGCCCGCCTTCCGAGTGGCCAGCACCACCGCACTCCCTCCACCAACCTCTACTGAACGGCAAAGGCTGGCCAGCTTTATCTGCTGGCTGCATTGCTGCAAGGCAAAGGCCGGCCCACTTCATCGGCAGCTGTTGTTTGGAAGCTTCATCTTCATCTGCTGGCTGCATTGCTGCAAGGCCTGTGCCGGCTGGATCGTCTGCAGCTGCTGTGCTGCAAGGCCTGTGCCGGCCGGATCGTCTGCAGCTGTTTTCTGCAAGGCCTGTGCCGGCCAGTTCGTCTGCCGGCTGTGTTTGCCTGCAGCGGCCTTCTTCTGCAGGCGGTGTTTGCCTGATCACCTTTGCCATGCCATGCCCACTGCCCCTGTTCACCAGCCCCGTTCAATTTTTGCTTTGCCCCCCCGCTGTTCATTGCCATGTGCGCCAGGATCAGAAAGCAACAGTTTGCAAGCTGCGAGAACTGCCCTGTTGGCAGCTACAACACGCAGTGGCGGCCCGTGCATCGTGTTTGCGTCCATCCATTCATCCATCCATTCGTTGTGTTCATTGCGTGTGCCACTTGAGCTGGCACGGAGACTGCGTTTGTGCAGCCCATGCACCGTTGTGGTTCACTGGGTTCATTTCAAAAGGGAAGGCCTTGGACTGCGTGTGAGCAGCCGGCCACGTTCCCTGTCACCTGCATTGTTTGAGCCAGAGACTGCATGCGAGCAGCCTGGCTCCCTGCTAACTGCTTTCTTTTTGCAGAGTCCATTGATCCTGGGCCATGGTTTAGTGTAAAATTTGTAAGTTAAGGTTAAGATGTACTGTAAATATGAGTGCGCCCCCGGCATGTATGTCTTAGCGCCGGCAATTTTATTTAAGTCGTCCGTGTGAGTGAGTTTGTTTAGGTAGTTACTCAGCCCTTAGGTTATTTATTTTGGGGACACGAATACCATGAATGTCGCACTCAGGGATCCGTAGATAAAATGTACTAGGGGAAAACTACACATGATGGCACACGAAAATTTGACGACTCGGGACGAGTCTGTAAAAAAGGGAGGGGGTCGTGTTGTGGTTGATGAAATTCGCAAACCACCATTCAGGTCCCGTAGGTGAGATATCTCTGTAAGTATATGTGTCGTTAGGCCCAAACCCGTTGTTTAGAGGGAATAAATGTCATTCATTCGGGCTGCGACCCTTTTAGATAGCCGTTTTTCTTTTACTATCTTTATTTTGGACCAGCCGCCGTTACTACCACCACAACCACCACCAACCACGTCTCAACAGCCATCACACAACAACCACCAACCGCAACGCCGCTTCACAACAACAGCCACGACCCTTGCCGTCACATCTCGCTCTTGCAACCATCGCATCACCGCCATTCCCGCGCCGCTTGTGGGCACCGATCCTGGACTCGTACAGGGCGCGCACCGAGCAGCGGGTGCAAAAACACCAGCCTTTCCGAGAAATCGGATCAAGAACGATTCACGCCCACTTCTGTTCCGTCCTATCAGTGAGCGTGGGGCGATTTGGCCCCGCCTCCAGGTGCGTCGGAGTATAATCGCTATATGCAGATTCGCGGATCAAAAATCATTCACGCCCACTTTTCCTCTGTCCAATGGGGAGCCAGCCAGAGGTGAAGGGTCGAAGGTGAAGGAGTGAAGCCCCGGGGGCTATAAAGGGCCGCGATCGCTCGCCGAAAAGGCAGTTGAGTTGGAAAGAGTTGAGAGTTTCTGAGAAGAGGAAAGCAGTTGGACGGAGTTGAGAAGACTGGAGAGTGGGAGAGTTGGAGAGTTGTGGCGGCGGCGAAGGCAGTCGAGAGGGCGCTCGTGTCAGAGTCGGGGAGCTGCGCAGAGGGGAGGCCGGTAACGCGACCGAGGTCGCGGTGGAGTCGCTCGTCGCGGGACCCAAGCCAGCGAGATATCCTCTTTCCCCCGAGCATCAACAACCCCCTCCTGTTTCCCCCCGCGCTGAGATAGTGTGAGAAGGGGGCCCCATTCCCACCCCATTCCAGGCAGTGCCAGCGAGGCCCGCGGAGTCGGGGCGCCGCCGCCATTTTGCGGCTCATCACCAGACGGGTAGGCTCGACGCGGTCTCGGCCCCAGGCCCGTCTGCCCCCTTGTAGTTGAGGGTGGTCCCTTTTTCTTTTGCTTTGAGTATATGTGTTGTCGGCGCCGTCTCTGAAGTAAAACTGTATAAGTGTTGCCGTGTGCTCGGTAGTCGGTAGTAGATCTGCATTGTTGCATTTGCTTTTTGTGCAGAATTGTTGTGTTTCTTCTACTTTTACATTTGCTTTTGGTGTATAATTGTATATGTGTGCTTTCCGTTTGCTGCGGAATAAATGTGCTTTATGTTGAACTGTTTTTCCCGTTTCGCTTCGTCTTTTCTTTTATTGAATCTCCATCTTACTTCACGTAAAAAGGGTTGGTCGTGGGCTAAATACGCCCAATAATTAATCGAACCGTCGAGGTTGACGATAACACCGCTCGGTTATCCCGATAGTACGGAACGGGTCGCTTAAAGTGGCCCATGTCCGAAGTCGACCTGCGGCGAGGTGCGATCGCCCGGTCTACCCTCCGTGTGGGTACTTAGGTAGGTCGAATTTGGCGAGCAACCCTATCCCACGCGGGGGGCCGATTGGCACAATCGTGGTGAGGCCGAAAGGCCCACCCGTGACTAGTTCCCGGCGTTAGTCCGAGAGGGTCATGACGGGATTGTCCGTCCGGTGGGCGACGTGCCGCGATTCGAGTTACGTGGCCGCTCGCACGCCGGCGGGCGCGAAATCCGCAACAATATATATATATATATATATATATATATATATATATATATATATATATATATATGTATGTATGTATGTATATATATATATGTATGTATATATATATGTATGTATATATATATATATATATATATATATATATATATATATATATATATATATATATATATATATATATATATATATATATGAAATTTCAGTACTTTTGGGTGTCATGGGACCTTTAAGTGAAACCCCCTAAAATATTTCTGGATCCACCACTGCACCCAGCCAATTTAATAGAATAATACCATTCCTTTCGTGCTGTGAGGCACATAGGGCTGCTGAGGCAGTTTCATTGGCAAGGAGTATAGTCCAGGACGGGTCGCCACTCCGATGCAGGTAACCTAAATGGAAATTACCCCAGTAAGCTGGTACTCATTTTGACGACCTCAAACGATGACAGGCTGGGTCAACCCTATCTAGTGTTAATTTATTGACATGATCGGGGCTTGAACTCAAGACCCTAACTCAAGACCCTAGGATCTTAAGCCAACCACCCCCAGCCAATTTACATGGTAACAATTGAAATTGCCACATATGAGGAAGAGAGAGAGAGAGTTGGGACGAGTGGTTAAAAGTTGGTTCATGTTGTTTGAGAAAGAGAGATGCAGATGTTGTCATCACTGTTTAGGGAATGGTGCATTGGGTACGAGGTGGGACGTTTGTTGTGGGGGGAATTTGGGGGACGAGGTGGGAGTAGAGGGGAAGTCGCAGCCAGAGGTACTCCTGGGGGTTGGGAGGCGTAAGATCAGTACAGGGGCAGTGAGAAGTTGAGTTATTTTTGTGAAGTGCAACTCAGCTGCTGGGGCAGGGTTCAGGCATATCAAATCGGAGAAGACATTGGCCTGGGAGAGGCACAAAGGAGTGACAGACATCCTGTGGGAGGATGATTTCTGTTAAACAGACGATGTCCAGTTTTCGGCAGCATCCTGGATTGAGATATCAGGTTCAATTGCGGACCTTGGATGTTTGAGGTCCGCACAGTTCGGGATAGGGGAAGAAGCGTTTGGTGGGTGCAGGAGTCTTTGCGGGGGCTCGGTGAGAGGGAGGAAGGCATTGAGGGGCAGGGTATGAGGAGGAAGGTTTGAGTGGGTGGGGTATGGGGGAATATTTCAGTGGGTGGGGTGAAAGGAAAGCCTTGAGGGCATGGGATGAGGGGAAACCATTGAGGGGTGGGGTGAGGGGTTGGGGTGGGTAGGGAAAGCGGAAAGAGGGAACATGAAGTGGAGGGATGCCGATTCCAAATTGCCACATCGGACAAACGACAACAAAGATCATTGGTGCAGGAGGTTTGTGGACCAAGCACTTTAATGACAGAGAGTTTTGGAAAATGATCTTTGTGAAGAAGAAGAAGAAGAAGAAGAAGAAGAAGAAGAAGAAGAAGAAGAAGAAGAAGAAGAAGAAGAAGAAGAAGAAGAAGAAGAAGAAGAAGAAGAAGAAGAAGAAGAAGAAGAAGAAGAAGAAGAAGAAGAAGAAGAAGAAGAAGAAGAAGAAGAAGAAGAATAAGAAGAGGAAGAAGAAGAAGAAGAAGAAGAAGAAGAAGAAGAAGAAGAAGAAGAAGAAGAAGAAGAAGAAGAAGAAGAAGAAGAAGATGAAGAAGAAGAAGAAGAAGAAGAAGAAGAAGAAGAAGAAGAAGAAGAAGAAGAAGAAGAAGAAGAAGAAGAAGAAGAAGAAGAGAATTCGATTCGGGTGAAGAAGAACAACACATGGAGTTCTGGTAGCAAAATAAGGAAAACAAAGCCTTTTAAGATGTTGTAAAATGCTTTTAAAGGAAGAGGGAAGACTTGTTCGTATTCAATGAAGATTCAGTTTTGGAGATATTGATAAAAGGAAGAAAAAAGAATGGAGAACAGGAAGTATAGGCAGAAGGAAATTAAAGTAGAACAAGATCGCTGTGGAGTGAAGGAAAAAAAATTGTTTGTTTTTCTTTTTTGAAGCGAGGAGGGGAAATAGGATAAGATTGAGGAGGTCGAAGTAAAATATTTGGGGAAAAAGAAGCAAAACGAGGCAAAAGAAAACACAAAATGGACACAGAATTTTCACAGTTGCTATTCGAGAGGTGGCGAAAGTAGACCTTCAACAACACAAAAACAATTTTGACAAATACAGCACAAACAAGGTTCGATTTAACACAGAAAATTGGACGACATACAACAGCAACACAGGAACAAAGATATAACAGCAAAACACAACAAATCCGGTTCGGAAAACAGCTTTAATGAGGTTGAAGCGGCAGCGGAAGATTAGACCAACACTTGGATAAAATCCCCGAACCGGAAGTCCAAACTTAAACCGATCAATCTATTAATACTTCACTTCTCTTGCTGTTCGTGAAATTTCTGCAAGCAGGACATACAAGAATGATGGCCGTGCACTACCTGTAGAATGTCAGGTCAGCATGGTCCTTCTCGCACAACCAGGCAGCCCCTTTCTTCGGGATATCACTGCCTGCCCTGTGACACGGACGCCCCAAGAAAAGTTTGCATAAACAAATCCCGTTTGCTCTCTGCTGACCGGCATGGCACAGCCGGCGGGACTCTAATACAGTGGCAGCAATATACAAGGAAACAATAAACGTTCGCATATGATGACACTTGCCTGCAGGAATATGGGAACTCTGTCACACCCTTTGGAAGGACTGCGCTACTTTCAAGAGAACCTGGCATATTACAAGCAGCATTGTCTGAAACACTGTTTCAGGGTCAAGCTGAACTGCATGTATGTGAATACACCTTCTTCTGGTCTGGGAAAGATCTAAAGGACCACCATTCATTCAGTGTTGGCTTTGCGGTTACCAATAAACTAGTAAAGAAGTTCACAAGCCTCCCAAATGGTATATCTGACAGTCATGACACTCCGACGACCCTTGGGGCATGATCACTTTGTCACTCTGATGAGCGTTTTTGCTCCGACAATAACAAACCCTGATGAGAATAAAGAAAACTTCTACAGATCACTGTCAAACATAATTGCTGGCATCTCATCTGAAGATAAAGTTATTGTCCTTGGCAACTTCAATGCAAGAGAAAAGGCAGTATAAATTAAAATGCTGAGCTCTTGCTCGATAGGTGTACTGATTACAACCATACCATTGTACAGGTAGTGCCAATCACTTTCCACTTCCGGATAAGTGGTATACGTCATGGCAACATCCATGCTCCAAAAAGTGGCACCTTCTTGACTACTTTCTCGCATGACAAAGAGATCATTCTGACATCTGAATCAACTGTTCTTTGCATCGTGTTGAATGTTCTAATGATCATCTACTTCTTCGAGTGAGATGCTCCCTTACCCTCAGACTTTCTCTTTTGAAATCTGCCCCTAATGTCCTTCAGAAACTTAATGTGACAGCACTCACAAAGGCAGATGTTCGAGAACAACTTGCCACCAATCTAGCTGTCAGGCTAACAACTCATCCCAATGACATCGATGGCACTATAAACGTATAGTGGGATAAGCTGTGTAATGTGGTGTATGAAACCTCTGCCTTGATGTTGGGACAGCCGGCAAGACACCATGCTGAATGGTTCAATAGAAAAGATGTTCAACTTCAGCATCTTCTTGCTGCAAAACAAATGGCTCAGGCTGTGTTACTGTTTGGATATTCGATCAGAACCGAGGAAAAGGATTACAAAACTGCAAATCAATCTTCAATCTGGGATTTATAAAACTAAGGAAGCTTGGTGGGATAATAAAGCTGATGAAATTCAATCACTTGCTGACCAAGCCTCGTGTTGGCTTAGCAGCGAGAGCTGCTATCTGTGGCAGCTTAGGATCCTAAGGTCCTGAGTTTGAGCCCCGTTGGCTGCTGAATTAACACCAGGTGGGGTTGACTCAGCCTGTCATCCTTCTGAGGTTGGCGAAATGAGTACAAGTATACTGGTAGAGGGACAGCATCAGCAGCACAGCCACACTTCCAAGAAATGATAGCTACCCAGCAGCCAAGCTGCCATATGCAATAAGAGGAAGCCAAGCGGCCATACACAAGAACAGAACAGAACAGAGAATTTGCTGACCGAAATAATGCTCGAGGTTTCTTTGCTGTGCTGAAGGAAGTGTATGCACCAACTGGTAATTGTGTGGTGCCTATAAAGAGCACACATGGCAGTACACCACTCATAAACAGAAGGGTCACTTTCAGGATCTTCTTCATCATCCTTCACGCATTGTAGAATCATCTTTCGGTAAAATCCAACAACTACCACCACGACACGATCTTGATTATTCTCCCATAAAAACAGAACTCACGGATGTAATTAGAAGTATGGAAAATGGAAAAGCCCCTCGGTTTCATGGAATTCCAGTTGAAACTTACAAGCATGGAGGAGCCACACTGCAAGAGGCTGTTCTCCCATTTATTTCACGCATGCTGGAATAATGAGAAACTTCCTCAACAGTCAAAGATGCTTTGATCATCATGTCCTACAAATGAAAAGGGGATCGGCATGAGTATGGAAACGACTGCGGAATAGCTCTTCTATCAGCCGGTGGAAAAATCTTCGCAAAAATTGAATTGGCTACAGATTACTCCCTGAATATCAACGCGGTTTTCGTACAGGTCATTTCAAACGGAAGACCAAATACTGTATTGGAGTTATCCAAAAGAACTCGAATAATTAAGAGCAAAGATGGAGTCAGGAGGAACCTGGATAGGATTCGGGTTTCAGCTGCTACTCCATGACCCTCAAACCAAAGGCGCAGCAAAGTCAGCTTTACAGAAAACGTCCTGCAATAATTCATTTCTCCTTAGACAGATAGGTTCTAGAAAGAGAAAAATAGAGTAAAAGAGATAAAAGCAAATAAATGAAATATGGTATTCACTCTCTGACAACTTCAGGAAAAAGCGATTGAATGGCACCCGTCACTGTATCTGGTCTTCATGGCTCTCTCAAAATCTTTTGACAGCATCAGCCGCAGCTACCTCTGAACCATTCTTTATAGATATGGCTGCCCACCAGAGTTTGTCAAAATGATCCAACAACTTCAAAATGACATGAAAGCTCAAGTTTCCAACTGCAACAGCATATCAGAAAACTTATTAGTTGTACATGGGGTGAAACAAGGTTGTCTGCTGGCACCCACTGTTCTCAATGGTCCTGGCAGCTGTTCTGCACAACGCATCATTGCATCAAACTGTGTATGCCCACCTGACAACCACATCAAATGGGAAACTCTTCAACCTTGTCCAACTCGGGACCAAAAGCAAAGTCCGTCATGTTTGTGCATGAACTTATCTATGCCAATGAATTAGCCTTCGTTGCACACTCTCTGCCACATATTCATGAAATTACTGACATATTTGCAATGACGGTCAAATAATTTAGTTTAACAATCAACACGAACAAAATTCTTCACCAACCTCCCCACTTGTACAGTCCAGAGAACTTCAAATTCTACTTAATGGTATAGTACTAACCCAGTGAAAAAGTTCACCTACTTCGGCAGCATGGTTGCAAAAGACAAAACAGTCGACACTCAACTAACTATAACTATATACAAGCTGCAGCAATTGCCTTTGCAGTCTGGTATAGTCATAAAGAGGTATCAGCATTAAAACCAAGTGCAAAATCAACAAAGCACTCATCCTCACACCACTTCTCTACTTCGCTGAGATATAGACACTGTGTAGACAGCATATTAAGAAACCTGCAGCAGTGATGCAATGACATCTGTGGCAAATCCTTAGGATCTCCTGCAAGATCATATTACCAATGCTGAGGTCCTTCAGCATACTGATGCATCAAGTGTAGATACACCCCTCAACACCTTACAGCTTCACCAGACTGGACACACAGTCCACATCGATTAGGACAGACTACCAAAGGCAATTTTCTATGAAGAACCTTCCTCTAGTCCAGAGCAAGAGGTAGTCAGTGGCTGCGGTAAAAATATTTGGTCAAAAGGCATGTCGTAGCAGCTGACATTGTGGTCAACAGTTGGGAAGAGGTAACGCTGGACTGTGCACAGTGGCGTAACCTGGTCCAATGTTTAGCACTCAGAATTAGCAAGCTAGAAGCCAAAGGTGCCATAAAGCTTTAGCCAACCCTGTTCAGCTACAATCAGATGTGCACACTGCAGGTATCACTTCTGGATCCTCATTGGCCTTTGGTTCCACCAAAATGCTTTCAACTGCTCAATTTTCTCCTCATTTCTGCTCTTTTCCTCGAATCATTGAAAGCGAGGACAGCCAGCGATTACAATTACCACTCTTCACACCCCATTCATTTGATCTATCATCCATTGACTTATCATATTGTTACGAATTTGGAATTCGATCGCACACAACATTCAGGTTCCTTTAGCTGAGTTATGTCGATAAGTGTATGTTCCATAGACAGCTCACCTTCCATTGTTTAATGGGCAGAAATCGATTAAGTGCGCTGCGATTCAATTTAATAGTTAGGGAGCGATCACAACACAAAGGAAGCCGACCCTCCCCCTCTTCTAGGAAGAAGAAGAAGAGCCCTCCCGTCCCGTGATTCATGACGTAAACAACTCCCTCCCACCCATGGTTGTGCAGGCACGAGGGGATGAGTCATGCTGGGAGCGGGGGAGGAGTGGAGGAGGATAAAGGAAGAGATCCTCTGTTTGGGAGAGGGCTTTTTGCTTCGGCTTGGCTTTTTGTAGTAGGCCTTGGGGTTCTGCTTGGCTCGGGTTAGGGAGAAGGCTTTTTGGTTCTGCTTGGCTCGGTACGCTTTTTGGGCTCTGGCTTTGTTCGGAAGAGAGGTGGTTCACTTTTTGTGCTTGATTCGTCGAAAGAGAGTTGAGCTGGTTGCTCGGCTCGAGCTTGTTGGTTGTTCATCTAGAGAGGAGCGCGTTGCGAGAGTTGCGCGTGTTTTGCACTCTACTTCGTCGTCCGGTTCGGCTGGCTCTTCTTGGTTCGTGGAGCTCTTTGTTCTCTGCTTGGTTCCCGGCTTGGTGCGACTCCTTGGCCTCATCTTGGAGGTGGTTCTTCGGGGAAGCGACGCATCGACGCGAAGGATCGGCGCGTCGTCTGACCAGCACGTGTTCGGAAGCGCGAGAGGATTCGCTGGAGCTCGGGAAGGATCGCAGCTCACGGTGATTGAATTCAGCTCGCTCTCGCTGGAGCCCGGGTCCGAACAGCTTGAAGAGCACACGAGGTGGAGAGGTTCGAGATAGGTTCTAGGTTTCAGCTCATCTGTTCCTCCGAGTTGAAGTCCTTATTAAAGGCATCACCCACCATTTCTTGGGTTGTGTGTGTGTACGTGTGTTTGTGGGCCTGTCTAATAAGTGGGGAGCTGTTAAGTGCCTGTTTTGTATTTGCTTTACATTTCATAGTAGAACTCGGCTCTAGGTTTTTGCTCGTGTCCTGTCCCCTATCCCCATTCATTCATTGCTTGCATGCCTGTGTTCAAATAAATGTCCCCATTGTTAAATGTCACTTGCTCGTTGCGTCCCTTCCTCCATTGACTGCCATGAAGCGTTTGGGATATTAGCTGGCTGATTATAAGCCGATAAAACGTATATCTGGTCCGACGGGACTTGGCGATATATAACCGCTCGGCAATCGCATACGGAACGAGCTGCTTAAGCGGCTCGTTTTCGTGCAGGTCCCGTTGAGGTATAAACTCCCGGCATTTCTGTCTGCGCGAATAATTAGGTACATCGACAATTCGGTGATCGACCCTGTAGCACGTGGAAAGAAGAGTTGGCTGGTTTATGGTGTGTTAAAAACACCCGAAGCTGGGATTCGGCGTTTTTCCGGAAGCTACGACTGGATTGCTCGTTCGGTGGCCGCGCGGCAGCATTTGGGCTAAGGCGGTCGCCCGCACGCCGAATAGGCGGAGAATCCACAACAATATATATGGAGTAATCTCATTATTATCACTAGAAGCACCCACTCCCTATGGGAACAGTCAGGGTGGGGGGTTAAATTATTATCTTTATTATTATTAACACCATATCAGAATACCCACCCTGTGGGTGATCTTGTTCCAAGTATGTGCAACACGTTCTTCTGACACATCTCTTTATTTGGGTGGTGAAAAGGCATCAGACCGCTGCTTCAATTGCTCCCAAAAATATAAAAATAACCCGGTTACGTATATGAAGGAAACACATGCATACTTCTTATGTGTATATATAATCCAGCGCAGTTATATACAGTAGCTCGGATAATTAGAATTGCAACACGCCTCTCCCCAAAGAAAAAAAAATGGCAAGATGGGTGGAAATGTTTTTTTCCAAAACCTCATGGAATCAAACAAAACCAGGAAACACACCTTCGGGATGTCCTGAATAAACCCTGAAAGTTTCAGCATCCTTGGTCAAATCCTACCGGTTGAATAGATGAAGCATATATAATACACGTGTATTCATACATTCCCTCCATTATATGAGTGTATGTATATATTATATATATATACATATATACATATATACATATATAGATACATACATACATACATACATATATATATATATATATATATACATATATACACACATACATATATATATATATATATATACATACATATATATATATATATATATATATATATACACACATACATATATATATATATATATATATATATACACACATACATATATATATATACACACATACATATATATATATATATATATATATATATATATATATATATATACATACATATATATATATATATATATACACATACATACATACATACATACATACATACATATGTATGTATATATATATATACATATATACATACATACATATATATATATATATATATATATATACATATATACATACATACATACATACATACATACATACATACATACATACATACATATATATATATATATATATATATATACATACATACATACATACATACATACAGTGGGGAGAACAAGTATTTGATACACTGCCGATTTTGCAGGTTTCCCCACTTACAAAGCACGTAGAGGTCTGTAATTTTTATCATAGGTACACTTCAACTGTGAAAGACCGAATCGAAAACAAAAATCCTGAAAATCACATTGTATGATTTTTAAATAATTAATTTGCATTTCATTGCATGAAATAACTATTTGATCACCTACCAACCAGGAAGAATTCCGGATCTCACAGACCTGTTAGTTTTGTCTTTAAGAAGCCCTGCCATTCTCCACTCATTACCTGTATTAACTGCACCTGTTTGAACTCGTTATCTGCATAAAAGACAGCTGTCCACATTCAATCAATCAGACTCCAACCTCTCCACAATGGGCAAGACCAGAGAGCTGTCTAACGACATCAGGGACAAAATTGTAGACTTGCACAAGGCTCGGTTGGGCTACAGGACAATAGGCAAGCAGCTTGGTGAGAAGGCAACAACTGTTGGTGCAATTATTAGAAAATGGAAGAAGTTCAAGATAACAGTCAATCTCCCTCAGTCTGGGGCTCAATGCAAGATCTCACCTCGTGTAGCCTCAATTATCATGAGAAAGGTGAGGGATCAGCCCAGAACTACACGGCAGGACCTGGTCAATCACCTGAAGAGAGCTAGGACCACAGTATCAAAGAAAACCATAAGTAACACACTACGCCGTCATGGATTAAAATCCTGCAGCGCACGCAAGGTCCCTCTGCTCAAGCCAGCGCATGTCCAGGCCCGTCTGAAGTTTGCCAATGACCATCTGGATGATCCAGAGGAGGAATGGGAGAAGGTCATGTGGTCTGATGAGACCAAAATAGAGTTTTTGGTTTGAACTCCACTCGCCGTGTTTGGAGGAAGAAGAAGGATGAGTACAACCCCAAGAACACCATCCCAACCGTGAAGCATGGAGGTGGAAACATCATTCTTTGGGGATGCTTTTCTGAAAAGGGGACAGGACGACTGCACCGTATTGAGGGGAGGATGGATGGGGTCATGCATCGCGAGATCTTGGCCAACAACCTCCTTCCCTCAACAAGAGCATTGAAGATAGGGCATGGCTGGGTCTTCCAGCATGACAACGACCCGAAACACACAGCCAGGGAAACTAAGGAGTGGCTCCGTAAGAAGCATCTCAAGGTCCTGGAGTGGCCTAGCCAGTCTCCAGACCTGAACCCAATAGAAAATCTTTGGAGGGAGCTGAAAGTCTGTGTTGCCCAGCGACAGCCCCGAAACCTGAAGGATCTGGAGAAGATCTGTATGGAGGAGTGGGCCAAAATCCCTGCTGCGGTCTGTGCAAACCTGCTTAAGAACTACAGGAAACGTCTGATCTCTGTAATTGCAAACAAAGGTTTCTGTACCAAATATTAAGTTCTGTTTTTCTGATGTATCAAACACTTATTTCATGCAATAAAATGCAAATTAATTATTTAAAAATCATACAATGTGATTTTCAGGATTTTTGTTTTCGATTCCGTCTTTCACAGTTGAAGTGTACCTATGATAAAAATTACAGACCTCTACATGCTTTGTAACTGGGAAAACCTGCAAAATCAGCAGTGTATCAAATACTTGTTGTCCCCACTGTATATATGTATATATATATATATATATATATATATATATATATATATATATATATATATATATATATATATATATATATATATATTGTTGTTTCCGCCCGTTCGGCGTGCGGACGACCGCCTTTAGCCCAATTACGGCTGCGCGCGCCCACTGAACGTGGCAATCTAGTCGCAGCTTCCGGATCAACGCCGAAACCCAGCTACGGGTGTTTTTAACACACCATAAACCAGCCAACTCTTCTGTCCACGCGCTACAGGGTCAATCGCCGAATTGTCGATATACCTAACTATTCGCGCGTACAGAAATGCCGGGAGTTTATACCTCAACGGGACCTGCACGAAAACAAACCGCTGAAGCAGCTCGTTCCGTATGCGATTGCCGAGCGATTTTATATCGCCAAGTCCCGTCAGACCAGATGTACGTTTTATCAGCTTATTATCCGCCATAACCAGCTAACATTCCGAACGCATCATGGCAGTCAATGGCAGAAAGTGACACAACGAGCAGGTTAACATTCAAAAATGGGGACATTTATTGTCAATGCACATATGCAATGAATGGGGGAATGGGACAGGATACGAGCAAAAACCTACAGCTGATGTCTATTGTTATGTACACAATCATGCACTTAATCAGTTCTACTTCGGTAGACAAGGCGCCACAGACTTTCATCCAAAACCCCAGAAAGAAAGAACCGGGCTCGTGAGCCTTTATAATTGCTCGGAGCCGGGATGACCGAAGGGGTTCTGAGAGACCAAGCAGGCTTCCTGGCCACGCTTGCGGTGACTCGCTGGATCCTGGTTCGGCGACCCTTGGTGTCTGTGCCCGGACCCCCGAGCTCCGATTGGCTCCCCCGGTCATGCGGCCTCCACTGCGGCCTGGTCTAGCCGACGACGCACTAGAGAAGTGAATGGGTCTCGACTCAGGCCTCCTGGCTGCGCTAGCGAACCCCCAGCGAACCAACTGCCCGAACTCCAAACTCTCCAGCTCTCAACGGGGCATCTCTCCACTCCCACCGCCAACTGCAAGCCACGAACTCAAGCGCAGCACGAACTTGGAGTGCTCTCCCAACTCCACCCAACTCACTGACTCTGGACTCCAGACTCTATACTCTCTCCAACGGCCCAGCCCAACTCGCTTCTCGGCGTTCCAGCACGGCTCTTTATCGGGTCCGGGGGTGCTCGCTCTTTTACCTTCGACCCTTCACCCCCAGCTGGCTCCGCCCCTCTCACTTTCGATTGGCCAGCTCTTTCAGAGGGTAACGCCGTTTTGATCCGATCTTGCCATCAAAACGCGGCCGTGTTGGAGATCAGCGGCAAATGCGACGTGCTGGAGATCACCGTCAAACGCGGCCGTGGGTTGTCGTTGTTGTTGTGGTTGTTGTTGTTATTGTTTTTGTTATTGTTAATATAAAGATAGAAAAGAATAACACTCCCTCAAAGATGCACAGCCCGTTATACATTGGTGGGGAAATCTAACCCAAACACACTTACCGAAATAACTGACCTCTGGGGAACCTGAATGGTGTTCTGTGAATTTCCACAACAAGGTATATATATATATATATATATATATATATACATATATATATATATATATATATATATATATATATATATATATATATATATATATATATATATATATATATATATATATATATATATATATATATATATATATATATATATATATATATATATATATATATATATATATACATATATATACATATATATATATATATATATATATACATATACATATATATATATATATATATATATATATATATATATATATATATATATATATATATATATATACACTGCACATATATATATATATATATATATATATATATATATATATATATATATATATATATATATATATATATATATATATATACACTGCACATATTAACTTAACATATACATATGTTATACAATTACCTTACATACACCATACATTTTATTCAAATCATAGAATCTGGTCAAGCACCAGCATACAACGGCCTACTCTTTCAAGAAATATGATGGGAAACCTAAGCATGAACTCGGCTCAACTCTGTGCTTGGCTTTGATGGGGTCAGTCACAATCAAGCCAATAAGTTAGACAAATCGTTTTTGTATGTATTCATTTCATTCATAATTTTAATCCTTTATCTATTTGTTTGGTTGGGTTTAAATAAACGTTTTTGTAAAATATGGAAATTTGCTTCAAATTGACGCATCCACACGTTGTTTCAATTACACTTTCATAAGGAAATCCAGGTGTATTTATAGTTTCATTTACAGATTTACTGCCTTCAACACTTCGCGCAGGCATATCTGAGTCAACCTTTTAAACGCTCCTTAAGATGCAATGAGCTTCCATGAGTCATGTATCATGGCAAGGAGTGGTTTACAAAGGATTTTTTCTTTTAATCTGAATGTGTGGAAGCTGCTTCCAAACGACGACTGTAAAAACAAGGGGCAGTATCGAGAGAAAGTCAAACAAAATGCCTTTGGACAAGTTTATGCGCTTTCGCCTTTATCGCATTTCGAGTCACTCAAAGCAGATCCAATTTACTTACAAACTTACGACGTGCAATAGTAGTGTAAGGCAATAAGCTTGATGGCCCACACTTGCTTGAGAAGGTATTTGTGAGAAAGGCTCGCCTCAAGGCTCCAGCTGGTTAAGGAGAGACCTAAAAGTGATCATGTTCACTTTGACGGATGAGGCAGCCAAAGCTTCCTTGGAATGCACACTCAACCAGTGCCAGATACCTGCAGGGTGCAATCACCAAATGGCTGCAAGTCCTAGTTCAATTATTGAGAACATGTTCATGCATCTCATTCCTTGATATGTTTTTTTTTGCTTGAAGACTACATGTAAACAAATCTCACATTTATATGGTATTAACGACAGACCTGTATGCCTCGAGCCACTCCATGCAAGCAGTTCAGATGTTTGGGTCTGGGTTTGATTTTGACTAAAACTGCTGTCCAATGCAATGGAGGGTAATTAATTGTGGAGTACGTCATTCTTCGGAGGTCATGTTAAGTAAGTCTGTTCACGTGCTTTTTGCAGAAGTTAAGGTCCCCACAGTCTTTCAAAAATTGGAGATTATTGTGTACCATTGCACAAGCCAAATTCCAAATGTGAAATAGCGCTCTGCAATAACCTCAACAAAAAAGGTAATGTTTCAAGCACCTGTCAGCTGTTGAAATTGACATGATGATGAAAGACCAAAGCCCTGCCTTCGGCCCAATCGGACTCTAACGGTTTGCTCCCAATGCGAGGTCTGTGTAAAACAGTGCGTCTCTGGATTGATGACTTTGCTCGCCAAATTTTAACCCCTTAGAATCATCTTACATGCTTTGCTAATCCATTTTGAAGCAGCTGGTAACAATTCTGTGATGTCACCTAATGGGTTTGGACAAGCAGACAAACAAGTACTCTCTCATTCTTTCCAGTTTGTCTCTCTTTTACATGGAATTTCACACCTGCATAACTCTGCACTCTTTCTTTCTTCAGTATATATCCCAATTCTATCACAAAATGCATTTGAAATTGTCTTTCTTGTAGTGGCAGGGGGGTTCCTAGAGTATGAGGCCAGAACCTGGATCTGAGTTTGTCCAGATGCCTTGGAAGGAGTTTATTTCAGGAACAGGTAAGCAAAGAAGTAAAAAAATCACAATAGCCAAGCACATGAGATAACATATAAACAAAGTGTCCGACATGCTACATAAAAGTCGTTTCTTTTCCAAACACAATCAATCTGCCTGCCTCCATTTTTCTTCCTTTTCCTGCTTCCAACCAAACTTTCCAACTTTCCCTGCTTCCAGCCTGCTTCCAACCAAAGCTATTCAGGTGCGGTCCCTCTCCAAGGCCGGTTGCAAAAAATAAATTAATTTCAGCTGTTATGTCCATGCTTGGCCCATTTTGCATTACAAACCACAAGAACAGCTGAGGAACAACATCTTCACAATTGGTGGTCTAATTTGAATTTGATAATCAACTTTTTTCAAACACCGTCAATGATTTCAGGCACAATCAACAAGTCTTGGTTCTGACAGCAGGGTTGATGTGGCTTTAGTGAGCTGCTTCAGTGTGAAGTTGCCATTAACTACACATGCTATCGAAATTATTACCTCCGCCACCGAAGGTGGACAGAGGAAATGTTTTCATTTCTGTTCATCTGCCTGTGAGCGGGATATCTCACAACGTTGTGGACGGATTTGCACAAAACTTAGTGGGCAGGTTTCGTGTGTCACAAGGACGAATTGGTTAAATTTTGGTGAAGATCTGGACCCGAATCTGGATCTTAGAATTTTTTTAAAGTGAGTCTTCACCATTGTGAGATGCGGCCAAAAACGATACATAGCACAATATCTCAAAAGGTTATGGAAGGGTTATGACGAAATTTGGTGAACAGGTTGGGTGTGTGATGTTGACAAATTGATTAGATGTTGTTGAATATCCAGATCCTGATATGATAATTCTTTAATTTCTGAAGTGATTCTTCACCATTGAGAAATGGGGACAAAAACGATACATAGCATGATATCTCAAAGAGATGCGGACGGATTATGATGAAACTTGGTGGTTCAGTTGTTTAGGTGACAAGAACAAGCCGATTACATTTTGATTCAGGTCTGGATGCAGAACAGATATGGACGAAACTTGGTGAATAGGTTGGTTGTGTCGCAAGGACAAATTGATTAGATTTTGGTGAATATCTGAATCCGGATACAAGAATTATTTATTTTTATAGTGATTCTTCACCATTGAGAGATAGGGCCAAAAACGATATAGTACTGTATAGCATGATATTTCAAAAATGTATTGGGCCCGATATGTTCTCGTGGAATTAGGCATTATGTGGCGGGGATATGTGCTCTACCAAGTACCCTTCTAGTGGATCATGTTATATATCGACCAAGTGATATCTAGCAAGATATCTCAAAAAGTTGTGGATGGATGACCAGTGTGATGGAGGTATGCACTCGACTGAGTGCCATTCTCATAGTATGGGTCTTATTGTGCATAGTTTTCTGATGTTCATTTTGACCTCCACCACCGAAGGTGAAGGAGGTTATGTTTTCACCCCTTTCTGTCTGTTTGTCTGTCGTTTGTTTGTCTGTATACAGGATCTCAAAAAGTTGTGGACAGATCCGGATGAAATTTTGAAGATAGGTTCGGTGTGTGAAAAGGGCAAACTGATTAGATTTTGGTGAAGATCTGGATCGGGATCAGACTACGAGAATTTTTAAGCGATTCTTCACCATTGAGAGATGGGCCCAAAAAGATACATTACTGTATAGCATATTTCAAAAACGGATTGGACCCGATATGTTCTTCTGGATCAGGCATTACGTGGCGAAGGTATGCGCTCCACCAAGTGCCCTTCTGGTTTTACAATATTTTTTATCAATTTGATTTGTAAAAAAAAGTGGTGATGAAAGTGCCATTCAATTCTGCACAAACAAGGACTTAATCAGGCAGAATGTTCACAAACTTCCATCAGACATGGATTGCAAAAGACAGTGGGTGTGCCCAATACATATATATATATATATGTATATATATATATATATATATATATATATATATATATATATATGTATATATATATATATATATATATATATATATATATATATATATATATATATATATATATATATATATATATATATATTGTGACGAATTTGGGAATTCGACTGCACACAACATACAGGTTCCTTTAGTTAGCTATGTCGAAAAGTGCTTGTTCCCAAGATAGCTCACCTTTCATTGTTTAAATGTTCAGAATTCGATTAGATGCGCTGCGGATCAATTTAATAATTAAGGAACGAAACAATGGAGACGTCCTTCCCCCCTCTTCTGCCAAGAGGAAGAAGGGCGCTGCCGTCCCGTGACTCATGATGTCAACAACACCCTCCCACCCGTGACTGAGTGGGGGATGGAGCACGAGGGCATGAGTCATGAGTCACGCTGGGAGCGGGGGAAGGGCGGGAGAAGGAAAAGAGGAGTTCTTTTCTTTTGTTCGTGGGCAGAGTTGGAGAAGGGAGCTGAGAGTAGCCGTTCAGCAGACCTTCCGGTCCTGTTTGGCTTGGGTTAGGGTTGAGGCCTTCGGAAGCTTTTTGCTTCAGCTGGCTCAGTGAGCTTCGGCTGAGGCCTGGCTCGGGAGGAGGCTTTTTGCTTTGATGGCTCCGTGAGCTTCGGCTTCTGGTTGGCTCGGGAGAGCTTTTTGCTTCAAGCTGCCCTGTTTGGAAGGAAGTTAAGCCGGTCGCTCGGCTCGAGCTGCGAGTGGTGGCCTCTTCTTCTTGGTTCGTGGAGCTCTTTGTTCTCCATTTTGGTTCCCGGCTTGGTGCGACTCATCGACCTCTTTGTGGAGGTGGTTCCTCGGAGAAGCGACGGATCGACGGGAAGGATCGGCGCCTCGTCTCACCAGCACGTGTTGAGAAGCACGGGAGGATTTGCGGGAGCTCGGGAAGGATCGCGGCTTGGCGATTGGATCCAGCTCGCTCTCGCTGGAGCCCGGGTCCGAACAACTTGAAGACCATACGAGGTGGAGAGGTTCGAGATAGGCTGTGGGTTTCAGCTCACCTGTCCTCCGAGCTGGAGCTCGTTATTAAAGGCATCTGCCACCATTTCTTGGGTGTGTGTGTGTGCTTACGTGTGTCCGTGGGCCCGTCTAATAAGTAGGAAATTGTTAAGTGCTTTGTGTGCTGTAAAAGTTTGCATTGCATTTCGTATAGTCGGTCGTAGTTCTTTTGTCGTGCTTTTGTTGCTTGTATAATTGCATTCATGTTTTGCCTTGTTTAATTGCATACGTGCTGCATAATAATAAATGTCCTTGTGTGAATGTAAACCTGTTCGTTGCGTCCATTCCCTCATTGAGTTGCCATCTTGCACTCGGAATATAGTTGGTTTTTAAATTGCCGGTAAAGTGATCAGGTCCAACGGGACTGCGCGATAATACCCCGCTCGGTTATCCCAAAAGGAAGCGAGCTGCTTAAGCGGCTCGATCCCAAGCGGTCCCGTCAAGGTACAATCTCTCGGTAACCTACCCGCGCGAATAATTAGGTAAATCGAAGATTTGGCGATCGGACCCTGTAGCGCGTGGGTAGAGTGCGGACAAGGTTGTGGTGTGGTTAAAAACACACCCGTGGCTGGTTTCCGGCGTTGATTCGGAAAGCCGCGACTGGATTGTCCATTCGGTGGGCGAAGCGACCGCTATTGGTTAGACGCGGTCGTTCGCACGCCATTGGGCGGGAAATTTACAACAATATATACATACATACCACAAGGGGAAAACCAGAGATGTCAGGATAAGTCAATTTTGAAGAAACTGTAAAACAAAGTTTCAAGGCTTTGGTGGACTGTTTAATAACTGTCATATAGATTTCTTTTCCAGTAAAAGGAAGAGTGATCATTGGACAATCAAATTAAGCATGTAGCTTTTGCCAAGCTTCTGTGTTATTTAATTTAAGAGCAAAGGACGAATCAATGTTGCAAACTGACATCACTGGTTATTCCCTTGTTTAATAATTGCCATGCAATTTTAATCCAGGATGTGTAGCAAATTCATGCTTGTTGGTTATTAGCATATATTACATGACGTTGGTGATCACAGATTATTTTTTTCAACATTAAACGGTCATTGTTTTTTTGTTTGATTGGTGTTCAACGCCATACTCAAGGGTATTTCGCTTATATGACGACGGATTCTCCATTTCTTACTCCGTACTACTTAATATGATGGAAAACCGGGAGGAAACCAAGGATAAATACCGCGATAGCCGAAGTCACCTCATGTGACTTCCTCATATACCTAAGCAGGTTGATTGGGCGGTGGGTACATCGAATGAGGATGGGTACTCAGACGCGCTAACCATTAAGCCATGGCGTGGGTCCCATAAAAGTCACAATAAAGGTTTTACCAGGCTTGAACCACGATATGCACCAACTACGGAGCCCATGATATAACCAAATAGGCCATTGTAGTGCTCAGAGTTTATGCTGTGAAAGTTTTACAACCTTTCATTTTTTAGTTTCTCAACTCTGAATATTATGTTGGAACAGTTAACATGAATGAAAGGGAGATAACCAGGAGTAAAGTACTGACAACTCTGGGTTTCTACTTGTTCAACTTTGACAACACTTGTTTTTTCATTGCACGGCTAAACTTTACACCATATAAATTATGTGACACCCCTGGTTATTTGTTAAAGTAATATTGTGAGAGGAAACCTTATGTTGCCAACTATTGGCAGGTGCAATAACCCTGAAATTTATAAAAAGTGACATCTCTGGTTTTCCCCTTGTGGACTTCATATATATACATATATACATATATATATATATATATATATATATATATATATATATGTACATACATATACATACATACATATATATATACACATATATATATATATATACATATATATATATATATATATATATATATATATATATATATATATATATATATATATATATACACATACACACATATATATATATATATATATATATATATATATATATATATATATATATATATATATATATATATATATATATATATATATATATATATACACATATATTTCTACATATACATATATATATATATATATATATATATATATATATATATATACACATATATTTCTACATATACACAAATATATATACGAAGCCTGGTGTTGGCTTAGTGGTTAGGCTGGCGGCTTGGGATCCCAGGATCCTAAGTTCAAGCCCCGTTGGCTGCTGAATTAACACCAGGGGGTTGACTCAACCTGTCATCCTTCCGAGGTCGGCGAAATGAGTGCCAGTGTACTGGTCCCGGTGTATGCCCCGGTTAGAATAGGTGTACCATATCCCTTATGTGTCGTAAGAGGCGACCAGGGTTGGCGTCAGGAAGGGCATCCGGCCATAAAACATTGCCTCAAGAAAAAAAAGCCAAACCCCTGCACAGCAGGGAAAAATGGCTGTAAAAACGGTCATATATATATATATATATATATATATATATATATATATATATATATATATATATATATATATATATCTACATATATATCTACATATTGTTACGGTTGTGGAAATTCACAGGACACCATAAAGGTATCCTTGAGATCAGTTATGTCGATAAGTCTGTGTTCAGTTAGATTTCCCCACCGATGTTTAAAGGGATTTATTTGTGTAACCGGGTTGTGATCTTTGAGGTCGTGTTTTTCTTTTGCTATCTTTATTTTGGACCAACCGCCTCTCAACCACCACAACCACATCTCAACAACCACAGCCACCTTCTCCACAACCGCCTTCACAACAACCACCTTAACCACAACCACCCAACCACACCACCATCACGCCCACCGCAAAACGCCAGCCACGCCACCATTACGACAACCACCGTAACCACAACCGCCACAACCACCACCGCGTTTCCACCTCGGCACACGGTTGCGAGAAGCCTGGCATTCGTCGAGGGAGAACAGACGACGGCCTCACCCCCTCCCCCCAACGAATAACCCTGCGAGAGGAACAAAAAGCAAAGAAAGCTATGGAAAAGGCAAAAGAAAGGCCCCGATCCAGAAGAAAAAATGCCCTTCTTCTGGAAGTTTCCCGCGTGTGCTGGAAGAAGGGGTGGGAGGCGAGGGCGGGCGGAGCTTGAGATATAAGGAGGAGGCGCAGGCTCTGGAGTGTATGTGTGTGCGTACGCTGAAGCTTTTCTCTCTCTCTGGGCTCTGCATCGCGCTCGCTCGCTGGATCACGCTCGCTGGATCGCGCGCGCTCTCGCAGTCTCTTTGGAGGCGTGGATTGGCTCGTTGGTTGTGGGTGCTCTCTCTGGGTCGTGTGCGAGGAAGCTCTCGCGGGGAAGGTCGGATCGAGGAGGACGGAGCTCAAGAATTCACCATACGGTCACATTTTCTTTCTTTCCATTTCTGGGTTTTTGGGTGTGTGTTCGTGGCGCCAGTCCCATACGTAAAACTGCATAAGTGACTGAACATAATAACTATAGACATCGGCTGTAGGCTTTCTTCTTACTCGCGTCCTACCCCCCCTTCCCCCATTGCTTGATTGCATTGCTTTTCCTTGCTTGCGTAAATGCATTGCTTTTGTTTGCCTCGCCGAATTGCATACATGACTGCATGACTGCATATGTGTCGTGTGTGTAATGAATGTCCTCATGCGAATGTTGACCCGTTCGTTTCGTCCTTTCCCTCATTGACTGCCATTATTACGTACGGAATATGAGCTGGCTTTTTAATAGCCGATAAGATAATAAAGTCCGGTGGGGCTTGGCGATATACACCGCTCGGCAAATCGCAAACGGAGCGAGCTGCTTAGCGGCTCATTTCCAAGCAGGTCCTGTTGAGGTGGAAATGCCAGGCATTTCTGTCTGCGCATATAATAAGGTACATCGACAAGTTGGCGATCGGACCATGTCGCGCGTGTACAGAATAGCTGGCTGATTTTCGGTGATTAAAAACACACCCGTGGCTGGATTTCGGCGTTGTTCCGAAAGCTGCGACTAGGTTTGCCCGTTCGATGGGCGAGAGCGGCCGCCATTGGCTAAAAGCGGTCGCCCGCACCCCGACGGACGGGATACTACAACAATATATACATACATAATATATATATATATATATATATATATATATATATATATATATATATATACACATATACATACATATATATAGATATGTATGTGTATATATATATATATATATATATATATATATATATATATATATATATATATATATATATATGTGTGTATGTTTATGTGTATGTTTATGTGTGTGTGTGTATATATATATATATATATATATATATATACACACACACACACATACAGTGGGGAGAACAAGTATTTGACACACTGCCGATTTTGCAGGTTTTCCCACTTACAAAGCACGTTGAGGTCTGTAATTTTTATCATAGGTACACTTCAACTGTGAAAGACGGAATGTAAAACAAAAATCCTGAAAATCACATTGTATGATTTTTAAATAATTAATTTGCATTTTATTGCATGAAATAAGTATTTGATCACCCACCCACCAGTAAGAATTCTGGCTCTCACAAACCTACTAGTTTTGTCTTTAAGAAGTCCTTCCATTCTCCACTAATTATCTGTATTAACTGCACCTGTTTGAACTCGTTATCTGCATAAAAGACAGTTGTTCACACTCAATCAATCAGACCACAACCTCTCCACAATGGGCAAGACCAAAGAGCTGTCTAAGGACATCAGGGAAAAAATTGTCGATTTGCACAAGGCTGGGATGGGCTTCAGGATAATAGGCAAGCAGCTTGGTGAGAAGGCAACAACTGTTGGCACAATTATTAGAAAATGGAAGAAGTTCAAGATAACAGTCAATCTCCCTCGGTCTGGGGCTCCATGCAAGATCTCACCTCGTGGAGCCTCAATGATCATGAGAAAGGTGAGGGATCAGCCCAGAACTACGCGGCAGGACCTGGTCAATGACCTGACGAGAGCTGGGACCATAGTATCAAAGAAAACCATAAGTAACACACTACGCCGTCATGGATTAAAATCCTGCAGCACACGCAAGGTCCCTCTGCTCAAGCCAGCGCATGTCCAGGCCCGTCTGAAGTTTGCCAATGACCATCTGGATGATCCAGAGGAGGAATGGGAGAAGGTCATGTGGTCTGATGAGACTAAAATAGAGCTTTTTGGTTTAAACTTCACTCGCCGTGTTTGGAGGAAGAAGAAGGATGAGTACAACCCCAAGAACACCATCCCAACCGTGAAGCATGGAGGTGGAAACAACATTCTTTGGGGATGCTTTTCTGCAAAGGGGACAGGACGACTGCACCGTATTGAGGGGAGGATGGATGGGGCCATGTATCGCGAGATCTTGGCCAACAACCTCCATCCGTCAACAAGAGCACTGAAGATGGGGCATGGCTGGGTCTTCCAGCATGACAACGACCCGAAACACACAGCTAGGGCAACTAAGGAGTGGCTCCGTAAGAAGCATCTCAAGGTCCTGGAGTGGCCTTGCCACTCTCCAGACGTGAACCCAATAGAAAATCTTTGGAGGGAGCTGAAAGTCTGTGTTGCCCAGCGACAGCCCCGAAACCTGAAGGATCTGGAGAAGATCTGTATGGAGGAGTCGGCCAAAATCCCTGCTGCAGTCTGTGCAAACCTGGTTAAGAAGTACAGGAAACGTCTGATCTCTGCACCAAATATTAAGTTCTGTTTTTCTGATGTATCAAATACTTATTTCATGCAATAAAATGCAAATTAATTATTTAAAAATCATACAATGTGATTTTCAGGATTTTTGTTTTAGATTCCGTCTTTCACAGTTGAAGTGTACCTATGATAAAAATTAGACCTCAACGTGCTTTGTAAGTGGTAAAACCTGCAAAATCAGCAGTGTATCAAATACTTGTCCTCCCCACTGTATATATATATATATATATATATATATATATATATATATATATATATATATATATATATATATATATATATATATATATATATATATATATATATATATATATATATATATATATATATATATATATATATATATATATACATATATACATATATATACACATACATATACATACATATATATATATACACATACACACATATATATATATATATATATATATATATATATATATATATATATATATATATATATATATATATACACATATATTTATACATATACATATATATATATATATATATATATATATATATACACATATATTTCTACATATATATATATATATATATATATATATATATATATATATATATATATATATATATATATATATATATATATATATACACAGTCACCAGCTGCATTAGCCCCAAGAAGCAAAGTCAGTCTCTCGTTGCTGGCTTTATGGCCTGGTGCTGTCTTCTCCTCCTTGGCGATGTACGTATGACTATGCATAGGCTTCCAGAACAAGCCTGTCTCATCCACATTAAACACTTGTTCAGCACAGTAACCCCCTCCCTAATTATTGCAGCCAACGCACTTGGAAAAAACACTTGCTGCTTTCTCATCACCACTCGCAGCTTCACCTTGCACCTTAAGGTTATGCAAATTAGCAGGAGCCTTAAACTGCATAAACCAACCCCGACTGGCCACAAACTCTTCACTTTCACTCCCTTCCCCCTTTTCACTTTTCAAGGCCTCAAACAATCTTTTAGCCTTCTCCTGAATCAACATAAGGCTCATTGGGATACACCGTTGATGGTGGTATTCCAGCCAAAGCACTAATAACCTTTCCATGTCAATAATGAGACCACTACGCTGTTTAGTAATCACAGTCGATTTCATAGGAGCAGATCCTTTCACATGATCAAGGATGCGATCTTTATCCTTGATAATCGTCGCAACAGTCGAACGGCTAAGGAGAAGCAACTGGCCAATTTTCGTCGGTGTTTCTCCCTTTTCTGAGTGTTTAACTATGTCTAATTTCACTTCCATGGTGATGGCTTTCCTTTTCTTCGAAGCACTGCCATCAGAAGAGTATGCCTTACGCTTGGGAGCCATAATGAAGGGCAAAAATTTTCCAAAAAAGCAACACAAACGAAAAGAGCGAATGAACAACAATCCAAAATGGCGTACAACCGGGAAATGACCTTCGCCGTCTTCCTCGGTCTAGCTCCGCGTGACGACGTATTCTTCCGTCGTGCTCACCAACTAGTTCCCATGCGAAGTTTGTATTTACGATGCAAACCGCATAAGTCAAAATAATTTATTTCTTAATTTCTTAATAATTTATGGGAGATGTGTCGTAACCACGAAACGTCGTACGTCGAGAACGTCGTAACCCGAGGATTGCCTGTACAATATATATATATATATATATATATATATATATATATATATATATATATATATATATATATATATATATATATATATATATATATATATTTCGGCATGCCCCTTTTTTTGTTCCACCATCAGATTTTTGTTACTGCATGAAATGACACAAGCTTTGACATATATAGTAATGATATTATTGTCTTCCTTAAGAGGCCCCTCAAAATTCGTTTTGATGATTATGGTAGTTAAATCTTATTATCTATATTAATATTTCGGCACGCCCCTTTTTTTGTTCCACCATCAGATTTTTGTTACTGCATGAAATGAAACAAGCTTTGACATATATAGTAATGATTATATATATATTATATATTATATATTATATTATCTATATTTTTATATTATATTAATATTTCGGCACGCCCCATTTTTTTGTTCCACCATCAGATTTTTGTTACTGCATGAAATGAAACAAGCTTTGACATATATAGTAATGATATTATTGTCTTCCTTAAGAGGCCACTCAAAATTTGCTTTGATGATTATGGTAGTTAAACAGTTCATGTTCTCCATTTGCAAAATGGGAGGAATTATTGCACAAAAAAGAAATACAAATGTTTTCCATTTTTTAGAGGACCACTAAGATGAGTTCGTAAAATCTTATGTGGAGTATGTTATTATTAATCACTATAAGCCATAGTAAATTGCTCATGTTATTGAGCTGTCAATAAGCTATCAATCATAGACATATAATAAACTCACTTGAGTATTCATGTCTCTATTTCAATGCGTAATATCAAGCGATACCTTCATGATGACCTCATAAAACCGGTCTCGATGTCCGTCCGTCCGTATATCTGTTCACAATCAAACCGATCGTGATGCATTTTAAGGCTTTCCGAGAGCTTTGGAGAGATTACCTACACTCCCGCACGGTGCTGTTTTTATTATTCCTACTGCACTTCATTAGAACATAGATCGTGGATGGATGCGCAGATCCCAGGAGAACAACTATAGCTGTACAGACAATTCATATTATCGATGGATAAAAATGATATTTAATTGATATTATAATAAATTGATTATTTTAAATATCTTCAAATTTTGTGAGTTTTTAGTTTGTTGTGAAATATTAGGTCCTCCGGTCTCCGCATAGTGGCGTACAGGCTTAAGTCGTACTTCTGTTTACTACCGTAGAAAATCACAGAACCATCCGATCAACATGCTGTTAACAGTTTCAGAATCAGCTAAAATCTACAAGATATGAATATGTACACGAAACTGATCCGGCCTTTTGGATCACTTAAAGTAGGGTGCCCTGTAATTTTAATGCGCTCTATGGATCCTCCGGAACTCACGAATGGTACACGTTGTTGAGTCACTAAACTACGTGGTAATGTCATCGTAGTGGAGCTACTGTGGGACAGTCGAAGGAGAAAACCTGAATGATAATCAATGGATAAAAATGATATAATATATTGTTTAAAATACATTCTTGCTATCTGTCTTTTACCATATGTTGCCAGTGATGCCCATCAAAGAAGGGCACCTTTACTAGTTATATATATATATATATATATATATATATATATATATATATATATATATATATATATATATATATATATATATATTGGATCACTGGAGAGAGGCCGGAGAGGAGTCGCCAACCAGCGGCATAACGGTCCGAGGTGATCAGGCTCCGGGACAGTCCAAACGACGCTGAGGAACGGGCGGGCTCTTAAGAGAGCATCAACTCTGAAAGAGCAAAGGCCCGATCGACCGGGCCGCACGACGAGGCCTGGGCCGAGCTGCGGTCACGCCAGCTGCTGTGTGGACGGGACGTCGAGGAGCACCCAGCGCGTCGCCACGAAGGTGGCAGGTAACCAGCGCGGCCTCTCGGAGCTCCAGCGGTCTTCACAGCTCAGTGAACTATTAAAGGCCCATGAGGCCCAGTTCTTGCCCTTTTCTTTCCGGGGTTTTCTTTGAATGAACGTTGTGGCGCCATGTCTTTAAGTAGAGCTGTTAAGTGCATGTAAATAAATAACAATAGAACGGCTGTAGGCTTTGTTACTTGTGTTTTGTCCCATATGTGCATTGGTTCCATACATGACTGCATGATTGCATACGTGCATTGGTTGCATACATGACTGCATGACTGCTTACGGATGTGAAATAAATGTCATTGTCTAAATGTTCACCCGTTCGTTGCGTCCTTTCCCTCATTGAACTGCCGTAATTAAGTTCGGAAAACTAGCTGGCTTTTTAATAGCCGATAAAAGAATCAGGTCCAACGGGGCTTCGCAATAATACCCCGCTCGGTTATCACAAAACGGAGCGAGCTGCTTAAGCGGCTCATTCCCAAGCAGGCCCCGTTGAGGTACAATCTCTCGGTAGTCTGCCCGCGCGATTAATTAGGTAAATCGACCATTCGGCGATTGGACCCTGTAGCGCGGCGGTAGAGTATTGACAAGGCTGTGGTGTGCTTAAAACACACCCGTAGCTGGATTTCGGCGTTGTTCCGAAAGCTGCGACTAGGTTTGTCCATTCGGTGGGCGAGAGCGGCCGCCATTGGCTAGAAGCGGTCGCCCGCACGCCAACGGGCGGGAAACTAAAACAATATATATGAAATTAGCAAACTTCCAGAGATTTGGTTAAACTTCCAAAATCGACGCTGACTGCACAACTCAACACTTTTATTCCTCACTTTTCCCATTTGTGGAACTGCCTTATTGAGACTGCTCTATCCCATTCCTCTCTCTAGGGCTCCAAGCGTGAGCCGGTGCACCACCATCATGTTATCCCCCATTCCTACCCATAATAATCCTATCAAACCTCACCCTCTTTACTTGTAGGTTGATGTGCTTCCTGCACTCCTCTCTCTTCTCCTGGTCGTTCATTCATTCCATTTTTTTTTGTTTACCGCTGTCCACCTGTCAGTTCATTCTCTTTTTGTCCTACATCATCTCGCTCTTCTATGAGCCTCGATCTTGCAAAGAAAAAAAATATATACAGGTTTGGAACAAACATTATTATTCAAATGGGCTTTAGGTGAGGAAACACTGCTACCCAGTATTTCAGGCTATGCCAAGACCCCTTTTTAAGGATAACGACTGTTTAGCAACCAGTGCTTCAAGTATGCAACATGATGTATTTACCAAGTTTCTCTGTTTATGCCTTCACGTCAACACTCAGTCAGATATAGGAACTCCGACAATGCTCGTTCTCACTTGCATTTTGTTTGAGTTGCAATATTTGAATATAATGCCCTAAAATAAACTACATTAACTTGTAGTTGTTTAAAAACAATCAAATCAAAGTCGGAGTGAAATTTGCTCTTATATAATATTGATGTACAAGATGACAAATTTGCCAGTCTGTGTAGCAGGATCGCATATACTCTGGCGGTCGTGCCACAGCTCGAGGCAGTGTGATTCAATATGTTTACAATTTTTACTGCCCTGGGAAGGCAATGACAAACCACCCAGCATATCCCTTGCCAAGAAACTGCTTCAGCAACAAAGCTCTGTTAAGCGTCAGGTACAATGATGATGATGATGATGATGATGATGATGATGATGATGATGATGATGATGATGATGATTTTCCTCTCTTTGTATTCTCTGAAAACTTCATCACCAAAAAATGTAAAAAATATATATTTAATCTAAAAATATAAATAAATATATAACTAAATAAATAGATTACTCCCATGTTCTTCAAGCGGAATAAGCTGCATGAAGCAACCACAAAAGTCTACACATGGTAAGCCCTTTTGCTGTTTCAAACCCTTCCGAGAGTTGCACCCGAGCTCCACCCGAGGGAATGGGGAGGCAGCGCGAGGGGAAACGGGGAGGCAGCGCGAGGGGAAACGGGGAGGCAGCGCGAGGGGAAACGGGGAGGCAGCGCGAGGGGAAACGGGGAGGCAGCGCGAGGGGAAACGGGGAGGCAGCGCGAGGGGAGGGAATGGCGAGAGAGCGTGAGGGGAGGGAATGGGGGGGAAGTGTGAGGGAAGGGAATGGGGAGGCAGCGTGAGGGAGGGAATGGGGAGGAAGCGTGAGTGGAGGGAATGAGGATGCAGCGCGAGGGGAAACGGAGCGGCAGCGCGAGGGGAAACGGGGAGGCAGCGCGAGGGGAAACGGGGAGGCAGCGCGAGGGGAAGCGGGGAGGCAGCGCGAGGGGAAACGGGGAGGCAGCGCGATGGGAAACGGGGAGGCAGCGCGAGGGGAAACGGGGAGGCAGCGCGAGGGGAAACGGGGAGGCAGCGCGAGGGGAAACGGGGAGGCAGCGCGAGGGGAAATGGGGAAGCAGCGTGAGGGGAAACGGGGAGGCAGCGAGACGGGAAACGGGGAGGCAGCGTGAGGGGAAACGGGGAGGCAGCGCGAGGGGAAACGGGGAGGCAGCGCGAGGGGAAACGGGGAGGCAACGCGAGGGGGAACGGGGAGGCAACGCGAGGGGAAACGGGGAGGCAGCGCGAGGGGAAACGGGGAGGGAGGGCGGGGGGGAAGGGGGAGGCAGCGGGAGGGGAAGCGGGGAGGCAGGGGGAGGGGAAACGGGGAGGCAGCGCGAGGGGAAACAGGGAGGCAGCGGGAGGGGAAGTGGGGAGGCAGCGCGAGGGGAAACGGGGAGGCAGCGTGAGGCGAAACGGGGAGGCAGCGCGAGGGGAAACGGGGAGGCAGCGCGAGGGGTGGGAATGGCGAGAGAGCGTGAGGGGAGGGAATGGCGGGGGGAAGTGTGAGGGAAGGGAATGAGGATGCAGTGCGAGGGGAAACGGAGCGGCAGTGCGAGGGGAAACGGGGAGGCAGCGCGAGGGGAAACGGGGAGGCAGCGCGAGGGGAGGGAATGGCGAGAGAGCGTGAGGGAGGGAATGGGGAGGAAGCGTGAGTGGAGGGAATGAGGATGCAGCGCGAAGGGAAACGGAGCAGCAGTGCGAGGGGAAACGGGGAGGCAGCGCGAGGGGAAACGGTAGGCAGCGCGAGGGGAAACGGGGAGGCAGCGCGAGGGGAAACGGGGAGGCAGCGCGAGGGGAAACGGTAGGCAGCGCGAGGGGAAACGGGGAGGCAGCGCGAGGGGAAACGGGGAGGCAGCGCGAGGGGAAACAGGGCGGCAGCGCGAGGGGAAACAGGGCGGCAGCGCGAGGAGAAACGGGGAGGCAGCACGAGGGGAAATGGGGAGGCAGCGTGAGGGGAAACGGGGAGGCAGCGCGAGGAGAAATGGGGAGGCAGCGCGAGGGGAAACAGGGAGGCAGTGCGAGGGGAAACGGGGAGGCAGCGCGAGGGGAAACGGGGAGGCAGCGCGAGGGGAAGCGGGAGGCAGCGCGAGGGGAAATGGGGAGGCAGCGTGAGGGGAAGCGGGGAGACAGCGTGAGGGGAAACGGGGAGGCAGCGTGAGGGGAAACAGGGAGGCATCGCGAGGGGAAATGGGGAGGCAGCGCGAAGGTAAACGGGGGGGGGGGTAGCGTGAGGGGAAACAGGGAGGCAGAATAAGGTGAAACGGGGATGCAGCCTGAGGGGAAACGGGGAGGTAGCACGAGGGGAAATGGGGAGGCAGCACGAGGGGAAACGGGGAGGGTGCTCAATGGGAAACCGGGAGGCAGCGCGAGGGGAAACGGGGAGGCAGAATAAGGTGAAATGGGGAGGCAGCCTAAGGGGAAACGGGAGGCAGCACGAGGGGAAACGGGGAGGCAGCACGAGGGGAAATGGGGAGGCAGCGCGAGGGGAAATGGGGAGGCAGCGCAAGGGGAAACGGGGAGGCAGCGCGAGGGGAAACGGGGACGCCGCGCGAGGGGAAATGGGGAGGCAGCGCGAGGGGAAACGGGGAGGCAGCGCGAGGGGACACGGGGAGGCAGCGCGAGGAGAAACGGGGAGGCAGCACGAGGGGAAACGGGGAGGCAGCGCGAGGAGAAACGGGGAGGCAGCGCGAGGGGAAATGGGGAGGAAGCACGAGGGGAAACGGGGAGGGTGCTCAATGGGAAACCGGGAGGCAGCGCGAGGGGAAACGGGGAGGCAGAATAAGGTGAAATGGGGAGGCAGCCTAAGGGGAAACGGGGAGGCACCCCGAGGGGAAATGGGGACGCAGCACGAGGGGAAATGGGGAGGCAGCGCGAGGAGAAACGGGGAGGCAGCGCAAGGGGAAACGGGGAGGCAGCGCGAGGGGAAACGGGGAGGCAGCGCGAGGAGAAACGGGGAGGCAGCGCGAGGGGAAACGGGGAGGCAGCGCGAGGAGAAACGGGGAGGCAGCGCGAGGGGAAACGGGGAGGCAGCGCGAGGGGAAACGGGGAGGCAGCGCGAGGAGAAACGGGGAGGCAGCGCAAGGGGAAACGGGGAGGCAGCGCGAGGGGAAACAGGGAGGCAGCGCGAGGAGAAACGGGGAGGCAGCAAGAGGGGAAATGGGGAGGCAGCGCGAGGGGAAACGGGGAGGCAGCGCGAGGAGAAATGGGGAGGCAGCGCGAGGGGAAACAGGGAGGCAGTGCGAGGGGAAACGGGGAGGCAGCGCGAGGGGAAACGGGGAGGAAGCGCGAGGGGAAATGGGGGGGAAGCGCGAGGGGAAACGGGGAAGCAGCGCGAGGGGAAACGGGGAGGCAGCGAGAGCGGAAACGGGGAGGCAGCGGGAGGGGAAACGGGGAGGCAGCGCGAGGGGAAACGTGGAGGCAGCGCGAGGGGAAACGGGGAGGCAGCGCGAGGGGAAATGGGGAGGCAGCGCGAGGGGAAACGGGGAGGCAGCGCGAGGGGAAATGGGGAGGCAGCGCGGGGGGAAACAGGGAAGCAGGGGGAGGGGAAAGAGGGGGGCAGGGGGAGGGGAAATGGGGAGGCAGCGCGAGGGGAAATGGGGAGGCAGCGCAAAGGTAAACGGGGGGGGGGTAGCGTGAGGGGAAACGGGGAGGCAGAATAAGGTGAAACGGGGATGCAGCCTGAGGGGAAACGGGGAGGCAGCACGAGGGGAAATGGGGAGGCAGCACGAGGGGAAACGGGGAGGGTGCTCAATGGGAAACCGGGAGGCAGCGCGAGGGGAAACGGGGAGGCAGAATAAGGTGAAATGGGGAGGCAGCCTAAGGGGAAACGGGGAGGCAGCACGAGGGGAAATGGGGAGACAGCACGAGGGGAAACGGGGAGGGTGCTCAATGGGAAACGGGGAGGCAGCGCGAGGGGAAACGGGGAGGCAGAATAAGGTGAAATGGGGAGGGAGGCTAAGGGGAAATGGGGAGGCAGCGCGAGGGGAAACGGGGACGCAGCACGAGGGGAAACGGGGAGGGTGCTCAATGGGAAACGGGGAGGCAGCACGAGAGGAAACGGGGAGACAGCGCGAGGAGAAACGGGAAGGCAGCATGAGGGGAAACTGGAAGGCAGTGCAAGGGGAAATGGGGAGGCAGCGCAAGGGGAGGCGAAGGCAGCATGAGGGGAGGCGAAGGCAGCACGAGGGGAGGCGAAGGCAGCACGAGGGGAAGCGAAGGCAGCGCAAGGGGAGGCGAAGGCAGCATAAGGGCAAGGGAAGGAAGTGTGAGGAGAGGGCAGGCAGCATACCAGGGCATTACTGGGGTGACAAAACGTGCCCAAACAACAGCATTTTCATTTTAACCACCATGCTCTATATTAAACCGGGTGTGAGCATTTCAAAATTAAAACTCATGCTATCTACCTGGCAAAGGTCTGCCTGCATGCATGCCCCATTCCATTCGCATTCCTCCAACCTCCTCACATGGAGGCATGCACAAACCCCACCACGTCCATGTGTGCTTTCCACATACTTCTTCATTTTCAGCCACTGCTAACTATTAATATATTGCAGAAAGTATCAGTGCATTTATATTAATATTTTGTCATCCAAGCAGATCGCTCAAATTGGGAAAAAGTACACTGCATACGTAATTGACGAAAAAACAAAAAGGACCCCTGTCGACTGTATCCTCATTACTTGCAAAAGCAGGTTCGAGAGCACGGCGATACACAAAATAAAGTTACTCTTTCTGCACATTCCTAAATATTTTCTTCACTAAATATAATCGTCCTAACAGTAGAAAAAAAATTAAGTTTCATGCTTTTCTTAAATAAATACAGTTAGTTATAAAAAAAATCATTAATTTGTTTGAAATTTTCAGTTTTCACTCCAGATTTCAACACTTATTTGGTTCACTAGATCCGATTCTCAAATCAGATATAATGTTTCGATTATTTACCTTAATTAGTCTGTGAGAGTGGATCGTGTTTGCCAATCGAGGCATGTTTGAATAAGCCGAACAAAATGGAAATCAAGACCTCTGCAAGCTGACAGAGGGCTGACCAAGGATGAGTTGTGACAAAGGATAATTAAATAAGGTTGTTAATTATCTTCAAAAGTGGTGTTTAAATTAACCCAAACACTAAATTTTCATTCATGCACATCCTTGTAGTGCTCTTAGTATGTATGCAATGTTTGGGGCCCTTGGGTTTCATTGCTTTGGAGTTATGGAGGAGACACACTGACTGACTGACTGACTGACGCACGCACGCACACACACATAGACCACACTTATTATTGTGGATGTCTGATCGTTAATAGAGAAACTGTAAAGGTCTTCCAGGCATGAAGTTGTTGGGTGCTCATATTGCTGACAAACCTGGTGGTCTTTTATTCACCACCGCTTAACTCCCCTAACGCGAGGGTTAAACTCAGCCTAGTCCGGGCGCAGCCTCTGCAAATGAGCAAGGTCGAATGTTCTGGGCCGGGTTTGATGGGCAATAAAAGATGTAAAAATACAAGTCCCTCTTCAGTCCTATCAGCTTGCAGCTTCCCGCTAGCCTCAGCCTGCGCAAGGGCTGGACACGGTGATTGGGATCGGCTGCCGAGTGAAATAAGATGCGTTGGGCCATCTCAGCCATAAATCAGAAATTTGAGCCTCTGCCCGAGGCCTTCTCCTACTTCTCTGCAACCTGGGACAGCCGGAATTTCAGAGTCCTCATCAAATTTTCTTTCTTTTTTCTTTAGGCCCTTTCTCTTTTGGCACATTACTCACCGTTTGCTTGTCTGCTTGCTGGTGCTGCATTAATGAAGTGCAGGAGTCACTTCGCTATGCACTGTCAGCATCCTCATGCCCATGTCTGTTTGTTACTAGTGAAGGTTGGACTAGCGAAGGGGATATTTTTTTAAAAAAAGATCCAGATATCACCTTTTGCACCCTGGCCTGCTTCCTTCCTTTCTGTTGTTTTTCCATCACAATCCTCATCAGTGATGTAAGGTTCTTCAAACTCAAGCAATCATAACATGCTTGCCTTTTGGGTGTTGCCTGTAATATTGGCCGCACAATTTTTCTATTTTTATGTGGGAACAATATGTCATCCCAATTATTACCATGTATCTCATTTAGTCCTCTCTTAATACCCCCAAGGTAATTTTGGATGGGCATTAAAATGGTACCTAAGAAAAAGTGGTGCCAACCAAAATTTCCTCAACTGGGAAAAACATTGCAGTTAAATGATGGAGCGAAGTCTTGCCTTGTGACTTTGGAAAGCCACTGTACCCATTTGATGTGGTGTCACTTAATTCAATAGATGTAATGATGAAAAGACTTAAAAAAAAACAATATATACATATATATATATATGTAAATGTAATCATGACCTTTTGCAGTTTCATGATTTTGATCTCGCAACCCTGATTTTGGTCTCCTGGTCATTGTTCTTGTTGTATTGTATTGTTAAAAATGGGTTCCTCACCAAATTGTTTGCAGATACAACTTTCCGTTTTGCAGAGATGATCAGCGTGTGAATGATATCAAGCCATACAGTAATCAAGCATGAACAGTTGCTTGTGGATAACCCTGTCCTGTACAGTAAAATGCAATCGGTTTACTTTTATTCTGATCCTTAAAAGCAAAGGTGATTCTGGAAAGTGGGCCAATGGCACTCCTCCCTTTGCCCAATACAGTTTTGAACAGGCCCTTAATGATACACAATCCCTTGCCATGCATTGGCCTGAATTGGTAAGTACTTGCTCTCTTGGCCAGATGGAAAAAAACAGCCCTCAGAGATGCCAGTGATCATGAATCAATGAATGAAAAGGATTACAGATATGAAGGACGTGGATAATCCGAACCAGTTGGCTTTGGAGTTAGCAACAGCTCACAATGGCTTTACTCTTGCCAAAAAGGATGTCATGAACACAACGAAGCATGATTTTGGTCTCAACATGATCTTTTATACAATTGAGATGATGGCAAAAACTCGAGAGAGATGACAGCTCCTAACTCATCATGCAACTGAATAATCCATGTTGTAGCAATTATAAGTGCAAGGTTTAATTTACCACAAAAAAACATGTGTGTGTAAATGAAATCCATATCGGTGTTTTCAGTTTTATATAAACATTTCTAATCTTCCACTTACATGGTGAAATCCATTGGACGTTTGGCAAACACGAGTTCAATTATCGCTTGAGAATGAGACCGAGGGTTGCTGATATAATTTGTGACAAGACGAGAGATCCTTCTTCCCTTCGACCTTGAACTACTTTTTGTCCCTTGGCAACAAGTTGACGGCTTAGATCTCCCCATTGTCTTCGACATGTGATGGTCAAAGCCTTCCTTCCGTGCATCGAATACGTGCATTTGCAGATTCCAAGGATTACCAACAGAGCATCATTATTACAAAGGCCTGTGCAATCGAGTAGGTATTGTAAGATAATCCACTTATGCAAAACAAGATGGCTGGATCAAAGGATTCCAGTTCAAAGAATAAAGACAGAAACCAGGAATGAGAAATTAATCCCACAGAAGGTTTTTCATGGAGAATTTGCCGTGGGAATTACACCAAGCATTGCTCTACACCTATTGCAGCCCTCTTGTTGTCAGATAAATTCTGAGAATATAATGACTATTCTTTGCAATACAAGAAGAGGTTCTTCGATCCTCGGATTCTTTGTCACGAGCATGCTTTCCACAATTGCCGCTTCTTATCAAAAACTTGCAAGCACTAAGCGGTCCCTGCATTCAAACCAAACAAACTCCTGGACTGTATATTGTGGGGAATTCAAGGAATATGGTGGCCGTATGAGTGCCACCTTACCCACCAGGAGCGAGGGATAGTTTTAAAATCAAATTAAATGGGAATGTCTGGTTCTGGAGAGTGAGAGGGGAGGAAAAAGCCCTCTTTGCTTCTGGATCTTGTTAGGCAAACCAGGCCTTTGGTTTTTCCTGGGAGATTGCCTCCAAGCTTATGGCAATTCATGGTTGCTGCACCCAAGGGATGAGATGAAATATCGGCAGGGGCTAAAACATAAATTGTTTGTTTGATTAAATGGGCTGTGTTGTCCAATGGCGGCTTTTCTGGTTATAACATTGAATTAGAACGGTACTCGGTAGAGTAGAGCGCATACCTCCGCCAGGCTGAACAGTTTACGTTTTGTATCCCACTGATAGGCCGGAACTGAATCTGGACCTGAACCAAAATCTAATCAGCTTGTTCTTGTCACCTACCCAACTCATCCACCATGTTTGTCATAACTCATCCACAACTTTTTGAGATATCATGCTATGTATCGTATTCTTGGCCTCATCTCTCAATGGTTAAGAATCACTTTAAAATTCTCACATCCGGCTCCAGATTCGGATCGTCACCAAAACCGAAACAAATCGTCCTTGTCACACACCCAACCTCTCCACCCAGTTTTGGCTGAATCCATCCTTAATGTTTTGAGATATCCTGATCACAGACAGGCAAACAGGGGTGAATACATAATCTAAGTCCACCTTCGGTGGCGGAGGTAACAAGATGCGAGAAGACTTGGTGAGGGAAAAAGCTTAAATAGGTGTGCCGGGTTTCATTTTCAAATGAGTAGTTTCTTATTTATTACTAGTACTTTCAGTAATCTTTTCATTTTTCATATTTTGAAATGCCTCAGCTATTGAATAAAATGGTTAAAGTTATCCGCCATAAGAGATTACAAAGCGATGACGTTTCGAGCTCTGCCCTTCGTCGGAGCAAAGGAGGGGCAAGGTCCAAAACATCAGCACTTTGTAATTATTATTTTTACCGTGGATAAGTTTAACCATTTTATTCTCGTGTTTACATTGTCTAGTGCCACCAACGCAGACCCGTTATTTCTTTGCTGGAATTAGCAACTATTTTTAGGCCTCAACTATTCCCACTTTGTGGGGTCGACCGGGTGGAATTACTCTGGAGCAAGTCTTTTTGCAACCGGCTGTCCAGGTCTGACTTTCGCCTGTGGCAGGAATTTGCAATTTGTTCAGGGTGGTGGTGACAACTTGCCGACGCGTCATAAAGGACTGTGGGATCTTTAATGTCCACAAACAACCAATGTTTGCAGATGGCTCCTATGGCTTAACGTTCTTCCATTGGACAGCACACACGATTATGTCTTGCCCTGCCTGCGAAATGCCAGGGTGTCAGTTCAAAGCTGGCCCGAGATTCAAACCCAGACCAAACAGCTCAGAAGTGAGGGCACGTACCTTGAAAGTATATCTTGCCAGCCATATTAGACGTTTCAGTAATACTACTCTCTATCAAAACAAATTTTTTGTATTGATACAACAACCTCTGGTTTGATATTAAGTTACCAACTGCATTGAATAAGAACAGCTCTTTTCATACCAGCGAGCGAACAATGACAAATCATTTTTTGCAGGTGATAAGGTCGAATGCTTGAATTGTATAAAAAGCTTGGGTCTCAATCCCTCCCTCCCTCCCTTTCTGTTCCATATCTCCCTCTCACTCCTGACAACTCTCTTAAGCAAGTGAGCTTCTCACCTGCAAAGGTGGAGCAGTGACTGCGCAACCTTGATTCATCATCAACAGTTAGTCCTGATGCTCATCAATGCACTCTTCCTCAAATATTATACATATGAACTGTTTGTTTCTCTTTCACTTCTCTTCGGCAGATCATCTACTCCAACTTTTGAATATCATATCACCAATTTGGGTTATGTCCTGGCCACTCCATCCTATATATGGTCTTCATGCTAACTCAGAAATGGGTAGACACTCGTAAGCTCAGGCAAGAAGTCAGAGCAGTATAAATGGACACCTCCTGAGCATTCGACACCATCTGGCAGCTACGCCTGATTATTAAACATTCTATAAAGAGACTTCCAGCGTCCTCACTTTGACTGGCTCATGAATTTCTTCATGTTCACAAGCAACGTGTAGCTCTTCATGGTGTGTCCTTGGAGAATGTTGTCCCTCAAAACAGTGACTTGGGAACTACCATATTCTCAGTTTATATCAATAACATATCAGCCTCTTTGGAAAACCTTGTATTTCACTTTGCAGATGACTCCAGTATTTGCCAGAAAGTTTCATACTAATGAGATCAGGCTGCAGCCACATCCTTGTCCACCAATTTGTGGAAAATATGAAGCTGGTCAATAACCTGGAATGTGATTCAATACTTCCAAGTCCCACACTTTTACTCCATCTCGAGATAAAGAGTATATGGCTAACCCTCCATGTATTCTGTAATCAACCTTTCAAGAGGTTCTGTCTTTGGAGTTCTTTGGACTAACAACCAATCATGACCGTACCTTGGCCAATTACATATCCACGCTGGTCTTCAGAGCAGGGAGGCCATTGGAAGTCCTCTGCAGAGATAAGTCATTCCTTGGCTGCTCTTATTTCCTAACAGTGCACAAAGCCTTCACCCATTGTACAATGGAAAAATAAATGTCCTCTCTCGACTGGTGCTACCACAGATCTCACCTTGCGGTCCTGAAGGCAGTGGAGTTCATGGCAATGATGTTAATTTGCTTACTCAACAGGAGGCTGAGAAGCAATGCTTGCTCCCACCGCAGACAGGTTGGTGGCCTCGCAGTTTTTTATTGGTCATTTTGTTTTATCTTTCCCTACCAGCTCTCTAGATATTTGTCCCTCACAAGCCAAACCAGGTTGCACTCGTTCTGCTATCAACCAACACAAATCCAGGCTAACTGCACACCTCCACTCTTTTATCCCCCCTTCTTCTCTTGACTGTAACCAGACTTGGTGGTGTAATTGTTAGAGCATCTGCTCTGAGTCTGGGAGGTTGGTGGTTCAAACCCCAGCTGAGTAATACCAAAGACTTTAAAAATGGTGTGTGCTCCTTCCTTGACATTCAGCAGTTAAAGGATAGAGCAAGGACAAACAATGCTGGGAAGGCAATGACAAACCACCTGGTATAACTCTTGCCCAGAAACTGCTTTTGTAGCACCAATTCTCTCCAGACGAGGATAGTACATCAAAATAATAATTAAAAAATCTCTTAATTGTGGAATCACCTTCCTGAGTCTGGCCAATCATTTTCATTTTTGCACTCCTTTAAAATGGTGAGCCATCACCATCTCAAGTTATCTTCTTTTCCTTTTGCTGATCTTTTTATTCTCACTGATTCTCCTCTCCTGTCAATCCACCCTTCTCCACCTTTGCTATATTTATCAGCTTTTACAGTCTGCTCACATATTTCTTAACAACTTCTCCGACTCATTTCCCTTGTCCTGTCTGAATGTTCTAACTTATGCTGCCTGTACCCATGTTCAGACCTTCTCCATTTCTCCCTCCTCCCTTGCATGCCAACTCACTCTGCCCCAACACTACATCAATGTCACCACACTGTCATTCAGCTCTTTACTGAGCATTAATATCTTTTTTTAAAATGACTTTAAAAGAGCATCAAAGCATGCAGGTTCCCCCATTAGGGTAAAGTGAGAGCAAGATGATAACGTCTTTAAAGCTTTACATCTCATACATTTAAACTCCACATAAGTCAACCAGGAGAATCCCACAATGGTGTCAGGTGATGCAATTACTGATAACATGACAAAGTGATGATGGTTACGATCATTACTTTCATCAAATCTCTCGCCAATTCCTCTTTGGTGTTGCCAAATGGGATACAAGAAGAGGTTTTTAATGAATTGTTCTTAATGTGTCCACTGTGAGTATCTTTTTCATTCTTAAAATCATGAATTACGAACGCGATGAACGTCATCATCAAGGTGAAGAATGGTGTTGGCTTCACGGTTAATTAGTGACTGGCTTAAGATGCTAGGATCTTGAGTTCAATCAAGTCCCTGTCTTTTGTTGAATTAACACCAGGTGGGTTTATTCAGCCTGTCATCCTTCCGAGGTCGGCAAAATGAGAACTAGTTTACTGGTAACAAGGATACCCCATTGCATCAGTGGCACAGCCGTGCTCCCAGAAAATGATGCAGCAAGCAGCCACAGGCTGCATAAGAATAAATAAATAAATCAGCGAGGTTTTATAATATATGGAACTGTGCCATTTGAGGATTGTGATTCAAAGTGGGTTTTGTCTTCCTTCTTTAGCAACGAAAGCAGCGGAAATCGGTAATTTCAGATAAGGATACGAAATTTATGTTCCAGCCATGTGTGCGAAGGGGAACTTTGAACTTTTTATTTCCTCATAAACTTCAACTTGAATTTTCCTCAAATAAAAAGCATTATTCATTTCATGAGGGGAGTACAGAGTGAGGTGAGCCAAGATTCCAGACCTCCTCCATATAGGCTCCTCGGTTATATGTTCAGTATCCTCAATGTCCACATCAGAGGGCTCTCTGGCTGACGTATAACAGACAATTCCAAATAAAGAAAGTGTTCATTCTATTTAACAAAATGACCGGGGATCATGTAAAAATACAGAAAGGGTTTCTTTCCACACCTTAATCTGTATAAGATGTTCAAATATGAAGAAACAAAGACTTTCACAAATGGACGTGATGCTAGATAACATTAGGTGGATGTCTTAACTGATCAGATCTGCAATTCGTGATTGGCAGTTGCCACCCAAACAATGCCATAATCATTGGGTAGCACTCCAAAGTAGAGATGGAATGATACATGGTTGCAAAGTTGCTTTTCACTGGTCATCGCAATTTTTGCGGTGTTAGAACATGTCAAGTGGCTACGAGACTGTCTGATGGTCTTGTGACTGGCAACTGCAGAATCAATTACATCCCTGGACTGCGGTCTCCATTTTTAGCTCACCTGGAACGTCGTTCCGTGGAGCTTATGGGATGGCGCGTTGTCTGTCCGTCTTTCCTTCCATCTGTCAGTCCACAAATGCTTGCAAGTTCTTCTCTGAAACTACGCATATGATTTCGATGAAACTTGACCACAACGTCCATCACCGCGTATGTACGAAAGCTTTACTTGTTCATGGCTTTAAAAATAAATAAATAAATAAATACATGTCGGGCCCTGTATGGGGGATTGCCCCCCCCCACCCAAAAAAAATGTATTTGCTTTCTTCTCAGAGACTATACATGCAATTCCTGAAATGAAAACGAGAGAAGAACCTTCAGTGTAGGCTTTATTCCATTTGATTGAAGCCGCTTCTACGGGCACATCAGGGGATACAGGTGCAGCAAGGAGTACATAAGCAGTAAGGTGTACACGTGCAACTAATCACCGCAAAATAAATCAGTATAAGCCCGGAGTTCGATATACTCTCAATTCTCACCATTCAACGAGCACCAAGTGAATCGCCGCCGTAAACGACAATGCCCCTGGGACAATCCCCCCGACCGAGCCGAACCTCAGCTTTATCTATTCCGTGCTCGAGCCGTGCAACATGTGATCACACGTCACGACCTTCAATTCACCACAATTCCGATGAAACTTGACCACAACCTTCATCACCCATGATGTACCAAAGTTTGTTCATGATATTTAAAAAAATAAAATAAAATAAAAATAAGAAAAAAAAAATCGGGATCCAAGGGGGTATAGTGGACGGGTCTCAAAATATGTATTTGCTTTCTTCTCTGAAACTACACACACAATTTCAATGAAGCTTGACCACAACCTTCATCAGCCGTGATGTACCAAAGTTTGTTCATGCTATTCAAAATATATATATATATATATATATATATATATATATATATATATATATATATATATATATATATATATATATATATATATGTCGAAGGGTATTTACGGACATGGGGTTTGGTATCATTATTTTACCAGGTGAGCGCCCAGAGGTATTGTCCCTATGTTTGTATACATGATCGAGGCTCATGGAAGAGCTAGAGTGGAATGGAAGAGAACAAAATGGAAAGGGGGTAAACACCAACAGCAGATTTTAAGGAAGACGGAAATCAAGGACGAGCGATAACAAGAAAGCTGAGAATAAAATAACAAGAAGAGCATTACTGGCAGACTGTGTGTGCCCTGCAGAAACCTGGAAGGGACAGAACCAGGAGAGGGCAGAGGGTGCAATACCAAAAAGGAGGCGGTAGAATACAGAAAGGCCACCAACCTGCCAGCGATGTGAAAGTAACAGGCCGAGACACTCAGGTTTGTCGCGGGAGATCCAAATGACTTCAGTGCCTTGGTTTCCATGGCATCAAGAAGGACAAGATGTGAGCAGGGGAACTAGCCCAAAAAGGGAGAGCAGTACTCCAAGCTACAAATGAAGGCCTTGTAGGTTTATCAAAAGTTCAGAATGGCCAAGGAAAGACCTTTGTCTTTCATATCGCGCATGTTCTTCTTTATGGCTTCCTTGCAATGTTCACTGAAGTTGGAAAACGTCTTTCCAACTTCTTCTCTTGCACGCAACATTCAAATCTGGACGAGGTGCAACCCCCCATTCACACGCGTGAAGCACGGGGTGTGTAGTTAATTCCTGTATGCTATTCTTGCATAATAATATGGAAAGATTTTCTGCTCTTCCTTCTTGGCCCATTCGCCGCATTCCAGGTCCTCGACTTGAATCGTTTTGGGAGACAGAACAATAAAAATGGCAGTTCTGCAGGTTTTATATGGACATTTCTTGGCGATGAAGTTCATTTTATCGTTTCATGCGGAGTGTAATACCTTAAAATGTTGCATATTTCAGATCCGACTCACAGATTACAAGTCTTGGCAGAAGGAAGCCCTTTCTATCGAAGTGAGCTCAATTTCATTATACCCTCTATTTAATTATACCCTCTAACACAAAACAGCTTACCGTTCACCAGTCATGGCTATTAGCAAATATTTCTTACATACACTGCAGTGTTGCTTCTGCTCTTGAGAATTGCAATTTTTTTTAATGTAGATGTCTCGAACGGGTAACTGGGGCCCGGAGTTCATTTTCCAGTTGGGTATCCGTTTCCGAGCTTCCAGTGCGGATTCCTCATTTTGCCGACAACATCAATGTACAGGACAATAGCTCTTCTGTGAATGCTTAACCCAGGCGATCACATTACCAGCCACACCAAAACCACATTCATTTCACGATATAGCATTATCTTTGTGGAAGCTTTCCCACTATATATATATATATATATATATATATATATATATATATATATATATATATATATATATATATATATATATATATATATATATATATATATATATATATATATATATATATATATATATACCCTCTTAAGACAGGCTTGTGAAGCATCGTGTGGAATATACCAATTCCCGTAATGTGTCTTTTCGGATACAGGAATGCCATGTCACTCTTGACCACAAGTGTAGACCATGTGAGATTTGATACGGCATGCCAAATACTGCACCGTTGTTCAGAAACCTTATGCTACTCCCACTCATGTTAGAAAACACTTGGCCCCAGAGTCTAAGCATGGAAAGTATCCAACGTCGGCTGAGCAGCCTTTTGCACATCGGGTGGATTGCTGTCACCGTTAAACCGGGCGGAGGCAGACTGACATCTGTAGGAATCCGGCGCCCACTTGCACACAGGTTTTCCTGCTTTACCGAATCGTCAGTAGTTTAGCAAGGCCATTGATGTCACATTCATGTTTCTCCTCGTGTCGAAACAGGATTTCCTTTAATTTGACAACCCCTTGAGTCAAGGTTAGAGGATGGCTTCACATAAAGTTCTTCTCAATGGGGTGTACTGTGTCCTCTGCCAGTGTGCTGGAGCCATCCACCGGAGATTCGTCGAATCCTGTTCCTATTTAGGATATCGCTGGACCCGTACAACAGGTGAAAGTGTACACGTCACAAACACCATGGACACGTTCTTCAACAGACACAAATCCAAAAGAGCTGAAGCATCCCACATGGAACCCGACCTCCTCGAGTCCATTTACCCTGCCTCATACTTTCACCATCTTACCCAAGAAATCTTCACAATGTGGGCCTTCACCTTCTGGCCCTTTCCCTGTGATGATATTCGGTTATCTATCTTACAAGGCCTGTACAAAGCCACCTAAGGTACCTGTGCGAGTATTAATACTAATACAATCATCCATTTCGTCGACATCTACAGTATTCCCAAGACAATCATTCTGCTTTCAGCCTTCAACAACAATATCACCATGGTGACGTGATCTTCCTCCCTCACATGTGACATGCAAACCATGGAAACCCAATATTTTTCCAAATATCATTAAAAACACACAATATTTATAGTTAATGGACAATCATCAATCTCGGTGATATGCACAAACGGATTCTCTGAGTTTGCAAAGTTCACATTTTAATGAACTGATAAGGACGCAGAATAAGTATCAATATGATGGGTCGTGGAGGAAATGCACACATAACAGTAAAGTACATGAGCACGTACCTTACCTCAAAGTCCATAGGAAAGATTCTCATTGCTTTTCCTGCGGAGGCACGCACAATGACGTAAGCCATACACTGTGATGCGTCAGCACATACAAAATCGTGTGAAGTTCTTTCGCAAGTTCGACGCCTCATTCCTGGCTGTCTGTGATTGCGAATCAATAGATGAACATTCAAAGCACTATTCGACCTTTAATCCCCCCCCCCCGCGTTATACCGTTGTTAATTTTAGAATGTTGCTTAATAAAAAATCAATTTATACATCGATTTAAAGATATCTGTACTTTTTACTTCTCCCTTATGATATAATACATCATTTCAAACATATACGTCTTCCTCTTCTTATTATTCACATTATTCTTCTTCTTGTTATTCACATTATTCCTCTTCTTCTTTTGCTTCTTTTGCTTCTTCTTCTTCTTCGAAAATGGCTGCAATTTGGGGCTTCAGAAATGAGGTAATACTCCCTCGAACGCTCGGTGTGCACGTGCACAACCCCGAGAAACGGTGTTGTTCAGGGCACCATAAAGTATATCGTGTATGGTGTGTGCAAGAAAAGGATTGTGACGTAAAATGGCTAACAAAGCTTCTAAAAGAAGCTAAAAAATACTTGGAATAGTACCTGAGAGAAAGGGGTGTGCCTCCTCACGACGAAAGAATTTTAAAACTTTCTGATTTCAGGCTCACCGAAAGGACAGGTACCCGTACTGCAACGCCATTATGTTGTTCTGTCCTCCGTGTCTGTGTGGGCACGGGGTTATCGTGCAGGGGCCATTCCGGGCGAGCATGGTTTTGGCCCAGTCGGGCGCGTTGTGTGATGAGTGATATTAAAGTTGATTTCAACCTCATCAAGATTGGTGTTTTGGCCGTGGTGCTCCGCTGGGGATTCCCGTTAACCTTTGTGGCGCAAACTCCCAATGACGTGGGCTTGTGCAAGGCCCGAGTGGATGGGCGTGTGCTACCCGCTCCTCCTTACCTGAAAAATTGCGACCAGTGAGTGGAGTTCGAACCTTGTGGGAATGCATCCTGTGATGGATGGCAGACTTGGTGATTTATTTTATGGACGTCTGCAATTGGAAATATGATGCCATGTGTCATTACCAAGTAACGAGAACCACCTCTTTGAGAAAGGACATCTTTGTGACATGAAAATACAAAAAACTTGTGCCAACTATTATTTACATGGGGGTGAGATGCACCAGTTATATTTCCCTGAGGGAGACACCGTATCTGGTTTGGGTGCTTCTTAACAGCGTTGGGAACGTCATATGTTGGGCTTGTGAATGCACAGGGTAAGTTTAAAATCGACTTTTAAAATGATATTATTACGGGTGTCCGGTGAGCACGGGGTTCCTGCCACTCGACCTCTGACCCTGAAGCCACAAGCCATGGATAACTCAGTGGCCAGATGGGTTGGATTGCTAAGCATCCGTGGATGCCAGTTGAACCAATTAAATTCATCAGCATCCTCGTGCCCACAATTGCGTTACCTTACTTTATGAATAAATTACTCCAACTGGGGAACCACGCTCTCGACTCCACACCTTGTCTACCTATTACATAAGGACAAGCAAAACGGTGGGTGGGAGTTATTTACCTGATGGAGCGAATTGATGGGGGTACAACATTCCGTCTTTTTATTACATACGTGCCATACCGAACCAATGAAGGAAAACGACAACCGGGTAGGTTTGGAAAGTCTATCTTCCGGATTCATGGAAAAGGCACGTATTTACAGGCAGTAATAACGTATGTTCTTCAAACGATGCAGTGTCAATAATCAACAATCAAATGATGCAGTGTCACAAAGAAAGCAATTCGCTCTTAGCATGTAAAAGCCCCTTAAACAATTTTACTTATGCTCGAAAACAAGAAAACAAGCATGCCAGGTGCCACAATCATCTGGGAAAGGCTGATGGGAGGGGGAAGAAGATCGAGACAGTGCAAGGCTTCGGTGTGACTTCCTTCTTACCCTGCACAAACAGGCGGACTTGTGCGGATCCCAAAATGGAGGGAAGGAGGGAAGGTGGTGTGTAATTGTTACATGTACGGAGAGGTGCAGCATATGCGGAGTAAGTTTGGAGGAAATGGTGTGAGGCACGAATTAGTGCCTCACCTTCTTGGGGATGGATGTCAATCATTGATAGCTCATTCTAATCGATGATAACTCTTTGTGCATCTCAAGTAGACGAATTAGGGGGATCTTAGAGAAAGAAAGAAAAGATCGTGCAAGTCAGTCAGGAGTTGCTTCTGCGCATCAAGGACCTCATAGCGTCATTTGTTCCCAGACCTTGCCCCATGCTCATCTCGCCCCAGCGCAGCTAGTCTCAGGCCAGCAGCGCAGCTTCGTCCCAGACCAGCATGGCTCTCCGCACGAACAGAAAGGCAGCTTTCCTCCAACAAGTTCCTCAGCGCACACGAACAGCAGCCCCGAACAACTTTGGTCACTCGCCTTTTATTCCTCCCAGGCCAGGCATGGCCTTGAAGCAGCAAAGTTCATTTGAATGCCCTTTGACCCCACACTAGGTGTGGCTCCAGGGAGCAAGGGTTACCACATGATCTGTGACCCCACATGGGGCATCCTCGTTGGCTCGCACTCACCAACTCTCCAAGGAATCGACTGTGGTGGCATTGCTACAAAGAGCTTCTGGAATAATTGATCGCGGTGGCGCTGCAGCGGCATTGCTTTCTGGCACCGATATTGACTTGTCATGTGTGTACCGTTTAGCTTGTTGCATTGTGTGTCTAATTCGTGATGTGGGAAACATGCTGGGGGGTGCGGGGGAGGAAGGATTGGGGGTTGGAATTCGAATGGGTTTGATGACAGAAGGAATTGTTATGCATTGAAATGGGGCAAGGTTCTTTAACCAGTATGGGGCTCGAGAGGTGAAGGGCGAAGGCTTTTAGAGAAGCACGGAGAATGGAGGTTCGAGAGCGAAAGGGTGAGGAATTAGGATGGATGGATGGATGGATTGATTAATGGACAGATGTAAACCACACAGAGGGATAGAACACACACAATGCATCTTCTCCATCCCCCGTTACGAAGGGATGGGACCTGACTCGGCACACTTACTAATGAAATATCTAACGAAGGGTTTATTACCTGTTGGAAGCATCTCCCTGGGATCCTTCTCTTCCATAACCGCAACAATATTTATTTTTTAAATATTGGGGGGAGGGGGGACAAGAAAAATTATGCAGGATTTATTAATCTATTGTTAAAAGGATAAGTGTGTGTGTCTGTGGAAGTTACTGTTACCTCCACACATGGGTGGATTTCAAGAGATGGAAAAGTATCTACCTCCATTAGCTTGAGTATGTGCATGTATGTAACACAGTAACAGGAAATGGCAGGGACTCAACACCTCACATCCATCCATCGGGACCACACTCTGTACAGAATTTTAGTACTGCCAAGTCAGTCTCTTGGGCTATTGGGCACAATCCTGGACGGGTCACCACTCCAACACAGGATACTCGAACGGCTCAATCATCCCAGCAAGCTGGTACTCTATTTGCCAACCTTGGAAGGATGACCGAGTCAACCCCATCTGGTATTAATTTAACAGACAAGCAGGATTTGAACTCAGGACCCTAAGACCCCATTGCCCACCACCCGAATATTCCAAACCCACTGTCATAACCATTAAGCCAACACCAGGCATACGTCACATCCATTACCTTACATTTCTTGTTTTCCCAATATTTCCGTGAGTCCGATTTACACCAAGGAAAGAAACAATTAGAGTTAACCATTTTGATATTACCAGTCTTTCGTTTAAATGTCTAAAATAATAAAAAAATGCCTGAAAATTATGTCTAAAATACAATTTGAATTACAAATTTGACGTGAGCAATGGCAGGTAAAAAGGCAGGTAAAAAGTGCCGCATCATCAGAACCGACAGTACATGCGCAAAACGCCTCATTAGCATTCATACATCATTTTGAAAGCCCTGTATCATTTCCATGTTCTTGCATGGTTGGCCAAGGAAAGCTTGGCCCAAGTCTTTCACGAACTGACTGGCTGTGCTTGACATTCGACTATGGTCAGGGCAGGAATTTGGAATTTGGCCATGGTGCCGGTGATAGCTCTCTTACGACTCACGAAGGACAACGTGAGATCTTTAACTTCCACCAACTAATGCTGGCAGATAGGATGGCCAGTTTAACGTCCATCCAAGGGGCGGCTCTCACATTGATGATTCACCCTGCCTGTGAAACATCGGGATGACAATTGTGTTGGAAGACAAGTGTCCATGTGGCAGATGGCACTTGCTGGTCCTAGATCGTGCAGCAATAGCTGCAATGAAATTTGATTTAGTGTCCTCACCAATCACAATTAGGAGTACATCATTAACCATATATATGTATATTTATATATGTCCAATATATAAAGCTCATTCTAACCACTCATTGACTGACTGATATTAACGTTCGGTACTTTCTGGGTGATGTAGAGCTTTCTGGGTGAAGTTCCATGAGCCACCAGACATTAAAGCCAAAACACCGGGAAAAATCACAGAACCGTTGGACGACGTCTGGAAATGAAAATATCCGAAAATAAGTGCAGCCTTGCGCTCAGTGCAGGTGAGCAACCCGAGACAATGGGGAGGTCATTCCGCAACTGTTGCTATTTATTCGGTACCTACGTATGAAGCACGGTTTCGTTATTGCTTACAATGTGTAAGCATACCCCATAAGTATATGTACACAACTTAGATGTATTTATTGTTGCGAAAATGACTCCTCGTGGGTTAAAGATGCTTAAATATAGCATAGTTGTTTCCTTAACGTGAATGTCCAGCATAAGCGCAAAGTAATTAATTGTGATATTAGATATGAGTTGCATATGTAATAGTTTGACAACATCTACCCATCCTTATGTCTGTGTCTAAGATTATTAACGCTTTTGAGAATTTTTTTTTACCCTTCGGAACCTGTCCTGAATGTCCTTTTAAGACTTCACTATACAGCAAGATTTGCAAATGCAACAAGATTCGCTCATCAGTCAATGGTGAGTGAGAGGGGAGGGGCGTGGGCCACTGTGGCATGAGGTGGGGGGGCAGAGATGATAAAGGTGTGCACAGCAAGGGGGTGAAGGAGTAGATGCCCAGGACAAATGAAGAGCAAGCTGCGGAGCTCAGTACGGAAGCCTACTCAGTCAAACTACTCGCACTGAGGAAAGCCACGTCTCCATCCAGTCAGCCGTGCCTCTCCTCCTCTTTCATGGCCTACTTACAGTCACAGACAGGCCCTGTTCCTGGATGAAGTTCACCTCCTCTGTATCAGCTATGCTGGGTTTGGCATCAACTCTCTTCTGTCTTGTCTGTACCCATTCTGTCCCTCTCGTGGTGTGTCTGAGGATTTAAGGTTCATTTAAGTAAGGATCCCGAGAGATCATTGGTACCATGTGTGTTTTTGTACCATCTGTCTGTTTGATTGTTACTTGGCAATTTTTTCGTTTTTCTTGACATATTGATCACTTCTGTTTGTCTGTCCACACACTTTTATTTGCCTACAGGTCACAATTTTCAACTGATCTTCACGAAACTTTACAAAATGGTGGAGTTGGTGGTCTGACAGAATCCTATTTTTTGAGGTCAAAAGGTCAAAAGGTCATCATAGGCCAAAGGTCAACAACTTTTTCAAATATCTAAAATCCTCAATTTTCATCCAATTGACTTCAAATTTGAAGAAGATTTGCATATCAGGTCAATGAATTCAACCACCAACCATGTTTGAGGTCAACATAGGCCAAAAGGTCAAAATAGGCCATATTTCTAAAATCCTCAATTTTCATCCAATTGACTTGAAATATGAAGAGCATTTGCATATCAAGTCACTGAATTCAACCAACTTTTATTTTTGAGGTCAACATAGGCCAAATTTCTAAAATTGTCAATTTTCATCCAATTAACTTGAAATTTGGAGAGGATTTACAGATCAGGTCAATGAGTACAACCACTTATTATTTTTAGGTCAAAATAGGCCAAAAGGTCAACATTGGCCAAATTTCTAAAATCCTCAATTTTAATCTTATCAACTTGAAATTTGAAGAGTTTTTGCATATCAGGTCAATTCATTCAACCACCAAATATTTTTGAGGTCAACATAGGTTTAATTTCTAAAATTCAGAGATAGGGTCAAAAATTATATATATGTATATATATATATATATATAATGATGTCTCAAAAAGTTGTGGAGTTTAGTTATGATAGAACTAGGTGGATGAGTTGGTTAGGTGACAAAAACAAGAGGATTAGATTTTGGTTCAGATCCAGCCCATCAGTGGGATACAAAACATAAACTGTTCAGTCTGGGGGAGGTAAGGCCTAAGGTCAGGTCAGGTCAGGTATGGGAGCATGTGCCAGAACAGCGCGTCGCTGCGAGGCCTAAGGCTTAAGTCACATTTGCTCTACGGCGAGGATACGGCGGCCGTACGCCCTCTGAATTGACAGAAACGTGTGGCGGCTGCAGAATTTCTGAGGTGGCCTCAAGGTGGCCCTATGCCATATGGCTATATTTTACAGGCCATAGGGTCGCCATGGAATTATAACTTTTTTCATTTCTACGTTCGCCGTAGCAATTCGACAAGCCGAAACAAAAGAACTGGTAAAAAATTTAAAAAAAATAAAAAAAAAGAACCCACTCGTTACCGTCCGTCTGGCCGCACGTTCGCCTTAGGGCCCCCCTGCGGTTCCCTTGCAGTCGCCTTCCGGGCACCTTGCGTCTGCCTTGAAAATTCTATGGCCGCCGCAGGAACACCCTAAGGTCACCGTGCGACATCAAATCAAAGACCGTACGGCACCCCCACGTTTTCAGTCTCCACAATTTATAAATACGCCGTGCGGCTACCTTAAAAATAAAAACATATGTGACTGCTACATTGTGTGACCGTGGAAATACTGCGGCCGCTCTATAATTGCTAGTGGCCATAGATTTTGGAGACCCCACGGCCGCCGTGGCAAATGTGATTTAGGCCTAAGCGCTCTCGTGAGTGCCATTCTACTTCTGTTTTGCCGAGTATCGCTCGATGAGTGATTTTTAATTTGTCTGTTTGCTTGTTTGTCCACACAGAACGTGTGTATTTTGCTGCAACCAGCTGTTGGATTGACACGAAATTTTCACCATAGGAGTGACGACTCATGTAGAATGTTTTTATGATAATGACATCATAGATCACATGGTGTGGCAGCCATGGTGGAAAATAAGAAAATTTGGACTTCTCTATCTGAAACCGCACCAAGGAAAAAATTGAAACTTGGCATATGGCAAGTACTCCTCGTGGAGAATAAGTGTGATTTTTTTTTATGACATCATAGGTGCCTTCGTTATGACATCATAACTACATATCATGCTACACCTGATCAGTACGAAAATTTTTGAGGGTCATCGAGGGATAAATTGTTCCACAGAAAAAAATTGATAATGTTATCGGTCACGTGGTTCGGCAGCCATTATTTTTTCTTTTTCTTTTAACCTTCAAAAATTTTCTTCCCTGAAACGGCTGAACAGATTGAGGCGAAACTTTGCAGTTATAACTGCCTATTGATGAGGAACAAAACGTTCATACCTATCATGTCATAGATTACATCGTTTGACAGCCATATTGGATTTACCCTAAAACCTATAAATATCTACTTCTCCAGAATGGCTAAACAGATCGAGAACAAAATTTACACACATGTGACCCAAGCCTTGGGGATAGCAGGCTATTCACAAATAATTGATAGGTCACAATGTCTGGCAGCCATATTGGATTGAGTGAAAATCTTAACAAAATAATTTCTCTTGAACCGCTTCATCAATCAACATGAAACTTCACAACTATGATCTAGTAGTAATGGGCAATATAGGTTTTGAATTTGAACCACATTGGATACATGGTCTGGCAGCCAGAATTACTTAATTTTTTGATCTGGGTTCTTTTTGGGTTTCTTTGTTCTTTACAATAAGGCTCACTTGGAGGTGCCTGGATAGGTATGAGGGCAGAGGAGTCGCAGCTGAAACCTGAATCCTATCCAGGTTCCTCTTGATGACTTCATTTTTGCTTTTTGCTTGTTTGGGTTCCTTCTGATTACTCCGGCACAGGACTGTACCTATTTGGTCATTTGATTTAAACTGAATTTATTTTAATCCCATTCTGAATGAAATTGAATAATAATAAATTCAATGGGTCAGGGTGAGGTGTCCGATCAAAGCAGGGTTGCATAAAAGCGGGACATTTTGGTATCCGGTCATCACTGCCAGCACATATAAAGTGGCAGTTCTAGTTATGTCTATTATCAATTACGTAACAAACCAGTACACAAGCAACACACAAAATACACCACACAGACACTACACAAAACAAGTCCTGGTGAGGGTCTGCAATCTCTGATTGCTCTTTTTATTGTTTGTTCTGTATTGCTTCCTTTTGTTTCCTTCCGCCGTATCATGTCTCATTTAATAAATATACCTGGTCGCGGGGGGTGAATTCTGGCTGTGGTGCCTTCTTCATTTAGTGTTTATAGAGACCTGTGAAGGGGATCATTGGACTTTCACCAAAATTTAAACAATTCCTCCTTATCACACAACCAACCTGAACACCAAATTTCGTCCAAATCCATCCACAATTTTTTGAGATATCATACTCACAGACAAACAAACAGACAGATAGGGGTGAAAACATAACCTCCATCCACCTTTGGTGGCAGTGATAATACTATTGTCCAACCGGATGATATAGAGAGTAGCACACTCGCCCTTGAGCTTTCTAGTCTGGGTTTGATTCCCAACCAAACTATAAACTGTCAGATTGCTCCTTCTCAGGCAGGGTGATAGATCTCAAAGTGCATCGTCGCTCAAATGTATGTTCAGCAGGGTCTCTCGTATGCTTGCAGTGATTGGTGGTGGGTGTGAAGGATTCAGCAGTGACTTTCAATGAAGAAACAGCATGCGAGTTATTGCAATGAGCACCCTGAACAATTTCCAAATACCTACACCCAAAACTGGCTTGGAGAAGAGATGGGCACCGATTTGTCCATGGAAACACCTGCACAGCACCACCAACGACCTGTGAGGTCCTGGATTGATGATGATTGTTGGCCAAGTTCTTGGGAATGCTCTACGGCATGCCTTGAAAAAAAAAAAACTTTACGCATGCACCGGGTTGACAAGGTCCTCGAGCAAGACCCCTTTTTACCAGCTTCTAAGTTTCTAAAGTGAAACGTTTCACCGAGCATTTATGGTCATGTGACGTGTGAGCGCAGTGACCCATATGCTGCGGCCGTGATGGAATGTGTCGGAACGCACAGGGAAAGGGCCGAGAGATGCAATCATGGCGTAGAGAATCGGAATGGCACCGCCAAGCGTGTTATGAGAGCATGCCGAACAAAGTTCATTTCATATAAACGCGTGGACATTAAAGCAAAAACATTTTGCCTGTTTGTTCAGGTGAGCGAAGCAAAAGCAATTATGAGCAGAAGTTTTGGAATTTGCGAAACTTTTCATTTCATAGAAATTGGGTTCAAACCCCCTGCAGCAGTCAAACCAAGGTCCGGCACGAGGCAGTGTGATCTCTATGGACTTTTCTCAGCTTTCCTGCCCTCGAACGAACCAAACTTGAACTATATATTACAGTCAATCTCAAGCAGGTGCATCCGATGTTTGGGGGAACAGTATTGCTTTGGTGATGTTCTTCAAAAGGTGGTCGAACACCCCGACTCGTGTACATACATATATATATATATATATATATATATATATATATATATATATATATATATATATATATATATATATATATATATATATATATATATATATATATATATATATTGTTGCGGTCTTCGCGCCCGCCGGCGTGCGACGGCCACGTAACTCGAATCGCGGCACGTCGCCCACCGGACGGACAATCCAGTCGTGACCCTCTCGGACTAACGCCGGGAACCAGTCACGGGTGGACCTTTCGGTCTCACCGCGATCGAGCCAATCAGCCCCCGCGTGGGATAGGGTTGCTCGCCAAATTCGAACTACCTAAGTACCCACGCGGAGGGTAGACCGGGCGATCGCACCTCGCCGCAGGTCGACTTCGGACACGGGCCACTTAAGCGACCCGTTCCGTACTATCAGAATAACCGAGCGGTGTTATCGTCGACCTCGACGGTTCGATTAATTATCGGGCGTATTCAGCCCACTACCAACCCTTTACGTGAAGCAAGATGGGGATTCAATGGGGGAAAAGACGAAGCGAAGCGGGAGACAGTTCAACAATAAAGCACATTTATTCGCGACGAACGGAAAGCACACAAATACAATTCCACCAAATGCACACAAAAAAAGAAAACACAATTCCATTTACACAAAAAGCAAACATAAAAGTGAAAACACAGTGCAGAGCTAATACCGACTACCGAGCACACGGCAACACTTATACAATTCTACTTCACAGACGGCGCCGACAACACATACCCAAAACCAAGGAAAAGAAATACCCTCAAGAATGAGGTAGGCCTGGGGCCGAGACCAGGTCGGGCCTACCCGTCTGGTGATGAGACGCGGAGCGGCGATGGCCCCGCAACCCGCGGGCCTCGCGGACAGTGCCTGGCAGGGGGGTGGGAACGGGGCCCCCTTGGTCGCACTATCTCAGCGCGGGGGGAAACAGGAGGGGGTTGCTGATGCTCGGGGTATAGAGGATCTTTATTATGTGCGCGACGAGCGTCTCCACCTCGGCCAGGTCGCGCTGCCGGCCTCCCAGGGGTGCAGCTCCCTGCACGACGCGAGCACCCCCTCGTCCGCCCTCGCCGCCTCTCCACAGCTCGTCCCCTCCGTTCCGACTTCAACGCACACGACGAGCAGCTCCACCGCCCGCGAAGTCTTGACTCTCTGTTCCGACTCCTTCGCCTCGTTCCGACCTTTACTACTTACTGACTCTCTCGTTCGTTCTTGTTTGCGACTCTCCGACCCCTCGTTCTCGTTCTGCTGACTCTTTCGCTCCGACTTTTACGACTCCTTTGACTGACGAACACCGTCCTTTTATCCCCCCGTAACTTCGCCTTTGACCCCCTCCCTTTGACCTTTCAACTCGCTCCCCATTGGCCCGAGAAAAAGTGGGCGTGAAGGCTTCTTGATCCACAAATTTGCATATATCGGTCGCCCTGGGGGCGGGGCCAATTCGCCCCTCGCTCACCGATTGGACGGCAAAAAGTGGGCGTGTGTCGTTTTGGATCCGTTTTTGAAGCAGAAAATCCGTGATTTTGTACACGCTGTTCAACGTGCGCCCCACACGAGTCCAGCATCGGTGCCCATGAGTGGCGCGAGATGACGGTGATGCGATGGTGGCGAGTTGCGACGGTAAAGGTCATGGCGGTTGTGGTGAAGCGGCGTTGTGGTTGGTGGTTGTTGTTGTGGTTGTGATGGTGGCGATTGGTCCAAAATAAAGATAGTAAAAGAAAAACGGCTATCCTGAAGAGTCGCAGCACGTATAAATGACATGTATTCCCACTAGACAACGGGTTTGGGCCTAACTACACATGTACTTACCGAGATACCTCACCTAAGGGACCTGAATGGTGGTTTGCGAATCTGGTAACCACAACAATATATATATATATATATATATATATATATATATATATATATATATATAAATGTACATATATATATATATAAATGTACATATATATATATATAAATGTACATATATATATATATAAATGTACATATATATATATATATATATGTATGTGTATATATATATATATATATATATATATATATATATATATATATATATATATATATATATATATATATATATATATATATATATATACATATATATTGTTGCGGATTCCGCGCCCGCCGGCGTGCTGACGGCCACGTAACTCGAATCGCGGCACGTCGCCCACCGGACGGACAATCCAGTCGTGACCCTCTCGGACTAACGCCGGGAACCAGTCACGGGTGGACCTTTCGGTCTCACCGCGATCGAGCCAATCAGCCCCCGCGTGGGATAGGGTTGCTCGCCAAATTCGACCTACCTAAGTACCCACGCGGAGGGTAGACCGGGCGATCGCACCTCGCCGCAGGTCGACTTCGGACACGGGCCACTTAAGCGACCCGTTCCGTACTATCAGAATAACCGAGCGGTGTTATCGTCGACCTCGACGGTTCGATTAATTATCGGGCGTATTCAGCCCACTACCAACCCTTTACGTGAAGCAAGATGGGGATTCAATAGAGGAAAAGACGAAGCGAAGCGGGAAACAGTTCAACACCAAGCACATTTATTCGCGGCACACGGGAGCACACATATACAATTCCACCAAATGCACACAGAAAAGACACAATGTAATTTACACAAAAAGCAAATGTAAAAGCGAAAACACAATGCAGAGCTAATACCGACTACCGAGCACACGGCAACACTTATACAATTCTACTTCACAGACGGCGCCGACAACACATACCCAAAACCAAGGAAAAGAATACCCTCAAGGATGAGGCGGGCCTGAGGCCGAGACCGGGTCGCGCCTACCCGTCTGGTGATGAGACGCGGAGCGGCGATGGTGCCTCAACTCCGCCGTCCTCGCGGACAGTGTCTGGTAGGGGGTGGGAAAGGGGCCCCCTTGGTCGCACTATCTCAGCGCGGGGGGAAACAGGAGGGGGTTGCTGATGCTCGGGGTATAGAGGATTTTTATTATCCCGCGACGAGCGTCTCCACCTCGGCCAGGTCGCGCTGTCGGCCTCCCTGGGGTGCAGCTCCCGACGCGAGCACCCCCTCGTCTGGTGTCGCTGCCTTTCCACAGCTCCGTTCCGACTCCAACGCACACGAACGACCAGCTCCTTCTTGCAACTCCACCGCCCGCGAAGTCTTGACTCTCTGTTTCCGACTCTCCTACTCTCCGACTCTCCTACTCTCCTACTCTCCTACTCTCCTACTCTCCGCCTCTCGACTCTCGACTCTCGACTCTCCTACTCTCCTACTCTCCTACTCTCCTACTCTCCTACTCTCCTACTCTCCGCCTCTGGACTCTCCGACTCGTCCTTTCTTCTGACTGACGAACACGGTCCTTTTATCCCCCCGTAGCTTCGCCTTTGACCCCCTCCCTTTGACCTTTCACCTCGCTCCCCATTGGCCCGAGAAAAAGTGGGCGTGAAGGCTTTTTGATCCATAAATTTGCATATATCGATCGTCCTGGAGGCGGGGCCAAATCGCCCCTCGCTCACCGATTGGACGGCAAAAAGTGGGCGTGTGTCGTTTTTGATCCGTTTTTGAAGCACAAAATCCGTGATTTTGTACACGCTGTTCGGCGCGCGCCCTGCACGAGTCCAACACTGGTACCCACAGCGGGGCAAGAACGGTGGCGATGCGACGGCTGCGAGGTGTGACGTGAAGGTCGTGGCGGTTGTGGTGAAGCGGCGTTGTGGTTGGTGGTTGATGTTGTGGTTGTGGTGGTAATCATGGCGGTTGGTCCAAAATAAAGAGAGTAAAAGAAAAACGGCTATCCTGAAGAGTCGCAGCACGCATAAATGACATGTATTCCCACTAGACAACGGGTTTGGGCCTAACTACACATGTACTTACCGAGATACCTCACCTAAGGGACCTGAATGGTGGTTTGCGAATTTGGTAACCACAACAATATATACATATATATATATATATATATATGTACATAAACAAGTCAGTAAGTGACATGGGTGGTCGCTACATAATTGCATACTAGTCATACAGTTTTTGACGAATCGGGCTGAAATTTTTTGACAAAGAGGTTGATTATAGTGCGCATAAAAGCGCGGAAGCCGATTTTTGATTTTTGAAAAAATAATTTTTTTAGGATTTTTCAAAAATTTCAAAGTCCTGTTGCTAGGCAACGGTGGCGTCCATAGCAACGTTGCTCAAAAGCATACAACTAGAATACTAGATCCTGGTATGAACCTACCTGTCAAGTTTCATCAAAATCGGTTGACTCCTCTGGCCTCCAGAGCTGTCCATTACATACAAACAAACATACAAGCCGGTTGGCGACATGGGTGGTCACTACATAATTGCATACTAGTCATACAGTTTTTGATGGATCGGGCTGAAATTTTTTGGCAAAGAGGTTGATTGTAGTTCGCATAAAAGCCTGGAAGCCGATTTTTGATTTTCGAAAAAAATAATTTTTTAGAATTTTTCAAAAATTTCAAAGTCCCGTTGCTTGGCAACTCTGGCGTCCATAGCAACGGTGCTCAAAAGCATACAACTCGATCCTGGTATGAACCTACCTGTCAAGGTTCATCAAAATCGGTTAACTCCCCTGGCCTCCAGAGCTGTCCATTACATACAGACAGACAGAAAAACTGAGAATAAGGGTAGTCTAGCAGCGACCACCCAACAGATCACAGGTATATATGGATATATGCATCCATATTGTTGCAGCCACGGGTCCCGAGACACCAGCTTGTCACTCAGGGGGATTAATCCCTGGTTGTTCTCGGTAGAGCCAGACCTGGGGCCACCGCTCACAATTAACGTTGTGGTACGGTGGGTTGTCTTAGAACCACGAACGCCACCCAGTTAACCATGAGTTCCAGTGTCCACCGTGTAATTATGCCGTTTAACGAGAGGTCACATGGTTACCTGAGCGGGGAGCACGCCCTCGGCAAAGCACCAATGTTATCTCGATTAGATTTTAATTAGGGCGGCCGAGCGTTTTAACTGCTGGTGCGTGCGACGATTTTTGGTCAAATCTGTGGAAATTACCTCCCAGTCTATCTCGGTTTGAACAATGCTAGACCAATGGGAGGAAAGGACAAACACGGACAGGTTGGAAATCGACGAATGATTTATAAACAATAAAATAAATAAATAAAACCTTTTTATTTTCTAAGGTCAATAAAGAATAAATTTCAAAGCAAAATCAATCAAAATGCCAGGAAAGAGACAAAGAGCAGATGCTTATTGGGGGTTGACTTACTTACAGGTAATCACAGACATTGGCACCCAACAGATCATTCGGGGAGGGGGGGGGGGAAGAATCATCTCGTTCACCAGAAATTAGTCGTCCGTGAAGTGAAAACGTCCTGAAATGTTTGCGTGGGTGTCACGTCCGTCCAGCACCCAGGCCTTGCCGTGCACCCTCTCGTGAACAGCCTTGAACGCCAGTCGATGTCTGGGAGGGCACCGAGATCATCTGTGCGAGCTTAGACCCTGGTGCTGCAACACGGGCAGCTTCTCACACTTCACGAAACTGGTGACGTCCAATGACCCACATGGTCCATTGGTGACTGACCCACGCCTCACTTGTGGGTGACCGACCCGTGCCTCACTCACCGTCGGGGCTGCTAACCCCCACACCCGCACCACATGCTCACTTGTTCAAGCACTGGGAAGGACGAATTGTCTCGTTGTTGGCACTGGTCAGACACCCACACGCGTACCACATGCTCGCTTCTTCCACCACGCGCTTACACTCGCTTCTTGCTCGCTTCCTTCTCTCGCCCTTTTCCTCTCACTTCTCTCTCCCTTTTCATCTCACTTCTCTCTCCTCAGAACGGACCTCCAATCCGTTTTATATCTGCGGGCCATCTCGGTGGGCGCAGTCCGCCCCAAGCTCAACCCACCTAACTTACGCACGGTTACCATGACGACCAGTTCATTCCAAAAAATGGTGGGTGTCGGAGCTCGCAAAAGAACGTTGCTAAGGAAAAACAAGGGTGCGTGTCAGAGCTCGCGAAAAAACGTTGCTGAGGAAAAATAAGGGCGGGCTCCGACGCTCGTGAACGAAATGTGGGTAAACTTGCTGAGGAAAAATAAGGGTGTCAGCGCTCGCAAAAGAAATATGTGTAAATGTGTCTGCAGTAAAGAAAAAAATTCCCAATAAGAGAGGGGAACTATTCTTCACCATTCTCAACGCATCACATTTAAAATCCCATTAGACATGGGGATGGGGTTAATCTGAACATGCATTGAAGGAAATAACTGTCTGAGGACTTGGATGTGTGGATGCATTCATCAGACTGGATTCTGAAATCCGTAACAATATAGATATATATATATATATATATATATATATATATATATATATATATATATATATATATATATATATATATATATATATATATATATATATATATATATATAGTAATCCCTCGCTATATCGCGGTTCACCTATCGCGCCCCCGGTTCATCGTGGTTTTCACTTGGAACCTAACTAATTTTTTCTGCGGATCCCCCGGTATATCGCGGTAATAATATTGTGACGTCCACGGGACTTGAACAGTCCCGCCAACGTAGAATGAGCCAAAATGATGGAGGCGGTTTATTTATTTATAACCCAAACATGGCGGTTCTAATCGCTCTATCGCAAACGGGACGAGGAAGGTGGCACGAGTCACTTTTCACTGAGTTCATGATGTTTATTTGTTTTTACTATTAACCAGAAATAACAAGACTCGGCAAGAAAAGGGATCCGGGGAGATTCGACGGGATGGTGTGGGATCGGGCGTGGGGAAAAACACAGACAATTCCAATGAATATACAGATCTCAAACCCTCTAAGGCGCCAAGCACACACACACACACACACACACACACACACACACACACACACACACACACACACACACACACACACACACACACACACACACACACACAAAACGTAGCTATTTCTGGTGGTCAGGCTGGACCGCGGTGTGGACGCAACTGTCCCTGGATCGGCGTCGGACGAGCTGGCCTTGCTCTCGTCAGGGGGGGCAGGAGAAACCGTGGTGCTGTCGACCTCCTGGTCCTGGCCCAAGTCCGCTCACAGCCACCAGGGAACCAGTTCTGGCGCCAAGTTGCGAGCAGGAGAGGGAGGCAGGTCCGCCCGCCGTTCGACCCCATACTCCGAGTCAGCAGAACCCCAGAGCCAACGAAGGTGAGGCACGAGGCTCAGCAAGGCTCCAAGACACGATGAAGAACACGATCGAATCAGCACAACAACAAGGACGCTCTCCGCGCAACAGCCTCCACACCAAAAAAACACGATCTTTTTGTCCCGATCTTCTTCCTCTTCCTTTTCGACCCCGAACAGAACCTTTTTATATTCCTGTCCTCGTCACTTCCAATCGAGCCGTTTATTGGCCCACCGCCGTCGCCTTCCGCCAATCGTGATCACGGGGCGGAGCCATCCGCTGCACTGTCCTGTGACGTCACGGCCAGTCTTCAGAGAATACCAAAAGGGGTTTACGCAGACACACTTACCCTATCCCGTGTCCCTATCTAATTACGTGACATTTATCATTTCCCCCTTGAAGAAATTAACATTTACTAGACAACTTATCACCACTGAATTGCTACTTATTACATCGAGATCCTGGTAAACTCGAACAGCATGGCATACCTAATTAAACATCCTAATTACCCTTTGAATGCATACCCCCCCTCAAACGTAACAATATATAAAATATAAATTATTTAAGTAATAAATTATAACGCGCGGCGTTCGACCAGTCACACAACGCACGAGACAAAGTTTCGCTTGTGAACTTCGAATATTTTCTACGTTTTTTCTCCAAGCCCTACGATGCCGCCCAAACGCCCTACACCTTCTAAGGCAGTTTCCCAAACTTTTTTGAGCGCGACCCAAATCCGGGTGTGGTGAAAATCTCGCAACCCAAGCTTCAATCAGCGTCTTTTTCCGCCAAACATAATATCATAATAAAATCAGACAACTAGCGCTAATACATACTATATTAGTGCGAGAGGTGTAATTGCAGCTTCGTCTGCATGATGTCTTCGATGCGGGGTTTGATCTTGCTGAGCGCAATGCGCATGTCGTGGCCGGGGTCGAGGCGATTGCGCGCCTTGGTTTTGATGACTGTCAGCGCCGAAAAGCCTTGCTCGAACAGATACATGGTCGCAAAAGGGAGCAGAACATTCATGACTTCGGCGCCGATTATGGGCTTTTCTTTCTTGACCGCAGTCTAGAACTCTCCAAGTGACGCTTTGGCGTAGAGTTGTCGATGGAACTCGTTGTGATTCAGCTCGATGAACTCTTCCTGCAGTCCATGGACATCCTCAGACAGGTCGTCAACCTAGCCTGGAACAGATTCCTGATCCAGTGCTGGGACGCCAGATCTCTGTCCGGGATGTAGTGATCGAACTCGGTGATCAGGTTCTCCAAATGGTTCACCAGGATGGGCTAGATTGCATCGAGCGCTCCAATCTCGTCGTCCTACCACTCCTCCAAGTACTCGTTCAATGACAGAAACGCCGCTGTTCTTCCACGCTCCATTTTCCCCTTCCAGAACAGCAGCTTTTCCTTGAAGGCCGACAGTTTCTCGGAGAGTGTGATGATGTTTTGATCCCTGCCTTGCATGGATGTGTTCAGTTCGTTCACTGAGGCGAAGACGTCGTTGAGGTAGCAGACTGAGCATCCAGGGCTTCTCGTGGAACCGGATGGCATGGCGATGATTCTTCTCATTGAGGAATATCTGCAGCTCTGTTCGCAGCTCCACTGCACGACGCAGGACCTTGCCGCGGGAGAGCCATCTCACAATGGAGTAGAAGAGGAGATGTTGAAATTCAGACCAGAAGTCAACACACATCTTCTCGAACAGGCGAGAGCACGGCGCTGGCTTTGACGAAGTTGACAACCGCGACAACCTCCTGCATCACTGCCGAAAGATGCCTCTTCAGTTTGTTTTCCTTCAGCGATTCGTTGGACAGCATTTCGAAGCACAACACACATTGTGGCTTCACAGAACCACGATCACTGATAGAAGTGAAGCCCACATCCAAAAATGCTTGCTTGTAGGAACGCTTTGCCATCCTGCAAAACGAAATAGGTGACGAGATCAGTCAATGGAGTCAGTGTCAAGGCTAACTGACACAAAACACGCAACGCAATGTGGAGCAGAAAACTACGCTGCGAGGTCCAGCCAGCATGGCAGATCACACAAAACAGCGTCTCGACTTGTCGGTCAGCCAATGTGAAGTGACCGGACCGAGTTCGTCACCTCACAAAATTACTTCGGTTGCAGAGAGAGCGAGTAATTGGAAAGGCGAGCTGGTGAAACGATTAGCCTGCAGTTAACCGTTTTCGGCGGGTACAAAGTACTGATCGGTACTGAACGGCAAGAGTAGGTAGAAACGGAAGTGTCGCTGCACCTCGGGCTGAATTATCGAGTGGAACGGTACCAAATGGCACTGTCCTATGATGTGGCGTTTGCGCGATTGCCTTTTACCCGCTTGATTTATAAAAAAAAAAAAAAAATTTCCGGGGTCCTCGCGACCCATTTTTGGACCCTTCGTGACTCACGTTTGGGTCGCGACCCATAGTTTGGGAAACACTATTCTCAGGCTTCTGGCAAGGAACCGAAGCGCCAGAGGAAGGTCCTGACGCTCCAGGAGAAGGTTAAGGTGCTAGATATGCTTCGGGAAGGAAAAAGGTTTGCTGCGGTTGGACGAGCACTGCTAAACCGACCAGACCAGACAAGTCGATCTCCAGCACCTCAAACCCGATCACTGCCAAACCGACCAGACCAGACGAGTCGATCTCCGGCACCTCAAACCCGATCACTACCAAGCCGACAGGTCCAGACGAGTCGATCTCCGGCACCTCGAATCCGATCACTGCCAAGCCGACCAGACGAGTCGATTTTTTGGGGAGGAATCCATTCATCGCGAATTTTCACTTATCGCGGGGGGGGGGGGGTGGGTGGAACGTAACCCCCGCGATAAACAAGGGATGATTGTATATATATATATATATATATATATATATATATATATATATATATATATATATATATATATATATATATGTATATATACATACATATACATATACATACAAGATGGATACAAACAAACACAACATAATAGTGACCGAAGCTTTTTATGCTGCACTCTTCAGGGTGAAAATCGCAGCAAGTGAAGAAGGAAGTGAAGGCATGTGCTTTATATGCAGGTCTCAATAAGGTAGACACTGATTGCTTCAACCGATCATAGATGATCTCGGAACACATCTTCGTTGAATTAATGAACACAGCAACAAGGGAGGTGGAATTCAGTTTTAACAACATGATGTATGTTCAAACGGACGGTGTGGCCATGGGTTCTCCATTAGGCCCAGCTCTTGCAAATATCTTTGCAGGCTATCACAAAATGCAGAAACTTACTGGTCGGCAAGGGGTCGATTCCCCCATCGTATACAAACAGTATGTTGATGACATTTTTGCCTTGTTTGAGTCTCGGACGGCATGTGACAATTTCCAGGCATGGCTCAACACTCTATCCAGCGCTGAAATTTACCACGGAGCTGGAATCGTCAAACATGTTACCGTTTTCGGATGTGTTGTTTGATAGATCCAACCTTGGTTTCACAACATCCGTCTACCGGAAGCTGACTTTCACAGGGCAGTATACTCGGTGGGACTCCTACAGCTTCACGAGAAACAAAATTGCCTTGATCAATATGCTGGTTAACAGAGCACAGAGAATTTGTTCACCTTGTAATCTTCCTGCTGAAATTGACAAAATCATGAATATACTCGGTGAGAATGGTTATCCTGAGCATATAGTTCAGAGATACATACACAAGTTTCTAAACATGACAAAAGATCGGAAGATTGGGCCGGACAAATGTCCAGCCGAAATTATGACGCCCTGGAAAGGGCAATCATCACGAAGGCTTGAAGTACAAATCAAACATATTGTGTCCAACACGTTTCTGGCTGTGCAACCCAGAGTAATTTTTACCTCTCGCCGTTTGCTGACGTCAGTCAACAAGGATGTGCTTCCCACCTCACAAACCAGCAATGTTATTTATGAGTTTAAGTGTTGATGTGAAGCTCGGTACGTGGGGCGCACAACACTAAGATTGGCTGATCGGATCAAACAACACGTCCCTTTGGCGATTCTAAGAAAGATTGTGAGGGTTAGAACACAACCAGTGCGAGCAGGTAGAAATATCCAGCAACCACCGGCCACTGTACCTGCTTCATCTGCCATTGCACAGCATCTGGTTGCCAACCCTGTCTGTGCAGACCAGTACAATGCAGATATGTTCAGGATATTGAGCCGAGGTCGGAGCTCGTTTCATTTACGTATGTTGGAAGCAACCTTCATCCTTACCACTGATCCAATATTATGTCGTCAAAAGGAATTTGTACGATCTCTGTGTCTCTTTCAGCATGGAAAGATCAAGGGAAGTACGGTAACAAATGGTGAATGGACCTTCGGGGAAACCCATCCCCCCTCTCTCCAGGATGTGGTTGCAAACGTCAATCATCGACGTACTCTGCTCCAGCCAATGGAAGCTCGAGGTGAAGATGATGAGCCGACCAATGGGCGTTCGGATTAACCGTGACGTCATTACGGTTGAACCAATCAGCATCTCCCTTATTGAGACCTGCATATAAAGCACGCGTCTTCACTTCCTTCTTCACTTGCTGCGATTTTTACCCTGAAGAGTGCAGCACGAAAAGCTTCGGTCAATATTATGTCGTGTTTGTTTGTATCCATATTAAAGTTCTGTAGTACCAAACATCTGTTTACATATACATACACACACATATGTATATATATATATATATATATATATATATATATATATATATATATATATATATATATATATATATATATATATATATATATATATATATATATATATATATATATATATATATATATATATATATATATATATATATATATATATATATATATATATATATATATATATATATATATATATATATATATATATATATATATATATATATATATATATATATATATATATATATATATATATATATATATATATATATATATATATATATATATATATATATATATATCAATACATAAACATATATATTGTTACGATTCTAGGAACCGTATGCATACAACATGCAGGTGTCCCAAGTCAGATATGCCCTGAAGTATATGTGTAGACAGAATCCCTCCTTGTGTGTAGTGGCAAATCGAAGGGGTGCGTTGCGATGTTTTTTTAGTTAGGGTAATAAATCTTTATATCCCATCCTCCATTGTGATCCACGGTACCCGAGTGCTTGCAGCCTTCGGTTCGCTGGCAACAACGTACCACGATCCACCTGTTGGCTCTGGAGGCTCGTTTTTCGAGACAGAATCTTCGCTGTCGCAGTTCCCATTCGGCTTCTCCAAACGCTCCAACTCCTTCTTGACGAGTCCACATGCGTGAAGTGGGCGGGCCTCGCCAGTGCCTGGCCGAGGCCCCGCCTTGAAAGGGCGGACCCATGGAGGCCCTGTCCAATCAGGGCTGACAGTGGCGTCGGCTTCACCAAAGCTTCGCCCCGCTGAGGGAGGTCTATAAACCACGACACCATCCTCAGTCTTGAGTTATTTGGGGGTCGTTCGTTGAGTTCTTTGGGGGTCGTTCGTTCTGTGCTTGGAGGCTGGAGTTGGTTGGAAAATGAACGAGTTCCCGCTGCTTGGCTCCGCTCACGTCTCACGCTGATGGCACGACGACTGGTCCCAGCCCACTCGAGCTCCTCCACGGACCCAAACTCCACACGGGCGGCTGTGGATCTGACTGCACGACCATTGGCAGGTGCCGCTTTCATGGAGCATCCCTTTCCCCGAGACTCAGGTACTCGAAAGAACTACGACCTCAGCCTGCCTCCCTCCCTGGCTGCAAAATTCCTTTGCCTTCAACTGGGTTTATTTTGTCCGAGTTTGTGTCTGAGTGTGTGGCGCCAGTCTAATAAGTAGAAACTGTATAAGTGTTTTCGTTCATTGTAAATTTTGCCTGTGCATTACCGCGTAAGTCTGCTCTGTGTTTGCTTCATAAGTTGCTGTAAATTGTCGCACTAGATCTTTCTTTCCCCTGCATAACACCCCAATAAACCTGTTTCTGTGCCACATAAATTTCCTCGTTTATTATAAATAAATTATTGTAGAAATGTTCCCAGTTCGTTTTCGTCTTTTCCTCCATTGGTCCAGCATGGTTCGGATCTGAGTCTTAGCCGGGTTTTTGGTTCCCGTTAATCTGCTCATCCCAGCCGGCACGGCTTTGGCAGTTCCACTCGACTGCACCAGAATTGGTAGTCGGTAGTCGGTAGTGGTAGAACCAGAGTTGGTAGTCGGTAGTTGGAACTCTGCTGCAGTCGGTAGAGTGACCCAGTTCGAGCAAGATGTGCCGAGGGCGTGGTTCCCCGGTAAACCACACCGCGTAGTTAATTAGGTAAATTGGTTCGAGACAAAAAGACCCTATGCTACGCGGTGGAGATATTGGCGTCCACGGTCGGTTCAGCGACCCGCCGCCTCACGGAGTTATCCGTGAGCGACAGCCTACAATTCCCGGAGTCTGGCGGAAGACGACGTAACTTCCCCCACCTAGCGGTCGTTCTCGCCACCGGTCCACGGCCCGCAACAATATATATATATATATATATATATATATATATATATATATATATATATATATATATAAAAATATATATATATATATATATATAAAAATATATATATATATATACATATACATATCTTCTTTCGGCTGCTTCCGTTAGGGGTCGCCACAGCGCATCATCCGTTATGATCCGCATACTGATTTGGCACAGGTTTTATGCCAGATGCCCTTCCTGACGCAACCCTGGTCGCCTCTTACGACACAGGGATATGGATTGGGTTTCGTCATGATTCTGGGCTGCCCTACACCCTCTCATAGCACAGCCCAGCACAGAGCAAAGCACCCGTCCTCAAGCGATCCTCCAACCCAAGCCTCCGAGTAGCCGGATTACAGGCGTACGCCACTACGCCTGGTATATGCATACATACATATATATATATATATATATATATATATATATATATATATATATATATATATATATATATATATATATATATATATATATATATATATATATATATATATATATATATATATATATATATATATATGTATACACATAGGAGGCGCGGTGAGGAGGAGTGATGGAAGGGCCACATCGGCTATTTTGGAGTTAATGCCATACAGCACTATTTTAACCCTTCCCCTGTCATCTAAGCCTATCATCATCATCATATCATTAAAAAAAAGTCGCTTACATCACTCCTCCTCACCGGGACTCATACATACATACATACATACATATATATATATATATATATATATATATATATATATATATATATACATATATATATATATATATACATATATATATATATATATATATATATATATACATATATCCATAAACATAAACATAAACATACATATACATATATATATATATATATATATATATATATATATATATATATATATATATTGTTGCGGGTAGGGGTCCGGTGGCGAGAACGACCACTAGGTGGGTGAAGTTACATCGTCTCCCACCAGACTCCTGGAATTGTAGGCCGTTGCTCACGGATAATTCGGTGACGCGGCGGGTCGCTTAACCGACAGTGGACACCAATACTCAACCGCGTAGCGTAGGGTCTTCCTGCCAGGTGTAATCAGTTTACCTAATTAACCATGCCGTTTCGACTTCCGGGGAACCACGCCCTCAGTAGGGCTTGCCCGAACCGGATCGCTCTTCCAACTACAGTAGAGTACCAACTTCCAACTCCGGATCGGATGCAGCCGAGCGGAACTGCCAAGGACGTACCGGCTAGAATGAACAGATTATCGGGGATAAAGACCCGGCTAAACTGAGATCCGAACCAAGCTGAACCAATGAAGGAAAAGACAAAAACGAACTGGGAACATTTCGACAATCATTTATTTACACTAAGGCGAGGAAAGTCATGTGGCACAGGAACGAGTTTATTGGTGTGTTATGCAGGGGAAAGAAGAGAGAGAGATGTAGTGCGACAATTTTATAGCAACTTACGAACGCGGACACAGAGCAGCCTTAACACGAGAATAATAAAAGCAAGAATTCCAAGAATTAATCAAAGAACTTGTACGGTTTACTTATAAGAAAGGCGCCACACACTCAGACAAAATAAACCTCATTAAAAGAAAAGGGGAACTTTCGCAGTTCGGAAGGGGGGGGGAGTTGAGGTCGCAGTTCTCGGCACATGAGAATTTCGGAGGAAGGGATGCTTTGTGGTGCGGCACCTGACAAAGGTTGAGTTGTTCAGCCACAACCGTACGTGTGGAGTTTGTGTCCATGAAGGAGCTTGAGTGGAGAGTGCGGGCCGCCAAGGTGAGACGCGAGTAGACACTTTGCAACTTCGCCAACGAACCCACCAAACTCTCTGACCACCAGAGAACCAACAACCTTTCTTCTTTCTTTCTCAAAACCCTTCCACCAACTCAACCACCCCCAGAAAACGAACCCTCAAATCCAACTACGAACTCCACAAATTCCAAGCACTCAACCCTCATCTGAGGATCGCTTCATACTTTGTCGACCCCCCTGGGCGGGGAGGGGCCTTGGCGAAGCTGACATCGTTATCATCCCGATTGGACAGGGCCTTCATGGGGTCCGCCCTTTCTAGGCGGCGTTTCGGCCAAGCCCGCCCACTCCACGCGTGTGAGGACCCGCCAAGAAGGAACTACTGCAAGATTTTGCCTCTAAAAGCGAGTCGCTGGTTAGGCGAGTAGGCGGTGAAGCGCTTGTGCAGGCCAAACGAGAGTAGCAAGCGAGAAGAAGGTACTGCGGCTCCAACAACAGGGGAACTAAAATAAAAGGGGGGAAATGATTTATAATCCTTACTAAAAGCCCATCGCAACGCACCCCAGTGTCTTCACACTACACACAAGGGAGGGATGTATCTGCACATATACGAATGGCATAACTAACTTCGAGACAACTGTATGTTTGTATGCATACGGTTCCCAGAACCGTAACAAAAAAAAAAATATATATATATATATATATATATATATATATATATATATATATATATATATATATATATATATATATATCTCAACATAAACATACATATACATATACATCGACATAAACATACATATATATATATATATTTATACATAAATATATACATATATATGCCTGGTGTTGACTTAATGGTTAGGGTGGTGGGCTTGGGATCCGAGGGTCCTGAGTTCAAATCACGCTCAGCTGTTGAATGAATACCAGGTGGGGTTAACTCGGCCCGTCATCCTTCTGAGGTCGGCAAAATGAGTGCCAGCTTGCTGGTATACTGTGTCGGAGTGGCGACTCGTCCAAGATTGTGCCCAATGGCCAAGGAGACTGCTTCGGCAGCACCAACGCTCTGCACAGGGTATGGTCCCGGTGGATGGATATACTGTATGTATGTATGTATGTATATATGTATATATATATATATATATATATATATATATATATATATATATATATATATATATATATATATATATATACACACATACATATACAGAGTGGCCCTCACGTTCCCCATCTGGCATTGAAGGTGCAGAAGCATGTGACCTTAGGCCTTTTCAGGTTCCTCTCAGTGATCTCAGGTGGTTCTGCCCCCCAGAAAATGTTGTTGTAGTTGTTGATGGCACCTTTCAAGTGGAAATGGGCTTCATCACTGAACCAGATCAGGTTGATCCAGTTTGGGTACCACTCCATCCTGTCACTGAGCCAATTGTACATATCAAGTCTCCTTCTCATGTCATTTTGACTCAGTTTATGCCCAATAGAGATGATGTATGGGAAAAGCTTCAGTTCCTTAGTGAGGATACGCCAGACTGATGTTGGTTTCATGCCGAGCTCCCGGGAGCACCGGCGGTGGGACTTCTTGGGATTGTCCACTGCAGAATCCCGCAAGGTATCGATGTTGGCTTGGCTCTTGGTTACTGATGCTGATCTGTCACTGTTGCCCTTGCTCTGGTTGTGCACTGTACCCTTGTGCTTAAAACATTTCACAATACGTTGAAAGAACCTCCAGCGGGTGTCTACATATTATTTAGTCTCATACCACAGAGCCACCACTTTTGCCTTGTGCTTCACTGCCAATGGCATAGTTGAGCTACGGAGCTAGAAATCCCAGGGAATAAATACAGCGATAACATCACCAAACCCTGAAAAGGAAAACGGTATTGGTCAAAAAACAAATAAATGGCAGGAAGTCAAAGTTGTATCAATCTTTTTGAAACACCCTGTATATCGTCTTCACAAACTACTCCAGAGTCTTAAAAATAAAAAATGCATATAAAATGTGAACAGGTTAGATTAACAGAGAAAATCAGATGATTCTGAGTTGCATAACTATTTAACCCCCTTTCCCTAATTAACCCTAAATCACTTCAGCAGAAAATTATTTGTTTGAAAGGTTACAAAATAAGTGTAATAGGTTTCACCTGTATGTAATCAGTGGTTTAACTTAAAAATTAAGCAACTCCACTTATCTAAGGAGTTATAAGGTACAACTCACTTGGACAACCAAAAAAGCAAAGATGAAGATCAAGGAGCTTTCCAAAGAAGTCAGACATGGAGTAGTGGAGAAGCACTGTTCAGGGGAGGGTGAAAGAAGATTTCAGTCACTCATTATCCCTTTGATTCGGGTGAAATCCATCAAGAAGTGGAAGACAAATCATACCAACCAGACTCCACCCAGATCAGGACGTCCATTCAAACTCAGCAGCCGAGCAAGCAAGAAACTGGTTCGGGATGTCACTGTAAATCCAACAATGATTTTACGATCTGCAAGGCCCTATGTTTTAATCTAAATGGGGGTCAGTGTTCACTGTCCATCAATCAAGAATATCCTATTCCCTCCATGGAGAGGTGACAAGAAAAAAGCCATGACTGAAAAAGACGCATCTGAAAGATTGTACGGAGTTTACGAAAAAGTATGTCCATGATACTGCAGTTATGTGGAGAAATGTTTTGTGGTCAGACGAGACAAAAATTGGACTTTTTGGTCTAAATTCAAAGCGTTATGTCTGGTGCATGTTAAACACTGCACATCAACCAGTTAACACCATCCCTCCTGTCAGGCAAGGTGGTGGCAACATCATGTTATGGGGCTGCTTTTCATCAGCAGGGACTTGCAAGCTTGTCAATATATAAGCGACCAAGGACGGTGCAAAGTACAGGAGAATCCTTGATGAAAACCTGATTGAGTCAGTCAGCCATGAATCTGAAACTGGGAAGGACATTTACATTTCAGCAGGACAATTATCTGAAGCACAAAGCTAAAGCCACACTGGAGTGGCTGAATAGGAAGAAAATAATTGTTCTTGTGTGGCCCAGTCAAAGTCCTAACTTAAACATTCATGGCGAGATTTGAAGATTGCAGTCCATCGACGATCCCCATCAAACTTGGCAGAACTAGAGAAATGTTCACGTGAACAATGGACAAAGATTTCACCACTCACTGTGAAAAGCTGGTAGAGACTGACCCACAAAGACTCATAGCAGTCATTTTCTGCAAAAGGTGCTTCCACCAAGTACTGACTTAAGGGGCTGAATACTTGTTCAACCAGTGAATTTTGATTTGTACATGTTATTTGCAACTATTCCTGACATGTAACCTCCTTCAACAATAACAGTGTTTAGTTTGATCTCTTCAGTTATGAATAAAAAAGTTCATTGGGAAAAATTGTTTCTAAATAATTAAAATTTCATCTAAATGTGGCATTATTGGTGGGGGCTGAATACTTTTTTTGCAGGCCACGATGTATATATATATATATATATATATATATATATATATATATATATATATATATATATATATATATATATATATATATATTTATATTCTTCTTCTTCTTCTTTCGGCTGCTCCTGTTAGGGGTCGCCACAGCGGATCATCCGTTTGATCCGCATAGTGATTTGGCACATGTTTTACGCCGGATGCCCTTCCTTACGCAACCCTGGTCGCCTCTTACGACACAGAGATATGGTACACCTATTTTAACCGGGGTATACACCGGCCCTGTATACTGGTACTCATTTTGCCGACCTCGGAAGGAGACAGACTGAGTCAACCCCCTGGTGTATTAATTCAGTGGCCCAACGGGGCTTGAACTCAGGACCTTTTGGATCCCAAACCACTGCGCCAACACCAGATATATATATATATATGTATATATGTATATATATATATATATATATATATATATATATATATATATATATATATATATATATATATATATATATATATATATATGTATGTATATATTGTTGTTCGTCTTCTCCCGTTAAGGGTCGCCACAGCGGATCATCCGTTATGATCCGCATAATGATTTGGCATAGGTTTTACGCCGGATGCCCTTCCTGAAGCAACCCCGGTTGCCTCTTACGACACAGGGATAAGGATTGGGTTTCGCCATGATTCCGGGCTGCCCTACACCCTCTCATAGCGCGGCCCAGTGCAGAGCTCCCGTCCTCAAGCGATCCTCCAACCCAAGCCTCCCAGTGGCCGGATTACAGGTGCACGCCACTACGCCCGTTTTATATATATATATATGTATCTACATATTCGCCTTGGTTTTCCAGGTTCATAATCAGACAAATTGTAACGAGGCATGTCTGAGGGTAATATATATATATATATATATATATATATATATATATATATATATATATATATATATATATATATATATATATATATATACATACACATAGATAGATATTACCCTCAGACATGCATCGTTACAATTTGTCTGATTATGAACCTGGAAAACCAAGGCGAATAGAAGTCGAATAAAGTAGGAGTCATCAGAAATTCCACCAAGTGAAGGCATTCTAAACTTCACAAAGACTTGTCCAGTCTCCCAATAGACTTCATTTTAACAGGGTTCACACATGAAAGGCAAAAGAAGAATGTGCACGGTTGGTCGGAATCATTCTCTCAGTGTTGATAAAGTCAACAAATTGTGTTAACATATGAATGCGAGAGAAATGATGAACAAAAGGAATCTGGATCAGCTCACGTCCACTCTGCGACTCTCCTGCGATCAAACAAACGTCATCCCTTCTCTCGTTCCCACAACTTTCAGGTCATGGTGGAGTTGTAAATAAGAAGCTGGATGTTGTAGAACATCCGTGTTATTCACATGCTTAGAGAAGCAGGTTATTTATTTATTTGTTTATTTATTTATGCAGATGTCTAGGCTCATAGAGGAGCTAAATGACAAAAGGGCCACCAGGTTCACGGGCAGACTGACAGAGTATCAAAGGGGAATAGGTGGGCTGGCAAGATATCCTAGCGGTATGCACATTCACCTCTGAGTTGTCAGAGGCATGAGACAACAGCTATGTAGTGCACAGATGAGAGAAAGAGGGATGCAGGAAGAGAGTTGAACATTCAGTTTAAAATTTGGGATGTGTCACTTGACTCAAACCTCATATATGTGGGAGAAAATGTCCATGGCAAACATGGAATGGGTATCGCCAGGCTGACATAGTTCCATTTCAAGAACCAACGTTGGCCCAACAGTGACTACTCTGTTGGGGCTAACATCGATTTGATCAATGGTCGAACACTGTTGGATTTAATCATCCAAGCGTTTTGGAGTGTTATTGGGGGGGGGTGTATGTATCCCACCATACTCCCACCGCCCCCCCCTCCCGTAACACTCCATAATGACTTGGACAGAGTGTTACAGGGGAAGTGGTGGGAATGTGTATGTCCAAACATTATGGAGTGTTACCAGGGGTGGGGGGGGGGGGCTGGGGTTGGGAGGGTGTATGTCCAAGCATTATGGAATGTTACGGGGAGATGGGAGTGTTTCCAGTCCCGTGATGTAACGCTAGATTAATCAATGACAACTTTGTTCCGTGCACCCTTTATTTAAAGATGCATGTATTTAATGGTACAAGTATTTTGTATATTCATATCCTTTCAATAAATTGTACGATTTTATAAAAACATATTTTTATAATCACCAAGATCAGTGCAATCTAAAATATAAAATAATAAAGAAATTTAAATTGCAAAAGTACGAAATTAATATTGTTGGTGCAGTTTTGATGATTATTCCATCATTGCTTTTTTGACAAACACTTAATCTCATTTGCAAATAAAGCAATCGAACATATATACAAACAATTACATCACTCAGAGTGATTAGTCCAATGACGTCATTACAGGGATTCTGAGGCTACCTGGTCTTATTGACGGTACACTGTACCACCTTTACTTTTGTACACCGCTCCTTCCCAATTCCATATCTCGGCAATGCATGACGTCATCGCCGGGCGCCAAAGGGAGTACTGTACTTAGTTTTCACTCCGTGTTTTTCTTGTTTGTTTGTCTGGGTGATATTGTTGTGGGGCCGGGTATCGGTGGCGAGCACGACCACGAGAGGAGCAGTAGAGTCAGCTCCACCGAACACACCGGAATTTAGGTCGTGACCCTAAGATAAGTCCCAAAGGCACGGGTCCCTTACAGGACCATGAATTGCCAATAATTCGACCGTGTGGGGTCGGGTTAATTGCCAAACTTCAATATACCTAATTACCCACGCGGCAAAGCTACAAGGGAATTCGCACCCTCGGCAAACCTCGAGCGGGATGAGCTGTTACCGTGCTCGAACCGTGTGCAACCCGAGCGGATGGTTACCGAGGCCCGTCGGTCCAAATGAACAACTTACTGCCTCGCTATTCCTCAACACGCTCCGTGCTAAGCCAATAAAAAAAATGACAGGGAACGAGCTGGGACATTCAACAATAGGGAAGTTTATTACAATAATAGCAGGGCGGGAAGCACGTAAGGGCAGAGTTATCCGAATATCAGGCAGGCAATATACAGTGAGCAAAAGCACTTAACAGTTCTACTTAAGAGACGGGCCCACACGCAGAAACACACCCAAAGCAATGGACCCCGTCTGGTCTTTATTGAAAGCTTCCAGCTTGAGGAAAGGTGAGCTGGAGATCAGAGCCTGTGCTTGGACCTGTCTGACTTGTGCGGTCTTCGACGATCTGGCTCAGTGGCGGGACTCAAAGCAGCAGCTTTCACATGGCGTTAAGGACGAAGGCACCAGGAGTGGAGCGGCAGACGCCAGCACGATCGGGACGGAAAAACAAGCGAGGAGGCGGTGACGCAGGCGAAGCAAGTGATTCTCCTCAGGCTCCGACACACAACCAGGCTCCGACACCAACACTAACATGAACACGAACCCACACAAGAACACCCCTCCAAAGGGAGCCTGGTCTTTTATCTGCTCCCTGAGCAGTGCGGAGCCTCGGTGTCAGACGCTCTGTGCGCGCTTTGTTGGACAGGGATCAGGTGTGTTGACATGCTGTTCGCTCCTGATTGGACAGCAAGGGGAGCCTGTTAAAGCGCTAGTTCAGTGGAGGAGTTGTGAACGGGAACACGCTGTAAAGCGCTAGTTCAGTGGAGGAGCCGTGAATAGGAACGCGCTGTAAAGCACTAGTTCAGTGGAGGAGTTGTGAACGGGAAGGCGCTGTAAAGCGCTAGTTCAGTGGAGGAGCCGTGAACGGAAATGCGCTGAAAAGTGCTCGTTCAGTGGAGGAGTTGGGCCACGATGGGCCAGGCACGCACGGCCACGCGCACGGTCTGCGGCACGGGTCGTGGGCGAGCGTTGCAATGCAATCACTCGGGCGGCGGTCTGAGCACTCGAGGTCGTCTACGGTGTGTGGGGCGAGGGTCATCGCCCATGCTGCCCATGTTGAACCTGGTTTCAGTTGGACCTACGGTGACAGGACCGATGCCAGTGAATGTCGAGGTGATCGGGGCACTGATCGGGTGTCGAATTGAGTCCACTCGTGCTGCCCGCGCATCGCGCACGTACACCGGCGAAGCGGTTGCGCCGCTTGCAGCGCCCGACGTCTCGGTGCTTTACCGGGGGCGAAGCGCCCTACTCACGGTGTTTGTGGTGCGAGGGGAGGGGCCCGTCCTTTTGGGTCGGGACTGGCTGGCGCACCTCGGGCTGGGTCTCCAGTTCGTACCTTCAGGTGTGCCGGTGCTCTCTTCGATGCTTTCGTCGAGTACCGAGGGCGAGGTTCTGGCGGCGGGAGCCGCGTCGATGCAACGGGAGCGGCCGTTCGTTGCTGCCTGCAACGGCGGTGTGCGGTTCGGGAGCAGCAGGGGCCGTGCCAGCTCTCGCGATGGGCTCTCGCGCGTCGGCTGCGTGCATGGTGCGAGGTGCGGTGTTGTTCAGGCAGCTTCAACAGGTTGCGGTGAGCCCGTGGCGTTAAAGGAAGTCGCGAGTCACAACATCGAGTCGACAGCCAAGAGACGGACTCGTGATGTGGGTTGTGGGTTGCTGTTCATTGCGTATTTGTTTTTCCTTGCTCTCGTGATGCAGTTTAACGTTGTTGAGATAAATGCCAGCAGTTCCCGTGTGAGAGTGAGTTTGGTGGAGATCAATCGATGGGATTTGTATTATGATCAATGTGATGTGGGGGCTTTGAGACAGGTGGGGGCGAATAAAGAGGGTTTATTGGCCTCCAGTTGCCCCAGGCCACGGGTGGTTGTTTTGTCAGGTGCTGGGATTTTATCAAAAGAACGCGCTGTACGGAAAAATGAGTTTGCAATGGTTCAAATGTTATTCCTATTGATTTATGACGAGCCTATGGTTGGAGTATGCTTTGAATGGAGTTGCGACCGTCTAACGGCCGTGGGGGTCTCGGAGATCGACTCAGAGCCGGGACTCGTGCGCTGGTCGGCGTTACCCCCACCTCTGCTTTCAGCAAGGTCAGACGTGCCTGGCGCCTGGGGCGTGGCTCTCTGGGTGCGCTCAAGGCCGTTTTGGCCATGCGGTGGAATCTCAACTGATTATGGTGCGTGGGGTGTTGGGGAGTGTTTGTTGCTTCCAGCCAAGGGTGCTGTTCAGCGCCCCCACCAAGGTCAGTCGGGTCTGGCGGTGGCGCCGCGGGTTCCAGACAGCGGGGGTCCGGCCTCGAAAGGTTTATCTGTTTCAGGTCTGGCTGGGGAGAGGTGCCGCCTTATGGGCCGGAGGCGTTTGATGGTGCCGGGGGAGGTCGGGAGGTCGCCGCGACCTCGCCAAGGGCCATGTAAGCATGAGCCGCCTGGGGGCGTTTTCGCTGTGTAGTGCTGCTGTGCTTCTCCAGTAGCTCGCTTCCACGCATTATATGATGTGATTGACGGTTGACTTCACGTCCCGATCAGGACACGAACTGTAATGTAGAGCTCGGTAAGCGGCTTAAGCACTCAAGCACTCCAACGGAACGCATGACTTGGCAAGCGATTACCAATTGCCATTGAAACAACGATGTACCCGGAAATGCCCGTGCAATGTCAGAATTGGAGAAAATGGTTGAGCAGGCCAAAAAAACATGGCGGCTTCAGGCCCCAGCGAGGTTACCAAGGAAACGCCTTAAGACCCCACAGAGTGAGGTGGCCGAGGATCGCCTGATGAAGGACAGAATTAAATAAGGCCGTTAATATTATCTTCAAAAGGTGTGTTTTAATGAACTCAAACACCCAATTTTTACTCTTGCGTTTTCTTAGTATGCATACAAAGTTTTAGGCTGCTAGGTTATATAGTTTTGGAGTTATGGAGGACACACACTAACACACACACACACACACACACACACACACACACACACACACACACACACACACACACACACACACACATACACACACACACACATACACACACACACATACATACACACGCACATACACACACATACACACACACATACACACACACACATACACACACACACACATAGACACACAAACACATACACTCACACACATACACACACATACACACACACATACACACACACACATACACACACACACACACACACACACACACACACACACACACACACACACACACACACACACACACACACACACACACACACACACACACACACACACACACACACCCTTTTCTTGATATAGATGGAGGTAGTGTACTTTCAATGTACCTCTACTTGTTTCAAATGTACTATAATTGTAGTTCGTCGTACCTGAAACAACGGGATAAATCGCATCCCGAGATTAAGGTATGAAATAGGGGGAGGGGCGGGGTATGAAATAGTGACGTCATAGTTTAGCGGGGGTCTTTTGAAACGGAACGTTACAAAGGGGCGTGGTTGTCAAATTTGGGCGAAAAATGCATGACGTCATTTTTGAATGGCCCACAATACAATCACCCATCCATACTCAACCACCTACAAGTCCTGCCATGATTCCACCGAGGTTGGCAACGTGCACACGACCAATCGTGATGATGACAACCAGCGTCGATTTGTCCAACAGAGCTGTGACAGCTGGGTGGTCTTGTCCTGACCAGTCGACTGTCAACAACTGACGTCATCACTTATTGTTAAGAAAACGCGATCCCTTAAAAGGTGTTGGTGAGCAGGAGTCGTCATTAAGCTCGTGTGGTTGGATCAAAATAAAGGTCAACCTCCGATTCCAACATCAGCAGACGGTGTTGGATGTGCAGCGGCTTCGGGGTCACGCACAAGCAGTTCGCTCGCTCAGTTTCATGGGAATGAGACGAGAAACAGATGTATCAATCTCGATACACATCGTAAATCCATTTTTATTCGCTTGTCTAAACGTTCCTCTTGCAAAGGGTCATTAGCAAGTGTTCAAAATGGAAAACAAAACTTTGCGAAGAAACGTTTTCGACTACTAATTACAAAGCCGTTGTGCGTGGATTGTCCAAATCAAATCTGTGCCTCTTGGGTTTCTTTGAGAAAATTCACGGTGTTGAGGTTAGCCTGCTTAACGTTCCCCTATAAACCACCTCCCATCCCCCCCCACCCCCGCTCATGATGCAGATAAACAGAGGAAGGTTCAAGTCCCATACACCATAACATGCTTGTGTTGTCGTCCACTAATGTCCTTGCAATTCACAATAAATTACAATGTTGTCGACTAATGTTTTTGTCCTGTTTGTGATTTACGTACAAACTATACTATGAGACTTACATCAACATAAAAATTTATTGATGGACAAAATGATGGGTATGTACCACAAGCTTTGTTTCACTGGGGCTGAGATGGTGCTCCAAATTGATCTTTGTACCTCCACAACCTCTTTGTCTGTATGTTGTCTGTCAGCATTATATCTTAAAAAGTTATACACCGATTCAGACGAAAGTTGGTGGACATGGTGAGTGTGAGACAAAGACGAATTGATTCGATTTTGGTGAAGATGCGGATCCCGACAAGAGAGTTTTTTCAGTGATTCTTCACCATTGAGAGATAGGGCCAAAGCCAGATTTTGCACAATATCTCAAAAAGTTATGGATGATCCGGATCCGGATTCGATACATTTTTCATTACCTCCGCCACCATATGAGAACAGAGGTTATGTTTTAACCCCTGTCTGTCTGTCTGTTTGTCTATATGTCTGTGAGCAGGATATCTCAAAAAAGTTGTGGATGGATTCAGATGAAATTTGGTGGGCAGGAAGGGTATGTGACAAGGACAAATGCATTATATTTTAGTGAATATCTGGTTACGGATCCGGTTACGAGAATTTAAATTTTTTACGAAGTGATTCTTCATCATTGAGAGATGGGACCAAGGAAGTAATACATATATATATATATATATATATATATATATATATATATATATATATATATATATATATATATATTGTTACGTTTGAGGGGGGGGGGGTATGCATTCAAAGGGTAATTAGGATGTTTAATTAGGTATGCCATGCTGTTCGAGTTTACCAGGATCTCGATGTAATAAGTAGCAATTCAGTGGTGATAAGTTGTCTAGTAAATGTTCATTTCTTCAAGGGGGAAATGATAAATGTCACGTAATTAGATAGGGACACGGGATAGGGTAAGTGTGTCTGCGTAAACCCCTTTTGGTATTCTCTGAAGACTGGCCGTGACGTCACAGGACAGTGCAGCGGATGCCTCCGCCCCGTGATCACGATTGGCGGAAGGCGATGGCGGTGGGCCAATAAACGGCTCGATTGGGAGTGACGAGGACGAAGGATAAAAAGGTTCTGTTCGGGGTCGAAAAGGAAGAGGAAGAAGATTTCAACCAAAAGATCGTGTTTTTTGGTGTGGTTCCCTGTGGCGGCAGAGAGCGTCCATGTTGTTGTGCTGAATCGATCGTGTTCTTCATCGTGTCCTGGAGCCTTGCCGAGCCTCGTGCCTCACCTTGGTTGGCTCTGGGATTCTGCTGACTCGGAGTACGGGGTCGAACGGCGGGCGGACCTGCCTTCCTCTCCTGCTCGCAACTTGGCGCCAGAACTGGTTCCCTGGCGGCTGTGAGCGGACTTGGGCCAGGACCAGGAGGTCGACAGCACCACGGTTTCTCCTGCCCCCCCTGACGAGAGCAAGGCCAGCTCGTCCGACGCTGATCCAGGGACAGTTGTGTCCACACCACGGTCCAGCCTGACCACCAGAAATGGCTACGTTTTGTGTATGTGTGTGTGTGTGTGTGTGTGTGTGTGTGTGTGTGTGTGTGTGTGTGTGTGTGTGTGTGTGTGTGTGTGTGTGTACTTGGCGCCTTAGAGGGATTGAGAACTGTATATTCATTGGAATTGTCTGTGTTTTTCCCCACGCCCGATCCCACACCATCCCGTCGAATCGCCCCGGATCCCTCTTCTTGCCGAGTCTTGTTATTTCTGGTTAATAATAAAAACAAATAAACATCATCAACTCAGTGAAAAGCGACTCGTGCCACCTTCCTCATCCCGTTTGCGGTAGAGCGATTAGAACCGCCATGTTTGGGTTATAAATAAATAAACCGCCTCCATCGTTTCGGCTCATTCTACGTTGGCGGGACTGTTCAAGTCCCGTGGACGTCACATTGGTGTCAGGGTGTTGGATGTTCGAACCCCTCTAAATTATATTTGGTATCGGGAGAATATACCAAGATTAAAATCTCGCCACGAATTGGAATATAAAATTACTACAGAAAAGCGCGCGAGCGCGGGAAAATTTTGGCGGGATTTTTCAAATTTAAATTAATTGGCGGCAAACGGGACTTCTGCACCATGGCGGATGTGCAGATGTTCGAGGAGGAAGGCCACGTGTCTGGCAGCGAGTCGGGGGAAGAAGGGAGAGATGGGGGTCGGGTTGGAACCTCCCCCGTTCGGAGCGTGGACCGTGCTTCATTGCCCGTAACGGGGCCGGCAGCGCCGGAAACCGGTGCGATGACGATCCAGACAATGTTGGAACGTTTAATAGGGGACATGACGGTACAAATGGCAAATCAATTCGTGACACAGAGGGCAGAAATGACGGCACAAATGGAAAATCAATTCGTGACACAGAGGGCAGAAATGACGGCACAGAGGGCAGAAATGACAGATCAATTGGGGGTAATGGGGGTACAGTTGGGTGCACGGATTGATTTAATGAGGGATGAATTGGGGGAAAAGATGGAGAAAATGAAAACTGAGATGCAGGAGTGTGTGGATGTTAAATTGGGAGAAATACAAAGTAAATTCGAGGATAGATTGGAGGAAACAAAGGTAGAAATTACATTGGAGGGGGAAAATATACGGAAAAAATTGGTAGATAAAATTGATGCAACGAACATTCGGGTTGATAAAGTGGATGAAAGCCTGGAACGTCATCGCGCCTGTCTGGATGCTCGTATGCAGCTGCAAGTTGAAGAGTGGGGAGAGCTGAGGAAGCAAGGGATGAATTTGGCGGAGGAGGTAAAAGGATTGGAGGCTCGTTTGGACGAACAAGATAAAATTATGAGCCAAGATGAAGTCTTGGATAAAGGCCTGGTAGAGCCGTCTTTTGTAAGTAGAGTGTCCGGGTTGGTTGAGGAGCAGCTACAAACTCGCGAGGGAGCCTTGGAGGAGGTTGTGCGGGCCCAGAAGATCCTGCGGGAAGAGGTGAATCGGTCCATTCAACGTTTGGAACAGGAGGCAAAATTGACCCATCAGACCCTCACCACAAAACATCTTTGGCCACAGTGGGCTCCGAAATTGGATACGCAGCCACAAGGGTGTTTGATCCCTAGGCTGGATTCGGACAAGGGAGAAACTGAGAAGCGGGCCACCGTAAAAGTGATCCCCCTGGTAAATGTCGACGGGTCAGAGAGCGTTGAAGCTTTTCTGACGCAATTTGAGTGCATTTCCCGACTAAACGGGTGGAATGAGCGGGAACGTACAGGGAATTTGGTGGCAACGTTGCGGGGACCAGCCGCAGATGTGTTAAACGTGATCGCGGAGGGGATGTTGACCAGCTCCCACATTTGCGAGGCGTTGAGCCGTCGGTTTGGGTTTGCAGCAAACTGTGATCTGGTGCGGGCTCAGCTCCAGCACTGCAGATTAAAGCCGGGTGAGACAGTGCAGGAGCTGGCACAGGACATTTACCAATCAGTCAGGATCGCGTATCGGGACCTTACAGTGGAGGCATGGGACAGACTGGCACTCGAGAAATTTTTAGCTGCTCTTCCTGACCCTGAGGTCCGAGCGCTAGTGGAGTGACAGGACCCACCCACCGTTCACCGAGCGGCTGAGTGCGCGGCCAGGCTGGCCTCGTGGAGTCGGCCGGGTTGGGTGCCCGAGAGGCCATCGGTGACAATCCGACAGGCGGAGATTCAGGATCAGGGAGGGGGGCTGGGAGAAATTGGCATTACCCAAATGCTTCAGAGAATGAATCCTCCTGCTGAACCGCCAGGTCTATCCGAGGTGCCCTTACATAGGTCGAGTCCGGAAATCACTGTCGGGGGTCGGGGAGACTAGATTGGGCTGAGCATATAGGGCCATGCTCGGCTGCTGAGATTGTGGCGAAGTGCCCTCCTTTGGTGGAAAAAAAATGAATTGTGGGAAAATTGGCATGGGTTTGTAAGTTCTGCTGGGTTTTAGAGTGACAATAGGGACAATGGGTAATTGGTAACAAAGCGGGCACGAGTGGCTGTCCAATGGCTGGTGCGTGGATCGGGTGAGGAGAAGTGCTGTGTGAGTTGCTTCAAGTTAAGAATTGAAATGTATGGTGCACACATTGATTTTTATTGGACATGGTGTGGTAACAGGGAAGGTCATGGTCGGCGAAGTGTTAGAAATGCAGGTGTTACATGTAAGGCCGATGGGGTGGGGGAATCATGTGGGTTTTGTGGGTGGGGATGATGTGCTTGTCCACAGGGATTGCTGAAGCTCACGGTGAGCGGGAATTGCGACCCCCTTCAAGGAGATTCACCCCTGGTGGCTAATGGTGACAGTGTCTGGAGCCAACTGGGAGAGGGTCTGGTTGGGCGACCAAGGCGGGGAGGACCTTGGCGACCCAGGAAGGCCAGAGGAGCCAGTGAGACCCCTTCCAGAGTATTGTACGGGATTAGAGCTGATGGCTACCAGGGGGGAGGGAATCAAAGGGAGCGGGGCGGAGAAACGTCCGGGTTGAACTAAAGCTTACCTGTGGGCATGGTTGCACCTGAGATGCCCCCATCATCTTGTGGTAACCCACCCCACGGCCATGACGGGATTCAGCCTGCATGATTAAAATGAGGACCATGACCTAGAAATGTGATGATGACCATGGTGTGAATGTTGTGAAGATGTGTGAGTCCCACTCGATCCCGCACAATTTGACATGTGCAGCAAGGGCATGATGTCCGCATAATTTTGGGGCAAGCAAATTTGAAAATTGGCTCCCCAGGTAACGCTGGGTCTATTAGCATCCACTGGGGGAGGCGGTCAAGTGTAAATATCCCGTGAATAGTGTCGTTAAGGCTTAGAGTAGGAATGTAAAGTATAAGTGTTGTGTTTTTGTGGAACCTTTTGTTTCCCCTCCCCAGATCACGAAGAGTGCTGGGCAAGAGCGATGATCTAGAAGATGGAGTGCAACTTCGCTCAGTGCTCTCATGTGATAAAATAAAATAAAATAAAATAAAAACAAAAAAACGAATGATTGTTTAGGCGAGGATAAGGCCATAACGGGGTTGTACATTAAGCAGGATAGGTAAGTTAGCTGCGACTCGCTGCCCATTGCCCCTCCTACTTTATTTCGTTAGGTTAATTAGGTGTGAGTCAGTAAGTGTTAAGGCTGGTACGGTAGCGCCTGTGATATACCTTGCAGGAGCTGCGGTACCAGAGGAGGGGGCAGTGTTACGTTTGAGGGGGGGTATGCATTCAAAGGGTAATTAGGATGTTTAATTAGGTATGCCATGCTGTTCGAGTTTACCAGGATCACGATGTAATAAGTAGCAGTTCAGTGGTGATAAGTTGTCTAGTAAATGTTCATTTCTTCAAGGGGGAAATGATAAATGTCACGTAATTAGATAGGGACACGGGATAGGGTAAGTCTGTCTGCGTAAACCCCTTTTGGTATTCTCTGAAGACTGGCCGTGACGTCACAGGACAGTGCAGCGGATGGCTCCGCCCCGTGATCACGATTGGCGGAAGGCGATGGCGGTGGGCCAATAAACGGCTCAATTGGGAGTGACGAGGACGAAGGATAAAAAGGTTCTGTTCGGGGTCGAAAAGGAAGAGGAAGAAGATTTCAACCAAAAGATCGTGTTTTTTGTGTGGTTCCCTGTGGTGGCAGAGAGCGTCCATGTTGTTGTGCTGAATCGATCGTGTTCTTCATCGTGTCCTGGAGCCTTGCCGAGCCTCGTACCTCACCTTCGTTGGCTCTGGGGTTCTGCTGACTCGGAGTACGGCGTCGAATGGCGGGCGGACCTGCCTCCCTCTCCTGCTCACAACTTGGCGCCAGAACTGGTTCCCTGGCGGCTGTGAGCGGACTTGGGCCAGGACCAGGAGGTCGACAGCACCACGGTTTCTCCTGCCCCCCCTGACGAGAGTAAGGCCAGCTCTTCCGACGCCGATCCAGGGACAGTTGCGTCCACACCACGGTCCAGCCTGACCACCAGAAATAGCTACGTTTTGTGTGTGTGTGTGTGTGTGTGTGTGTGTGTGTGTGTGTGTGTGTGTGTGTGTGTGTGTGTGTGTGTGCTTGGCGCCTTAGAGGGATTGAGAACTGTATATTCATTGGAATTGTCTGTGTTTTTCCCCACGCCCGATCCCATACCATCCCGTCGAATCGCCCCGGATCCCTCTTCTTGCCGAGTCTTGTTATTTCTGGTAATAATAAAAACAAATAAACATCATCAACTCAGTGAAAAGTGACTCGTGCCACCTTCCTCGTCCCGTTTGCGGTAGAGCGATTAGAACCGCCATGTTTGGGTTATAAATAAATAAACCGCCTCCATAGTTTCGGCTCATTCTACGTTGGCGGGACTGTTCAAGTCCCGTGGACGTCACAATATGTATATATATATATATATATATATATATATATATATATATATATATATATATATATATATATATATATATATATATATATATATATATATATATATTGTTGCGGGCCAGGGGTCAGGTGAGAAGAACACTAGGTGGGGGAAGCTACGTCGATTCCCACCAGACTCCCCGGAATTGTAGGCCGTCACACACAGATATTCCATGACGTGGCCGGTCCCTTAACCGACCGAGGACGCCAATAACTCAACCGCGTGACCAGGGGTCCTCCCGTCTATGGGTTAATCGGGTTACCTTATTAATTACGTGGTTTAATTACCGGGGAACCACGCCCTCGGTACACCTTGCCCGAACCGAATCACTCTAACAGATCGGATCACTTTTCTGGATCGGATGCAGCCAAGCGCCACTGCCAAGGACGTACCGGCTAAAAGGAACGGATCGTTGGGAATAAAGTCCTGGCTAGAGTCGGATACAGACCATGCTGGACCAATGGGAGAAAAGACAAAAACGAGCAGGGAACATTCCTAATGATAATTATTTATTATCAAGCAAGCAAGGAAAGGTATGTGGCACAGTGAAGATTTATTGGGGTATGTAACGTAGGGAAAGAGGAGAAAGGTGTGGTGCGACAACAATTCAAGCAACTTACAAAAGCAGACACAGAGCAGACTTGACGCAAAATTAATAATAGTAACAACAATAATGATCTTCTACAGATGTACTTAGCAGACAGGCGTCAGCACACTCAGACACACACAGAAAAAGAAACCCCGATGAGAAGGAACTTTTGCAACCAGGGAGGGAGGGGATTGAGGTTATGCTCTCAGTACCTCGGCGTTTCGGGGGAGGGGATGCTCCGAGGTGCAGTACCTGACAGTAGTCGCGTTGTCTCTGGCCCAAGCCACACGTGTGGAGCCTGTGTTCTGAAGGAGGAGCTTGAGTGGAGAAGGGCGGAGTCCAGAGTGCGACGGTGGAGTAATGGGTGGAGACCAGAAACAGGAGGCGAGGTCGAGATTGTGTGGGCGGAGACTAGAAGCAGGAGGCGAGGTCGAGATCGTGTGGGTGAAGACTAGAAGCAGGAACACACCGTGTGAAAACCCCAACACACACCACACCACTCACCACGTAGACGGAGGAGCTTCTCCATCTTTTATAGAGCCCGAAGCTCGGGGGAGGGATCATGCCAAATTTGTTATCATCGCCCGAATCGGGCGCTTTGATTGGCTCCGACCCCTCACGTGGTCCGCCAGCTTGGACTGGGTTTCGGGTAGAAGTTGGTGCAGCAGATCCTCCATGGCGGCACGGCAGCCCGCCCACATTACAGCGAAAACGCACGTGACTCGCCGCACATGTCAGGTTTCGGGTCGACGTTGGTGCAGCAGGCAAATTTACCTCAGGAGTGATCGGAGGGGAGGGTACCGTGGGTTGTCGTGGAAGCTCAAAGCGACAGTCCAGCACCGAGTGTACGTTTTTTGCCTCAGAAATTTTGCCTCGGATTTTGCCTCAGAAAAGAAAAAGAGAGTGGGAATGAAATGGAGGGGAAAATGATTTAATAAGCCGAACGATTACACCATCGCAACGCACTCCCTGTTGTCCCGCTACACAAAAGGGAGGGAACTATCCACCCGTATATTAATGGAATAACTATCTTGGGACACCTGTCTGTTGTATGCATGCAGTTCCGAGAACCGCAACTATATATATATATATATATATATATATGTATATATATATATATATATATATATATATATATATATATATATATATATATATATATATATATATATATATATATATATATATATATATTGTTGTGGTTACCAAATTCGCAAACCACCATTCAGGTCCCTTAGGTGAGGTATCTCGGTAAGTACATGTGTAGTTAGGCCCAAACCCGTTGTCTAGTGGGAATACATGTCATTTATGCGTGCTGCGACTCTTCAGGATAGCCGTTTTTCTTTTGCTATCTTTATTTTGGACCAACCGCCATGATTACCACCACAATCACAACATCAACCACCAACCACAACGCCGCTTCACCACAACCGCCACGACCTTCCCGTCACACCTCGCAACCGTCGCATCGCCACCTTTCTTGCCCCGCTGTGGGTACCGGTGTTGGACTCGTGCAGGGCGCGCGTCGAACAGCGTGTACAAAATCACGGATTTTGTGCTTCAAAAACGGATCAAAAACGACACACGCCCACTTTTTGCCGTCCAATCGGTGAGCGAGGGGCGAATTGGCCCCGCCCCCAGGGCGATCGATATATGCAAATTTATGGATCAAAAAGCCTTCACGCCCACTTTTTCTCGGGCCAATGGGGAGCGAGGTGAAAGGTCGAAGGGAGGGGGTCAAGGATGAGAGGGCGAAGCTACGGGGCTGATAAAAGGACCGTGTTCGTGAGTCCAGAGGCGAAGAGTAAGAGAGTAGGAGAGTCGAGATCAGAGAGTTAAGACTTCGCGGGTGGTGGAGTTGGCGAGAAGGAGCTGGTCGTCGTGTGCGTTGGAGTCGGAACGGAGGGGACGGAGCTGTGGAGAGGCGGCGAGGGCAGACGAGGGGGTGCTCGCGTCGTGCAGGGAGCTGCACCCGAGGGAGGCCGACAGCGCGACCTGGCCGAGGTGGAGACGCTCGTCGCGGGACAATAAGAATCCTCTATACCCCGAGCATCAGCAACCCCCTCCTGTTCCCCCCCGCGCTGAGATAGTGCGACCAAGGGGGCCCCTTTCCCACCCCCTACCAGACACCGTCTGCGAGGCCCGCGGAGTTGAGGCGCCATCGCCGCTCCGCGTCTCATCACCAGACGGGTAGGCGCGACCCGGTCTCGGCCTCAGGCCCGCCTCATCCTTGAGGGTATTCTTTTCCTTGGTTTTGGGTATGTGTTGTCGGCGCCGTCTGTGAAGTAGAATTGTATAAGTGTTGCCGTGTGCTCGGTAGTCGGTATTAGCTCTGCATTGTGTCTTCTCTTTTATATTTGCTTTTTGTGTAAATTGCATTGTGTCTTTTCTGTGTGCTTTTGGTGGAATTGAATATGTGTGCTTCCCGTGTGCCGCAAATAAATGTGCTTTGTGTTGAACTGTTTCCCGCTTCGCTTCGTCATTTCTTTCTTTGAATCCTCATCTTGCTTCACGTAAAGGGTTGGTAGTGGGCTGAATACGCCCGATAATTAATCGAACCGTCGAGGTCGACGATAACACCGCTCGGTTATTCTGATAGTACGGAACGGGTCGCTTAAGTGGCCCGTGTCCGAAGTCGACCTGCGGCGAGGTGCGATCGCCCGGTCTACCCTCCGCGTGGGTACTTAGGTAGGTCGACCCGGCGAGCAACCCTATCCCACGCGGGGGCTGATTGGCTCGATCGCGGTGAGACCGAAAGGTCCACCCGTGACTGGTTCCCGGCGTTAGTCCGAGAGGGTCACGACTGGATTGTCCGTCCGGTGGGCGACGTGCCACGATTCGAGTCACGTGGCCGTCAGCACGCCGGCGGGCGCGGAATCCGCAACAATATATATATATATATATATATATATATATATATATATATATATATATATATATATATATATATATATATATATATATATATATTTCCGTCAATTGGCCCGGGGACGTGGTGACGTCAAGCGGACCGCCTTCCTCACCGTCGTGAGGCTCCTCCTTGAACTCCGCCCACCAAACAGGCAGAGGAACCTTATTCTGCATGGGCTCCGCCCACGTACGTGCCGACACGCCCGCAGACGATGGCGTCGGTGTGAGGAAGCGAGGTGAAGGCGTGTTATTGTAGTTGATGGTGGTGTAAAAATAAAAGAAAACCCTAACTATCAAAATAACTCACAGCGCAAGTACATTTATTCACCCATTAAATGAGGGACGGGGACCCTAACTAAAAAACACATACTTTTATTTTATTTTATTTTATTTTATTCAAACTTTGCAAAACAAATTCCAAGCAAACCCATGACAAAAACGGAAGTGGTCAAAGACGTGTTGCATTTCCTACAAAACCAACACCAAAATCTTCTCAGGAATCCTCCCCACAAGATAGCTGACAACACAGCCCCCAAAAGGCTTCCAAATTTCAGTGCCCCTGGTTTTTCACTCTCCTGATCTCTTCCTGTCAGTTCCACTCAAGAATTGGCGTGGTAAACTCTCTTAAAGGGACACGTATTCAGGTGCTCGCCCCCATTTAGAGATCACCTCTCTTAAAGGGACACTGCTATATTTAGTTAATGCCAACATTTTGTGGTCAACTCTCTTAAAGGGATACTGTTATATTTAGTTATTAGCCAACATTTAGTGGTCAACTCTCTTAAAGGGATACTGTGATATTTAGTTATTAGCCAACATTTTGTGGTCAACTCTCTTAAAGGGATACTGTTATATTTAGTTATTAGCCAACATTTAGTGGTCAACTCTCTTAAAGGGACACTGTTATTTAGTTATGAGCCAACATTTTGTGGTCAACTCTCTTAAAGGGATACTGTTATATTTTGTTTTTGCCAACATTTTGTGGTCAACTCCCTTGAAGGGACACTGTTATATTTAGTTATTAGCCAACTCTGTCTTTCGGAGACACTTATATTTAGGTGCTAGCCAAAATTTAGTGGTCAACTCTCTTTTATAGAGACACTGTTATATTTAGATGCTTTCCAACATTTTGTGGTCAACTCTCTGTTATGGAGACACTGTTATATTTCGGTGCGAGCCAACATTTTGTGGTCAACTCTCTTTTATAGAGACACTGTTATATTTAGGTGCTTTCCAACATTTTGTGGTCAACTCTCTGTTATGGAGACACTGTTATATTTAGGTGCGAGCCAACATTTTGTGGTCAACTCTCTTTTGTGGAGACACTGTTATATTTAGGTATGACCCAACATTTTTTGTGGTCAACCCTCTTTGAGGGATACTGTTATATTTAGTTATTAGCAAACATTTTGTGGTCAACTCTCTGTTGTGGAGACACTGTTATATTTGGGTGCGAGCCAACATTTTGTGGTGAACTCTCTTTAAGGGATACTGTTATATTTAGTTATTCACCATCATTTTGTGGTCAACTCTCTTAAAGGGACACTTATATTTAGTTATTAGCCAACATTTTGTGGTCAACTCTCTTAAAGGGACACATATTGAGTTATTCGCCAACATTTAGTGGTCAACTCTCTTAAAGGGACACTGTTATATTTAGTTATTAGCCAACATTTAGTGGTCAACTCTCTTAAAGGGACACTGTTATATTTAGTTATTAGCCAACATTTTGTGGTCAACCCTCTTTAAGGGACACTCATATTTAGTTATTAGCCAACATTTTGTGGTCAACTCTCTTAAAGGGACACATATTTAGTTATTCACCAACATTTTGTGGTCAACTCTCTCAAAGGGACACTGTTATATTTAGTTATTAGCCAACATTTTGTGGTCAACCCTCTTTAAGGGACACTTACATTTAGTTATTAGCCAACATTTTGTGGTCAACTCTCTTAAAGGGACACTGTTATATTTAGTTATGAGCCAACATTTTGTGGTCAACTCTCTTAAAGGGACACTGTTATATTTAGTTATTAGCCAACATTTTGTGGTCAACTCTCTTAAAGGGACACTTATATTAAGTTATTAGCCAACATTTAGTGGTCAACTCTCTCTTTATGGAACACTTATATTTAGGTGCTTGCCAAAATTTAGTAGTCAACTCTCTTTTATGGAGACACTGTTATATTTAGGTGCCAGCCAAAATTTCGTGGTCAACTCTCTTTCAGGGACCCTGTTATATTTAGTTATTAGCCAACACTTTGTGGTCAACTCTCTCTTAAAGGCACACTGTTATAGTTAGGTGTTCGGTGATATTTCACTACCTGGTTACATATAGCATGATATTTCAAGAAGTTGTGGATAAGTTATTACAAAATTAGGTGAATGACTTGGATAGGTGACAAGAACAAGCCGATTCAATTTCGGTTCAGGTCTAGATTCAGATCCGGCCTCTCGGTGGCAGACAATACATAAACTGTCCAGCCTGGTCAAGCTCAGCACTCTATCAAGTGCCGTTATAGTTTTATTTGTTATCTCTTCCACCAAAGGTGGATGGAGGTTATGTTTTCACCCCTGTTAGTCTGTGAGAAAGATATCTCAAAATCTTATGGATGTATTCAGACGAAACTTGGACAGGTTGGGTGTGTGACAAGGACTAATGCCGTTCTAGTTTTAATTGCTGTCAGACCCCTCCAGATCACCATCTTGATTTTACTGGTGTCCCTATCATCAAATTATATTATTTTGTGTCTCATCATTATCAATGCACCAGACTTTTTAAAGGACGTCGGTGCTGCAGAAGCAATTTCTTGCCATGGCTTATGCTGGGTGCGTTTGCCATTTATCATCGCAGGCGTCAGTCATGGCAGGAATTTGTAATTTTTTCATGATGCTGGCGACAACTCGCCCAACTCTTCATGAAAGACACCGTGAGATTTTTAACGTTTACAAAGGAGCATTAATCCTCCGGCTTCCCATCCTTCCGATGCACAGCATACACATTGATGTCTCACCATGCATGTGAAACACCAGGATGACATTTTATAGCTGGGTTGAGATTCGATCTCAGGCTAGACAGCTCACAGGCAAATGTGCATATGTCTAAGCTATCCTGCCAGGCCATTATATCTTCATACAAGTTTGGATTATCAAACTGACACTTTGTCCTGGGCATCTTTACTAATCCACAAATAGGATGTAAAACCTGTATTCTTGTTGAAAAAAAGAAAACAACAGGTTCATCAGCTCAGGCCTAATTGTCTACAATGTCAAACTCGATCACAGCAAATAGTAAATGTGATCAGAGCAATTATCCTGAGGTTATTATCTTGGTATTCGTCTATATTTCTGCCGTTGAGACATTTGTGTTAGCACAACGTTCCAGATTCTAATTAAATACTTATTTTCTCTTGGAGCAAGAGACAAGTTTGTAAACAAAGTAACCGGGAGTGGAGGAAACCCCCAAAAGATGGCAATTATGGATGCCATCAGCCCACCGTCAAATACCTTTTCGAGTCACAAATTGAAGGTACACCATACGGTGAAGCTTCGTCTCAAGAACATTTGGATTCTGTGTCTAAAGGAACTCAGTGAGACAGATTGCAGACAAGCGTGGCGATGTTGAGGCTGGCAACTCGAACCGTGTCTCGGATGGATATGTTCGGTGTTAATCACGCCTGACAAGCAGACTTTTTCTTGTCTTGACACCATGTTGCAGACTTGAGACAAGAACAGCAGGTAGAGCTCACCACGCGTACGTAACCAGATCGGCTCAAGTTGGAAGTAACTGCACGCGTTGATGTCGTGAACCCTTTTAGTGTTGCATCATGGAACCTCAGAAATGTCCGCCAAACACAATGATGTGTACTGTAATTGCATTTTATCATGGCCTAAAGTACATGATGTAATTGTACAATGTTAATTCTTACACCAGCCCGTGTCTGCTGCAAAAAGTCCGTCCAAAATACACTTTGGTTTCAAACAATAGCGACGAGCGTATCTTGAATTCCATCGCAGCCCCCACATTGTGCACTTATGATCATACATCAGGGCCTAAAGCAGCTAGGAACATGAGGAACATGCATGATTAATGAATAGCTTTCCTGGCCTCCACTCTGCACAGTTCCAAAGCAAACTCAAACGCCCTGGAAAAGTAGCTAATGCTGAACTCACAGCAGTTAGGAAACAAGCTTTTTGAACTTTACAATCTCTTAGCCTAGTGTATACAAAATGCCTCCAAGTTTATTACAATATATATAAAAAAATAATAACAATAAATGATTTGAGAACAGTTGTTAGATCCGAAGTTACAGAGTACACAAATATACAGGGAAGACACCGGCGTTGCATTAATACAATTGTTTTGTGTTTGGGTCGAACGTGGAACTCACGGGACGATACAAACAACCGACTGGGTGTCGAAAGCATCACGAATGGTAAATACTACCAAAATATAGCGATTATACTTGATAGTTTGAACAACGGCCTGAGAAAACTGTTGTAGCCACGAGCTTCAAAATGTGGACTTGAGTACGAGGGGAGCTCAAAAAGTTCCAGCAATGAGAAACACAACCAAGGTTTCATTATTTCTTTACTTTCAATACAAGTATGCATAATTAGTGTAAAATATGTTGTTACTAATTATGTAGACATATATTGAGTTTAATTAACCAGCCTGTTTTAATCCACTGCAGGAAGAAGGCCTTCCTCAACATAGTCCATCCTATTCGGTTCAATGCGATTCGAGACCATTCCATCCATCCATCCATCCATCCATCCATCCATTGGGACCATACTCTGTGCAGAGCGTTGGTGCTGGTTAAGCAGTCTCCTTGGCAATTGGACACAATCCTGGACGGGTCGCCACTCCGACACAGTATACCAGCATGCTGGCACTCATTTTGCCGACCTCGGAAGGATGACAGGTCAAGTTAACCCCACCTGGTATTAATTCAACAGCTGAGTGGGATTTGAACTCAGGACCCTCGGAACCAAACCCCACCACTCTAACCATTAAGCCAACACAAGGCATACATTCGAAGCCATTGCACCGCAGTAAACGCTTCAATTTGATCTCTCCATAAAAACCTTTGGTCGACCTTTCACTTCTTGCGGGGCCTTTTCTAAAGGTCATCAATTTGTAATTCTTGTTGTACGCAGGTTGTCCATTCTACTTGCTAGGTGTCCGACAAGGTTCCATTTCGGTTTCTGGATTGTGAGCGGAATGTTATGGAATGTTCTCCCTGGAAAGGTAGTGGCAGCGAAGGGAGTGGATATGTTTAAATGGGAATTAGACTGGTACCTGGATGAATCGGAGATTGTGGGGTATGGGGATATTGGCAGGACTTGTAGGGAGCTTGTGTGTGGGTGGCTGATTGATACTGGGGTTTGTGCAGTGGAGACGTGATGATGAGTCAAATGGCCTCCTCCTGTGCCAAAATTCCTCATGCGTATCCTCAAGTAATGTTGTTCAATGTTTGATCCGTTCATTTCTCCTCTTGTCCTCTCTGCTGGTTGGACTAACATATTGGAAAAAACAACAATAACGTTAGCGTGTCTCGGATGATTTAGTGAGAGTGTCTCATTCGTGCAACTTTTCGAACGCTCCTCGTGACCACCTGCTCAAGAGTAGAACCCAGACCCCTTGTGTTGCACCGCAGTACACCACCTGTTTCCTACCCACTTTGCCATTATGTCATTATTTCTTCTCCGCAAACATATGACAATGACGTTTCGCAGACATACATGTGGAAATATTGTCGATTAAGTGTACAACGAGGTTTCATCTGATCGTTAAAGCCACCGACAGGCACTACATGTTTCAATTCAATGAAAACCTCGCAACAAAAACCTCTCTCGAAACAATTTTTCTTGCAAAGGCTGTCTTATAGTCTGGTCCTTGTCCAAAATTCTTGTGCTGCAGTTGACTTTAGGTCAGGGCGAATACTTGACAATTGTTCACACAACTCAGGCCTTATAAACAATGTGCCATTCAAAATCAGCCTTATGAAGTCCAGTCATGAGGCTTCTGCCTCAAACAGTACCGCCAAAGGCTTAATTAAGCCTCCTGGCCTGCTTGGGCTTGGCTGCCCTCGGAGTCCGGGTACGGTGACGCCTCCTCCTCTTCTTGCTTTCTTGTCCTAGTGCCCACTTTCCGCTCGATCCCTTGCGTCCGGACCTGCCTTTACGGAGCCACGCAGCCTTACAACCAATATTCTGACAGAAATCCTGGAGATGCTGCGAAGTTCCCAGAAGGTGCATGACTCCTTTAAACCACGGCTGTGATACGGGGGCCCGGCCTACTGGCGAGGCAGTGCAAGGCTGCCGAGACGAGGCCACTGCAGCAAAAGGTCTCTCTTTCTTGTCCCCGGCTCGCTCCATGAGTCCTTCTAAGCGTGCGTTGGCAATGACTTCGAGACGGTAGCGACCGACTGTTTGTGAGAAGCCATGCTCGGCAGCATGGCAGGAGTACAAGCCACTGTCAAGGCGATGTAGACTGCGGAACAACAGGCCCAACTCCGTTGCCATGACACGCTCGTCCGTCTTGACCTGCATTGCACGTGGACGAGAAGGCGAGAATAAGCATAAAATCAGATCGTCCGTTTCTCTTTCATCGTACTTTTCTATGAACACGAATGCGGTAAAGATTATGTGCAATAAGGACCGTCTGAAGGAGAAGTAATTTAAAGCCGGAGCTCTGGAGTTTTGGAGAAAGCTTGTTGAAATAAGCACTGGGTGACGGGAACTGAGGGGGAAAACAACAAACTGTCTGACGTGCCATACTTGGGCAAAGGGAAAAGAGCAAAGGATATGGAGCAAAGCAGAGAGGTTGTGAAGGGAAAGAAAGGCAGTGTGTGTGTGTGTGTGTGTGTGTGTGTGTGTGTGTGTGTGTGTGTGTGTGTGTGTGTGTGTGTGTGTGTGTGTGTGTGTGTGTGTGTGTGTGTGTGTGTGTGTGTGTGTGTGTGTGTGTGTGTGTGTGTGTGTCGGGAGCACCGGTGGTAGCAATGCCGAGGCGCTCTCAAAAGCTGCTCATGCTGCCTGGGCCTGCTTTATGTTATCCAAGCAGATGCGAGTTCAGGAACCATGTGTTTAGGAGCCAAGAAGAATAACTCCGGGCAGATTGCTTCGAATAAAAGCTCCCACTGGTCACGAGTAAATCCCTCAGTACGAATTCCACATTCTGTGAGAAATGATACCTCGGAGAGAACGTCACGATAACAACATGCTTCCTGCACGTCTGCGTCCGAGGCATCGTAACGTGCCCTCCTGACATTGTACACAAAACGGATATTTATTGCTCGAGAGGAGAAACAAAATCGAGTGAGTTGAGAGTGTATAAAAACCCTTGCCAGCTCAAGGTCACCCAGATGAAGGTCTTCCTTTGAATGGAGCATCGAGTTTGAGCCCACAAAACCTGCTCATCATGACCTCATTTTTGAGAATTTCTCTTTTCAAACATCATCCCTTCTATTATACATACATACATGTGGGTGGAGGTGGAAAGAACGATTGAACAGTGATGCCCACCTGTAGGTCGGCCACTCGTTTGCCTCTTGGATTGGCGATACACCTTGTGGGGCCTGGTTGCTGTGCTTGGCGGTGTTGCTAAGCTGCATTTTGCTGCACCGACTATCGCCAATCGAGCAGTTTTTTAAGAGAGGTTGAGCTGTGGTGCATGGCATTTCAAAAGTGTGACGTGCAAAGTGATCTGAGTTTGTGCTGCAGACGGAAGACTCAACTGCGTATCACTGACTCCTCCATTGGCGAGGGTAAGCCTTTAGTGGCTAATCATGACTAACGATTCCCCAGGAAACCAATCGGCTTTCAAGAGTCCCATGGTTGCTCGCTATCGCCCACCGGCACTTGACGAGTGTGGCGCGTACGCCAAATACCCCTCAACACTAACCGAGGGAGGTCTTCATCCTGCAGTACATTGAAATAGGCTGTTTATGTTTTCTTTTTTTGTATTTAAATATCTTCTAATGACAAATCCCAACCATAGACCTTGACGTTGAGAAACTTGATATTTATTTCCTGAGTTAGGATATTCAGCCAGAATTACTTGATTTCAAAACTACGTGTAACCAATAGCATGTAGTGAGAAGCTGAGTACCATGGAGCACCAAGTACAACTCCAGGCACTCATTATTCATTCCCAATGTTTGTACATTAGGAATGTACAAAGTTCCCAATGTTTGTACATTAGGAATGAGTAAATGAATGATGAAAGTTGTCCTTGTGGAAGGATGATGATGAGATCTGAAAGGCTCCAATGAGTTGATGGCGAGATGACAAGGTAACAGCTTAAAGAGTTGATCCATCACCATTTTATTATGGAAATTTAGGATAGGCACCATAAGCAGCACTTCTGACATCCCATAAGAGAAAGTTATATTAAGAAAAAAAGACCCACCAAAAAACAATTACCCACCAGGAAGGGTTCTAGCAAAGCAGGCTTGTGAACCGTAGGTTCAAAAAAACAAATCAAACTTGTTATTAGCCCACCTGCCCACGCCTGCCATTGTGGAAGTGCTGGACGTGCCAAGTGACCGAAGCCTGGAGCGAACGTGGTTGACATTCCAGGAGCGTGCTGTTCCTTTCAACCCCAAATACCAGGTGTTCTGGAAGCCTGCTGGCCAGATCTCCTGGGGGTCAAAGGCATCAATCTCTCAGGAACAACTTGTAATGAACACTACTCAGAGCACAATGTATTTCACACTACAAGCGAGAGAGGGGGCGGGGGGGAGAGAGAGAGAGAGAGAGAGAGAGAGAGAGAGAGAGAGAGAGAGAGAGAGAGAGAGAGAGAGAGAGAGAGAGAGAGAGAGAGAGAGAGAGAGAGAGAGAGAGAGAGAGAGAGAGAGAGACAGACAGAGAGAGAGAGAGAGAGAGAGACAGAGACAGAGACAGAGACAGAGACAGGGCTGTCCGCGATCAAGTATTCACCGAGTTGCTATAGTTCTCGACTTTTAGAGACTTACTACTCACCTCTCTATTTGCTGTCAGTCATAAACATATTAGACGTACACTTCTGACTGTCTGTAACGACCAATGTTTTGGGAAAGCAATGCAAGTTAAAGCAATTCCAAAGACTTCAGAGAAAAAAAAACAAACAAACTGTCCAACTCTCTCTTTTCATTCTCTCAACAAATGGAAATGTCACTACGAACCACTAACGCTTGCCAAATTGATCCTGTAAACCTGGTTCCTGGACCGTGATAACCGGAGTCTCGTAATGGCCGGTGGCTGAAACCTGCAACATTTGTCCAAGAATGGTTGTTGATTTCAGCTTTTAGAATCTCACATGAGCATTGCACACTGCGGTTTAGGGTGGTGGACCACGATCCTGGCCGAGGCAGATTGATCTATCTTTTATGTCTGTCTGTATCTTTTCACTATTTCTCCTCTGACCTCTCCCCTCTCCCCACTCCCCATGTGCACTACACCCCCCCCCCCCCGACAATACATCTTCTCGGTACCTCTAAAGTGGCAATGAAAGCAAAACCTTTGCCAGGGTATGGCCTGCAATGACCGACTCAGCAGGAGGTATCGTGGGATCGACAGATAATGCTCTCAAGCAGATGGTAAATTGTTTCACCCCATTAATGAAAGATGGCATGCCCGAGGATAGAACGCTTTGCTTTAAGGTTCGGGGATTTCTGATCCCACACGGATTTACGCTCAACAATTACGGCACAAGCTGCTCTTGCATGTGCTCGTGTGCTGTCAACTAATGTTATGAGAACATACAGCATTTGAGTTGACCTGTTTGGTATTCCCATCTGAGCACTTCACTCACGATGCGTCTTGCATCCTTGGTTCAAATCCCAAATGCTGCATTCATTTGTTCAACGTCTACCAAAGTCCTTGCAAATCATGTGAAATTAAAATGACATCTCATAATATATTTGTCCTATCTGAAAATCGATCCACAAGCATCTGCAAAAGAGCAAAACGAACAAATGGCAAATTCACAACAGGATTATTTATTTGTATGCTGCCTGCCGCTGCTTGGCTGCATCATTTTCGGGGTCGCGGCTGTGCCACTGATGTAGTGCCCCCTGTTACCAATAAGCTGGTACTCATTTTGCTCAATCTTGGGAGGATGACGGGCTGAGTCAACCCACCTGGTGTTAATTCAACAGATAAAAAAGGGCTTTAACTCAAGACCCTAAGATCTTAAGCCAGCCATCTTAACCGTTAAGCCAACACCAAGCTAGGAATAGGATGATCCTTACACCAGCTTACCTTGATGGTTCTGATCGAGACATTGAATGAACGGATCTCCATTTCGAACATTTTGTCGTCTGAATCTCCTGCAAGAAAAGTTATATATTTTCAGACACTTATCAGCTTTTTAAACCACAAAGTTAATCGTTAATTTTTTTTTTTGAGATTGAACTGCTTTCAAAGCTGTTCAAGCTTTGATCTGTTATCTGAAGCACCACTCTCGTGACATCCTCTTCTCTTGCTTCCCGATCCCCACCTCCCCCAGGCTCCCCCCACCCCTCCCCCCCACATAACCTACTCTCTGTCATATTATTTCTTTCTGATATAATCGGTTCCTTTTGATGACTCCAATGTAGTGTTTAGTCTTTCGTTTGAACATGTCTCACCTTCGAGAAAAGGACTGGTACGTTGAACAAGCCATCCCATCCCAGGCACAGTAAGGGTCTCTAGCCAAGCAGCACTCTGCACACTCGTTTCCATAACGTGCACACTCGCTCACTGCCACGCGAGCCACACCCAACGTTGAACCCACAAACAGTTGGCCCTACAGGTGGACGGGGAGAGGGGGCATCCCAAGGTATGTAAGTTCAAGTTATGACCCAAACAGGCTCTGTATCACCAGATGTTCCCACAATGCACTTCTCTCATTCCTACTGTACCCTTTTTCCCCCACTCAACTGTTGAAATTCTCATGATGCACAAAGCCTGGATCTACAAGTACCTCGTTGTTTATAAGATCGATTAATAAAAGATGAACAAACAAGATGGAATAGAAAATATAACAATACTACAAAGCATCTGAAAATGCAAATCCCGCCCGCTTTGTGTTCTGACTTCTTCTGTATGTTAAACGGTACCTTCGACCTTTTGACCAAATTCTTAATTCGAATTCTCCGTATTCTCATCACAAAGCCTTGTTAAAAATTTGATAACAAAGCTCAAATAATCATTCAAATTTCATGTCAATTGTATGAAAATTGACGATTTTATGTCATGTTGACCTTTTGACCTTTTGATCAAATTATTAATTTGTCTTCTCCATTTTCTGTTCATAAAGCTTTGTTGAAAATTTGATGACAAAAGCTGAAATGGGAACAAGTTGCGGCCCGGACAAACACACAGAAGTGATTGCAAAACCCTGTCTTCAGCTGTGGGGGGGGGAGGGGTGGTTTCGGTGGGGGGAGGGGGGGCTAACAAGATTGTAACATCCTTAAACTGTCAATGCTGCAAAAATATCGACTATAAATGTACGAGGTGTGTGAGTGTGTGTGTGTGTGTGTGTGTGTGTGTGTGTGTGTGTGTGTGTGTGTGTGTGTGTGTGTGTGTGTGTGTGTCGCACGTGAGATGCTTTTTGTGTCTATTAATTACATCCTATTGGAATGTACCTTTTGACCCTTTAGATTGCCGAGACCCCCTTCGATCTTTGAAGACCCTTTAAGACCTCCAGAACCATTAAGACCACAAAGACCCCGAAAGACTTCATTATTATTATTCAGGTTCCAAGGCTTTCAGGCTGGAAAACCTATTGTTTTGTTCAGATGAGCAAAAACGCCCAAGGCTATGAAGACCAATGAAAATTTGATCCAACGGACCAATGGGACCCCCGAGTATATATAAAGCTCCATCATATTAAAAGAACTCGAGAGTTCATAGAACACCTTACCCCATGCAGTCTTGAGAAAAAGGACATGGGCGTGGTCTATGAGCGGTAAATTTGATTGGTTGAGACAATGTAAAATGCTGCAATATTTTTTCCACGTACTGCTAAACGGAAAGTTTTTATAAGTGCCAAAAAGGTGATTTGTGTTCTGCAGTGTTAAGGTATGTAATTAAATTTAAATAGAACAAGTCTGGAGACAGTGATGGTTCACGAGCAATGTGCATGGTTCGCCTTTTTTATTTTTTGACCTTCGAGGGGATGCCACGGGCAAACTGGCGGGAATTGGGAAAAGCGTAAATGATGAAAGTTGTAGTAATCGAAGAGCACGACTTGCATACCAACTTTCATTCAAAACGGTTGAAAACCCCTAGGAGCTCGATACCCAATTTATTGATTTTTTTGACATTTTCTAAGTTCGTGACCTTGTGACGAAAATGAAAACTCAAGCTCCGTGGGGCTATGCAGGTGCCATTGGGCTAACCAAATACCGAAACCCCTGCCAGAGTTGACAAACCCCCTCGGAGAAGATGGAACTTGAAACCGGCTACCCCCTAAAAACACATATGGGCGGACCACGCCCATTCTCCGGAAAACACAACTCGATCATGATATAAACCTCGCACCCTAATTTTATCAAGATCGGATCAGAACCCACGGAGCTATGCTCGGGACAGACAGACACAGACACACACCCATAACGAATATAGTGGTCACTTACTGGCTCGTGAACCAATAAAGATTTTAAAGTTGTAGAAAAATCCTTCTTTTTTTTTTTTTAGAAGTTTACTGCTGTTGAGGCAGCATCTTTTACACCACCCTATGTAACATGTTACATGAGTTATTCGTGCCTGTTGTTTGTATCCTCTGTAACATCCTTAAAAACAGTATGTTTCCTGTTTTGGAATGATTTTCAATTCTGTTTGACTGCCAGGCAGACGAAATTGTATTTATCTTACTCTTACTCTGTGCATGAGCGATCGGGACGAGATTCCGTAAATTTGCCAAATTCAGAGCCAAAGTACCGCTAAACTGCAGGTTCCTGTTCCAATTCATGTTTTGATTCATGTTCAAAATACAACATTCAATTGAAATTAAGTTGTTCCTCGATCATAAACTGACGTCTGGAGACAGACAGACAGACAAAGTGAACCGATTGCTTAACCCCGCTTTTCACTTCGCACGCACAGGGTAAGGAGCAAGAAAAAAAACAAACAAACAAGAATTGTGTCGATAGGAATGTGCAGGAGAAACAAAGAAAGCTGCAATAGTTATAAAAGAACACAAAGAGTGATGGAAAACTTGCATCTTTTGAAATGGAGGGTTCATTGGTTCATGCGATAGAAGGCTTACCCTTTTAACAGATATTTTCATTGTGGTGATGGGCATGGGAGTCTGAAACAAACACACAAACACCAAGCGTTTGAAAATCGGTCGATTCCAAAATGAATGCAAAACAGATTGTGTGGTGTTCTCAAAAACAAGATGGCAAATCATAAAAGTTTTCTCATGGACTGCTTGAATAGGGGGAAACTTGCCAATGATGGGAAGGTCCCAAAGATGGAGTATGGCAATTTTCCTTTCACGATCATTGCAATTGGAAGGAATTTTTAAAAAATTACTTCCAATAGATTCTTTTCTTTCTCTTCGTATGCAGCAAATGGCTGCTGGTAGCATCATTTCCTCGGGGTGTGGCTGTGCCCCTGATGCAGTTCCCCCTATAGGTTAGAACAGGAATTTGTAATATATTCATCGTGCCGGCGATAGCTCGCTTACTCTTCGCGAACGACACACACCGTGGGATCTTTGATGCATGTGGAACACCAGGGTGACAGTTTATAGTTGGGTTGCGATTCAAACCCAGGCTAGAGAGCAGGGAGGTGGGTGTGCATACCTCTAGTCCAGGCTATCCTGCTAAGCCACTCAATAAGCCGGGAACGTCTCATGTCGAATACTTTAAAAATCTCTTCCAATTGCAGCGATTTTGTTTTAAGGAAAAATTACAATTGTCTCGTCTTGCATGCCGTCACAGTTGGGCAACCTTCCCCACGGACGTCTGAAATTCCAAAAGTTCCAGGCTTTTGCCACGAGATTTGATTCGATGACGTAATAGCAAGAGCTGCACATTATGATGTCACACACAATTTACTGTTATAAAAAGAGGCACACATGAAGATTTCATTGGAAAAGTCAAACAGTTATGCAATATAAAGTCGCACGGTGACACAATTCGAGGAGTCGCGGAGAAATGAGTTGGAAGACTCGCGGCGCGTGATAACGCAACAGGATGAGCACCGTTTAGCGATTCAATAGAAGTAGCACAACATGTTAAAGAACTATGAAGAGTCACATGATGAGATGTGAAGACTTACATGTGTGCTGTCCTAAATGATGATGCATTTTTGTTATCGCCCAGTTGTTTCCCGGTGGATTTGGTCAGACTGATGATCAAGAGACTCGAGTTTGGGAACAAGGCAGGGAATGTCAGCGTTGGCCAAGAGCGGGATGCGTTGCTGTTTAAACAATTCTATCCAAACATTAAATTTTGTTTGACATCCCACAATTTTGTTTGGTTATCTTCTGTACTGTGGTCAGGTTTTCTTCTCGATTTCCACTCCGTCCATCTGATAGTGATTTTGTATTTTCTAGAACATCTAAGCATGCAACCATTTATCCTCCACCTGGTCAGGGGTTGCGGAAGGGTGGTGTGACCATTGAAATGACGGGCTGGGATGAAGACAGAGAAGAGGAGGACTCGGGAAGAAATCACAGCATCTGATTACCTTGAATATCTGCATTTCTTCGAGTATAATGGCCTCAGGTTCCCCAGACTCCATCTGATTGATGGAAACCACCTTGAGAACCTTTCCACAGTCTGCAAGCAACATGCAAAGGTCCATGTTAAGTGCTGTATTACAAGTGATGTAACATTCCTTTACGGTCATGTTTTGAAAAGTCTTTTAAGGCTGTCACTATTTCCACCTCGAGCTACGTGGTTGCGTAATTATTAGTTTTTTTTGCTTGGGATGTAAAGGTCAACGACAAGAAGCAACAACCAACAATGTGCTGTATTGGGATGGGAAGGTCTTCAACAACCATCGAGCAAGCATCACGCCAGAGCTTACATATAAACAGCTGGTGAATTGCAACATTTCGAGCAAGTTTCATATATACAGTCTGACAGCCATTGCAATAACAGAGGACGATATCATCGCCCGACTCCCATAAGGTGTTCGAAATAAATCTTAATTTCTGAAAGTAAGAAAACCATGATAAATTGTGTGAATTGGTCGGCAATGGCGTGAGAACACATGCATTTGATTGGGCCAAACACATTGCATGCAGCCCAGTGCGTACACTGCAGGGCGATTGAATACATGTGTATTTATTTCCCAACATGCCTTGTGCCATTTCCCACACGCTAGTCACGCGCCGTCCTGAGTTTGGAATCCCGCACCGCTTTCTCCCTACATTTTACATGGCGCAAGGGCCTACTCGAGTCCCCGGACACGGGCCAATACGCGGGCTATCTACACAAATACGAGCAGAGAGCCAAGCTTCGACTCCAGAGAAAGTACCGGATCGTGCCAACTGCGTTATCCCTGCGTCCCTAGACCCCGAAAGTAGCAACATCTGGAGTTGTGCCACCAACGCCATTTCCCCGTGGGACAATTTCCCCTCGATATCTTTTTTTTTTTCCTCCTTTATCGCTCTATTTATGATAAGACTATAAGAAAGAAAAATATTTCAGCCCTGCCGGTGATAAAATACCCATTAAAACACCGTGCCCGCAGTTTAACCAACAGCGCAGAAGAGATTGTAAAAAGGTTTTTGAAAAATGACCCGAGCAAAGAGAAAACATAGAAAGTGAAAACTGTTGATGCCGATGTTGAATCGGCCGATTATATCGTCATCAAAATTTGGAGATTAAGTAACTTGGGCCTGTGCTTTCAAACAGCGGTCTCAGGCTCACGGAGGTAGTTTTCACTTACTTTACTTGGAAGGCGAACACATGGGGAGGTATGTGTATTTTTACAGCACTTTCACATGAATGGCAAATTCGGTCGACAAATCCACAAAGTACAGTAATATATATATATATATATATATATATATATATATATATATATATATATATATATATATATATATATATATATATATATATATATATATGAGATTTGAACTGTTGGAGAGTGTAAGGCAGGAAAATGGAATTTGGCCTGGGTACGAACACACAATTGCTTACCGTTTTTGAAATGTAGCACAAGAAGATTAAAAAAAGGACAGCCGGCTTAACCTCACTTCGAAAAGTATGGCATACTCCGTGATGTATGTATGGCAACACCAGGTTGACACTTAGTTGTCTAGTCATATTCCTTTGGGAATGAAACTCAGACGAGACAGCTCAGGGACGAATTTGCTACTTCTGAGCTATCCTGGGAATTCAATTAATTTGTTCAAAAAATTTAGCACAGTGTGGTCCATATGACTTGTTACCATCATGTACATCTTTTAACCCGTTTAAATTTATAAATATAAATAAATAAGTATATATATATATATATATATATATATATATATATCAATATTAAAATAATGCACGTGCATGCACAGACACACCCACGCACACACGTACACACTTACGGTACTTAGTTATTCACAACACAACTATCAAGAGACAGAACAAACTGACAAGAGACTGTTACTTGTCAGCAGGTGGTAGAAAGCAGTATGGATACCTTACATGTTCCTAAATTTAACAATATTGATATCATTCCGTGTGATGGGTCATCTGACGATTGATTTGCGTTAAAATTAATACTTTTCCAATTGTTTTGAGCATCACTCATGTTTGAACATCGAGCCCCCAATTGACCTGTTCCAAGGAAGATGACATCGTACACTCCATCCGCAGCCTCCACAAGGTCCACAGTGAAGCTTGTGAAGCGACACTCCGGAGGCCCGGCGCTGTGCCACACGGGAGCACCGTGGGACGGTAAAACGGCGCGTGCCATGAGTGGATGCACACGGGCAAAGTGCAAGACGGCATCGGGGTAAGATCGGGTGCCACGGAGTTGGGCACCCGGCCAACTGGTGATCCTGCTCGGACACTGTAACACACAGGCATCCAAGATGATCTCAGTGGGAATAATGGCAGAGTGAAGGTGGGAGGTATTGCGTGCAGTGATGTTGATGTTGGTGGGCAGGATCGAGGAAAGTTGGTGTTGTTTCACTCACAAATCCAGGGCGTGGGTAGGGGACCTTTTCTTGACGTGATGCGCCCATGTGTCGATAGCCGGCATACTGCTGGGCATACGGCCCGCTAAATGCATCGCGCACATCCACCATGCGGTATACGCACACGGCAAAGCCATGGAACACGTGGCTGAGAATGGGGAAGGGTTGAATGAGGCACCCGTTGGATTGGTTTCATGGGGAATAACGGAGATTTGCTTTGAACATATTATGTTACTATTGCTTTCTTTCCATTCATTTTGTAAGGGTCGTGGCGGAGTGGAACACATTTTACAACAAAGGCGTTTTCGGGCATGATGGATGTTGTGGATTAAGGAGTGAAGGTCGTGGATCCGAGATGAAGGCCTGAGATATTTTCTCTGAGCAGTGTGCTGTGTCCCGCTGAGATTCCCTGCCGACTGTTGTTCCTTTCCGAGACCGAAACTCCCAAAATCTTAATATCATGATAAACAAGTTGGGTCACCAAATTAATATCGGATTACTTAGGCTTGAAACATCAAGAATATTGTTATTTAGAACTAGAGCAAATATTAACTCGAGAGTGCAACACGGCAATGATGGGCCAAATGGCGTCATTTCCTTGCACGAGACCGTGTGACCACTTCTTACACTCAGTGTAGTCCCGCGAAGACTGAGGACCCTTTGTATGTTAATTTCCATTCTGCATACTGAAGATGTATCTTCAAACGCAAGCACAATCCAAGGTCTGCCCCTCTCCTCGCCAAATGATGCTTGATCACTCAAAGCACCGTTATTTCATGTTTTGACAATGGAATTAATTGGTCATTGCAGCATGATGTTGATGAATAGAGGAATTAGGAAGAGATGGGATCCACTGTGAACATTTGAACACACTACTTGATCTCAAAGGTTGTATCTTGAAGCTTAAAATCCTGCAAGGTCTTAACATCAATGGCACGCTCATTCTACAGATCTGTCAACGCCTGCGCACACGGTGTGAGACTCACAAATCAAATCCTTTTCTCATGCTCTCAAACAGACCAACGATTATCTGCCCTTTTAAAGCAAAAGTCAGGAAGAAAACATATTGTTGATGAACCTGTTGTAAAATTGTTGGGCAATCTCACTAATGGTGCCAACAACTCTGTGGCACAACCATCAAAGCAGTCATTCAAGAGCCACGTTCATCGGAAAACCTCACAAAGGTCAGGATCACAATAAGCTATGTATTAGAGAAACAACATCAATACAGATCACCAAAAAAAATGAAGAAATAAGTCACATGACATGCTTGCACACGAAGATCTACAAATCCTACCTTACTGTGCTGAACAGGCCGTAGATGATCGGATTCTTTTCATCACGTTCCGAAAGCACGAATACGTCAACTGAGAAAGGAGAAATGGTATGGTAAGCACATGATTGAGATTGACGTAAGCCATAACAGTGTGCTCAGCCCAAACAGGGACAATACTTCAACATCAACAACTGGAGAGTTCATAGAACACGATACTGCACACGGTGTTCAGGTATATACTTCAATTTTAATAAAATAATGATTCCAAAGACCGTGAAAAAATAATATAAAGAAGTATATAGTTCAATATACACTGTAATAAGACGATGGTGAGTCGCAGTTCAGGAGATGGAGGCTTTATTGATCCCCATAGAAAGCAGCTTCAATCGGCATCGTACATAGCCATATCGGCGGCCTCTTCTTCACCCCAATACTGCACCCTCCCACATCCCACGCCCACTTCTCGTGGCTGCGCTGGACAGCTCCTATTGCATACATCACCCTTTAGAACATGTCCAAGTACTACAAAACTGGTTCTTGGAAGTATTATGAAGGCGATTTGTGTTCTACAGTGTTCAAGTATAAAATTCAACTCAAAGGTTTAAAGAGGTTTAGAAGCATATAAATAAATTAATTCTGGGTTTTACCACCATTTTACCCAGTGCTTATTACATCCCCCTCTCCAACACGTTACATTAGTTATTCGTACCTGTTGTTTGTGTCCTTTATAACGTCATTAAGAACAGTAAGTTTCCTGTTTGCAATGATTTATAATTTTGTTTAACTGCCAAACAGGCAGACAGAGTAAAAAGAAAAAAAATTATCTCACTCCTCTCTGCGCATGTGCGATCAGGACAAATTCAGTCAAAGTATGGTTATATGACAAACATGTCTTCCAATTCGTGTTCAAAAGATAACATTCAATTTATATAAGTTGTTCCTCGATCATAAACTGACGATCATAAACTGATCAGATGGACAAATGAACAGACGGACATGAACCAATTGCTTAACCACACTTTTCGCTTCCCGTGCACGGGGTAATAACAACAGTGTAGACGTTTGACAAAAATGTCTCATAAAGCCTTCGTCTATGTGCGTCTTTCAAAATGACAATCTGCCCCAGAATGCTCGGCACGCATGCACAGAAATCCCTAACAACAGTGGTCATTGGGACAGGGAATGTATATCGTGTGTGACAAAATAGGATTGTTACCTAAAATGGCTCACAAAGATTCTAAAATAAGTTGAAAATACTTGGAAAGTATCTTAGAGAAATGGCAATGCCTCTGCAGAACAAAATATTTGGAGAACTTTCTGATCAACTTGCCTAAAAAGTTGATATCTTGCATTCTGTAATGCAAAACTCCCGAGGATGTGGATCCATGCAAGATATGTGGATAGGTTGTGAACGTGCGCATGCGACCCGACATGCCAGATCATCACTGTCAGTGGGTGGACTTTGAACTTTGCGGGATTATTTTGTGTGAGCATGGCAGGCTTGGTGATTTATTGAATGGATAGCTGCAAGGGCCGATGACGTCATTACCAACATTCAGGTAAACTTCCCAGAGGCAGACATCGTATCTGGTTTGGGTGCTTCCCAACACTGATGAAATCAAGGTCATATCTGGGGATTGTGAATGCACAGGGTAAGTTTAAAATGATGACATTTACTATTACTCATGTTTGTGAGGACGGGGGTGGATCTGGTGTGAATGGAAGCTGCATGGGCTGTGAGTGCCGTTATAAATATATATTTACTGTTTGTTTCCAGGGCGACAAGAGGAATTATACTTGATTTTTGCATCTATTGGTAAAAGGAGAAGTGTTCGTCCATGTGTGTGTGTGTGTGTGCGTGTGTGTGTGTGTGTGTGTGTGTGTGCGTGTGTGTGTGTGTGTGTGTGTGTGTGTGTGTGTGTGTGTGTGTGTGTGTGTGTGTGTGTGTGTGTGTGTGTGTGTGTGTTTGTGCGTGCGTTATATTTACTGCCATCACTTGCTTATACTAACAGGAACTGGGATGAACTAGACACCTCCCATCCACGGATATTTCTCATATTTCCTCTATCGCCGTGAGTCCAATTTGCATTAAGGAACAGAGCAGTTAAGCATTTTGAAATTGTCACCCTTTCATCTAAATGCTAAAAATTATGTTTAAAAGACGATTTAAATTACACCACGACCCTGACATTCGCGAGGGATACGTTCCGGGAAAACCCCATGAACGTTGAAACCGCGAATGTGGGGGCATTGTTTCAATGGGAAAGGGGGAGATAGGTTCCAGGGATTTCCCAACCCACCAAAAATCCATGAATGTTGGGGAAAATCTCATGAAAATGCTGGAAAATGCTGTGGAAATCGACGACAATCTGCGAATGTCAGGGTAAAATGTGCGAGTGTTTTGTCATTGTTGCATTACGATGAGTAGTCTGCACATTGTTTGTATGGGATTTTTACAGGAGATGCTGTATTTGGTAGCTGATAATAGATGTTGTGAGCAATGTCATTGTGTAATTAGTCCGTATGTAGATTCCTGCTAATTACACTAATAGATATGCTGAACATTTCCATTCTTTAACTCACAGGACTTGACGCCTTTCCTATCTGCAGGCAGATTATGCTGAGCGTTTTTAAAATGTTAACAGCTCAGATGGTGCTGTTTGTAGCAAGATGGTGATTGACACAAAGATGTGCTGAATGCTTCCATTGTGTAATGTCCATATGTGGCGACCTGGTAATTACTGGATACATCAATAAATGCTGTTAGTGTTTTCATTCCGTAAGTAACTCACGGGGAATGACGTATTAAATTGGTGAGACATCCCGCGAAACTACAATACAGAACGTACAGACCATGATCAGGAAGCAGGTCATGTTCGTGGCTCATGGAAGATTTTTTTTTGCATACGTACAGTATTGTACAGTACATACATCCAGCTGCTTTGTGCATGGCTCATGGAAGATATATTTTAGAACTGTTATGCTCGTGGCTCGTGAAAAAAAAAAATCGCCACGAAAACAGCGAATACGTAAGTAGGAGCGTTTCCTGCGAATGTAGGAGCGTGTCACAAATTATAATCAACTGCGAATATGCGGAACCCGCGAATATGCGGAACCCACGAATACATGGAACCGCAAATGTCAGGGTCTGGGTGTACACATTTTGCATAGTGACAGCAGGTTAAAAGTTCCCAGCGAGCAGAACCGAGTCACTCAAAACGCATACATAGCACATGCACAAAAGGCCTCGTTAGCATTCATACATTTAGAAAGTCGAGTATTGATAAGCTCTTTGATTAATTGATGGCTCCTCTGTGATGATGTTAACATTTTTCCCAAAACAAGGATCATCTGATGTAGAATTTATTATACTTTAATTTAAAAACTTTTTGGGTTAAAGGAATGAAATTCAGACTCACAAGAGAGCCAGAGTCGTCTTATGAGTGCTTTATCCAGTAAGTGTAAAATCAAAGTCAAATGATGAAATAATGAACTCAAATGAAAGCCAAAGGCATGTGGATTCCCCAACATTTATATGTAATAAAGCAATTTATTATCCTGTAAATTTTACAAATACAATCAAATTCATTGTGGCTCCAAAAAAAACAAAGCCATTGACTTTGAACAAACGCGCTTTACAAACTATTCTGCCAGAAAACTAAATGATTGATGGACCGAAGCATCCAGGATGAAACATGGTCCAAAAGTGTGTCGTTGATTTATGGTGAATCAAAACAAGCATTGGGCCTACTGCCTTTGCAAGTTGATTTGCTCAGCTTTTAGGTATTGAATGTAATTATGGCACAAGTTAAGGAAGTTCCATTATCAGTTAAGGAAGAAGGACGTTGAGACCCGTCTGACAGCACCGGTCGTTGGTCGACGTTAAATATCCCAAGGTGTCCAACGATTTACAAATGCCTGCACTTTCAGTCGATGTATTGGCGAGCGTCCAGGATTAGTTCTAGCGTTGAAACGTTTCTCGACTTCTTGTGAATGCCCCAAACACTCTGTCAAGATTACCGGCCTCCATTAATATGATTGTTATTATTATTTTACACATATACCCTCCAACGTTGCACTTTTGGCCATTTTTAAACAGGGAAACAGCGACTGTTTAGTTCAACATATTTTGGGTAATCACACTCATAATGGCTTTCTTTCTTGCAGCAGTGAGGATAACCATGAATGGTGAACTAAGACCATGATGATGTTTGGCAGGTGTTTTTTTTTTTTTCTTCTTCTTCTCTTTTTACCATTTATCTTTCACTGACCATATTCTATGATTTGAGGCCAATATTAAAGTTCCAAGCCCGTCTGTCTCAGTACTTCGACATCTGAAATAAAGCCAACTTCTGAAGACTGATGTATAATGTTTCCACATGATGATCCACCTTGAATTCATGTCAATCATGTCTCTCACCCACAATTGGATGGAACGACCAATTGGCTCGCAGCTAATCAATTATCGCTAGCTGTGTTTGTAGGTCCACTTCCAGCAATTCTACCTCATTCAGAACATGAGGATATTACACAGTGAAGACTATGAGCACTTTTTTTTTTAAACTGGCTGCTTGAAGTAGGAAATGTTTATTTTCCATTTGCGAATCACACTGCTAATATTGAAGTTCTTATAGATTCCAACAAACTGGAGGACCTGTTTCCCTCATGACCCAAGTGCAGACGCAGAGCATGTGCAGAAGTGGTGCTGCACGACTCAAAAAAAAAATGAGCATTCACATACTATAAACAGCCTCGGTTTGCAACAATTACCAAGTCCATGAGCAACTTGCTTCAGTGTCAATTGCGTTGTTTCTGATGATCCACAAGAAGCTGCTGCATATCCAGTGGAGTTTCTGAACAGCATCATTCATCTGGATTGCCCCTCCACAACCTTGAGCTCAAAGAATGGGGAAACTATTATCCTGTTGCTAAATTTGAATCCAAAGGAAAGACAATGTAATGGCACGAGACTTCATGGTTCGAGAAATTCTGCCTCATCTCATCAAAGTGAAGATCCTTTCAAGCCAACTCAGAGGAACAATTGCACAAATTCCAAGTGTTGTGTCGACACCATTTGATACGAGCTTTCCATTCACTTTCAAAGAATGCAATTTCCAGTAAGGCTTGCCGATTGTTTGACCATCAAAAATGCACAAGGCCAATCCTGAGAGTGCATGGGGTTGGATCTCCCTCAGCACGTTTTTCGTCATGGCCAACATCAAGTTGCGTTACCCCGTGCAATGTCTTTGAGGGGGATTAAAGTCCTGATTCCAGATGGTAAAAAAAACAAGAAAATTTGTCTACACAGAAATATTCGTTTGAAAAAATAAAAAAAGAGCCTTTTTGAATATAATCGAAACAGATATTTTTTTAAAGATCCTACCGGCACAATTTTCTTTGATCTGGAGTTTCCCTTTTTTCCATTTTTGCACTCACCCTAATCATCATGCCTCCACAACTGTCACTCATTTTAAAATAATATATACAATGAAGGAGTGTGAATGAGAAAGCTATGGTATGGCCTTACCTATTTAGCAGTTCATTGGAGGCTCATGGAGGAGCTACAACACAGAATGGACTAGGATGTAGCAAAATAAAATAGAATGCCACTCGGTGGAGTGCGTGCCAACGCCAGGCTGAACAGTTTACAGTTTGGATCCCACTGATGGGCCAGATTTGAATCTGGATCAAAGCCAAAATCTAATCGGTTTTGCTGTCCACCAAGTTTCTAATTAGCTTAATCTAATCCAACCTGTCCACCAAGTTTCCTCCGAATCCATCCGTAACATTTTGAGATATCGTGCTTTATATAGTTTTTGGCTCCATCACTCAATAGTGAAAGATCACTATAAAATTCCAGCATCTGGATCCGGAACTTGATCTTCACCAAAATCGAATCAATTCGTCCTCGTCACACGCTCAACCAGTCCACCGGATTTCGTCCGAATCCATCCATAACTTTTTGAAATATCCTGCTCACAGACAGACAAACAGACCAATAGACAGACAGACAAACAAACAGGGATGAAAACACAACCTACGTCAACCTTCGGTGGCAGAAGTAAAGAACAGTATAAATAGGGTGAGCGGGAGGGGGGTAAACCAACAGCGGTGTTGAGAGAAAAAAAATAGAGGGAGAATAGAGAGATCAGGGACATGGGGAAAAATGAGAGCCAGGGGAGAACAAGATAGATAGAGACACACATTCTGAATCACAGAAGTGGAAGGAAAACTGGAAACCCAGAAAGAAGTTGGCTTGGAGAACGTTAATGGGGGTAAAAAGGATCATGGTTGTGGATGGGGCATGACCTGAGATGATGGTTAACAGCATTCCAATAATATTTCAAAATTCACCAAACTACTTTTTGTTGTGAGATTTATCTTGGTGGCGTCCATGCCTCCCTATATGTAAATAAAATAATTATTTCCCATTTCCCCTACATACATAAACGACATGCATAAAGTACACCATTAAAAAACCGAACATGTAGCATTGATAAAGTATTTGCTGAAGGATTGCTCCAACATTCATTACAAGTGATTTTTGGCACGAGGGATGTGCAGAACACCTGATTGCAAGTTTCCACATAATGTAATTTCCTCACGCAATCATCATTCAGCATGTGCAACTCATGCACCCTTAGGCTTTTCGAGGTGACGCGAGGCATTCTGAGCAAATTCAAAACAGTCTTTCCGAGACACCAGCGTGTGGATCATCCAAACACACTGATTACATTATTTAACAATCAATTACTATGCCATGTCTGCCAGAAAATGAGAGAAATCAAATTGTTGGACAAGCAGGGTCTTCCATTGGCCATGTTACACGGCACTTTAACGTGAGGGGAGGAACTTTATGACCTCAGAAGATGCTATCAAGCCACTGGATCAACAAGAGATGAGGCAAGAAGTGGACATCACAGGATAACGACTGCCTCACAGTAATGATACATTTGCACGACCCATCTATGCAATCGTTTTCAAACTGGTCAGATATAATTCTTTGAGCAGGTAACACATCTCAAACCCCCACCTTCTAATAACCCCCTAGTAACATATATGTGGATGAGTCCCAGTTTCAGATGTTTTTTTTAATTTGTATACATTGTCGAGGCTCGTATGAGAGCTAACACAACGCACAGTAAGGGGGGGGGGAGCATGAGACAAGAGGGGCGGGAGAGAGAAAGACAAAAGAGTGGGGAACAGAGATATTAGGAGATCTGTGGAAGGGAGAGGGATGGGGCGGGGAACACAGAGGATACAAAATGGACACTACAGGGACTTTCAGGAAGGAAAGCAGGGAATTTGAAGGAGGTGGGTTTGGGATGGATTCACGGGGGTAGAAAAGATCGAGGATTTGGATGGGGGATGATAAGAGGTGGTGGTGAAGAGCTGTTTAGAAGGCCTGGAGCGAAGGATGGGATTGAAGAGAGTGTGGGAGTTTATTCCAAAGGCGGGAAAAAAGAGGAATGATTGAGTGAAGGTGAGCGGTGATTCGTGATTTTGGTAGTTTTACCAGAAGGGGTTTCTGGCGGACCTTGAGCGCCCTGTGGAAATATGGGGGGAGGGACATATCGTAGACAGAGCAGGGGGGCAAGACCGGAGAGGAGACTGTAGAAGACAGAAAGACCACCGACCTGCCTGCGGTGAGAGAGTGAGAGACCCAAAGACTCAGCCTCATCGTGGGAGATGTCAATGATCCTAAATGCCTTGGTTTCCACAGTGTGAAGCTGAGAAAGGTGAGAGGCAGGAGCACCAGCCCAGAGCGGAGAGCAGTACTCCATCAGGTTGCATACGAAAGCTTTGTATGTGGTCAGGAGCTCAGGTGGGCTGAGGAAGGAGTTTGCACGACAGAGGATCCTCAGTCGGCGACTGGCTTTGGCGGCCGGATTGGAAATATGACTTTCCCAGGAAAGACCATGGCAGATAGTGAGACCCAGAAGCTTGAAAGAAAGGACTTCTTTCAGAGAATTGTTGAGAAAGTAGATTTGGGGCGGGGGGGGTTCTAAACGGTCCTTTCGGAGAGACATGGTGAGAGTGTGAGATTTGTCTGGATTTAAAGACATGTTCCACGTGTTGGACCAGTTTGTGATTTTATCCAGATCTGCAGAGAGCAAAGAAGCTGCTGCTTGCCGGTCTGAGGGATGACAGATGGTACGGCAGAGGGTGGAGTCGTCAGCAAAGATATAAACAGGATTTTCCAGAGAGTCAGAGAGATCATTGATGAAAACTAGGTTGATACAATTATTTATTTTATTATTATTAGATACAAGTACTTATTTTCTTAACTAGGTGTGTATGAACTCTCATTTTCATCGATTGTTCATTTTTGGTGAATTTTAAAAATCTTTCCCACCTTGTGAGTGATTAATGCAGGATGGTCATAATTGTATTCAATGAACCATACGGTATTGAAAGAAGTAAAACTGAATGGCTCGACCACTGATTGTGCACTGACCACACACATTCCTCAGACTTGTTAAACTTGGTGAAAAGAAAATATCTAGACTCACCAAGCTCGTCAAAGTGTGTGTCAATGCCATCTGGGCCAGGTACGGAGCATACAAGGCGAGTCTTGGTAAATGTCGTCCACTTGTTCACCAGTACACGTTCACCTCCAGCGTCGTTCTGCACAACATGTGCAAAAGATACATGATTCATGCAGTCTATCTACGTGATAATTCAGAGGAGGATTCTGAATCTGATTTCAACTTCAGAAAAGAAATACGAGATAATTTTGCAAATATCATTGTGTTCAACATAAACATATATTTGATATTTGTGAAAAATATATTCGTTTTAACTTTCAAACTCATCTCTCTGCCCAAAAACCTGGTGTCTCCTTGTTAAGTCTGTCTCTGGAGTATGGTCCCACTCCATCCATTGCCTCGCTTCAAATGGCACCACAGCCGACACCGCTTGTGAGAAGGCCGAATGTCTCAATTCTGTGTTTGCTCCAGATATTGTCCCCAACCCCTCCGTCTTGGTACCTATCTTTCCCTGTCATGTCCAACTGCTCCTGGACTCTGCCTTTTGCACCTGAGAAGGTGGAGAAGGTTCTTTCAACCCTCGACTTTGACTCTGCTACTGGATCAGACAGCGACAGCTCATGTGTCCTAAAAAACCTGCTCTGCTGCTCTTGCAAGTCCTCTCTCTGCTCTTTTTACCCTATCATTTGCCCTCGGTCATCTTCCATCTGCTGGGATATCAGCACACATCACTGCATTACATGAACAAGGTGCAAAAACCGATTCCCTTAATTACATATCTATCTGCTTATTTCCAATCATCAGTAAGGTCAAGGAATCCATCATTGCCGTTGACATATAATCATTCCTTTTCGACAACAGCCTCATCTCAGATCATCAATTCCGATTCAGACCAGGTCACTCAACCTTGGACATGCTGCTTCGACTCTCCCAATAATGGTTGGAGGCCCTCAATGTCAGCCATGAGATCAGGGTCGTCTCTCTAGACATATCTCGAGCTTTTGATAGTCTGGTATCCTGCCTTGCTCTCCAAACTCTCTCCTATGGAATCCAAGGCCAACTTCACTCTCGAGTGACTCACCTCCTCCACTCTCATACCCATGTGGCTCTCAACAGAATCCTTGACTTCCTCTACTTTCATTGCCAAGTGCCTGGTGTTGGCTTAATGGTCAGGGTGCGGGGGGGGGGGGGGTCTTGGGATCCGAGGATCCTGAGGTCAAATCCCACTGAGCTGTTGAATTAATACCAGGTGGGGTTGACTCTGCTTGTCATCCTTCTGAGGTCGGCAAAATTGAGTGCCAGCATGCTGGTATTCTGTGTCGGAGTGGCGACCCGTCCAGGATTGTGTCCAATAGCCAAGGAGACTGCTTAGGCAGCATAAATGCTCTGCACAGAGTGTGGTCCCAATGGATGGATGGATGGATTGCCATGTGACTCTCAATGGAATCCTTTCATCTCCTCTTCTTGTCAAGGCTGGAGTGACCAAGGAAAGTGTTCTCCGCCAAGTTGTATTCCTAATATTCATCAACAATCTCTCTGACCCCGGAAAATCCTCTTTATCTATTTGCCGATGATTCCACCCTCTGCCTTGACATCCCTCATCCTTCAGATAGGCAGGCAGCAGCCTCTTCCCTCTATTCAGATCTTTACAAAATCACAAGCTACTCAAACAATAAACGACTTTCAAAATGATGTATGAATGCGAAATGAGGCCTTATGTGCATGCACATTGTGTGTGTTTACGCTGACTCAGGTATGCTTGTCGGGCACTTTTAACCTGCTGTTGCTAGCACAAAATCTGTTATTCAAATATGATTTTAAACATCATTTTTGGCATTCAGACAAAAGAGTGGCAATTTCCTCATGGTAAACATACTTGTTCTGTTTGTGAATGCAAATCAGACTCACGGAAATACTGTTTTGCAAATACGTAAAATATCAGTTGATGAGAGGAGTCGGGTTCGTACCATTTCTTGTTAATACAATTACCTTGATGTAGCTGTAGTTATAATAACACACACACACACACACACACACACACACACACACACACACACACACACACACACACACACACACACACACACACACACACACACACACACACACACACACACACACTTCTTTCACCAATAGATGCAAAAATCTAGAAAAACTTTTCTTGTGGCCCCAGAACCAAACAATATATATATATATATATATATATATATATATATATATATATATATATATATATATATATATATATATATATATATATATATATCGACTCCTTCCATGCTCTTCTTGCCGAAGAAGCTGCATAAAGCAACCAAGAAAGGCGACCAGGTTAAGCCCTTTGCTGTTTCAAACGATTCCCAGAGTTCCTCCACAGCTGTAAAAAGATTCATAAATAGTACACACGAGAATCCCAATGCTACACACCCCCTCAAATGGCAGACCGGCTTCATCGCTTATTGGCGAATCATCAGCAACAGTGCAGACAAATGCATACCAATGAGGTTCCCAAGCATGTACCATGTGCAAATGTCGAAGGCAGTCAGAACAGGCAGCACACCATGACAAATGTTCTGTACTTACCTTGGTAGCCTTTCTTGGTTGCTTTATGCATCTTCTTCGGTTAGAAGAGCATAGGGAGGAGTCGATTTATTTATATAATCCCAGCCATCTGCGTTTAATTGATTAGGTGAGAGCTCATTGGTTATTCCCTCCATTCACAGGTGAGAGATGTGGGTGCGTTTTTCTTTATTGTATATATATATATATATATATATATATATATATATATATATATATATATATATATATATATATATATATGTACAGTATATATATAAGGGTCCTCACAACTTACACAACTCTTATTTGTCCAAGTCTCCCTCTATTTTGTCCATCAACCCTGGTGTTGGTGTTTCCCCCCTCTCTTTATACTGTTGCTTTTGTTCTGTTGTGCCTTGATCCATTCTGTGTTATAGCTCTTCTACAAGCCTTGATTTTGTATACAAAAAATAAAATTGGTTCTAAATCAATTTTATTATCAGTCTATGAAGAATGCTTGTAATCATGAGAAAAAAAAAACATTTAAAAAACTTAAAACCTGTTGCCATCTCTTAAGGTTTGTTGCATAATTCATTTTATTAGCGCAAGACAGCTGGGTTTAGTAACCACTTCCATGTGTCTATTTTTTTTTTTTTTTTTTACCATTTGAGCTTCAGTGTGTCTGTCCAGGCCACAACGATTTTACCATGTGAACTTTTGTCATCAAATTTTAACAAACCTTTATTATGAGAATATGGAGAAGACTAATTAATATTTTTTTTACTGTTATTATTATTATTTTTTGCTGTTGTTTTCATCAAGTTTAGTTTGTGTAAAAGGTGGACGCGGATGCTACATTTTGAGATACATTCCAGTTAAAATTGTAATCACCACATTCATCATTTGCTTTAAGGCTCAATCATTTTGTATCTTTGGCCATCAATGATGTCACTAGCCATGCACACGGATACAGAAAGGAATTTGTCATTGACGAGGGATAGCATTTATGTCTGAAAATTTTAGAACTGCTGTACATTTTTGTCAGAGAATAAGTCGATATCATGGAAACAATACTTCACAGCAATACCTTGTTATAGTATAATTAACCCAAACAGCAATATATAACAAAATAATCTGAATAATTTTATTACCTCCACCACCAAAGTGGATGGAGGTTATGTTTTAACCCGTGTCTGTCTGTTTGTTTATTTGTGAACAGAATATTTCAAAAAGTTGTGGACGGAATCGGATGAAATTCAGTGGGAAGGTTTGGGTATGTGACAATGACGAAGTGATTCGATTCTGGTGAAAATCTGAATCCAGATCTGAGAATTTATAAAGTGATTCTTCACCGTTGAGTGATAGGGCTAAAACGATATATGACACAATATCTCAAAAAGTTATGGACGGATTTGGACGAAACTCGGTGGATGAGTTGGTTCGGTGACAAGAACAAGCCGATTCAATTTAAGTTGAGGTCCGAATCCAGATCCAGCCTATCAGTGGGATACAAAACGTAAACTAATCAGCCTAGCGAAGGTTTACGTTCTACCGAGTGGCCGTTTTAGTTTGTACAAGTTATTATTAGTCAGCTTTATCAGTTGACGGTACATTTCAAGCTCTCGTGATGTCATTGGAATTACCTGCATGAAAAGTTTAAGGGGTACAATGAAGTTCATTTCTTCAAGGTATGACTACAATTCTTAAAAGTTTACATTGGACTCCATCACAGACATGACAAAGACCTGCGAACCACCAGTTGTATGTGACAATCACCGTGACGTGACCTTCCTCCAGCTACGGAAGCAACTTCATTAAGGAGGATTTCGTGCAGAGCGTCTCGGCTTGCATTGGGACATTTCCCCTTCCGCACAGCTGCTCGGCCACTCATTTGGTATTACGTTTCAAATCACACGATCCTTATTGCAATAATACATGAAACAGATGTACAATGCAAGTGAACGCAAATCACTCTACGAATAGGCCACGGCGTATCATCTGGCCACGGATGGAAATCCATGTTTATTTTATACCGTGTGCCATGAACAAGCTACACAGGCAGCACACCGTGACAAATGTTCTGTTTAGAAATAAGTCAGACTGGTTTTCAACATCGAAGAGGGACCTCTAAAACGTGCAATGCACAGGACTTGAATGTTCACTGGAAGGAAATGAAAGAGGAAGAATGAAGGGAGGAAGTGAGGGAGTGTGAAATAGCTGTTTGAGGGAAACAGAAGCAGGTAAAAAATTTTTTATCTGCTGCCATGTTTTTAATCACAAGGGTTCCCTAGGTCGGAATGTTGGGGGAAAGATTCCACGATGCACAGAATTTGTTTTTGCTGATATTATTGTAACCTAAGGCTCATCATGGAGGTTGTACATAGATCACATGCAGGAAATCAACAGGGTACATTTCCCTAAATTACAGAACAAATAAGCAGAGAGAGAGCGGGATATAAGCAAGGTCAAGCGAGGTAGTTTGAATGTGGGATCACTGCGGGGTGGGGGAGGTGGGAGAGGAGTCAGAGTGGTTGCGATGATGCAGAGAAAGAGGTTGCAAGTGCTGTGTGTGCAGGACACCAGATGGAAAGGAGACAGGGTGAGGAGATTGGTGGGAGGATACAAGTTGTTACATGCGGGTGGGGATGGAAGTAGTAGCGGCGTGGGAATAATAGTATCGGAAGAGATCAGTAAGCAGGTAGTCAGAGTGGAAAGATGGGAGGGACAGATAGTTAGGGCATGGTTAGTTGTGCAGAGGCAAATCGTGTGTGTTATGTCGGTATCTGGACCAAAAAAACTGGAAGGACTGTGGTGGAGAAGCAGGAATTCAGGGACACACTGGAGTGGATGATGGCAATGGTTGAGCTGGAGGTGATGCTGGGCATTGCGGGTGACTTTAACATGCACGTAGGAGTAACGGAGCCTTGGGAAGAGGAATGTGTTGGTAAATTTGGGTGGGGAACAAGGAATAGAGAGGGACAAGAGCTGGTGGAGCTGGTGGCGAGAAATGGGATGGCCATAGCCGGTTCATTCTTTCAAAATCGGGGAAACCACAAGATTACCTATCGGAGTGGACAACATAGACCAGCGTTCGATTTGGTGGTGGTGATGAAGCAATAGTTGCGGATGGTTAAGGATTGCAAGGCCGTGGAAGGAGAGCATGTTACCACCCAGCACAAGCCTGTGGTGTTTGTGGTTCGGATGGAGAAAAGGAGAGAGGTTAAAAGCAGGGGTCGGAAGATTATTAGGTAGGGGAATTGTAGGGGAAACGCCGTCATAGAGTACATGGAAAGGACGAGGGCGAGGTATGATCAAATTTATGAAGAAGAAGAAGTTGGTGAAAATAAGGAGGTTTGGATGAGGATAGAGAATATCAAGGGGAGGAGGAGGCATCTGGATGTGCGTTTGCTGCAGCTGTATGGGCAGAAGAAGAAAGCAGCAAGAACAGCCGACAAGGTGAGGAATGATATGGAAGGGGAGGTGTACAACAAGTTGCAAGAGGAAGGTGGGAGGAAGATGATATATAAATTGGCTCGTGACGGGGATGAGGATGGTGAGGACATGAATCGGGGGGTGGGGTGGAGGTGATGATTAAGGATAGTGGCGGGAGACTAATGACTGAGAGGGGGGCAGTATTGAAGGTGTGGGAAGGATATTTCAAAGAGCTGTTGCACCAGGAAGGAAGCAATGGCCAACTGGAGCTGCCAAGTTATGTAGAGGGGAAAGTGAAGATGGTAGAGATCACAAAGGAGGAAGTGTGGACAGCATTGAAGAGGATGAAGAAGGGAAGAGCACCAGGCATTGATGAGGTTGCACAGAAATGATAATTGCAGCGGAAGAAGTCGGTGGTCAGTTGGACAAACACTTTTACTCCTTTTTATAGCGGCCCCAACTATTCCCACCTTATTATGGGGTTGTCCTGCAGATGTTATTGTCCCATCTGACACGAACTGATGAGCCAGTCTGAACATTCAAACCAAAGGTGGCAGGAGTTTGGAATTTGTTCAGGGTTCCGGCGATAACTCGCCAACTCTTCCAGAAAAGACAGTTGAATATCTAACATCCAACCACTTTTTTTTGCATACAAAGTCAAGGCTCATGGAAGAGCTTTGAGCCTGGTGTCCCAACTGTGTTAACTAAATGTTAGCACAGTTGGAACACCGAGCTTAATGTATATCCGAGGGACGGCACCATTCTGCCTGGAAAGTAAACATCCGACAGTTCATTTTGTCGGATCAGGAATTGAACTCAAGAGCCTTCAGCTCAAAGGCAAGTGCACTACCTCTTACCAGATACAAACACAAACACCCACCCACCCACCATCAATCAGTCAGAGAGCCTGAGCTTGATGGACGTGTCGCAAATTGAATATATAACCACGACTAACAAGGTTATACAGAAAGGGGGCATCTTGGCCAACCTTACTCTTCCAATGCAATTCTAATAAAAAGGTTTAATGGACTTTGGTTTCAATCTCCCTGAAAGCTAATCAGCACAGTTGCACAAGACAGCTGGTCCCTGAGATGAGCTGTTTTGGGACTTGGTTTTGTTCACAAAAGGCCACCTGCCAGCCATTGTGAAGCCACTCCAAAACAAAAGGACAGTACAGTCCTTTTGTAGACATTTAGACTGATTTTGCAACGTACGTTGGGCTGCAAAGACCAAACTTGGACATGTTTGATGTTGAGTGGAGAGGTTCGCTTGAAGACGGTCATAAGGAGAATGCATGCGTCAGACTTCTGCCATCTGGCAGATTTCTGCTTTTTGGCTTCCAAATTCGTCAGTATTTTCATGGAATATTTTTTGTCAGCTGTTGCTGTCGTGACATTGGGTCTGTCTCGGGGTAGTTCGATTTCAATGTTAACTAGAAGGGCACTTGGGGGAGCGCATACCTCCACCACGCAACGCCTGATCCACGAGAACATATCGGGCCCGATACATTTTTGAAATATCATGCTATACAGTACTATATCGTTTTTGGGCCCATCTCTCAATGGTGAAGAATCACATAAAAAATTTAAATAATTCTCGTATCCAGATCCGGATTCGGATCTTCGCCAAAATCGAATCAATTCGTCCTTGTCACACACCCAAACTGTCCATTTTTGTCCACAACTTTTTGAGATATCCTGCACACAGACAAACAAACAGACGGACAGAAAGGGGTGAAAACATAACCTCCTTCACCCTCGGTGGCGGAGGTAATAAAAGCACCTTTAAATTTACAAAAGGGTTTGGGGCATCTATATAATTATTTAATTTCCATCACCGTGGAAAAACATCAGGAGGTGTGTTGGGCCGAGTCTTGTCCCTCATCTATATTAAACAACCTCTCCGATTCCCTGGAAAACCCTCTCTTCCATTGTGCAGATGACTCCATATTGTGTCGCACAGTACCCCCATCCCTCTGCTCGGCAGACTGTAGCGGCCTCACTCGCTGTCAATCTGGAATTGATTCGATGCTGCTCTGACAAATAGAACACGTCCTTCAATCATGGCAACTCCTTCAGTCTCACCCTGTTGCTCTGGAAGGTTTGTCAAAAGAACCCACCTATCAATTTTCATGGGCAGCCACTGGAAGAGATTCAGTCCGACCTCTCCTCGACTGACCATATCGAAAAGTTTGCCTTCAAAGCCAGCTGCAGACGAGGCATCCTCCGTCATTCAAGTCGCTTCTTGAAAGATCTGATGTAATCGCGACATAAAAGACCACATGAACCGGCACACCCCAGCATTAAATCTGTGTCTCCTGGATTCTGTACAAGATAAAGCTGTTAACATTACTAACATCTAATGCGATGAAGCCCCGTTGCTCTTTCTCATCCTCACATTGAAGGAAACTTGGTGAACTCTGTTCTTTAACTGCCTGACATCCGGTCTCGGTCTCTGTGTCTCGGTGTCTCGGTGTCTCGGTCTATCGGTCTCTATCGGTCTCTATCGGTCTCTATCGGTCTCTATCGGTCTCTATCGGTCTCTATCGGTCTCTATCGGTCTCTATCGGTCTCTATCTCTCTCTCTCTCTCTCTCTCTCTCTCTCTCTCTCTCTCTCTCTCTCTCTCTCTCTCTCTCTCTCTCTCTCTCTCTCTCTCTCTGTCCTCCGATCCTCCCTAGCTCCTGCGGTGATGCACGCATACTTCCAGGAACCCCTTTTGGGTCAAACTCCCCAAAATCAAAGCTTCTCCCATACACCTCAACTCTTTTCTCCCATTTTTGGAAACGCATTCCTGAGAAAGTTCAATCATAGCCTTCCCTCGAGGCCTTAATGCAAGAGGTGCAACACCGTCTTGTGCCATCTCCAATCCGTACGTGCGATCTTTTCCACCTCCATTAACCCGACCTTACGCAAAACCCTTATACTTGCAGGTTGCTGTGTTTCCTCCCCCTCCTCTTTTCCTGTTCGTTCATTCCCTTGCTTGTTGCTTCCCAACTCTGGCCTCACTGCCCTCCTGTCAACTTGATGCCTGTTTTACCCCCCCACCCCACGTCGCCTCCCTCTTCCCTGAACCTAGAAAACAGAGTTTCAGTGTTTGCCTCGTGTTCTGTACACCCTAACAATAGCAATTGTTTTTCATCAAATCGTGTGGTTTGCGATTTACCAGCTGTTGTAATTCTTTCAACTGAAAAAAAAAAGAGAGGTTTCCACAGTCACAGAGTTTGGTTGAGAAAATGCTTTCAGGAAGTGCTTTAACAAGGGTAAAGATGCTGCCACAAATAGTTACCATGGTGGTTATTTAAAAATTCTCCAATCATCCAGTTTGGAATGCCTCCCATTCTGATCGAATTGCAGCGCTTGACAAATCCAGGAACCTCCAGGTGCTTTGGAAGACCCTGCCTGCCATGGTCTTGTTTGTCCTGTCCAGCCAGCAGTGGAACCCGCACAAACCGAACTCGGAACAGCGAACAGTATGGTTTGTGGTCGCGGGATTGTGAGCAAAACGTGGCAGTGGCTGTTTTGTTGTTTATTTATTTAGTCAAGCTTTGTTTAAAGCCCTCTCAGCTGCTCATTGTTAGGGGCTGTGCTCTTTGGGAGGGGAACATTGTGTTGACTCCACCATTGAACCGGTGTGTAGGATTACCCTCTGCTTTTGTTTTGGCCAAGGCGAAACCTCAGGGGTCTTTAGAACCCACAACTCCGACCAGCCCCAACGCAATGACGGCATTTTCACAGACGTACATCAATACAAAGATGGACCAAATCAACGTAGCTCAAATCATGTGTCGACAGCGAAAAAGCTTTCATAAAGGCTTGCGTCAACAACCAGTCTTGGAAGGGCAATAGCGAGACAGAAATGCACAAACAACAGTTACTGCTCTGGCCTCAGAGTCCAGGAATTTCAGACGCAAAGCCAGCTCCACCCTTAACCGCAGCAGGAGAGAACTCACTGCCAGTACGTCCTGCGAACCTCTCAAGTAGAACCAACTTCGAGTAAATGAGGCTGCGGATCAAACGACAACTCCCGACATGGACTGTTATTTCAAACCTCACGATCTGATGTACGCTCGACTTTGCTGCAACTCCAGCGGACCCCTTTGTAGGCTCTGAGCTGATACATTAGCTCGGTGACCTCGTGAGTGATGGCTTTCCAAACGAAAATCGCTTATTCGAATTACGCTGTTATTATTATCACATGTGCAGAAAAATGTGTGCTACATGGACATCCTTTGCATGTTGAAACCTAAATCCGGTTTACAAAACTTGCCAAGGGTCATAATACACGATGCCGAACACAACAGCCCAGATGGGGGTGGAAGGATGGGTCAATTGCAGAATCCTCACGACGGAGTAGGTTGAACCGGCGTAAAGCAAATACTTTGGAGATCGAACATGGCAGTTATACTGGTACTAATGCGAAAGATCACAAGGTCTCAAAACAATCGTGGCAAAGGTAAGGGTCATTTGGCCCATCATGCCTGTGGCGTATCTATGTCTTCGCAGTCCAGCTGCGGCGGGTCGTGCAATTTATAAAGCCAGCCGCAAGCAGAGCGGCTTCTTTGACGGGTTCTCCTTTGCAAGGTTATTGGAGGATCTTTATCGTTTGTATCTCAAGTTAAGACAGGACAGCTGGTTTTACATCCCCAACCAAAGGTGGCATGCTCCGTGATGCAGCACCCCCCGTTTGGCAGTACATCAGAACAAAAGTTTCTCGTCAGGTGAAGCGGCGCAAAGGATCAAAACCAGACTCGAAAGCTCAATGGTGACATTGCTCCAACTGGAAGATCATCCCCTTGCATCCTTTACAGCATCAGGCATCGTACCTCATACGACGGTTCGGTGACCAAACTGGAAGGTCTTTGCATTTCACGGCCAAACCTTACAAACCAAGCAGTGTGGAGGAAACGATGTGAAATTCATGTCGTTGATCGGTTTGATTCTCATGCTCTTCGTCACATCGTCCAATATCATAATGTAGTCTCGTATGATGTTTTTCAGGAGCTGATCATTGCAATCCATCCATTGGGACCATACTCCATGAAGAGCGGTGGATCTGCCTAAGCAGTCTCCTTGGCGATTGGGCACAATCTTGGATGGGTCGCCACTCCGATGCAGGATACCCAGCATGCTGGTACTCATTTTGCTGACCTCGGAAGGATGACAGGCAAAGTCAACCCCACCTGGTATTAATTCAACAGGTGAGTGGGATTTGAACTCAGGATGCTCGGATCCCAAGCCCACCACCCAAACCATGAAGCCAACACCAGGCATAAAAATTGTAATGATGTAAAAGATCGATTTTCATCCGCAAAACGATTGCTCAGAGGTGTGCGAGGGAGGTTCCACCAGATTCATGATGTAACAACACTTCTTCAAATGATTTTATCGGAAGATTGACACCAATTAGATGGGCTTCCTGGACAGGACATTCTCAGTCAGTCATGTCAGGAACCTCTCTGTGTGTGCAGTATCAAAGAGCATTAGGGACTGCGTCTGCTTTGAATTTGTGCGCTCTCGTGTTGAGCAGTTAACGTGGACCTCAAGGTAGTGCTTCACCTGCACCATTCTCCAGCTTGTGGAGCTGCGCTCGCTCATCATCAAACTCCATCCTCATCTCAATATCTGCCGAAGATCTCAAAGGGAAGGATTGGCGACGAAGAACAATATCCTTTGTGTTCCTGTGACGTATGTGTCTCTTCTCCACGAGCCTTGGTCAGACTAGAAAGAAAAGAGAAGCACACGTGATGTCGAGATGTTATTCCAAAATAAACCGCAGTTTCCAAACAGGCCTCAAGCTGTGGACCAGCAGCTGCGGTAGTGGTGTGGCTGTGATGTCATCAATCAGATGGAATCCCAAGAATGAGGTTTTTGTGAAACAAGCTCTGAATTGCAGAGGTATTTTGTCAACCTAATGGGGTTTCTTTGCTTTTAGAGATCTTTTTTTCGGGGGGAATGAAAACATTATATTCCGCAAAACCTCAGTGAAAATAAATCTCGGCCGAAGGAGGTGGTGCAGCGGCGTTGAGAATCTCGGTTTACGTGAGCGACGAAAGAATAACTCAGGAAAAGCAAAATCCCACCTGGAGCCCCTGGAAAAGGGATTGTGCTCCATTTTAAAACCATAAAACCGAGCTCATTCACAAGCTCACCTTATTCCCGTGCTGCGCACCAACTGTGACTGATGTCTATATTTTACGGTGTCCAAGAAAAGGGGAGGTGGTTGTGTTTGGACGCATTTTACATATTTCTCCTGTCCCTCCATCAACTGTGAGGCTATCGGGGCCACCACGGTTTAAAGTGACACCGAGTAGGAGAGGATTCTGTTTCTGGCAAACTGTAGTCACATATCCTTTCACGCAAAATGAAGCGCCCTTTCCTTTGGACATTAGCCGTGTGAGTTGTCCCGGTGCACTGTGACCTCGACGGTACCCTGGTAGGCCGACAAGCCAGAGAATGGAGCTGGAAGAGTCAATGTTGAGTCGTGTTTAGACCCCATAATCAAGAAGCCAGTGCAGGAGTGACCCAAAACCTGAGTGTAGCCCGTGTGCGGTCTGTTGCAAGATAGTCGAGTGAAGTGACGTTGTGCGGAACCGACACTCACAGCCTCACTTTCTATGGTTTCAGGATAACTGTGTAGTTAATCGTTACTATCTGAAAAATTGCTCATGGACCAAGCCCAGCTATGGTTTATTATATTAAGGTGCAGACAGTTTGTGTGATTTGAAGTCGGTTGGTGGATTGTATTCACACGAGATCACACACACACACACACACACACACACACACACACACACACACACACACACACACACACACACACACACACACACACACACACACACACACACACACACACACACACACACACACACACTTATACGTGACATATTGCACATGTTATATAGACACACTATACGTGAGATGTTGCACATGTTACACACATGTAATATGTGACGTATTACACGTTATAAACACATCTGTTGTAGCTGACATATACATATTATATAAACACGTTATACATGACATATACATATTACACACACATTATACATGACATGTTGCACATGTTATACATGACATTGACATATACACATGTTATAGATGACACATTATATATATATATATATATATATATATATATATATATATATATATATATATATATATATATATATATATATGACATATTGCACATGTTATACACACACATTATACATGAAATGTACATATTACATATACACGTTATATATGACATATTGCACATGTTATACATATGTTATACATATTATATACACACGTTATACATGACATATTGCACATGCTATACATGACATGTACATATTATATACACACATTATGTATGACATATTGCATATGCTATACACACACGTTATACATAACATGCACATATTACATATATACGTTATATATATATGACATGTAGCACATGTTATACATACGTTATACATATTATATACACACATTATATATGACATATTGCACATGTTATACATGACATGTACATATTACATATACACGTTATATATGACATGTAGCACATGTTATACATTTAATATACACACATTATATGACATATTGCACATGTTATACATGACATGTACATATTATATACACACATTATATATGACATATTGCACATGTTATACACACACGTTATATGTGACATGTAGCACATGTTATACATACGTTATACATATTATATACACACGTTATACATGACATGTAATTATTACATATACACGTTATATGTGACATGTAGCACATGTTATACATGTTATACATGTTATACATATTACATACACACGTTATACATGACATAATACATATTATATATACATGTTATACATGACATAATACATATTATATATACATGTTATACATGACATATACATATTATATATACATGTTATACATGACATATTGCACATGTTATACATGACATAATACATATTATATATACATGTTATACATGACATGTACATACTATATACATGTTATACATGACATAATAGATATTATATTCACATGTTATACATGACATAATACATATTATATACATGTTATACATGACATATACATATTATATACATGTTATACATGACATAATACATATTATATTCACATGTTATACATGACATAATACATATTATTTATACATGTTATACATGACATACATATACACATATTATACGTGACATATTGCACATGTGTCGACACATATTTAACACCCAAATATCACACACACACACACACACACACACACACACACACACACACACACACACACACACACACTTATATGTGAGATATTGCACGTTATATACACACACTATACGTGAGATGTTGCACATGTTACACACATGTTATATGTGACGTATTGCATGTTATGAGCACATCTGTTGTACCTGACATATACATATTATATAAGCATGTTATACATGAATTATGCATATTACATACACACATTATACATGACATGTTGCACATGTTATACATGACATAGACATATTCACATGTTATACATGACATAATACATATTATATACACATATTATACGTGACATATTGCACATGTGTCTACACACATTTTACACCCAAATATCACACACACACGGAGGTGGATACTGCGAGACGTGAGAGGGCTGTTCCACCTTCTGAAATGCGCATATGGAGATAACAACCAACTATGCGCGTGCACACACGCACACACACACACACACACACACACACACACACACACACACACACACACACACACACACACACACACACACACACACACACACACACACACCATTGGCTATTTCTATAGGCCGTCCTCTCACCCTCTACATTTTATTGATGTACGCACCACGCAAACACGTGCGACGCGTGCCCTCCGCGCCTTGCTCCTGCCATCAGAGCCAGTGGTTGTCTCGCTGAAGAAGAAGTATACCTTGTCATCATCAGGATCGTCCGTCTCTGGAATGAGGCGCGAGTACACGAACCGTGGCTCTGAGAAAGAAAAGAAGGAGTGGAAGGGACATGGAGGCAACACAGGTTGTGATTTCCTGAAATCTCTGTCCTTATTCATTTACCTGTGACGTGTATGTCCCAATACTTAGACAATTATAAATCCATTAACACAATTTTACACTTGTATTTCTTTTAAAATGTCTTTATCAATTTGCCAAGACTTGGTAGCTTCAGCTCGAGGAGTGAATGTTAGTTGGGGTTTACACCCCATAAGTCTCTGTTGTGGACTCAGACATTTGTTGCACAGGGACTTTTATTTTTGTTTGTTTGTTTTTATACATAGTTGAGGCTCGTGGAGAGGGAGTACGAGTACACTGAACGAATTAGGACACAACTGGACAAAAAGAACAGTTGAGAGAGGGGGGGGGGACACTAACAGCAGAGTTGAAGGCCAAGATAGAGGCAGACTTGGACAAACAATGGGTGTGGGGGGGGGGGAATGAGGGGCAGGAGAGGATAAGATGGATACAGAAGGAAACTCAGGAGAGAAAACTGGAAATTTGGATGGATCAGGGCTTGGGGTGAACGAGGATAGAAAAGATTATGGTTTTGGATTGGAGATTATCTGAGATGTTGGTGAACAGCTGTCTTGAAGACCTGGAAGGAAGAATGAGATTGACGTGAATGTGGGAGTTGGTTCCACAGGCGGGGAAAAAAAGAGGAACAAATGAGTGGAGGTGAGCATTGTTCCTGGATTTAGGGAGTTTCACTTGAAGGGGGTTGATTGTGAACCGTGTGTGCCCTGCAGAAACCTGGGGGTGGTGGGGGGGGGACAAAGCATGGAAAAAGCAGAGCGTGCAAGACCAGAAAGGAGGCGGTAAAAGGTAGACAGAATAAATGAAGAAAGGGAGTAAATAAATGAAGGAGAAAGTCAGTAAAGGAGACAGGGAGTAAAGGGAGGATAGGAGAAAAATAAGTAAATGAAGGAAGTGTAAAAATTGCTCGAGAGAAAGTCTGGAGCAAGAAGAATGAAGGGCAACAAATAGTACAGACCATGCAGCAGGTGCTGGTCTGCATGCTCTGTTCTCATCGTCTGCTGGTGTTCACCACAGCTGGAGCGCAAGATTGCTGAATCCTCCCCGAAGAAGTCGGCGAAGAGCCCGGTGAACAGCTGCTGTCCTGAAATGAAGCAGAGATCTTGTTCAGTCATCCTACTTTCACCACTTATCTAACGGCTTGGCATTATTCACGACAATGGTTAAACAGAACATTAGAAGTTTGTTCATCTTTCTTGCATCCACATTCCACTTCTGCCGAATACTTGAAGACAGGAGCAACCGTTGCGGTATGATGGTCGCACAATTCCAATTCAAAACTTATTCATTTTTCGCTCACCTGCACTTTAGTCAGGTGAGCTTATGTGATGGAGCAGTGCTCAAACGTGGGTGAGTCAATCAGTTAGTCAATCAAACACTTCAGTCATTATTGTTTGAATCAATCACACGATTTTGATGAAGCTTGGTCACAAGCTTCATCTCTGATGCCGAATGAACGTGTATTGACCGCATCAAAATCTGCACTCATCATGGGAGTCTACAGCGGTTTTTTTGACCTTCACCTAAAATAGTTATTTGCTCTTTACTCCAAAATTTCACACACAATTTCGATGAAACTTGACCACAACTTTCATCACCCGTGACGTACCAAAGTTTGTTCATGGGAGAAAAAAATTAGGGTTGACGGGGGGGGGGGGGGTTTGAGTGACTGTTGCTCTCGATCAAGGTGAGGTTCAAAATGTGCAGTCCGATTTTCGTTTTTGGGCTACGATATCATCAAACTGTTCATTTGGTCAATTATCTTGTATTTAAGTAAACAGTACCCCTAGTAATTCAGTATTGAGCAAGGTAGGACCGAACCCGAGTCGTTCAGAATGACCTACTGTAACATTGGAAGGGAATACGAGTCAAACACGGTGAGTGCACTGGCATCCCGTACAGACCAGACCAGTCGGGGCAGGTACATCATCCCAATCTGAAGGTCATTAATGAGCCATATGGGATTTTACGAACAATCCAATAGTCAGGACAGGTCGGGTATAGGAGCATGTGCTGGCAGCTCGTCGCTGTGTCCACTTTCTGTCGGTACTCCAGGGGTCTCTGTCTGGCCATCTCCCAGACAGATGCCTGGCCCATCCCCATCTCCTTGAGATGATGATCAACCTGCTGCAACCACGAGGCACATGGTCAGCCCATTGGCCTCCTCCACTCACGAGGCTTCCTCGCTGAGAGAATCTGGTGAGCAGGATCAGCGTCAGGAAAACGAGCCACATGTCCATACAGCCGCAACTGACGCTCACAGACTATGCAGGTAACAAATCTCATCCGAGTCTCTCTCAGCAACCGCTCGTTGGACACAAAGTCCGACCAGCGATAGCCAAGGATTCTCCGAAGAGACCTGGTACCAAAGGAATTAAGGATGTCTCAGATCCCTGGTTAGAGTCCAAGTCTCACATCCGTAGAGCAAAACTGGAAACACCAGGCAACCGAAGACTTGGACTTTCATCCTCCGGCACAGGTACCGGCAGCACCACACCCCATGATCCAGTGAATCCAGGACTCCCCAGGCCCGACCCAGACGGATATTGTCCTCTGACTCACAGCAGCAGAGACATGAATATCATTGCCAAGGTAAGTGAATATCTCTATACCAAGGGAACTGAAACCTCAACATTCTCGCTACAAACAGGTCCATACATGATAGCAGCATCCAAGATGTCATTGAAAGCCTGGATCTTAGTTTTGACCGAGGAAACCCGCAATCCCAATGGCTCCAACTCCTCATTCAGCACCTCGAGGGGCCCCAAAGGGATATCCAGAGTCTCCACAAAGATGACTGCATCATCTGTGAAATCAAGGTCAGAGATCTTGGCATTCCAAAAACGATGCACCACAACTTGATCTCTATCCTCCCCAGAATCCAGTCCAGACAAATGCTGAAAAGTGTGGGGGCCAGTACACACACTGACGAACTCCAGTAACAACTGGAAATAAGTCAGAGATGGTACCACCACATCTCACAGCACTCTCAGTACCAGAGTAGAGTTCAGACATCAGATCGATCAGTTTTGGTGGCACCCCATAAAGACCAAGAATCCTCCAGAGGACATCCCGATGCACTGAATCAAACACTTTACAGAGATCAACATAGGCTGCAAGCAGCCCCTGCTGAAACTCTCGTCTGCGTTCGGTGAGGACCCGAAAAGCAAGGATACGGTCAATTGTTCACCTCTTTGGTGTAAAGCCTGACTGCTCTGGACGCTGATGCTCAAGCAGATGGTGGCGAACCCTATCAAGAATTATCCGAGCAAAGACCTTGCCCGGCACTGAGAGCAAAATCACCCCTTGGTCGTTGTTGCAGTTTTGGCAATCACCCTTCCCTTTCCAGAGAGGGACAACAAGGCTCCTCTTCCAGTCAGTTGAGATGATGCCTGTGTTCCAGGCAGAGCACAGAACTGCATGCAATGACATGAGTACAGCATTTCCACAAGCCTTGAGAAGTTCAGCATGGATGCCACAGATCCCTGGAGCTTTACCCCATTTCAACCGGTTCACCGCAGCCTGTGTTTCCACAAAAGAAGGTGTATCACAGATGACTGGAGGGTCAGAAATCAGGATAGTAACACCACTGACGTCCAACTCAATAGCTGGTGGGTCAGCATGGTACAGCCGCTCAAAGTAACTGGCCCAGCGGGCCTTCATTTCAGACTCCTCTGTCAAGAGCCTACTACCCTCCGCTCGAACTGCAGTACACCGAGGAATGGGCTTGGAGGAACGCAATGCGCGAATTCCCCTCTCAGCTGAATGAGAATCCCTTAACCACAGGTGATGCTCTACCCCCTCACCGATTCCTCGCACATAGGCCTCCTTATCCACCCTTAGTGCACGTACAGTTTTACGCCTCAGCTCCCTGAACAGCTCAGCTCTGCCATTCAGCCTGGCCCTGTGACTCTGGTCAATAGTATCCAGTGTCCTTTGACAGACAAAATTCTTCTTCGCCCTATGGTGAGTTCCAAGACATCCACCGGCAACAACAAGGACAGTTGTTTTGAGGGCACTCCACAACTCTTCAGGATTCCCCAAAGCACCCAGGCCCCCCAAATCCCCACTCAGCCTGTTCGCAAACTCCTCAGCTACCCTCTCATCCTTGAGCTTGCCAAAATCAAACCTAGGCTGGGATGGCACCATTCTCCCGGATTTAAGCTGCAACTTCAGAGTTTCTACAACATGCCTTTGGTCGGTATTGAGGAACAGAGCACTCCGGTAGACCCTGCAGTTCTGAATCATCCTCCAGCGGCCATCAATGAGTCCATGGTCAATCTCCTTTGCCGCACCACCAGCATTGGAATACCAATCTCGCGATGAGCCCATGGGCGCTGAAACCATGAACCAGCCACCTTAAGTCCTTGACTTCTTGCAAAGTCAAGGAACTTGGTGGTATTCTGCTTCACAGTTCCAGACCCATGGGGACCAACACATGTCTCATAACTATCCCTCTCAGTTTCAGTTGATGCATTGAAATTCCCCAAGACTACAAGAGTATCTCTCCTGGAGCACTGATCAACCACAGATTAAAGCGTGGCACAGAATGCGTCCCACGGTGAGATCACTCACCTTTGTCAGAGCATATACAGAGACCAGGGAAACGACACCCAAGGAGTAACGAATCCTTGATCTCATAATACTCTCCTTGACCGGTGTTACCTCAATTATCATGGGAGTCAGCTTATTGGACAAAGCTGCAACAACTCCTTGAGCATGGTAACAATCAGTGACCAGACCAATGGTAAGTGTAACCACCCACCATGATCTCACCACTATCCGGTCTCTGAACCTCATAGAGTGCTGCAATACCGATATTTAACACTTGAGCTCAGATAATAACAGAGACAGGTGATCAGCCTCTCTTCGGGATAGGACATTCCAGGCCTCCACCTGAAGGGACCACCTCAGGTTAACCAAAAGAGATCACAGTATGGTGGACAACACCTTAGCACCACCCTGACACACACGACTGCAATCTGACCAAGGAAGGCTACACCGTGGTTTTCCTCCTATCATCAAAGAGGGGGGGTGGTCCCGAAGGCTTTCCCCCAATCCCCTCATCCGGTGAGCTGCTCTGCGGTGGGCAGCTGCACAGGAGGTGCTCCCACGGAGTAGGTTTTCAGATTTCTTTGTGCTTTTAGAATGTTTTGCGGAATGAAGGGTTTTACAGTGGCCGGAGTGCAAATCCTGCCACCAACATCTTAATAGAAAGTAACCCAACTGCAGGAGGACATCCGCAGACACACTTGGGCACTAGATATCGATGGCCGTTGGCTCACAAGGAGCTCCTCCGCCCTTTGACAGGTTTTGTTTTTAATCCTGCTGGGTGTCCATATCCAAACACCCTCCTCACCAGGAAACCTGGTGGGGGACACGGTTTAGTCGCCGACAACCCGACCATGGAACAGGTCAGTGCAGGTTTGCATGGTACCTGCAGCAAGTCACAGATCTAATCTGACCTGACCTGACAATCCAAGAGTGCTGTGGCAATTCTGTATAAATATATTAATATTAAAAATATAAAAAAATATTAATATATTAATATAAAAAAACTGCCTTCAGCTGGATTTTAACCCATAACTTCCAAGAACTCAGTCTCGTGTCCTTACCAGCCCACCACTGGTCCAAAATTATCAAGATTAGCAGAATACTGCTCGTAAATTTTAATCAAAACCATTATCATCATCATCATAAACATGATGATTACCATCATTATCATCATCTCACCGGCCACGGTAGACGTGAAGGGTTGGTTCGTGTCAAAAGGACATTTACCACGACCACTCTCTTGGCTCTGTACCTCCAGCATGAATTTGTGTTCCTGTGAAGACCATGACACGATAGTTGAACAAAGTACAAGCTCACACTATATTCTTGAGAAGAACACCCCACCATGGTAAAGCGATATGGAACCTCACAGTGCAACCTCCTGAAAATTACTCTGCTTTGTCTGGGCCTCAAATTATTTATGTGGTACAAGAAAAATTCCAGGACTTGTCTGGTAATGAAGACATTCCTGTGATTCATATAATTATAGTATTGTTGTTGTTTTGTTGAAACAGTCAGCAGATGCTGTAAAGTGAATGTCAAACGGATCCCCTGAGCTCGTGTCCATCTGACCAGGCCTGGCTTGACTAGGTTAGTCTAGATACAAGGTTTTCTTACCCGGGCCTTGTGCCCGACGTAGACGAAGGCACAGATGGGCTGAAAGGCACCGGTACCACAAGCAAGCAAGTGTGTCTGGTTGAACCGATGGAGGACACGAACTAGGTTCGAGCAATCCGTCTGTCGCAGCACAGTGGTTGGGGGTCACATGATGTGCATAATACATTATCATTGCAAACATGTCACATCACCGTGGCAGAAATGTGTGTGTGTGTGTGTGTGTGTGTGTGTGTGTGTGTGTGTGTGTGTGTGTGTGTGTGTGTGTGTGTGTGTGTGTGTGTGTGTGTGTGTGTGTGTGTGTGTTTACCAGCGGATCTTTTCTTTGCACAATGCACAGTTCCTTTTGCATGGGTGCCACAGGCCAGCTGATCTGAGCAATCACAAAGGGGAAGGTCAGGAAAGGTGGGTTAAGGGTGAGGATGGGGCACAAATCCCTGGCTAATGATTTGCTAAATTCCATTTCAGCAAATTGACCCCATAGAAATTCAAAGGGATCTGATGGCAACCCAAAATATCTTTCAAATAAATGTCACTGCACGTACTGCCCTCCTTGGGCACAAAAGATATCTGCTTCTTCTGATTTGTGATCGTGGGACAGGGTGAGGAAGGAGTAGATAGACATCACAGGCGGGCACCGATTGCAGCGCCGTCGAGGGCGGTTTAGGAGGCGTCAGAATCTCACATCCGATCTGGATGTTGATAATAACAAACAAAGACAGTCCTTCTTGTAGGAAATACGTCAAAGGTAAAGCTACAAGCGCGTCTAGACTCCCGGCCAAGGTTAGACAGAGGCCGGAGCAGTGTTTCCACAATAAATGACCAAATAAATGCTAAGCAAAAACAATTGATTATTTGAACCCTCGGCCTTTACGAGGGGAAAACTAAGTCTCTGACTTGATATTCTGCCTTTGGTGGGTTGCCCTCCACACAATCTAGTTTGCTCAGTTAATCAACGAGGTATCTGCACAACATGTTACCGAACTTGCTAGGTTAGAATGTTGGTGTTGGGCTTTGCAGGTTAAAGGATTAACATCTGAACTGGTCGGTTTAATATGAGGTGTAAAGGCCTTCCTTCATACCGATTTTGCTCGAGGATTAACCACAGAACAGATGTTTGGATTCCATTCGGACAATTAGTGATGGGAACACCAGATTATCGTTGGTGCCTGGTCCTACGATGCAGAGTTGTATCTATTGCCTATCAGTGTACCTTGTCTCAGTAAACAAGCATGTTTGGCCCAGAGAGAGAGAGAGAGTTTTGCTAGTTCCTTTTGTGCAAACACTGTTTTTAGGTGAAAGCCATGGAAATCAGTCGGTTGTGCTCCTGGCGTTGAAAAATTAGACACGGTGACATGTAAGAATGCTGCGGTAAGGTGTTTTCTCCAGTAAAAAGAAATAAAACAAGTGCTGTTTTGATTGTAATTTAATTAAGAGGGTTTGCATGCCTGGTGCTAGAAAAATATTAGCACCAGGCTTCCAAAGCAGGATTTCAGCAGCAACTATTGGAGTTTCAGAATTCACAAATCACCGCGTGGCTGGTTCATACGGTACTCTGTCATCTGTTTGAGCGCATGCGGACTTTCATGCTTGTTAATTTCCTTGTTTGTCTGTGCCTGCCAAGCTCTCTATCTGGTAAGAGCATATTGACTAGGATTCAATTACCAGCTCATTATGCTGGCTTGTGTCAGTATTGAGGTTCAGCTATATGACACTAATGTGGTGCCGCCATAGATTATGGCAGGAATTTGGTCAGGGTACCGGCACACATGGTGGTTCACTCTTTTCAAGATGTAGCGTGGGAACTTGGCCGGGGTTTGAACCACCGACCTCCCAGACGAAGAGCGGACACTCAAACTATTACACCACATGGTGGCATAGGTCAGCACACTACCAATGATACCTCGCAATCCCTTCTTGCCAATACGTGTCAACGATACAGAACTTCCATCACCAATATCCCCATAACCAATCACATGTGCTGTGGACTGGCCGGCTATGCATGTGATAAACAGTGGTTTAGAGCTTGATGTGCTTGTGTACACATTTTACCTTGCGAACATCTCCCAGATCATCGAGTCTGAGCGAGTAGAGTGCGTCACGTGTTCCAAGGAATAGTCTTTCGTGGTATTCATCCAAGAGAAGTGCACCCAGCCAGAGATTGGACCCACCACTCGAAGTTGCACCGCTGTCTCCAACATCAGCATAGAGGATGGAAGTTCGGTTCCATTCCAATAGATCTGCAGCCAGCGAGTCAGGTCCATGAAAGTCGTTTATTTATGCACACTCTGATGTTTGTCTTCATCAATACAAAGTGGAACAAATATTAAACAATTATTTTCTCAGCCAAAGTCAGAAATGTAAGCAAACACTGAAACATTCCTGCTTACAGAATGAGTGATTTTACCAAAAAAACCTCAAGTGTGGGCCATTTTATGCAACAGAAGAAAGTGTGTGAACTGTACACCAGATTGGGTGTGACAATTTTACACCATGTTCATATGAAAGGTCTTACAGAGGCATACATCAAAAATGCATTTAAAGAATTCTTACAATTTTCATAATCAAGCGTCACACTGTTGTACTGTGACGAGGGGCGATCGGTTCACAATAATCTGAGACATGGCAGCCTCATTTACTTTTCAACATTGATGTTTTATAAATAGTAAGGAAATAAATAAATCTATATGTATGTGTATATATATATATATATATATATATATATATATATATATATATATATATATATATATATATATATATATATGTTGTTGCGGGCCGGGTGTCGGGTGAGAAGACCACAAGGTGGGGGAAGTCGTTGGTGCCTGGTTGGCTCGCTATCTCAACTATCTCGGTTCCCTATCTATCTCGGTTCCCACCAGACTCCCCGGAATTGTCGGCCATCGCACACGGACAATTCCGTGACACGGCGAGTCGCTTAACCGACGGTGGATGCCAATAAATCAACCGCGTGACCTCTGTTCCTCCCATCTATGGGTTATTCAGGTTACCTCATTAATCACGTGGTTTAATTTCCAGGGAACACGCTCTCGGTATGCCTTGTCCGAAGCAGATCACTTTTCCAGATCGGATGCAGCCGAGCGACACTGCCAAGGACGTATCGGCTAAAAGGAACGGATCATTGGGAATAAAGTCCCGGCTAAGCTCGGATTCGGACCATGCTGGATCAATGGAAGAAAAGACAAAAACGAGCAGGGAACATTTCTAATAATAATTTATAATCAGTGGGAGAGAAAGGTATGTGGCACGATCAGGATTTATTGGGGTGTGTTGTGCAGAGATAGGGGAGAGAGGTGTGGTGCAGCAAATAAACAGGCAATGTACAAAAGCGAACACAGAGCAGAGTTAACGTGAAAATAATATCAATAATAATGACAACGATCTTTTGCAGTCTTACTTAAGCAGACAGGCACCAGCGCGCACACACACACACACACACACACACACACACACACACACACACACACACACACACACACACACACACACACACACACACACACACACACACACACACACACACACACACACACACACACACACACACACACACACACACAGAAAACCCGATGAAGAGGAAGTTTTGCAACAGGAAGGGAAAGGAGTTGAGGCTATGTTCCCTGTACGTTTGTGCTTGATAGCACGAAGCAACACCAATACATTTCGGGGAGGGGGGGGAGGATGCTCCGTAGTGCTGGTGTCTGACAGTGGGCGAGTCGTCTCTGTCTTCAGCTGCACATGTGGAGACAGTGTTCGGAAAGGAGGAGCTTGAGTGGAGAAGGGGCGGAGTCCACAGTGCGTGGATGGGGTGGTAGGCGGGTGGGGCTGACATCGTGTGGGTGGAGATTAGGAGGCGGAGTCCAGATAGCAGGAGGCGGGTCGTGGTGGTGTCGACAAGGGCGAGGCGAGAGCGGGAGAGAGGTGGAGAGAGAGAGAGAGAGGCGGAGGGACCGCTCCGACCCCTACAGGACCCACAGCATGGGGGGAGGGGTTACCCCAAAGCAAAACGTCATCACCTGAATCGGGCGCTCCAATTGGCCCCTATATACATATCGATCCCCCATCGTTGTATCGATATATACATATATATATATATATATATTCATTATATATCATGTGAAAATTGTCATGAGCCCCTCATGTGGCTCGCCAACTTTGACTGGAAACCGCCTCACTTCGTTTCCGGCAAGGCCATCTCAGACGGTGGCAATATTCCGCTCCAACCCCACGACATGACACGAATCTCCCACACTGAAATTGGCACGCGAATCGTCCTGCAAAGACCCCCGGGCCACCCCCTGGCAACCGGCAGAGGGTCCCGCATGCCCGCTCGGGTGTTCGGCAGCGCCGATCAACGCGCTCGCTCCGTGCGCGCCAACGTAGCCCGCACTGTACATTCCTCGGCTCGATCGCAGCTTCGCTGGCTGTTAAGACAAGATGACGTTCACCATCTGTGGAGAATCTGCTGCTGCCAGCGAGGGCCGAAGATACATAATTCTGGATAAATCCATGCACGTTCCACGAGCGGCGTACGTGTCTGCCTTCGAGCACATTCCATACAGTGCGCGCGGGAACGAGGATCTCTGTGCAGCAGTTCCTTCACAGCGGTGCAGCACGTGCTGGCCCCCATGAGGCCCACCTCACAGCGAAAGCGCACGTGGCTGATTTACCTCATGAATAATCAGACAAAAAGAAGAGTAGGGACGAAATGAAGAAAAAATGAAGTGAGCAACCCTAGCTATGAGATCATCGCAACACACTTCCTTGTTGTCCCGCTAGACAAAAGGAAAGGGACTATCTACACGCATATTGATGGAATAGCTGTCTTAGGACCACTATCTGTTGGATGCATGCGGTTCCGAGAACCGCAAAAAAAAAAGAAAAAAAAAAATATATATATATATATATATATATATATATATATATATATATATATATATATATATATATATATATATATATATATCTGATGTTAATCACAATTCAGGGTTTGAAACAGCAAAGGGCTTACCTTGCATCGCCTTTCATGGTTGCTTTATGCAGCTTCCTTCAGCTAGAAGAGCATAGGAGTCAATTTATATATTTAAGCCGAGCCACCTGGATTTAATTTATTAGGTGAGAGCTGATTGGTTATTCCCTCCATTCACAAGTGCAGGATGTGGGTGTATCTTTCTTTATCATCTATACTAATAAATGTCAATGTGTGTGTGTATGTGTCAGTGTGTTAGTGTTCCTCCTTCATTACTCCAAAACTATAAAACCTAGCAGCCTGAAACTTTGCATGGATACCAAGAAAACTCCAAGGAAGTGCATGACTGAAAATTGGGCGTTTGGATTTATTAAAACATCCCTTTTGAAGATAATTACCGGTCTTATTTAATTGTATCCTTCATCAGGTAATCCTTGGCCACCTCGCTGTCTGGGGTCTTCAGGCTTTTCCTCAGTAACCTCGCTGGGGTCTGAAGCCACCATGTTTTTTGGATTGCTCAACCATGCCTTGACTTGACTTGACAGGCCGCAATGATTTCTTAACAATAAAGTTATTGTTTTTTCACTTTCCTCACTCATATTATCGAATGCCTGTTCATCATAGCTACGAATCACTGAGTATATTGCAATGCTTATAAATGCCTGGAGACGCCAGCGTTAGTGGCTTTATTTCATTTGCGCATTTGAATAACCGAGATAATATGTTAAATTAAGCAGAATTACAAAATGTAAGCTCCAGATTTGAAAGTATCAGCAGTTCCGACTCCTAAAAAATTGTTGATTTGTCCAATTTGGACATTGCACAGGCGTTTCTGGGTGCATAGTTGTATCGACGACAATTGGTAATTACTTGCCAAGCCAGGCATTCCGTTGGAGTGCTTTCTTGAGTGCTTAAGCCACTTACTGAGTGGTACAGTTTGTGTCCTGATCGGGAAGTACAGTCAACAGTTACTACAAGGTAGAGGTACATATACAGCACACATGGACGTGGTACATAAGGGTAGATTTGAATCTGTACGGACTCTCCACGGGTGTGTGGACATGCCATGCTTGTTACGGGTGCCATGGTGATAAAGTTTCATCCCGTATCTTATGGAGGTTCTATTAGGTTTTCCTTTGTCCTTGTACCTGTTTCTAAAGCATTTGGTTATCAGATTTGCCTTTACAAAGGTTAAATGTTTCTCTTTGTGAGTTTCAAAGCAAAAAATATTTGATAACGCTCAATTTCTGGGCCATTTACCGTATTAATGCATTTTCTAAATTACCGAGCCAATTTTTTTTTCCACCCATCACACACATCGGTTTATATCGATTAATGTTTGTGATCATATCCTTGAAATGTCGATATAAATGTAACGTTGTTTTTCGATGAGAGCTACTCAAAGATTTTGGATTGTATACAGTGCGTACTGTTGGTAATCACACTGAATCCAACCTGCCGATCCCTGAAAAAATTGCCAATATCGGCCATGCGTGCGTGTGTGTGTGTGTGTGTGTGTGTGTGTGTGTGTGTGTGTGTGTGTGTGTGTGTGTGTGTGTGTGTGTGTGTGTGTGTGTGTGTGTGTGTGTGTGTGTGTGTTTATGTTGTTCACAAAGCACAACATATTCTCTCTGATAACTCCCCGACCCCCCCCCCCCATCTCTATCTCTATATCTCTCTCTCTCTCTCTCTCTCTCTCTCTCTCTCTCTCTCTCTCTCTCTCTCTCTCTCTCTCTCTCTCTCTCTCTCTCTCTCTCTCTCTCTCTCTCTCTCTCTCTCTCTCTCTCTCTCTCTCTATCTCTCTATCGCTCTAGCTCTCTATCTCTCTAGCTCTCTGTCTCTCTCTGTCTCACTCTCTCTCTCTGTCTCTCTCTCTCTCTCTCTCTCTCTCTCTCTCTCTCTCTCTCTCTCTCGCTCTCTCTCTCTCTCTGTCTCTCTCTCTCTCTCTCTCTCTCTCTCTCTCTCTCTCTCTCTCTCTCTATCTCTCTATCTCTCTCTCTCTCTCTCTCTCTCTCTCTGTCTCTGGACGTATCAGGACAGTGGTTATGTGTGGGTGGTGGTTATCTGCATATTTGTCTGGACGGTGGTTATGTCCGGGCGGGATTTGTCTCCAGACATGTCTCGATGTTATTTATCTTCGGATGTATCCAGATGGGCATTTGTCTCCGGACATGTCTGGGCGGCGTTTGTCTCGAGACGTGTCTGGGTGTTTATGTCTGGACGGGAGTTTGTCTCCAGATGTGTCCGGGTAGTGTTTATGTCCGGACGGGAGTTTGTCTCCAGAAGTGTCCAAGCGGTGTTTTTCTCCTGACAGCTTGGCTCCGGACGCATCTGGGTGGTGTTTGTCTCCAGACGTGTCGGGGCGGTGTTTGTGTCTGGGTGGTATTTATCATATGACTGGTTGAAAATGGATTTCAGTAATTATTTTGATTCCATCTTCATTGTCATTCTATGCAGAATCATTTTGATGAGACAGTATGAATCATAATTGACGCTCCACCACACGTCTACCTTCCCTTCCTCTCACCTCTCGCTGCCTTCCCTGCCCACTTCCCATTCCTCACTCTCCCTCCCTCCTCACTCTCCCTCCCTCCTCACTCTCCTTCCCTCCTCACTCTTCCTCCCTCCTCACTCTTCCTCCCTCCTCTCTACTCCACCCCTCCTTACTCCCCTCCCTTCCCTCTCTCTTTCCCCCTCCTCTCTTTCCCTCTCTCTTTCCCCCTCCTCTCTTTCCCTCTCTATCTCCTCACTCTCCCCAACACCTCTCGATCTCCCCCCCCTCAGTGTTCCTGTCAGCTAAGCGATGGGTGGTATTTGCTAATGTTTGTATATATATATATATATATATATAAAAATAAATATATATATATATATATATATATATATATATATATATATATATATCTTCTTCTTCTTTCGGCTGCTCCAGTTCGGGGTCGCCACAGCGGATCATCTGTATGATCCGCATAGTGATTTGGCACATGTTTTACGCCGGATGCCCTTCCTGACGCAACCCTGGTCGCCTCTTACGACACAGGGATATGGTACACCTATTTTAACCGAGGTGTATATATACATATATATATATATACATATATATATATATATATATATATATATATATCCATAATATATATCCAACGTAATCCATTAATGTGTGTGCCATCCCTCGGATGGACGTTAAACACGAATCCCGTGTGCTAGCATTCATTGTTGTACGTTTAAAGATCCCACAGTATTTTTCACAAAGAGTAGGTGAGCTATCGCCGGCACCCTGGCCAAATTCCAAATTCCTGCCCAAACCAGCAGCGGGTATTGCATCAGCGGCACAGCCACACCCTCAGTCAATCATGCTCCCCTGCAACTTTGTGCTGCAAATGAACGAAAAGAAGAAGATTGTCGTCGAAAAATTCAGCCAACAGAAATTGGTTCATTGCCAGACATGGATTACAACTACCACATCTTCAATTAAGCACTCATCCATCTGCCAGACATTGTGGAACTTATGGGAGGCCAGACGCTGGACATGTACAGATTGTCAATTCCAGAGTGACATCAGGATGACAACAGACTTGCGTGAGAAATTGTTCGAGAGAATTATTATCACCGGGTCCGCACTTCTTAACCACGTTCAACAAACAGAGCCACAGCTTACGGACGACTGAATGGTTGTTTGTAACAGGGTGATGGCACGCATTCATTCTGGGGTAGGAGGGTTGATCTTCCTGGATGCTCCTGGAGGCATTGGGAAACCATTTCTCATAAACCTCATTTTCACAAAGGTCTGTCCTTTGTGATGTCGCATTGGCATTATGATGTCGTGATGTCGTTTCACAAAGGTGATGTCGCATTGGCAGGTGCAAGCAGTGGGACTGCTGCCGTGCTTCAAGGCAGACGAACAGCCTGACAACAATTCCTTTGAGGTGATCACGATGCCGTTCAATTTGCAAAGCTGCTGTTGAGGATTGAGAGATGGTCAGGGGCCTCATGTTCATGATGGATATTTCATCAGTGTACCACAGAAATTGGAGACCATGATATCTTCAGCCAAAGATCTCCCATCGAGGGTGGACCAAAATGTACTGCAACACTAAAAAAGACATGGAGTGTCTGTGTGAGCATGCAATCCTTGCTCCACACAATGAATCAGTAAAAACAATCATCTGAGAACTTATGCAAAGCTTCCCAAGGGAGGCAACTTCCTACAAATCGGTGGACAAAGCTATTTGTGACGATGAAGCAGTTGCTTACCCCCACAGAGTTCCTGAACAGCCTGGAGCCATCAGGCATGCCACTTCACCACCTCCTTCTGAAAATAGGAGTGCCAGTCATGTTCGTACACAACCTCAACCCACCAAAGCTTTGCAACGTAACTTGAGTTATCATCAAACATTTGCTGCAGAACTGCATAAGTCACCATCGCCGCTGGACCAAATAAAGGAGAGCAAGCCGTGATTCCAAGGATACCCATCCTGCCACCAAACAAAGGTTTGCCTTTTGCCTTTCAGCGAATTCAGTTTCCGGTCAGAGTCTGCTTTCCGCATGACCATCAAGTCCCAAGGACAAAGCCTCAAGGTTGTCAGCTGAAGTCTTCAAGAGCTCACATTCACACATGGCCAGCTGTACGTGGCGGCAAGCAGATTGGGAAGCCCCAAAGGACTTTTTATACTGTCTGGCCACAGATGCCATCACATTCTATCATATTTATCAAGGTACATCGTAATTAAATAACTCGCAATATAGTATACCAGGAAGTTCTTCAGTGGGACCAAGTCAGTGGCACCTCATACTCAGTTCGTCAGTCATTGTCACTACGATACAAAAAATAAATAAAATAAAAAAAATTTAAAAACAAAGTTTACCCAGGTGAAGAACAGGTATCTCTGCTCGTGTACAGTATGTATGTATGTATATATACAGTATATGTATATATACATATAAACACATAATAATCCTCATCATACTTTATGGCATCTTGGACGATGAGTTTCTTCGTCGTGGGGTGGGTGAAGATGTGTTGCAATACCTTCAGAGGTGTGGGTTTGATTATAATCAATGGATGCTCAGTGAAACTTTGCACACCATGTGACAGTGGAAAACCTGTCCAGGATTGGTTCATCGGCATGGAAACGTCGATGACCTGTTGTGAATGCCCAAACGCCCCGTTAAGAATGTGGGCCTCCACCACTGCCTGGAACTAGTGCAAGTTTCTTGTTCATAGGATTTCAAGGCTCAACTCAAAAGAGAGAAAAAAAAGCATCAATCGGGGAGGCTGAGAGCAAATCTGAGCGGGAGTTGACTTTTAGATCTTGCAAAAACCTTTCTGTTATAAAATCTGTGGCTTCTTGAAGCTCCCTCCTCCTCTTCCTTCTTCTCCTCCTCCTCCTCCTCCTGACCATCACTCTTCATCACGAGGGCTCGTAATGAAAAGAAACGTTGCTGATGTTGCATTTTGAGCATTATACTGCTGGTATTAAACATTTGAAAAGACAAAACCTTCCTGCAACACTGATGTGGAGGAAGACAGGTAAGCCATTGACATATCTCATTAAAATGTGGCCTCATTCTACACATAATTGTATCTTCTGTGGTTTCATGAAGCTCAAAGTCTTATAATCTCAAAACTAACCAGAAAGGCACTCGGAAGAGCGCATATCTCCGCCACACAATGCCTGATCCACTCGAACATCTCGGACCCAATACATTTTTTAAATATCATGCAAGATATCATTTTTTGACCCCATCTCTCAATGGTGAAGAATCACTTTAGAAATTTAAAAAAAACATCTCGTATCCGGTTTCGGATCTTCACCAAAATCGAATCAATTCATCCTTATCACACACTCAACCTGTCCATCAAGTTTCGTCTGAATCCGTCCACAATTTTTTGAAATATCATGACGTATATATATATATATATATATATATATATATATATATATATATATATATATATATATATATATATATATATATATATATATATATATATGGAGAAGAGGAAGAGGGTTTGGATAAGGTTGGGTTAATTGAAGGTAGAAAGGATCAAGGGTATGGATGGGGGATGACATGATATGTTGGTGCACCAACTTGAAGCCTTGGAGGGAAGATAGGTGATTGAACATTGATTGATTGAAGTGGTGTTGTATAGAACAGTGGGATTTAACAATGGGAGAACAATGGTCCATCAGAGAACGTAGAGAACCACGTCCAAACATAATAGACTCAACTAATGGGAAATAATGATGAGAAGTTTTCACAACATCAATGTGAGGAATGTCTTTCAATCACGTATCATGATGATGAGGATCATGATGATGATGATGATGATGATGATGATGATGATGATGATGATGATGATGATGATGATGATGATGATGGAATGGGTAAATAACACCGTGCTCAACAACTGACACTTCACAAGATCCGAACATTACATCATCAAAGGTTTCACCCGTCACTTCTCGAATCACTTTGTTTGGAGTTTATTCACGTCCAGCTTTTCAACGTCGAGTTTCAAGTCAACTCTGACATCTTCATGAATCAAGTCACAAGTTCACATTAAAACATTTTTCTCTCGGTAATGCAATATGTCTATATATCAGACGACGTAACTGTGACATCATCGGCTATGGCGCCGTGGCAGGCAGAGACGTATTATATTCAATTGTCTCAGCACTTTCCTCAAAACTTACATCCGAAATAAAACTCGATAGCAACTTGGGCGAGTCACAGTATTTGAGGCTCGAGTGTGAAAAATCGACTTGCGAGCCATATCAAGTCCTCAGCTGGAATGTCCTTCATCATGAAGTCCTGAAAAACACAACTCGAGTCCTACAACTGCGGCAAAAAAAGAAGAGAGAGCATCCATCACCAAAGGTGCGAGGCGTGCATTAGGGTGTTTATATGTTTTTGTGGATTTAAATTCGAAATTCCACCCAAAGTGACGTGGTCACCGCTGTGCAACGAAGAATAATGACCATTTGGACAGCCGTCGGGATAGACTTGACAACCTTTCTTTTCCTTCCTTTAGTCGCGTCCCCAAGACCCCGCCATCGGATCACCGGGAGGAGAAGCTGCCGGGAAGCAAGAAATCCACAAACACTTTGAGTATTATGGATGCTTGCAAGTTTGTGAACCGGTAAGCGCTTTTTCATTCCACGAGGCTAACCGGTGAAGGAGAAAACGAAGACTTGTGTTGGAGTTCAGTCGGTGTTTGTTGTTACGGCTGACAAATGGCAGCAGTTCGCTGCCACAGCAGCGATAGATCATTGGGACTTGAGAGCAGCCGTAAGGCAAGTGACGCGTGAAAACGGCACAACACGAAGAACGACCAGAACAACGGGAGCTGCCTGAGGGACACGGAAAAGGCTGTCGTGAGTCAGGGACGCCATTTTGGCTCCCGGCCGAGTGTACTCCCAGCAGTCGTTGCTTATGCTCCATAACACATCCTGCGAGACTTTTCGTCGTGAAGAGCTCCTCGTAAATCGCTTTATGCTATTCCAAATGATTTCCTGATGGATTTTCGAACGCACATCTTGCAACGACAGGTCTGGGGCCTACCACTTCGATAGTACGTGACTCGACTTCCCAGGACCGTGGCTCGGCGGTCAAACAAGTAATCGCCTTGCGGAAAAGCAAGTCCATCACGATTTCTCACAATACCGTTCCGTGCTTTGGCTTACGAGGACGGCAAGAGAGTAGTTTTCCTTTTTTTTGTGCGGCAAAACAATACTGCATGGCACTAGGTAATGTGTGGAAAAATAAAAACATTCGGCCTAGCATTCCTTCAACCAGCAATGCTTTTCTTACTGATTAAAAACAATCTTTCCTTCTGCTTGAAAGTATGATAAATCCACTTACATCTTCGGGTGTAACAATCCAACAACATACGAAATGGAAGGCCGATAGCAATCCGCCGGCGAGAAACGCTGAAAAAGAATGCTGATGTTTCATGGTCTCGGAAGGACTTGTTTGTGTGCACGAGTTCAAGGGGGAATTCGAAAACGAACATGATAAACTTCTGCCTTTCTGATGGTCTGAGGCTGATGTACTTGGTGGATGGAGGACCGACAAAGGCTTTATGATGGCCCCAGACCAATAGACAGGGCCGACAGAGCATTCTCCTACTGCATAGACGAACGCACAGCCGCTCATTCAAAGGATCTATTATCCCAGAGCGGCGGGAAAGAAACCCGAGCAAGGGGTAAGTTTATTTAACTTTTTTTTCCCACCAAAAAAGTTTGTTGCCGACGTCAGTCGTCGGGCCTCCTATGCGGGCCGGCGGGAGAGCCACCGGGGGCAGCAGCTTGTTTATCCGAATTATGTGCACGGCCGTGAGGTTGCAAGTTCCGAGGCCGCGACACGCGTCATGTCGCGGGTTTAACAAGCACAGAGCCGGGCAAGACGTGCAAGATGGATACAAAGTTTGGGGGCATCACGGCAAGAATGGGTAGGAATTGTGGGGTGCGTTTGTGGTTTGGGGGGGAGGGAGTTGGGTTGGAGTGGATGGTATCTACTACCATTGCGATAGTAAGTACATCCTGGTTGGGAGATTGCCCAAAAAAAATCTGATGTCATATGTGATAAGTCCTTGCCAGAGTATGAATGAGAAAGGGTACACATAATTGAGGCACCATTCATTCAAAAAAAGCAGATTATCTGAAAATTATGGATTTATTTTATTTTTTTAAGTGACATTGCCACTTATTTATCATTTATGCTTGGGGAGTGGGGGTTCGGCCCGTTGGGTACATCTATAGTGCGCAAGGTGAGGGAAAGGAAGGCGGAGGTGGTGGAATGTTTTCAATAGTTACACCATACTTGAGTATGTCATAAATATATATAGCACCAGAACCTCCATTCTTTCCCGAGGCAAAGACTCATGCCTCACTTCGACGCGCAAGTTGTGGTCCCAATTAGTAAGGAGCGCGCTCACAGAGGGTGCTGTCCTAATGCTGTAAGTGGAGACACCAATGCGCAATTACGTCTTCCTCGGCACACCGTCGTGGCACGTCGAGCGCGTGACAACAACGTAGTGGAGATACCTGAAGGTGTACTCGAACCCGGAGCATGCAGGGTGGGGGAGGGGGGAGTTGATCCAACCCAAGATAAAAGGTGAATTATTGAGCTTTTCACACAACAACTCTCATTAGTTTGCTGTTGCTATTTGACTTCTATATGGAAGCTAGCGCTGCTGGTAGCATCGTTGGCTGGGGATACAGCTGTGCCGCTGATGCAGTGCTCTTAATTACCAGTACACTGGTACTCATTTCGCCGACCTCGGAAGGATGACAGGCTGTCAACCCCACCTGGTGTTAATTGAATGTAAAAAAAACAATGGCTCAGACTCAACACCCTGTCAACAACAAGCTTCTCCATATGGAAGAGAGATATTTAATGTGTTAGTGACGCGGTGCATTTTTTCATTGATTATTTATGCATCATATTTGATGGCATCAGAGACGTTTAATTGGATTTAGAGGTCCTTGCCAACAATGGCATTCCTTTGTGAGATACATCCATCCATCCATTGAGACCATACTCCACGGAGAGCATTGGTGCTGCCGAAGCAGTCTCCTTTGCTTATTGGGCACAATCCTGGACGGGTCGCCACTCTGACACAGGATACCAGCAAGCTGGCACTCATTTTGCCGACCTCAGAAGGATGACAGGCAGAGTCAACCCCACCTGTTATTAATTCAACAGCCGAGTGGGATTTGAACTCAGGATCCTAGGATCCCAAGCCCACCACCCTAACCGTGAATCCAACACCAGGCATTTGTGAGATACACATGGACGGATACAGACGGAATATCTGAGTATATAATTACACAAAGTTACTGTATGCTCTACGATGCAGCACACCCCTTCCACGCCACCATGCCAATTGACCTGAACTCAATACTCAGGGAATCGAGCTCAGTAGGTATATCGTGTTGCTCTGGCCACAAGCGTCGCCAAAATCACGGGTCACACCTTTGTAGCTGAGGCGGAGGCGAGGCAGAGGAGCTCCGCGTCCCACTGCACCGAGAGAGCCAAGGAGGAGCAGCAACGCTGGAGTGGCTCTGCCGAGATAGCGCCCTGTGCCTTCCATGCCTGGAGCAAGACCCAAGCACCTGTGCATGGAACAGGAGAAACCATGTTGTCTGCTTTTTCGCTACCAAGATCTTACCATTAAATGGGGGGGGGGGGAGGTCACAAGGAGCACCAGGTCTACTTGGTAATCCATGGTCTAACCAACCATCAAATCAAATAAATTCACTGAATTTAAAAAGGAATCTTCAATAATTTGGTGGTCAGGTCGATGGAGATCCTTGATCAAGAGAAAACATCCAGATCCAGACACTGGTTCAAACAGAGCAAAATTTGATTCAGTAAACACCATTAAGATAGACCATGATCATGATGGTGTGACACTAGAATCAAGTGCGATGGTGTGACAGCAGTGTATTTACAAATCTAGATGTAGTGACTAGATCATTGAACGTACAGCTCAGCCGGACCAGGTACCGATGGCGTCGCGCAGCCGAATCCAAAGACCCAACGGCTCTTACCGCGCTGGTCCAGCCTTCACACTTTCTGCTTGAGAGGATCAACAGCGGGATATTTGCAGCATCGGCACAAAAGTGTCAATTTCTCGACACGCAGGTTCACGGACACAGGAGCAGCTCTCGGTGCAGACACTAAGCCACGACTCGTGTAGTTAGAACCAAGAATCCAAAGCCACTGTTTCAGATGTCAGCCCTAACCCCGAGCCCCCGGTCCCACCCCGATGTCCTCCATTGAGCGGGGCTCGCATTCGGTGCTCAAAAGTGAGTGGTGTAATGTGCGGTCGGTTCTCCCTGATGTCAGGGCGGGGCCGAGAGAAGGAGCTGGGTGTGGCTGGGAAAGGGGAGGAGCCAAGCAGGCAAGGGTAGGTTAATGACATGGAGGTTAGGGAAGGGACCAGTGCCCTGCTGCACTACCAGGCCCGACCTGCTAGAGGGCGACTTGGGTATTCGTCGACATGTGGACTGTGGCCAAGAGTCGTGCAGCCCGTAAATCTCCCACGAACCGAACTGATTGAATGTAAATGAAGATTTGTAAATATGTTGGATGTCAGTTCAACAGAAGATTCAAAAACAACACCACCGTTAATACATTCATATATCATTGTCATCCTTGGATTTTTATCTGCGGTAGAATAGTGTAAACCTTGCATGTGGTGGCCCCAAAGTCCTCCTGATTGGACCGCGTCGGTGGTTTTGTTGAAGATTTTTTTTACCTCCGCCACCGAAGGTGAAGAAGTTTATGTTTTCACCCCCTTTCTGTCTGTCTGTTCGGCGGTGTGCAGAATATCTCAAAAAGTTGTTGACGGATTCGGATGATATTTGGTGGACAGGTTGGGTGTGTGACAATGATGAACTGATTCGATTTTGGTGAAGATCCAAATCCAGATACGAGAGTTATTTAATTTTTTAAGTGATTCTTCACCATTGAGATGGAGGGCTCAAAAACGATGTATGGCACGATATCTCAAAAATGTATTGGGCCAGATATGTTCTCGTGGATCAGGAATGACAGGGCGGAGGTATGCGCTCTACCCAGTGCCCTTCAAGTTAATGCTGTGATGTGGTGACAGTCCCGGTAAGTATAAATATACCACTTTTAACCAGGATTCACCGCAGAGAGCAAATATGAGAATAACCTTTTCCTGGAACTTCATTTGAAAGCGAACGGAGCCATTCAAATAACCTTTGTTATTGGGTGTAATTCCATCACGGAACAAAACGAGAAGGGTGCTCAGTAGAGCGCATCCCTCCGCCACACAATACCGAATCCAGGCCACCCAGAGAGCCGGGCACAATAACTTTTGGAAATATCATGCAAATGTCGTCTTCAGCCCCGTCTCTCAATGGTGAGGAATCATTAAAAAAAACATTTGTAGCCGGATCCAGATTCGGATCTTCACCAAAATCTGATCAGTTCATCCTTGCCACGCACCCAACCTGTCCACCAAATTTCATCCGAATCCGTCAAAAACTTTTTGAGATATCCTGGACACAGACAAACAGACACAGAGGTAACTAGAAGGGCACTTGGTCGAGCGCAGAGTCTCACCTCACATGCTCCTTCTGAACAAAACACCATCGTTACCTGCACACGCTACTGTTATGGTCCACTGCTGTTATTGCCCAGGAACATAAGGACGAAGGAAACACCGGTTCATCCAAAAGACTCTGCCCGATGTCAGTTTAACGTGATATTCCCGGTGATGTCCAACACCGATGACCACATTAGTTTTGTCCCAACGCCTCGACTGTGGATCTTGTACCGACACCCTGGTGCCGACACGAAGGGGCATGAGAGGTTTGGACGATTGGTCGTAATGCACGTTAGTTTTTGCCCATACTTCAGCGGCGTTAGCATCACATCTGCCACTGTGGTGAGAAAGCACGTTGATGTCCAGGAACAGCGGTTCGTGTTGGATGCCCGAAGAGGATCTCAGCCGGTGAATGTCCAGATGTGTGTGGCGTGTTATGCCATTCAAGCAATCCACGGCAAATTGTGTCGTCGTTGAGATTACCGTTGTACGTCGTCTTAGCGACAAGTGTCTTAATGGCTTTGACTGCTGCTTCTGCATGTCCATTCGAGCGTGGAAAGTGTGGTGTGGAGAAGCCATGGTTGACTCTTCAATGGTCCATTAATTTCTGGAATTCATAGGATGCAAACTGTGGGCCGCCATCAGTTCGAAGACGAACTGGGACACCCAGGTCCACAATGAATGACCCCAGAGCTCGGATGAGGTCACATGATGTGGGGTTACGTGAGAAGACATAGATGCATGGCCACCCAGAAAGTCGGTCGACGTAAATCAGACAATATTTTCCTGCGTGGTAAAACAAATCAGCAGATACATCCTCGAATGCCCGCTGCTGTGGTGTATCACTCATTAGCGGTTCCCTTCTGAAGGTTGGCCATTCACTCCTGACACACAGGACATGAGTGAGTCATGTTGGCAATATCGTTGTTGATATTTGGTCAATAAACAGTCTGTCGAGCTTGCCATTTCGTACGTTCCATGCCCTGATGCGAGTCTCATCGTCGATTCAATACCTCCGTACGTGCTTCCCGAGGTATGAAAATGCGCTGACCACAGAGTACGATGTCCTCGTCTACTGAGTGCTGATCACATACCCCAAAGTAGGACTTGAGGCGATGGTCCCACTCATTACGATTTGCAGTAAAGCCGGTGTTAACCGCATCAGTTAGTAAACTGTATTTCTCATCGCGTTGTGCTTTAGCACAGAGTTTATCGACTATATAGGATCACGTAGATGATCTTGACGTCCATCATCGACGTTCTCTGCTTCCGCCAAGATGACTTGGTGTACCTGATGTTGAACTTGTTTCTCCGCCTCTTCATCATCTGGCAATGGGCTATCCACCGGGTGGCATGCTCATTTCCCTTCCTCCAAGTCGCTGTAAACATATTGAGAGACAATTTCTCCACAAGACATTGTAGGTGTGGGTTATCAATGGCATCCAAAGTGGATGTGTTCAGTATTGGTTCAAGTGGTTTGTGGTCGATAATGAGCTGAAATGTGGGTAGGCTCAGTAGGTAGTGGCAGCATTTCTTCATGGCCCAAACTACAGCCAGAGCTACGAGCTCAATCATCGCATGACGATACTTGACATCACTGAGATAACGAAACCCACACTGAACAAGTTTCCATGGATCACCGAGTCGCTGGAGCAACGCAAACCCAAGTCCGTCAAGCCGAGACGCATCAGTCTTTATCATCGTAGGTAACAAAGGGTCGAAATGTGCAAGAATAGGTGGTAATGTGAGAGCAAGAAATGCGCTGTCATGATCAGCAGTCCAATCAAGGACTGATCCCTTCTTCAGTAAGCTATGGAGAGGATCTGACGCAGTCGAAATCTCAGTGGAAAAACTATCCAACTGATGAACCAAACCCAAGAATAATCGCAAGTCGGTGACGTTGGTAGGTGTAGGAAAGTCTGCAATAGCACTCAACTTGTCTGAATCCAATGCGACGCCGTCACAATTGATGATATAGCCACAAAATTTGACGCTGTCCTGAGCGAAGTGAAATTTCTGTCGGTTCATTGTGAAGAAAATTACATTCCACACCTGTTGAACATGCACATTGAATGTCGGTCCAAAAGTTAGCATATCGTCAACGACCCTGACCGTATTTTGGATTCCATCAAGAGCAATGAAACTTCTGTAACAATGTTCATCCCCACTCGCGTCGAGGCCCATTGGAGCTCGTAAGTATTTGAACCGACCCCATGGTGTCATGAACACGGGGAGGGATTGGCTGGCCTCGTCCAGAGGAATTTGCCAGTATCCCTTAGTCGCATCATACACAGGAAAGAAACAAGCGTTCTTCACATGCAAGACTGCCCCAGCAGGTGTAATGAGGGGCTATACAGGGCGCTTGACATGGCGGTTCAGCATACGGAAGTCCACGCAATGCGACCGTTCGGTTTCGGAGTAACCAAAAGTGGGCGGCACCAATCCGAAAGCTTGCTTCCCATTGGAAAAATGGATACCCTTGTTCACCATGCCATCGAGTTCTGAGTTAACCTGATGCTGCCAAGCCAGTGGAAGTGGGCGTGCCTTCAGCAGCTGGACAGGTATTGTGTCATCCTTCAGGTTAATACACATAGCACCGCCCTTCATCGGTCGGATTCTATCGTCCATGGTAAAAACGTCTGCGAATTTGGCTATCAGATGATCACGAACCTGCAATCGATGTTGCTGAGTCCGCTCGTCACCAAAATCCCACATGATGGAGTTCATTGGTGACATCGAGTGTGAGTCCTCATCAGATCGGCTGACTGTGCAATGTTGTACATGATGTGTTTTCATATAACCCGCTTCATCGAATGATCTACCACAGTTGCACCATGCCAAGTTGTTCAACAAATAGAGTGCCAGACAGGGTATTTGGACGCCATCACACACATATGCAGTTTCACAAACAGATTTATCCCCATGACGGATAGAAACGTGTGAGTAGTGAGTACCCATGCACTTCATTGAAGCACGATCAGCGTTCACCACTCATAGATCGTCACCATCATCCAAGTTATCTGGATATATGCCAAGTTGCTGCTGGTGTGCAGGACCGATGGTAGTTTCCTCAGCACCAGTGTCCGCGAGTGCCTCCAGGGGACCAAGATAATCACCCTCAAAGTTATCAATGTCTATGTGAATCCACGGTGAATGTTGCTTCCTCTGCAATGTGTGGAACGCATCAGCGATGAAGACAATCCACAGTACAGCTGGGGGTTTATTGTTGTCAGTGCTCTGTCTAGCCTTCCATGCAGGCTTATCAACTTTTGATTTTTGACATACATGAGCGAAGTGACCCAATGTTCCGTACTTCTGACACTTCTTATCATGAGCTCGTCAGCTCTTTGAGTTACTACAGGCATACCCCCTCACCTCCCCCCCCACAATTTCCACATTTAGTGGTGTTAGGTTGGGACTGACTGCGACAACAAAATGGTCAATGAGAGTTCTTCGCGATGACAGCTCGGGACTGACGTCCGGACATCATATCATCAGTCTTCCTGCTGGGTTCTTCGCTGCGACAAATGTCCAGAGTATGTTGTAGTGTGAGATCTCTCTCAGCCATCATTAGCTTACAATGCACCTCTGAATCAGATATGCCAGTGATGATCCAAATAACAAACTGTTGTTCAACAGTCATGGATGAGAGATCACAATTGGCAGCAATTTCCTTCAGTGCACAATAAAATGAGTCAAAGGTCTCTCCATCCCCCTGGTGCCACTCATGGAAACCACCCAGATTGTGCATGATGTGGTGCTGTCCTCATAGATGTGCTTCAATGCTGGCGAGTACATTCTCGTCGGAAAGCATGTCCGATGTGAAATCGATATCAATGGCATTGTTGAGGACTGATCTCATGCCCAGTGTCAGACACTTCTGGAGAGTTGCTAACTGCTCATGACCTTGCATACGATCGAGACATGTGATGAGGTAGTAAACATCCCATTGTTCTCTCCATGGAAACAGAAATGGATACATAATACGTCATGCATAATACCAAGGAGTTTTTACAATATCCAACAACAATCAAACGAAAGACCAAGAAGGAACCCGAAGAAGTAAAGAGCAAAGATAGAGTCATCAGGAGGAACCTGAATAGGATTTGGAGTTCAGCCGCAACTCCACAACCCTCAAACAATTTTGCAGCATGCAGGTGCAGCCAGGTGAGCCTTACAAAAAAATTTCTGCAAGAATTCACTTCTCCTTCAACAGATAGATCAATAAAGAAAGAAATAGAAAATTTGACTTCCGGTTCCGGTTTTTGAGCGATGGTGGTTTCTCTCCAGGGGTCTCTGCCGACTTTCTCAAAGATAAGTTTTTGGTTGTTTTCTGTCGCGTTTTGATTGTTTATTTCGTTGCCTCCATGTTTACTGTGTGTTCCTAATTTGGTTTTGTTTCAAAATTTGTGCTATTTGGTGAGTTTTTGTCGGTCATGTCATTTTGGGTTTCCCTGAGGCCTACCCGTCTTCCCATTTGTGTGCACGATCGTGTTTATTTGTATTTTCTCCACTCTTCCCTCCACCCTCCTTCTATCCCTCCCAGCTATACTCTCTGTTTCATGTCTTAAAATATAAAAAAATACAACAAAAAATCCTTTTCCTTTCTTACCTTTTACCCCCATGTAACCACATAACTTCCTGTACCGACTCCTCTTCCTCCTTCCTGTTTTGTCGATCTGCAATCTTCCTTCTCCTTTTCCAAACCCACATTCACCATATACCTTCACGATTTTTATTTCAACTTTTCTTTTCCCAAATCTTACCTAATCTTTATCAGAAAAAAAAATGTGCTGAGGATACAGTAATTAGTGGGTTCCTACTGAATGATAAACATGAATATGTGAACAAAGTTCAGAAGTTTGTGGACTGGTGTGACATCAGTATTTAGTTCTGAAGAGGAACAAGACAAAGGAAATGATTTTTTTTTCTACATCTTAGCAGGTATCCATGACCCTTTTATTATTCACAAACATAGTATAGAACATGTTTCTGAGCATAAGTATTGGGACGCAGTGATCGATAACGAATTGAAATGGAGTGAGAATTCCTTCGTGTTGGTCGGCGAAGCACACTAAATATTGTACTTTTGAAAGAAATTGTAAGAGTTCCATGGCGAGAAAAGCATTTTGGGTCTTTTCTATCAGTCCTTGATTCAAAGTACTCTTACTTTCAATTTGATAAGTACATTTGGTAATTTGTTAAAAGAGAATGCTGAGAAATTGGAAAGACCAAGGAAGATTGCCCAGCACACAATACAGACAAACCTTCACTCGATTCCATATGGCTACTAGCATCCCTATCCATCCAGCATGAATCTCTGAAATGTTGGCATATATATTCCTTTGGACTTTCAAGAAAGGAAATTGCACAGTGAATATGGAACGACGTTTGAAGTGAGGGTGCCAACTCTTGATATGGAAAACTTTGATGGGGGGGGGGGGGTTGATGATGCACTGCAACATAGCCTTTCGAGAGCGGTCAGTGCTGCTGTTGAAGCAGTTTGCTGCCTTCGGTTATGTTGGGTGGTTTGCCTTTGTCCTCTCAGCAGTCAGGGCAGGAATTTGGAATTTGGCAGTGATAGCTTGCCTACTGATGGAGAAGGACACCATGGGATCTTTAAGGTCCACCAACTAACGCTTGCAGTTGAGAGGTGCAGTTTGACGTCCATCCGAGGGATGGCAGAAATTGATGAATCACCCTATCTGAGAAATGCCAGGATGACAGTTTAGAGCTGAATCGGGATTCGAACCCATGCTCGAGAGCTTAGCGGCAAGTGTACATACCTCTGGCCTACCTGGCAAACCCCTTGACAGTTGAAGGATATCAAAAGATAAGTTTTGTGCATCTTTGCACCAAGATAGGCAACCTGGCTCCAACGGCACACACTGTAAATTTGTGAAATTCAAAACGAAATTAGTTCAACATAAAGGTGAGAAGTTTTGTAATTTTTTTATTCTCAGGTTAAATTTAGTGAAGAAGGAAGCTTGAGGAAGATTATATAAAAAATTACCCTCAGTGAGTAAAATCTGTCTTGTAACCAGACAGGGAGTAAAAGAGAAGGGCGAGCGATCCAACGTCACGCACTGTGTGAGCAGAAGGAAATGCAAAAAAAAATTAATCAAGCTTGCAGTTAGAAAATATCGACAATGAAAAGCTCAAAATGAAAATGATGAAAATTCCATGGAACATCTGCTTTCTGTAAACCGAGAATACATAAACCAAGCATATAGAACATTATAAATCAGGTATATCCAGTAACATTGGGAGAAGGTAAAACACATCCCTCCGGGGATTCGAGTTTGTGGTCCACCCCCATCTCTATCCCCAAAGTGTTCTACACCCATGAACCCTCCCCTCCGTCCACTCTCCTCTTTTTACTGTTCGTTCATTCCCTTAGCTGGTGTCCACCTGCTGCCACACTGCCAGTTTTTTGCCTTCTACCCTCTGTCACCATGTTTGCTCTTCCATGAGTCCTGACATTGAATATAAAACGATCCAGATGGAAAATCCGTAAAGGCATTGCCAAGAAGCCCATGGAAGCAAGCGATCATCGCACACAAGAAGACTCATAGCTAAAGTCTGCATATTATCAGATTCTATGCATGCATTGCACAAGTTCCAAATCATGACAACAGATACATCTGGAGGATAAGATGAAAAAGTTAAAGAATTCAACAACTTTATCCCACTTCAAGATTAATGCCAGGAGAGGCAAGCTGTAAATCACACTGTGTGATGAATGCGAGGCAAAGATGTGAGTACACTTGGGGAATTTACTATCTTTCGAGCAGAAAACCCAAACACTGGAATTTCGAAATAGAAATCCATGGAAATAAGACCAAAACAGGTGTGTGTGTGTCTCATCTCAGATGCTACATTTGGTGTGCAGTAGCATTCTCTCTATCGAGTGCAGCCTGTGGCTGCTGGTTGCATCATTGGTTGGGACGCGGCTATGCCACTGATGCAGTGTCCCCCTTACCAGTGCACTGGTACTCATTTTGCCGACCTCGGAAGGATGACAGGCTGAGTCAACCTCCTGGTGTATTAATTCAGTGGCCCAACGGGGCTTCAACTCAGGACCCTAGGATCCCAAGCCGCCACCATAACCACGAAGCCAACACCAGGCTTTACAGTTGTATTATATCAGGGTGATCACAAAAAAAAATTAAAAATAAAAATGGTATGCCTACCCATACAATTAACTTTCATAAACCTTCATTTTTATTTAAAATGACAAGTTCTTTGGTCCACATTTGCTTCACAAGATACATAATTACGAAGGAAAGTTTCAGATGGATTTTGTTTATGTCATTGATATGATTGAGGTTAGAGCACATGCTGCAGATGTCGGCCTCTCCGCTGCAAGCACACTTGGATTCGAAGAGAAGACTTGTTTATTACTCGGACACATTCGGCTACAGTGATTGAACGGATTTTATCAGTTATTGCTCTTTTGAGAACATCTATGGATTGTGGCCTCCCTCAGTAAACATCCTTCAGCATCTAACCCTGAACTCAGTTTGAGTGTTCTTGATGGATTTCGCTCTCAGGTAGCTAGATTTGGACTGAAAATGATTATTCTTTCATTGTCCATGGCATGTCGAAAACTAGAAGGGCACTTTTTGACGTCGCGACGTCGCCAGATATGCCTCCGCCCACATTATTACATCATTATAATACTTGCACCAAGTTTGATTTAAATCCCTGAACCCAGATTCAAAATATTAAATAATTCTGGCTGCCAGACCGTGCGTTCAATCAGGTTGAAATTTAAAACATATATTCCTCATCACCACAACATCATAATTGTGAAGTTTCACTTCGATTGATGAAGCGGTTCAAGAGAAATAATTTCTTCAAGATTTTTGTTCAATCCAATATGGCTGCCAAACCACGTGACATTAATTAATCATGAACACCCTGGTTTCCCGTAGATTTGGGGAACATATATGTGAAGTTTCCCCTCAATCTGTCAAGCTGTTCTGGAGAAGATGGTTTTTAAACGTTTTAGGGTAAATCCAATATGGCTGCCAAACCATGTGACCTATGATATCATAGGTGGAGAACTTTTTGTTCCTCATGGAGAGGCGGTCATACCTGTAAAGTTTTGCCTCAATCTGTTCAGCCATTTTGGAGAAGAAGATTTTTCAAGGTCTTTATGTTAAAAAAACAATATGGCTACTGAACCACGTGACCGATGACGTCATCAATTTTTTCCAATGAACGGTTTCAGAGATACAGAGGTCCAATGTTTTTCCTTTTTTCCAACATGGCTGCCACACCACATGACCTATGACGTCGTAATTATCATTTAAACATTCTACATGAGTCGTTGCACCGATAGTGAAAATTTCGTGCCAATCCGATAAGTGGTTCCAGAGACAACGGAGAAAATTATCATGGATTGATGTTACGTACGGACAATCCAAAAACATAATGCCTCTGGCGACTTGATCAGTGGAGGCATAGATATAAAATAAAATAAAAATACGGGCAATACACCTGGACACTCACCTGTTGAATAATGTTACTGAGGAAGTCAACGTAGGACAGAATCAACAAAATGTACCAATAAATCAGCAGAATGTTCTCGCAAATACCTATTTTGGAGGGAAACGCCCATCTCTCCCACCCCCGTAAACCCCCGCAGATTCCGATTTTTTTTGAATCTCGTGAACAAACTTTGGTACATCATGGGTGATGAAGGTTGTGGTGAAGTTTCATCAAAATTGTACGTGTAATTGCAGAGTTGTTGCAAGTGTTTGTGGACGGACGGACAGACAGACTACATGCCATCCTATAAACTCCGTGGAAGGAATAAAATAAAAGTTCCAGAAGGAATAAAAATGGGGCTATCTCGACTGAATCTAAATCTGCTGACTGTACACGATCTCCACTTTGCACACCTGCAAAAAGTAAGAGGATGTTATTAATCTGGAGGAAGTTATTCCAGTTAAGGTCACTCGGTGCTGTAGTTTTTTGTGGTCACTCTGTATGGTACCGTGGGTTTTCATCCTTTCTGCACTTGCAGGGAGCCCTTGACACTCGTCTCCAAAACCAGGGAACCCAAAAGAAAGGGGATTAATATTAGTCCATTTGCCGTTATTACGTGTTCCATTGTCAACCTTGTTGATGTGGAAAGTGTTTGGTTTTATGATTGTTTTGGACTAACATGGGTCCATTAATAAAATTCAGGTTGGTTGCCAGGGTGGCCACCTTGGGGAACTCCTGCAATTTGCATGAATTCAAGATGGCCACTACATGTCAGACGATGGGGCTAAGTTTTTAATCGGTCAACATATAATCCTGTGTAATATCTCTTTTCCATATGATTTTGACATGAGGAATTCAATTTTGGGGTTATTTTTTACGTTCAGGAATAAATAGAGGTTCACATGAGATGTCCATGACTATTTTCTGCTGAAAATTATGCAACACCAATGCAAAAGTGAAGTCATGAATGGTTCACAACAGTATGTTGATAAACAGAAAGCATACACATTGTCATCTCATCATATTGGACATCTTAGGAACAGAGAACATAGAGCCGAGTTGACAACTTACGTATTGTTCATTCCCATTCATTGTACTCGTCCCCTTCTGTATCCTCGTCTCTTTCCAGTTCTGCTTCGACACTCCCTTCTTCCATTTCACTTTCACTGTCCTCCACAGTCTTGTGTGGGTTGAAGCACTTGTCACTGCAACCACAAGTGCAGTATAGCGTGCAGGAGATATTTGCATGGTGACAACTGCAGCTTGCAGTACTGCAGGCCTTCCCCTCTGCTTTGCATCCACACCGCACAACATCCATGAGGTCCAAAGGGGCTGGTGGAGTAGCAGAAGTTGCTGGCACTGGGATTCCATCTCTAATGTCCCATCCATATTTTGTAATGTCAAGTTCAGGTGGGGCCTGCTGATCAGCTGATTTTGCAAGTACTGTCTGTAGATGTGCACGCAAAATATGTAGGAAGAGATTGATCTCAGTTGGAGGTAATGCCATGGGCTTGAGGGGCTTGCCAGACTTCCTCGTGTACATATAGTACCTCATCTCACTCATCGTGGTACCTTCTGGCTGACCATACAGGGCACAGAAGAATGTCCGCCCTGCTTCCATGAGCTGTTCATGGCTTGCGTTCCGCTCGCCAAGTGCGGAGTACAAACCAGGGAAGTTGCCAGCTCTCAGTGTCTTCAGGACTGACACTTTGCCCTTGCTGTATGGGTATGACGTGGTATCTGAGCCAGTGATGTCGTGCATTCCCAAAAGCTGCAGACACTTGGGGCCAAGCTGGTCACAGGTGGTGTTGATATCCCAAATTGCTCCATCCCACCTTTCCATCTGCACTGTGGCCTGGATGTTGCGCTGGTAAACCCAGTAAACCATCAATACAAAAACATCAGTGTCATCAGAGAGGATACGTATCACTCTTGCATTACATTCAGCAGCCATGAGCAGGTGTGAGATCATTGTAATGTCTGCTTCATCAAGGTTGAACGCACCATGGCTACGGCTCTCCACAGTAACTCCTTCACCAAAGTTATAGGTACTCAAAACCTTGGACAGCTGCAACTTGTTCTGCTTGTTTTCCAGGAGGGCGTCTCGACTAGGCAGGGGTGTGTTTATTGTGAGGTCATAGTTGATGGAACCAATGCCAGCACGCCTCACTTGTTCATGGTCCTTTGCAGAAACATCATAATATTTGTCAAAGACCAAGATCTTCTGACCAGCAATGGTCGAGAGTCTTGTCTTGATGGACTCAACTAAGACTGACACAGTTCCCCTGAAAGGCCAGACAATATGATAGAGAAGTTGGCTCACGTCAACAATGGTAACATCTGGTTGCAGAGGCTGTTGAGCCTGAACACAAAGTTTGTGTGCCAGTGGTGCTTTGTTGCCTTTCCTTAAGCACCCATATTCATCAATCAGTGAGGGGCGTACTGCGCAGAGCTCAAACTGGAAGATAGGTCCAAGCTCCATTTGTCTTTGCTGTCCAATTGTCAGCAGCCTGAGGAAGATGGTTTCTAGATCAAAGATCGTCTTGTCCCCAATTTTCACTCCTTTCTGTAAGTGCTCCATTGTCTTGATGGGGCATGAGATGGTTGCATGGAATCCACCTGGAAGGGATGCATGGAACTCTGCAACCATTTTCTGACCGATAACCACGGAATCCTCAACATTCACTTCAGCTTCTCGGGGAGCAATTCGACCATTGGCAATGTTGTACAGATGTCGTGAGCGATTCTCAAGAGGATGAGACGCATTCGAAAATTCAAGTAAAATCCGGTGCCTATCATCTGCATCAAGTTCTCTCCTCTTCTTCCCCTCCTCCTTGTGACGTGGTCCGATTCTTGTGTCCTTTTCTCTCACTTGGTCTTCATTGTCCTTGTTTGAGGAGTCAGGGTAGATGTGCTCCATTGTATCCGAGATGTAGGCAGTGACAAGAAAGGAATCAATCCACTCTGCTACCATCTCTGGATAAAGAGTCATACCCTTAAGGCCACCCTTGCCAATTATAACAGCAGTTTGTTCACCGAACTGATCAGAGCTCACACCATTCCAAATGCCTTCCTGGTGATGACACACAAAAGCAACTGATATGAGCTCTGACTTGGCATCTGGTGGCAGCAGATAGCGCATCTCCAGAAGGTGATGGGTGATGTAACGGGCATAGTGATGGTGACCAGCAACAAAGAAGTAAGGAAGCATGCGTTCAAGTGTTAGCTGTTGCAGCAGGAAGTCTGCCTCCCTCTCACTACGCAGAAGTTGATGAACAAGCAGAGTAGGCTTGATAAAGTTATCAACCCAGTGCTTCCCAGTTGGGTGCTGTCTGCATGTCTCAAGGTAGCTGTACAACTCCTGGAATGTCTTAGGGCCGGTGGTGAGGAAGGAAATGAGAAGGGCAGTCGAAACCATCTGGAAGGCTCTCATTGATCGAACACAGGACTTGCCACTCATGATTCCTGCCAGGCCCCCGAATGCTGAACTGATGAGAGTCTCAACACCAGACCCACGCATGAGTTTGCCAATGCAACCACAGAAGGACTGCACAGTGTGCATTATCCCAGGCCTCAGAATCACATTTTTATAGCGATCAACGTCATGCCACTTGATTTGGCAAGCCACCACGTAGAGCTGGAGATCCACAGAGATGTGGACATAAGCCATTCCCATATCAGTCAATGACTTCTGAAGATACTCCAGTGAAGTCACGACAGTGTCTGGATGAGAAGCTTTGGCATCAATAAGGGGTCCGAACATGTAGGTACTTGCTGGCTTTTTTTCTGCATGACTGGTGAATCCTTATTGGTTGTTGAACCCACCCCATTCCATGGCATTCACCTGTGTGCTGACTGTGTTTAGCCACTTCATGTCCTTTTCCTGTGCAGCAGCTAAACTCGCTTGCCGGGCACACACTTCTTGGTAGGAGAATCCAGAGGATGCATCCACAGCCGGGGGGTTCACTTTGGATGGCCCAGTGTAGTGCTGCAGAGGAAGGCTCCCTGATGAGCTGCTGCTTGTCCGAGACTGGGCAGCTTTCTTAGACAGTCGTGGGATAATAAGGTTGCTCTTCCCTGGGTGAGCATGCCCATACTCAAGAATGTCTACAGGATGGGGTTGCTGAAATTCATGTGAGAGGACATGAGTAGTGCGCCGACCATTAGGCGTGAACACTTACAGATCAAGATTATCAAACCAGGCAAAAATCACGCCAACAGTTCTACTCAAACCCATGAATTGGTGAAGAAGCTGAGCATTGTCACCGAGAAAATGAGCTGTGGATTTCCTGAATCTCAGGACCTCATCATATGACGTTGTGAACCCATGTTCATGAAGGAGCTTGAGAAGATCAGAACTGCCATGGCAGTGCAGTAGTTTGACAGCCAGTCCTAATGTTGTCTGATTTCTGGTACCTGTAACATGACTTTGAATTGACTGGCTCAGGCTTAGAGATTTCTTGGTCATTTCACCACCAGACACCAAGTCTGAAATCAACCTCAGTAAAGTTGGGCTTGTTGCCTTGATTGTGTTGGCTTGTGTAAATTCTGAGAGGTCATAATTGGCACTGTTGTACTTGACTGAGCGTGCCTCCTTCTTGATCTGCCTTACCACAGAATCAATACTCCTCTCATCTGCATCATCCACTTTAACCATTTTCAGATGGTGAGCAATGGACTCACGGAAACCAACAATGGTAGCACATCCATCTACCCAAACTAACATAACGTCCTTACTCATGCAGTCTGTTAGTTTGCTAAACATATCACGTCGAGTGAGTTTGCCACCAAGATCACAGTACAGGGAATGCAGTTCAACGCTATTCCACATATTTGACCTGTCACAATTCATTCGCTCTATGACGTTCTTTAGGGCACTTTCTTCTGCAACACCAGTTGGCAAATCAGCATATTTAGGGACTGTCATGAAACTGTTATAACAGCGTACATGGGATTTGCACTCAGCCACAGGGAGATCAACCAAATATCCAATATGTAACTTGACCGTTCTGGCTACTTCATCATTACGTTGCTCAGCAGCATTAATGATGGCATCTTTCATAGTTGGGATGGGATTACCTTCCTTGTCAAAACGTTCTTTCGTCATGCACTGATGAACACGATCCCATCTTTCTGGATGTTTGTCATCAACAGGTAAACATTCTTTGCCACAAAAAATGCAGTCACGTTTGTAAACAAACGCACCACTGCCTGTTGCCTGTGTGCGAGATCTTGTTGTCACTGTAACACAATCATCTTCAGCTTTTCTTTTCTGTGATTTACGAAGTCTCTCAATTTTTTGTTTTGATGTGGAAGTACAGTAGCATCCTTTGTGACATTCTATGCGAATAACATCACCACCACCATCAACAATGTCCTGTAGTTTAGCACGTAGCTCTTCATCTCCACGGGCTTTGGCACAGGAGATCAATGTCTTGATCCCTTGATCAGCGAGTTTCTTCAATTCCCCTCCACCATGACACACGGGAAGAATGCACCTTGAATCAGCCATATCTGTAAAAACAAAACAATTAATTAGTAACTCGCATTAATGTCGTATGTGAGCGTCCAGTTGTCAGAATAGTGACATTGTCGTCATTCAAAATGTATCTCACACGGCAAACAATTGCCAGGAACTTGAACATTGACCTAAAATTTACTTCTAATCAAAAAAATTAGGTTAAATATCGATTCCTCGTGCCAAAGTTAGATGGAAAAGATGTCTCATGTGTAATTTTAAGTTCATTACCTAAAAAGTTATATTTTCAGCCCGGTCGATGACGGCCATCTTGTATTTGCGCAAAAATAACAGATTTCCCCATGATTGCCATCCGGGCAACCAAGCTTAATTTTGTCTATGCATGCCTGTGAACAAGAAACCACCATAAAACCATACACTTTTGAGGACAACAAGGTTACTTCTCTGGCAAATGGACTATATCTGACCCAGAAAGGTTTAAGTTTGACACATTCTGGAAAGATAACGGTGAATAATTATATGAAAAATTAAATTAAACGGAGGGAAAATATTTATTTCAGGATGAATTTTTCCTTATTTTTCTTCTTCCATCAAATGTGATATTTAACTTATTAAACTAAAAAGCAAATTTTAATCACTCTTCCTCATTCTTCCAGCTCATTCGCTAACTCATTCCACCCGACATGTCACATCATTCTTCCCTCTCTCAAAAATCCCAATTTGTTTTTTCCTCCTTCCCTCACAACTTTGTTATCTCTAATCTCTTAAAATTCAAATCACAATTTAAAATATTTCAAATCCCTCTACTCTCATTTTCAAATATCTTTCTCCCAAATTGCCTTTCTTCCTCACTCGCTCTGCGTTTCATTCCTAAATATTCTGGCAAACCCTTATGTCACAATTCCCCATCCCGCCCAATGAATGATCTTTTATACCCCATTAACCCTCCCCAAGCCAATGCTTCTCTCACAAGTTTTTTTTTTAATCTCTCCTCGTTCCCTTCTTCCACTTTTCATTTATTTATTCCACTGGAAACACCCGCTCGACCCTTCGGGAGCATTGGCAAGTCGTCTTCCCCCGTTGGCAAGTCGAGAGGGGGGATTTGTTGTTGTTTTTTGTCCCTATGTCCTGATCCTGGGTACTACCAACACAGATGCAACATTTGGTGGACATAGATCCAGCCTTGTTTTTATCTCGCCTGTTCGAAGAACAGAGAGCTATAGCGATACCCCTGGCGTGAGCGTGAAAATGTTAAAGTTTTTGGTGCAAGTTATTTCCTTTCTAATGTTTTTATCTACCACACTATTGTTTACTGATTACAATATACAAATACATATATTGCTTTAAAATTATTTGGATCAGACTTCACTGCAATGCTTTGTAAAAAATATTATTAGACTCGTCTTTTAAAAACGATAAATGTATAAACAGGCGAGCATTGGGTGGCTTTGACACCAATTCTGGTTTTCTTTGATGTTTTTTCAGATGTCCAACATCTAACTTGGTCATGAACCCCAGGAGTCTGCGAACCCCATATTGAAAATCGTTATATTATACCATAGCGATGTTATGTTATTGCTTTAGAAATCTTACACCACAAATATCCTTGCGTTGTTCCACTCTTCACCAAAAATAACTTTGTCGCTCAGAAAATGTGTTTGCTCTGTTGAAAATGAAAACTGTATTAGTGAAATAATATTGCACAACGCGTTCGTGTTTTGTGAACTTTTCAAGAGGAAAGTTTTTTGAGAGCGCTCTAAGGCTCACGAAGGAGCTCGTAGGAGCTCAATCGATCCAACAGGAACTTCCGACGCCAAACAACCCGGACAAATATGGACCGATGGACCTTCAAGAAAGTTAAAAATAAGTACATATATAACCCAAGTCAACTATAACAAACATGGGAATTAGAAGTGACTTGGAACTTTTTCCCAACCAGTCATGGCAAAGACCCAGGTAATGCCATCCCATCGAGGTGGCACCTTGAAGTGCATTGTCTACCAGAAAAGCATGACCAGGTGTTAGTTTTGCCGATCCTGCAAGTTATCTGGTTATAACATCACCGCTTTGGTGTTGGATGAGGACCCAGTTAGCGACTCCACCACCATTCCGCCAGCTCGAATTTTAGCAATAAAGCCCTCTGTGTTGTACTTTATCAAATGTCATCTGGGCTGGCAGTATGGTCTGGACTAGAGGTATGCACACTCACCTCCAAGTCATATAGCCTGGGTTTGAATCCTGACCCAGCTATAAACTGTCATCCTGGTGTTTCACAGGCAGGATGATTCATCAATGTGCATGCCATCCCTCGGATGGACGTTAAACTGGAATCCCGTCTGCCGGCTTTAGTCGGGGGACGTTAAAGATCCCACGGTATCTCTGGCACCCTGAATAAATTCAAATTCCTACGCAAATCTACAGGGGGCTCATCAGCGGCATAGCCGCGCACTGTGCTAATGACGCTAGCTTGCTGTTGGCTTAGTGGTTAGGGTGGCCGGCTTGGGATCTTAGAGTCCTGAGTTCGAGTCCCGTTGGCTGCTGAATTAACACCAGGTGGGGTTGACTCAGCCCGTCATGTCATCCTTCCGAGGTCGGCGAAATGAGTACCAGTGTACTGGTATAGGGGCACAGCAGCAGCGGCATAGAGCGGCATAGTCGTGCCCCAACAAAATGATAGCTACCCAGCAGCCAAGCTGCCATATGCAAGATGATGATGAAGAAGAAGCCAATGATGCTACCTTGCAGGCTTGTGCTGTCTTTGAAGGAAGAAGAAATGGCTTTTGAAAGTCTAGATAAACTGCTTCCATTGGATGCCCTCTCCTCTATCCAATCAGAAAATGCTTGAAAGCCGAAGAACTCCAATACATTTATGAAACATCGACTCCCTTTAGTAAATCCATGCTAACTGTCTTTACTTAGTTTAATATTTATATAAATGGTTTTCCCTATCGAGAATCCCTGCCAAAATTAACATCTCTAACATCTTCCCCACAACTAAAATTAAACAAGCTGGTCTATAGTTCCACAATTAATCTCGGGATCCTTTATTCAATAACGGTGTTACATTGGTTAGTCTCCAATGCCATGATGTACAGTATACCTGTCCTCATTCCAATTATCTGTTAAAGATATCCTATAACATCACCATTATCTGCTCTGACACCTCCTTCAATACTCTGCCAGATTAATATTATCTGGCCCTTAAGCTTTAGCCCCTCTTATCTTCGCAGGTGTTTATTTATTTATTGCACTCCTACCTGGAACTCCTTTAAAAGTCTTTCTACATCTCATCAAGCAATTCTCTCAGTTACTTGAAATTCCCCTGACTGTTCCTGTAAAAATGTTGAAGCAAAATAATTATTTAATAATCCTTCAAACCCTCACAATGTTGACTCACCGCAGTGGGAAGCAACGAGAAGCTGACTGTTCAGGCTCTAACCTTTCAATGGAGCAAAAGAGGGATACGGGATAAAGGTGAGACTTGAAATGGGGTTGGAGTGAGTCAGAGGTGTGTGCATGAGAGTAGGGTCAGGTAATGTTAAAAGAGTTGACAGAGGTACCTGACATCTCCCATGCAAAATCTGATTCCATGGGGTGGCTCCTTGGTGCAATAAGGGGTGAGGGGTGAGGTCCAATGGCACCCAAGCTTCTGCCTTGCTTTGACCATGATACTCCTCCACCTCCCTCTGTCCTCAGCCAACTCCCTCCACTACCCAACCACCCCTACCTTATGGATATCCCTCCTCACACAATCCTCCCATCTCAACTGTGGTCTACCTCTTCCTTCTAGCTTGCTCCCTCAACCGATCCGCTCTTTTTGCCATTCTCTCTTCCTCCATCTGCATGAAGTGTCCAGCCCATCTCAGCTGGCATTTCACCAATTTTCCCATAAAGCTCATCTGCACACCAATCTCTTTCCTCAGTTCATCCATCCCCTTCTATCCACCCCCTTCACTCCCCCAATCCTCCTAACCCAGTTGTTCTCAAAAACCTGCAGCCTCTGTTGTCTTTCTGTCAGTGCCACCGTCTTCAGGCCGTAAAGGTAGGCCGGCGTTACACACGACATCAGAACCTTCCCTTCCAATTGTATTGATATCTTTCTGTTTGCCATTACCCCCTCCACCCTCCTCCATGCATTCACACCCACTTGAATCCATCTCCGTGCCTCTACCTTGGACTTACCATCCCCGGTCACTGTTCCTCCCAGATACTCAAACCTATTTCCCTGTCTGATCTCCTACCCCTCTAACCTGATATTAATTTCTTTTCTCTGCTGCCTGACCCACATCACCTCAGTCTTCTCCACACCAATCTTCAGCCCATGCTTCCCAAATGCCTTCTTCTACTCCGCTGGTACCTCCTACATCTCTGGCCCACTCTCCACCACAACAGCCAGATCATCCGCATACAGCATTGTCCCCATACTACCTCTCAAGCTCACCTTCCTGCATATCAGCTCCATTACCATGATAAACATGAGAGGGCTGAGAGAGCTTCCCTGCCTCAAACTGATGTTCACGCAAATAAAGATCCCCCCAAATCAATACTCTTCCCTTACCCCATGCCCTTCTGAATTCTTCATGAACTCTTCTTTCCTGCTGTTCCTTCATACCGGTGCCCTCCAAAATCATTCCTCCCATCCCGAAGCTCTATTCAAACAGAATCCACGACATTAATGTCCTCCGAATCTCTTTTCCCCAGACTGCAACACTCCCTCCTACTTTCTCTTTCCGATCACACATATACATCTTTATCTAACAGCCTTCTCGACCTTTCCTCCAATCATGTTATCAGTTGCAGTTCCTCCCTTTCTATCCTCTGCAAACTGGTTCAAAACAGGTGACCAAGCAATTATGACCAAGTTTCACACCCCATTTCTGTGTACAACAGCTGCATCAACACCTGCTCCGTAAACTAACTGTAAGTGATATGGTTAATCCTTCTGCTTAGCTGCTTATTCAACTGCCAACGTCTTCAGCCGTCCCAGTAAACTCACCATATTGGAATGCAGGTTCCTGCAAAGAAATCTGGCGAGGCAAAGGGGGCTACGAACACATTTACATGCCCCGAGTGCAGGCAGTCATTCATATATGGTTGAACCAACGATCCCCCCAAAAAGATGGTTAACCTATAGAGTAAAGACAATGGCGCGCCATCGTAAATCCCCATGCTTCCCAACTAAAGGAACATTGAAAGATGGGAAAAAAAATTCCACCAGGAATGACCCAATATCAAATTCTGAGTTTTTTTTATTTAAAAAATCTTCTGTTTTGACCCCTGTGACCCTAAGTGCCTCCACACTGGGACATGAACCAGGGTGAAATCGCAAAAATCGTTACATATTTCATGCGTCTCCTAATGTCGATTGCATTTCCAAAAGTTCCTTTAGAAATGTTTTTAAAATGTACGGTAATTGCATTTTTTGGTATTTGACCTTTTGCCTCCACCAAGGGCCCCAGGGGGTGAGCCCAAATATTTGTTATACTGCCCTCGCACCTTCTTGCCATGTGGTGATCATAACTAGCAAGTTTGGTGAATTTATGCCCAACCGTGTCGGAGGAGATAGCGTGACGGACAGAGAGACAGACAAACAGACAGAGCCGATTACAATATCCGCCTGGTTTTGGTTGTTTTGTTTTAAAGCATGGTTGCCATGGTATAATGATGACTGGTTGCCTAGCTATAAATTGAAAATTTGTTTTCATCTAACCTGTGATGAAGACAATGGGATTGTTGATGATAACATTATTCTCTTCTTGGAATTTCCATGAATTGCTCACCTGGACTGAATCCACTTCTTCATATTGTGATAGATACTCTGTGTTACACATTGTTGTTCGTATACAACACCTTTCATACAACATAATTCCATCACATCATTGTAATAGTTGTGTTCCTTTGATATCAGGATGTGTTTCATATTAATAATAATAATAATACTATTCCTTTTGTGCTGTAAAGACACATATGGCTGCAGAGGCAGTTTCATTGGCAAGGAGTACAGTCCTGGACGGGTTGCAACTCCAACGCAGGTTACCCCGAATGGTTATTACCCCAGTACACTGGTATTCATTTCACTGACCTCAGAGGGATGACAGGCTGAGTCAACCCCACCTAGTGTTAATTCAATGGTTAAACAGGGGCTGAAACTCAGGACCCTTTGGTCCCAAGCTAGCCACCTTAACTGCTAAGCCAACACCAAGCTTCAGGATGTGTTTTATTGAAATACATTAATTTTTTTTACCATTGTTCATATATTGGTCTGTGAAATATAAGATCAAATATTCTTGAGAATCAAGTAGTTTTAGAGGAATTTGTTACCCAATGAAGCCGATTCAATCAGGGGTTATGCTGTGAATACACCAGAATTGCAGAACCCATGGGTTTAGGTGGTATGAAAAAGATGTAGAAGTAGTAAAATTTCATTCACTCTTTGGTTACCCTCTCACATAATATTTGAAAATGAAAAGCTTTCTTAGATTGAAAAAAAAAACAGGTACGACTGTTTCTCCCAGTACGTAGTTGGTCCGGGCCTTCAAAATAACTCTGCCAGCTGGCTCTTGTAATTCGGTCACGATAGATCCATGAGAAGTCCACAAACACCAGCTGAGTAAGGAACTTCATGCCCGCAACTCCTCTGTTTGTTCAAGGCATGGCATGCTCACAGCACCCTCAACGTGCTGTGGGCAGGCCAAGCCTTTGAACATACTGGTACATGTTGTGGGTGTGTGCTCTCACCTGCGGCTACGTGCCATGCTTATGCTGCAAGGAACACAGGTATCTTCAGCTGTCAGTATACATGCATAAAAGGTGTTTAACCTATCTGTGTAAAGTTACGTTATTCACATTTTCACTTCCATTTAGAGTTCCGAATGTCGCTCGAGGCTTGTGGACGAGCTCCAAGAGGATTTTTAAACCTTCAGGTCGTACGAGAAAACACACGCACATGCAAACACCCTAAGGTCATTGACAACTCCCATTTTGTTTTTTCCTAACCAAAATTGGCTCAGTCCTTTCGACTTGCCTGTGCTATAAAATTATGCAGAAACATCTCCCCTGTCCATGATATTTCTATGAACATGAGTATGAAAGGTGCAGTTATGAGGGTTGCCTTATAGGAAGAGAACCCACTTTAGGTTATTGATGTTGGCTGGAAAATGGTACAAAATTGCGGTGAGGCCTCGAACACTCCAAAAATGACGAAAGTGATGTGAAATGGCAGTTTATATCGGTTCGCCGTGTAAGTATACATAGCTATGGGGTCGTGAAAGGGTATTCCTATCCAACCGCGAATTGCCAACCAAATTAATGGCACAATTATATTAAAGTCTCAACTCGCCTTGTATCGGGAGGGTCAAAAGTTTCCTTTCAAAAACCAGGTTTATACAGTATTTGCAGAAAAACCTGCTCTGAAATGAGTGCCATGGGTGAAACTGCAGGACTTTTTAAACAAGGACAAATGTGTCCAAGAGCCACGTCCTAAAGGTTTTGTCTTCACCAGAAGAAGAAGAAGAACAAGAACAAGAACAAGAACAAGAACAAGAACAAGAACAAGAACAAGAACAAGAACAAGAACAAGAAGAAGAACAACGCCGAGCTCTCTTAGAGCCACGTTCGCTACGCGAGACGCGGCTAAAAAAGGCAAAAGGAGATTTTCCTTAGGAGGATTTGGGAGCATGCTCCCCCGGAAAATTTCTAAAAATTGATGTTAAAATATGCATTTTGGGGAAAAACCTGCTCTGACAAGACTGCCATGGGTGAAATTGCAGGACGTTTTAAAAAATACACCCGAGCGGGAGTGACGGTCATCTCTGCGAGAAATAATGTTTATATGTGTATGACATAAGATAAACGCGGAAGGAAACCGGAAATTTCGCAATCGCACATGGCGATTATTTGACGAAGCAGTGCTAAACACCGGAAATATCAAAAACACAACAACACCGTAAAAACTTCATATGACTGGACACCTGTCCCGTCGTGTCGGAAGCCGATCAATATTCGTGTCAAAAGAAGGATGGCGTATATCAAAGTGCTGGAAAACAATGGAGATCTCTGTTTTTTTTCCAGCACTTTGACGTATATTAAACACATAACGATATGCCATCCGATATTTTTCGATTCTGATAGCTTCTATGACCTAGGCTTATGGCGATTTTCCGATTTGGTGGGGACATTCGGCTATGAGTGGGGGTACCTAAAAAGCTATGCTATGGGCAGGCAGGCAGATTATATAATAGGAGTCACAAACCGAGAGTTAACGAATACCAAGCACGAGAACAACCTTTACAAGCATGAGTTCCTGTTACTAGGGTGTAGTATTCTCGGGTCAGGAGGGATTTTTGGCCAACTTTGAAGTCACGTGATGCGAAAACGAAAGCGAATATCGAAAATCCGGCCTGACCAAATCTCGATATTGCCCCATAGATTCATATGCCACAATCAAATTCAAGATAACTTAAGAAATGTAGGGCGAGATAGATTTTGAAAATCTTCATTTTGCAACTACATGAAGCAGTTTTCGCAAAATTCAAAGTCACGTGACGTGTACGTATTCGAAGATATCGGTATTCTTTCGAATGGACATGAAAGACAAGGTCAGCTGCTATGCAATGACACCATTCACTAACTTTTACCATGCCCAGTAGAGAATATATAGCCTCCTGAAGGTAGGGCAGTTTTTGCAAACTTCGAAGTCACGTGACGTGAAAACGAAAGCGAAATTCGAAAATCCGTCCTGACCAAATTTAGATATTGTCTCATACATTCATATGCCACAATCAAATTCAAGATTGCCTGAGAAATGTAGGAGGAGATAGATTTTGAAAATCGTCATTTTCACATTTTTTACCAACTTTGAAGTCACGTGACACGAAAACGAAAGCGAATATCGAAAATCCGGCCCGAACAATTTAGATATTGTCCCATAGATTCATATGCTACAATCAAATTCAAGATCGCTTGAGAAATGGCGGAGGAGATAGAATTTGAAAATCGTCATTTTCGCAACTTCAAAGGCCTCGTGACCTTGACCTTCGGTGACCTTGAAAGTCATACCATCGTGTACGTCTCATCGACCTCTATCAGGATCACTAATGACCAGATCTCCCGCTTCAACTTCATTGTGAACGGACGGACGGACGGACGGATCGAAGGACATCGACACCCATATTATTAGGTCATGCTCGAAGAGATGACCTAAAAAGGCAAAAGGAGATTTTCCTTAAGGGGATTTGGGGGCATGCTCCCCCGGAAAATTTCGAAAAATTGATGTTAAAATATGCATTTTGGGGAAAAACCTGCTCTGAAATGACTGCCATGGGTGAAACTGCAGGACTTTTGAAAAAAGGGAAAAGGAGATTTTCCTAAGGGGGATTCGGGGGCATACTCCCCCGGAAAATTTCGAAAAATTGAGTTCAAAATATGCATTTTGGGGGTGATCCTGTCCATAATGTAACAAAAAAAACATGATGCAAATGAAAGTGATATTTGGGGAATAATTTATTTTTTCACCTGAACATTCATTGCCGGAGCCTGGTGTTGGCTTAATGGTTAGGGTGGCTGGCTAAAGATCTTAGGGTCTCCTGCTGTTGAATTAACACCAGACGGGTTGACTCACCCCATCATCCTTCCGAGGTTAGCAAAATGAGAGTTCACCCCTTTGGCTTTGGCTAGCTCGGAACCTCTTTCTCGCCATGCAATTCACTAATGTGAGCACCATTCCAACGTGAGAAGCAGTTCGGACAAATCTGCTGGCGAGGAAAAGCGGATATGCAACACTGACGTTCACACATGGTCTTGTGCATGGTGGACATCTAATGAGGGTAACGCAGTTGCAAGCTTTTGTTCCCAGCTAACTTCGACAAAAATAGCTCATAATAAAAACTTCACGGGAGTAATTCACATAATCGTGGTCATGATGCGTTATTGCGTTCGATTACAACCCAACCAGATGAAATGGGTTAAGAAAAGAAAGAGCATATTGGAATAGCACTTAAATTCCCTCTAATTGTGACGTGCCCTTTTGATGACGAACATCCGGAAACCTCCATTATGGGTCGTTACAAAAACACGGATTTGCGTAAAATACGTAATCGGTTTCACCCATGTCGACTGACTTTTACGGCAAAACAAGTGTCTGCAAGAACAAGTTGTAAATTCTGAATCTATTGGAGACGACACACACATCTGGACAAAACGTAAACAACTTGGAACAATCAAAGCTCTCCAGTCCTCTCTGATTGACTTATTAAGTGACAAGCCGGTAGGTGACATGGGTGGTCGCTATATAATTGCATACTAGTCATACAGTTTTTGACGGATCGGGCTGAAATTTTTTGACAAAGAGGTTGATTATAGTGCGCATAAATGCGTGGAAGCCGATTTTTGATTTTCAAAAAAAAAAAATTCGGATTTTTTCAAAAATTTCAAAGTCCCGTTGCTAGGCAACGGTGGCGTCCATAGCAACAGTGCTCAAAAGCATACAACTAGATCCTGGTATGAACCTACCAGTCAAGTTTCATCAAAATCGGTTGACTCCTCTGGCCTCCAGAGCTGTCCATTACATACAAACAAACAGACAGACGGAAAACCTGAGACAAAGGGTAGTCTCGCGACCACCCAATAAGGGTAGTCTAGTGGCCACCTAATACCTTCCATAGCACTCTCTTCGATGATAATGAGTAATTATACAATTCCCTTATATCGAGACAGGTATAACAATACAATTCAACCACTGACATTGAAAAAAGTTTAATTTTGTTCAACATTGACTGTTTTCACTGATCCAACATGAGCTGGACCTCGCAATGAAACATGTGGACAGAGTTGCGATCAAAGAGCGTTTGAAAAAGTCTGGGTAAGAGATGTGTCTGAGGCGACGGAACTTCAAAACGAGTGATTGGTCATTGCCTGGTTTATCATTGGAAATCAGGCCAGCGAACCCAATGCTGTTCCAGGCTGTCGAGGTTGGGTTGAGCAAAGTGCATTTGTTCAATTAGTCCGATGAATATGAGAATCGGAATGCTAAGTTTAAACTATCATCGATGCATGATCTCTGCGGCTTCACCTGTGAGCCATTTGAGAATCCAGATCATACCCAGGTGACAAGGAGAAGTAATATAACATTTTGACAAATTATAGAGTGGTTGAAGCCAAAATAGATATATGATTTTTTTTTAATTAAAAGCCTCAAAACAAGAAAGATAACAATCTGGGAGTGAGACACACTTGATTGCTACAAGAGAAACTAGAAGGTCACTCGGTAGAGCGCATACCTCCACCCCGTAATGCCTGATCCACGAGAACATATCGGGCCCAATACATTTTTGAGATATCGTGCTATACATCGTTTTTGAGCCCTATCTCTCAGTGGTGAAGAATCACTTAAAACAAGAAGCGAATACTTCGATATCGCGTGGCTGGGGGCAGTAAAAGTCTAGGTTAAGAATGATGAAACAATTTTGCAGTTATAAAATTTAAATGGAGACACGGTGAATTAGCATGCATGATGGGAAGAGTTGTGACGTTGGACAAATTTCTATTTATAGCCCTCAGATCAAAGGGACGTACGCGGCCATAAGTGTGACAAAAGACGTGAGAGAAGACACAGGACAGAATAGCCAATTATATAACAGCGCGATGTCGCCGCGTTGTAAAAATCGAGTAGTCGGATCTGGATTCAGATCTTCACCACAATTGAATTAATTTGTCATGGTCACACACCCAACATATCCACAAAGTTTCGTCCCAATCCGTCGACAACTTTTAGAGATATTATGCTAAATATCGTTTTTGGCCCTATCCGTCAATGGTGAAGAATCACTCAAAAAATACCAGTAGTCGGATCCGAATCCGGATCTTCACCAAAATCTTATCAGTTCGTCCTTGTCACACACCCAACCTGCCCACCAAATTTCAAGTGAAACGGATGAAAATTGAGAGTTTTATAAATTCGGTTTGTGTTGTTATTTTGACCGATGTTGACCTCAAAAATAATTGGTGGTTGAAATCAGTGACCTGAAATATAAATCCTCTTCAAATTTCAAGTCAATCGGATGAAAATTGAGGATTTTAGAAAGAACACCTAAGTTGTTGACCTTGAGCCTATGTTGACCTTTTCGTCCATGATGATCTCAAAAATAATTGGCTAGTTGAATTCAGTGACCTGAAATATTGTTACGAATCTAGCATCCATGATCACTCAACATTCAGGTCACCGTAGCTCAGTTATTTTGTGAAGTAAATGTGGATAGATAGCTCCCTTTCCCCTATGTCTAATGGGAATTAAGTGTACGTGCGCTGCGAAGTTATTTTATAGATAGGATTTTTACCCCAACAACAACAACCCTCTGCTCGTGGCATTGTCCGCGCTCTTCAAGCGCTCGCCGGCATGTGGGCGTGTGCGTGGGCGGAATTCCATGCCCCAGGCGGTGTGGATTTCGCACCAAATATGGGCATGGAGCGCTTCATTCTGGCTTCGCGCCAAATAAGGGTATGCGTCATTATCCGCCCAATGGGCGATGCGCAGAACAAAGCCAGGGCAGTCCTTTTCAAGAAGGTGGAGCCGTGACACGCCGTCCACCCAATGGGAGCAGGTGATCCGGCCTCAAAAACGACGGGAAAAGATTGATGATTGCGTCCCGTCCGCTCGAGCGCTCTTCTGTCTGGGTCTGTGGCTGACTGGATCCCGCACACCCGAGGCGTCTCGTCTGGCGCATTACAACAAATGGTCGACCCTCTCATCACGGGAGATCACCTTGTCTCGCCTCCTCTGGGTTTGGCTGCACTGGTCCGTTCTTTCGTGCCTGGTGCTCCAGGAAGGTGCGGTCATCCAGCCGTGCGAACGCGGCCAGGTAGCCAGCCACATTCTCTTCCCTCAGCTTGTCTTCCCTCCTGAGCTGAAGGGGCAATAAAGACCTCGAGGTCCATCTCTTTCTGGGGTATTTGTGTGTGCATGTGTGTGTGTCCATGGGCCCTGTCTCTAAGTAGAATTGTTTAAGGAATTGCTTGGACATTTGATTCCCTTCTTCATTCGGATAACTCTGCCTTTAAGTGCTCCCCTCGTCCCCCGATTATTGTAATTAAATTTCCCTATTGTTGAATGTCCCAGCTCGTTCCCTGTCATTTCTTTTATTGGCTTAGCATGGTGCGTGTCGAGAAATAGCGAGGCAGTAAATTGTTCATTTGGACCGAGGGGCCTTGGTAACCATCCGCTCGGGTTACACAAGGTTCGGGCACGGTAACGGCTCGTCCCGCTCGACGTCAGTCAAGGGTGTGAATTCCCCGGCAGCTTTGCCACGTGGGTACTTAGGTATATTGAAGTTTGGAAATTAACCCTACCCCACGCGGTCAAATTATTGGCGATTCATGGTCCGGTAAGGGACCCGTGCCTTTCGGACTTATCCGAGGGTCACGACCTAAATTTTGGGTGTTCGGTGGAGATGACTCTACTGCTCCACCTCGCGGTCGTGCTCGCCACTGATACCCGGCCCCGCAACAATATGTATCCTCTTCAAATTTGAAGTCAATCGGATGAAAACTGAGGATTTTAGAAATAACACCTTAGTTGTTGACCTTGGGCCTATGTTGACCTTTTGGTTTATGTTGACCTCAAAAATAATTGGCTGGTTTAATTCAGTGACCTGAAATATAAATCCTCTTCAAATTTCAAGTAAATCTGAGGAAAACTGGGGATTTTAGAAATTACACCTTAGTTGTTGACCTTTGCCCTATGTTGACCTTTTGGTCCATGTTGACCTCAAAAATAATTGGCTGGTTTAATTCAGTGACCTGAGATATAAATCCTCTTCAAATTTCAAGTCAATTGGATGAAAATTGAGGATTTTAGAAACACCACCTAAGTTGACCTTCGGCATATGTTGACCATTTCACCTTTTGACCTCAAAAACCATAGGCTTCTTCCGTATGACAAACTCTACCATGTGGTTAAATTTCGTGAAGACCGGTTTAAAATTGCGACCTGTCAGCGACAAAGAGACAGAGACAGACAGACAGACAGACAGACAGACAGATAGAATAACAAAATCGATGTTTTTTTTGTATACCTTGTCGAGGCTCGTGTGAGAGCGAACACACAACGCGCAGCAAGGGGGGCATGAGACAAAAGGGATGGGGTGGGGAACACTGGGTATACAAGATGGATACGACAGGGACTTTCAGGAAGGAAAGCAGGGAATTTGAAGGAAGTGGGCTTGGGTGGATTATCGGGGGTAGGAAAGATCGAGGATTTGGATGGGGGATGATAAGAGGTGGTGGTGAACAGCTGTTTTGAAGGCCGGGAGGGAAGAATGGGAATGAATAGAGTGAGGGAGTTTATTCCAAAGGTGGGAAAAAAGAGGAATGAAAGAGTGAAGGTGAGCGGTGATTCGTGATTTTGGTAGTTTTACTAGAAGGGGTTGTTGGTGGACCTTGAGCGCCCTGTGGAAATGTGGTGGGGACAAATCGCAGAGAGAGAGCGTGGGGGGGGGGGGCTGGAGAGGAGACGGTAGAAGACAGAAAGACCACCGACCAACCTGCAGTGATTGAGTGAGAGGCCCAAAGACTCAGCATCATCGCTGGAGATGCCAATGATCCGAAATGCCTTGGTTTCCACAGGGTGAAGCCGAGAAAGGTGGGAGGCAGGAGCACCAGCCCAGAGGGGAGAGCAGTACTCTATCAGGTCGTGGACAAAGGCTTTGTAAGTGGTCAGGAGCTCAGATGGGCCGAAGAAGGACTTTGCACGACTGAGGATTCCCAGTCGGCGACTGGCTTTGGAGGCGAGGTTTGAAATGTGTCTTTCCCAGGAAAGGTCATGGCAGGTAGTGAGACCCAGAAGCTCGAAAGAAACGACTTCTTCCAGAGGATTGTGGAGAAAGTGGATGGGGGGGGGGGGGTTCTAAACGGTCCTTTCAAAGAGACATAGTGAGAGTGTGAGATTTGTCCGGATTGAAAGACATGTTCCACGTGATGGACCAGTTTGTGATTTTATCCAGTGAACGAAGAAGCTGCTGCTTGCCAGTCTGAGGGATGACCGATGGTACGGCAGAGGGTGGAGTCATCAGCAAAGAGATATAGAGGATTTTCCAGAGAGTCGGAGAGATCATTGATGAAAACCAGAAAAGGAACAGGGCCCAGAACGCTACCTTGAGGAACTCCAGCCTGGACAGGAAGAGGGGGATGAAAGAACTCCATTTCAGGCCACACGGTGACTGCGACAGGAGAGGAAGTCTGCGAGCCATGAGTGGAGATGGCCTTGGATACCATAGGAAGAAAATTTGGTGAGCAGGGCAGGGTGCCAGACTGCATCAAAAGCACGTGATATGTCCAGGGATATGGCTCGGATTTTTTGTCTGGCATTGAGGACCTCCATCCATTGTTGGGAGAGCAGAAGCAGCATATCCAGGGTAGAGTGACCTGGTCTGAAACCAAATTGATGATTGGAAATCAAGCCATTGGAGAAGAGGAAAAATTTAATGTCTGAAGCGATGATGGATTCCATAATCTTGCTGATGATTGGGAGAAGGCTGATTGGTCTGTAGTTGCAGGGATCTGTTTTTGCACCTTTTTTATGCAGGGCAATGATGTTTGGTGATTTCCAAGCAGATGGCAGATGACCTTGAGCAAATGAGAGGGTGAATAGAACAGAGAGAGGGTGAGCAAGAGCAGAGGAGCAGGCTTTGAAGACACGTGGGCTGATGCCGTCTGGACCGGTTGCAGAATCTGAGTCGAGGTTCAACAGCAAGCTCTCCACCTTGTCAGGAGAAAAGGACACAGAGTCCAGGGACAGTTGGGTGGGACTGGGTAAGGTGGGTAGAGAAAGTGATGGGTTTTAGACACAAGATTTAGCTGCAAACACCGAGTTTAGGCATTCAGCTTTTTCACGTGCGGTATCAGCAGTGCGGCCATTTGAGGTAAGGGAGGGGATGGAGGGGGAACATACACCAGAAACAGATTTGATTAGACGCCACCACGTTTTTGAGGAGGGAGAGAGGTTTGAGAGTTCAGACTTGAGATTAGAAAGATTATGTTTTTGGGCTCTCCTGAGGGTAGATACACACTTGTTCTGAGCTTTATGGAAGGAACTGAGATTGCCCTCAATTGGGTTTGCTTTCTATGAGGAAAAGGCAAGTTGTTTCAGGACAACTGCCTCACCACAAGCTTCAGTGAAGCAAGGGCGGGAGGAAGGGTCGGACAACTGAAGACGAGAGGGGATAAATCTGTGCATGAGGGAGAGCAAGTTTCTTTGAAAGAATTCCCAGGATGAGTTGATGTTGGAGAAAGTAGTGATAGGAGACCAGTCTATAAGTTTGATGGCTGCTTGGAGACCCTGCCAGTCAGCTTGAGTGAAATGCCAGACTTGACAGCGGTGAGGTGGTTCTCTGATAACAGCCAGAGAGATGTCCACTTTGACAAACACGTGGTCAGAAGAACGGATTGTTAGCGAAGGAAGAGTAGCAGATATTGTCAGGGAAATTTGTCAAAATCAGATCCAGAAGAGATGGAGTATCATTGGTTGAGATCCGGGTTGGGAATTTGACCGATTGAGTCAGTCCCAATGAGTCGCAGAAAGCTTTTGCTGAGGTGCCATGACAGGTGAGAGAGGTACCCACACTTGCCAACTGGCATGATGACAATTGAAGTCACCACATATGAGGAAGAGAGTTTGGATGAGAAGATAGAAGTTGGTCCATGTTTTCGGATGGTGAGGCATAGATGGAGTCAGCACTGTTCGGTGGACGGTACAGTACACATATAAACATGAGGTGGGAGTGGAGGGGAAGTCGTAGCCAGAGGTATTCCTGGGTGTGTGGGGGGTGAGGGCAGTGCATGGAGAGTGAGGCATAGAGTCTTTGATGAAGAGAGCAACTCCTCCACCAAGACGAGGCTCAGGTCTGTCATACCAGAGGAGGGAGTAACCAGGGAGAGATATTTGGGAGTCAGACATGTCTTGGGGGAGGAAAGTTTCTGTTAGGCAGATTATGTCTGGTTTGTCAGTGGCAACCTGTATGGAAAGATCTGAAAGGTTTGAGCGAAGGCCCCGGATATTTGAGGTCCACACTTTTAATGAAGAGGTAAGGGAGGAGGCTTTGGGTGCAGGGGGTGGGGGAGGGGGAGGGGGAGGGTAGGACAAGGGATAAGGGGGGAGGTAAAGAGGGTTGATGAAAGAGTGTGGGGGATTGCGGAATAGCTAGGGGAGGGAGCCGAATTGGGAGGAGAAACGGCTCTGTGATGCTGGCCGAGAGGTGGGACAAGAGAGGGGGAAGAAGGCACTCCACCATATGAGGAGGTGGAGTGAAGAGATGGAGGTGAGAGGGCAGTGGAAGGAGGCAGCTTTGTGGATGAGGGGGGGGCAACTTTGAGAAGGATGAGTGAGGGGGGGGGATGGTGGGAGAAAGGTGAGGGGGGAAGTTTTTGAGAGAGGTAAGAGGGAGGCTTGGAGGGAGAAGAGTGAGATGGTTGCTTTGAGAGTGAGGGGTGAGAGGGGTTAGTTGGCACTGAAGTTGGAAAAAAAAGAATGGTTGATGGAAAGCGAACATTCATAGCAAACTGGGGTTTTAAAAAGTTTTAGGTCAGAGATGTGATTTAACACAATTCTTGATGGATGCAATAAAGGCGAATTCAGAGAATGGAGTGAAGAAACGCTGTAACACTTGGATTTTTTAGGCAAGGTATGAAGGAGAGGTCAAATTGAGAGCAGTCTGTTTAAATAGCAGAAGAGTAGTGCATTATGATACAGTAAAGAGTACGGCACGTGTGAAAGAGGAAGATGAAGAATTATAAGAGATTGTTTTTGTTATTATTATTAATGTTTGAGAGAGTTTTCAACAGATTCGGTCATGGAAGTTGTAGAAAAAAAAATCCAGGAAGAAGAAGAGGAGGAAGAACAGGAGTTGAAGAAGAAGAAGAAGATTCAAGGCTCGTGAGTCTGCAAGGAGAAAGGTCGCGGTTTTTTATTATTTTTTTGATTTCAGATAAGAAATAGTGATTAGTTGGGAGGGATGGGGATGTTAGGAAAGTGGGGGAGATAGAAATTGAAGGTAATGGGGAGAAAAAACAAATAAACACGATCGTACACGGAGGGGAACCGGTTGGCCTCAAGCCTCAAGGGTAGGTCTCAAGCACCGGATAAGACAAGGTCGACAAAATCTCACAAAATAGCACGATTTTTGAAACAAAACCGAACTAGGAACACACAATAACATTTAGGTGAGAAAAATAAACAGTTAAAATGGGACAGATAACGACCGGAAACTTAACTTTGAGATCGTCAGCCGAGAGCCCCGAAGGAGACCTGTCGACGCTCCAAACCCAGAACCGGAAGTCAAGTCAAGATGGCGGAACATGTAATCACTTCACGGAACATGTAATCACATGATTAACCAATACACTTGAAAAAATCTTCGATTTTGCAAGTAACAAACAAACAAACAAACAGACAAAAGTGGTGAAAACATAGCCTCCTTCATTGGCGGAGGTTATTTAATATTATTGTCAGATTTAAAGTAGACGGATTTCTCCGTCTCTGTTTGTCTCTTTCCGCCCATTGGTTGGACAGCTGGCCTGACTCAACCCACAATTGCAACCTAAAAAAAAACATACGTCCACCATATTGGTGATTCAGGCCTCAGGATTCAGTACTCTGGTGTTGGCCGTTGGGCCAGTGCAATTGGAATCTGTCTGAACAATCAAACCACAGTGTATTATGTATGCATATAACCAGTGGGCATGTTTTAGCTTCAGGTACATAACCACATTTATTTTTATTTTTGGGCATGATGGAGGTAGCTGTCTGTTGCCTATACACCGCCCAAATAAAGGGATGGTTAAAAAAAAACTCTGAGAAGGGGATTTTTGAACACTCAATATTTTTCGTGATTTTCGTTTAACCTACACACCACCTATACACCATCCAAATAAAGGGAGGGGATAAGAATCCAAAATATAGTGATTTTCATACACTCAAGATGACTTCTGAGTTAATGTACATTACATTTGAAGAATGAACGTCATCTATCATGAAAGAAGGGTACATTTTAATTACAATCGATGCAGAGGAAAGAAAATATAGTTATGGAGGTAATGCATGTTGATACTTCAAGGTATAAAAAAATTAACAATGGAAGTCTTTAATAAAACTCATTTAGACAGCCATAATTTGTGATAAATAATATATATGTATATATATTTATTTATTAGAAGTGATTAAGGGAACACCATGATAATCAAGGAATGCGAGCAATTTGTGCAATATATGGTTTTTAGCCCCAGTTGGACTCAGTCAAAAACGGGGACTTATGGATTTGGTCTCAATTTTTGCGTCTGTGCGTCTGTGCGTGCGTCCACAACCATATATCTCGGACATGTATGGACCGATTTTGTTCGTACATGATACAAGGACAATACATGATGGTATACATATGCATCTCATTTTGTTTCATAATGCGATCAAAGATGGCTGACTGGTGGCCATTTTTGTTGTAAAAAAAACTCAATGTTGAACAGGTCCTCAACCATTTCCCAAACAAGCATTTACTGATGTTGTTCGAACTTATCACACAGGTAATGAATGATGTTTTAGGTAAGCACATCATTTCTTTTCGAGATCAGATCCAAGATGGCCCACTGGCGGCAATTTTAGTTGTAAAAAAACCCAATGTTAAACATTTCCTCAACTATTTCTCGGAGTTGCATTTACCGATCTTGTTCAAACCAGGCACACAGATAATGAACGATGGCTTACATATGCACATCATTTTTTTTTTTCAAGATCAGATTAAAGATGGCCAACTGGCGGCCATTTTGTTCCTTAAATGTGTCCCCAACCATTTTGTGGAAATGTATGGTCCAGTTTTATTCAAGCTTGGCACAAACACAGTGCATGATGGCATACACGTGCACCTCTTTTTTTGCTTTTGCGATCTGATTAAAGATAGCCGACTGGTACACTGGCGGCCATTTTAGTTGTAAAAAAAACAACCCGGTATCGAACACGTCCTCAACAATTTCTCGGACATGCATTTACCAATCTTGTTCAAACTTGGCACACAGATAGTAAATGATAGCTTACATCTGCATGTCATGTTTTGTTTTGTTTTTACTATCAGATCCAAGATGGCCGACTGGTGGCCATTTTGTTACTGAAACATGTCCCCAACCATTTCTCGGACATGCTTGGTCCGATTTTGTTCAAACGTGGCACAAGCACAGTACACGGTGGCATACACTTGTACCTAACTTTATTTTGCGATCTGATCAAAGATGGCTGACTGGTAGACTGGCGGCTATTTTACTTGTACATAAATATGGACTAGCCCTTTAACTCCATCCAGCAAAATTACTAAAACATCTGGAGCTATGACATTTTATGTATTTTTTCCTTGTTCTACGTAATTTCGGTTTTAGCGGAGTTTTTTTCAAGGCTGATTAGTGTGAAAATACAGAAGGGTCGCCCATCATTTTTTACAGGCCTTTTCTGCTTGCATAAATGTCCGGTATTAAAGCAGTGTATTATTCATGACGATGAGAAGCGGTGCACTATTTCATAAACCGCTTTTGATTACTGCTAACAGGCCATAACAAATTTGCCTACATTTCTTTATTGTTGCTTGACAATTATTGCAGTAACACTGCAATTCCCTTTGTCGTGACATCAAGATCAATACAATGGTGTAACTGTAGCCTACTTAAAATCGACTTTATTATTGAGTTCTTATTAAATTATATTATTGAGTTTTTCAAGTAAGAAATATAGAGTTTTATCTGCTCATTATACAAGCCTAAAATATGCCAAAAAGTAACAGAAAGACATTTGTTGATTGTGATGTTGCTGAACGTGGCCTGCCTCACACCCATTTACTGCTTATTCTTGATGGTGAACAGCACATGTGAACCGACGTACACAAGATTGTCAGTGCTGAATTCCCTGACCCTGACAAGCCACGAATGCAACAGCTTTTTGAATGCATCAAGAAATACATGCTACATGGATCTTAAGGAGAGCTGAACCAGAATAACCCTTGCATGGTTTCCAGCGTCTGTTCTAAGAAATTCCTGAAGGAGTTCTGTCCTCATACACAGCTTGGCGATTATTCTTATCCAACTTATAGCCATCGAAGTCCAGCTATGGATGTCCATAAAGCTATGGTCTGGGTATCTGACAGGGATGTATACATGGCCAACTGAAGCGTTGCGCTTACAATCCATGGTTGTTTCTGAAATATCCCGCCCACATCAATGTCGAATAATATGCCCCAATAAAAGCCATCAAATACATGTTACAAATACATATTTAACCGTGCCAATCCATATCGAGCATTTGCTGCAGCAGCACATGCTATGCTAATTGCCAATTTCTTGATAAACCCTGAAGATATGGCTGCCAGAAATATCCTCCATTGCAATTTGCCTAAACACTTCACCTGGCAAAAAAAATCGTTGGCATTGGTGAGTAGTTCCCGCTAGGTCAATAGAAAGAGTTTTCAATGTTCACTCAAGCCCAGAAGAAATCTTCTACCTGCATCTTCTTCTTTATCATAAGACCGGTGCGATGAGCTTCAAGGATTTGAGCACAATCACCGGTAAAGTCTGCGAGACCTTTAAGCATGCTTGCTAGTTGCTAAACTTACTTGAGGACGACAATGAATGGATTATGTGTCTCGCCAAAGCTGTACGTACCCAGTCGCCAACATGCTTAAGGGACCTGTTCATAACAATCCTATTTTTCTGTGAACTTACAGAACCCCTGTAGCCATACAAGTGCTATTTTGATGATCTATCTCATGATTTCTATTATCATCGACAGCAGCAAGGACTGTCTGGGCAGATTCTTCAAGATGCAGTTGGAAGCGATGTAGCTTGCGATCTTCATGATCGGTAGGACAACAGGGACAAATGACACTCGAGTTTGGTCTTCCTCAAGGAGATTATCAAGTCTGCAATCAGTATGACCTTGGCATAGAGGAAATTGATCCTGCAGCGGATGACTAAATTTAACGAATGCGTACTACATCTTAACAACGATGAACAAATTGCCTTTGAAGCCATTAAAAGTAAAATTGATATCAGGGAAGGTGACATCCTTTTTATTGACGCACTGAGTGGAACAGGAAAGACTTCTTTTCGATCCGATTCTGTCGTATGTTCGAAATCAGGATCGAATTGCTCTTGCTGCAGCTTCTTCGGAATCAGCTTCAACACTTCTTAAGCTCGGCCGCACTGCGCACTCCCGTTTTAAGCTTCCCATCCCACCTCAAGAGAATTCTACCTGCAATATTACACCACGGAATGCTACTGGTCGTCTTCTTGAGGCTGCAGACTTTCTGGTGTGGGATGAAGGTCCTATTAGCCATCGTTTTCTTATTGAGGCTCTTGATTGGTCACTCCAAGGCATCATTGCAAATGATTCTTTGCTGGGTGGGAAACTTTTAATTCTTGGAGGGGATTATCGTTAAATTCTACCGATAGTCTGACGAAGGAGATGACCAAACATCATCAATGCCTACATGAAAAACTCTCCATTGTGGCAAAATTGCACAACGCTAACTTTAAGAACAAATATGCGTGTGCTCAATCAACTTCATGTTGCGGAAGAAGGAAGTCACGAACAACTCGGGCATAACGCTTGGTTGTTGCAGATTAGTTGTTGGTTGTTGCTTGATTGGTTTGTTGTTGCTTGATTGATGATTGGTTGTTACAGCTGGGTGATGGACGCCTGCCTTCTGAGGAGGGTAATCTTTGTGATGACATCATTGCATGACCATCTGATCTTTGTTTGAACTCGGAAGATGACATTATCAACCATGTGTATTCCAGACTTGAAGAACCGTCTCTAATCGTACAAATTCTGAGTGGTTGGCTTCACGTGCGATTTTAATCAGGATGAATAACATTGTTGATCTTCTCAACAGTAAGACCATTTACCGCCTGCCGGGCGAAAGTTTCATCGTCAAAAGTGTCTTCTTTGGCCAAACAAAACCAATCTGACCGACCTTTATACACCTGAATTTCTCAACTTAATACATATTTCAGGTCTACCACCACAGAAGATGTCACTGAAGGTCAATGTTCCCATCATGTTGTTGTGAAATCTCAAACCTCGCAATGGCCACTGTAACAGAACACACTACATCTGAACTAAGGTTACTGATGTTCATCTTGAGGTGTGAATGCTAGGTAGGGAGCATGTCAGGTATATTCTCCTTATCCCTAGAAATATTATTTTGCCTTCTGACAGGGATCTTCCTTTTCAACTCTGCTGACAACAGTTTCCGGACATGCCCCCCTTTGTGATGACGGTCAACAAAAGCCAGGGTCAGAGCCTGCGGCGGTGTGGAGTCCTGCTTCCCAACAGTGTTTTTACACACGGACAGCTGTACATTGCGATGAGTCGAGTTGGAGACCGACACGATCTTTGCATCTTTTCCAACCAGAATGAATTCTGGATAAGGAAAGGTACAGAATATGATTAGATGTTGGTGAAGATCCGGATCCGGATAACTAGAATTTTAAGGTGATTCTTCACCATTGAGAGATTGGGCCAAAAACGACATATACAGCACGATATCTCAAAAAGTTGTGGACGGATTTTGACGAAACTTGGTGGAGAGGTTAGGTGTGTGACAAGGAAGAATTGATTCAATATTGTCGAAGATTCAAATCCAGATCCAGATCTGATAATTTTTTAGTGATTCTTCACCATTGAGAGATAGGTCAAAACCGATATATAACACGATATCTCAAAAAGTTGTGGACTGATTTTGACGAAATTTGGTGGACAGGTTGGATGTATGAGAAGGACGAATTGATTCGACTTTGGAGAAGATCCGAATCCAGATCTGGATACGATAATTATTTAATTTTTAAAGTGATTCACCATTGAGAGATAGTCATGTACAGCATGATATTTCAAAAATGTTTTGGGCCCAATATGTTCTCGTGGATCAGGCATTACGTGGCGGAGGTATGCGCTGCACCGAGTGCCCTTCTAGTTTATAGTGAGATCGAATAAGCTCAGGGGCGGATCCAGGGAGACATTTGGGAGTTTAATAGCTCCCAAGAAAATGTTCCTTTTTTTATACTTAAAATGGAATAATGTATCCCAGTAAAGTCTTTTATAATTTATTTCAATAAACATAGGTTTATTCACCTATGTGTAAAAATAGAATTACCAGGAGGTACCACCTTCTTTCACCGCCCCCCCCCCCCCCCGAACCTCAATCCCCAACTGAAATAAAACGTTTTTTTCCTGATTCCCACTCTTGTTAACAAATTACAAAGCATATATGAAAATGGAAATAAAGGTGTTGCCCCAAGAAACCGAACTTACAACGTTTGTTTCAGTGAGATGTACAAAAATTAATGATCGGTTGGTAACAGGAAACAAAATGTTTCTGGAATAAAATTTTTTGCAAATATTGGCTGTCAAAATGTATTTCTGTACTTCAACAAATATAAGTTATGTTGTTCAACTACCGTCAGTGAAGCAATGGGTCATATATACTCGTGTGTTGAAAAAGCGACAAGATGGTGCAAAGGTTGCACACTTTGAGCTCTCCAGTTTGGGTTCCATTCCTGACTTGACTATAAACTGTCAGATCGGTGATCTGCAGGTAGGGCAATACATCACAAATTGCTGGCATTAGTTGGTTAAACATCGCACGATGTCCTTCGCAAAGAGTGAGTGAGTTATTGTCAGCACCCTGAACAAATTGCAAATTTCTGCTCTCATAAGCCCCAGTTGAGTGTCAGGCCTGGCCAGCTGGTTCATGAAGGACCTTGGCCAAAAACGATTCTGAGACGACCCTACAAGAACGTGGGAATCACTGGGCCTGTTGAAGAAGTACATTATAAACTAGAAGGCCACTCGGGAGAGCACATACAGTGGGGAGAACAAGTATTTGATACACTGCCGATTTTGCAGGTTTTCCCAATTACAAACCACGTAGAGGTCTGTAATTTATATTTTTATCATAGGTACACTTCAACTGTGAAAGACGGAATCTAAAACAAAAATCCTGAAAAATCACATTGTATGATTTTTAAATAATTAATTTGCATTTTATTGCATGAAATAAGTATTTGATACATCAGAAAAACAGAACTTGATATTTGGTACAGAAACGTTTGTTTGCAATTACAGAGATCAGACGTTTCCTGTAGTTCTTAACCAGGTTTGCACAGACTGCAGCAGGGATTTTGGCCCACTCCTCCATACAGATCTTCTCCAGATCCTTCAGGTTTCGGGGCTGTCGCTGGACAACACAGACTTTCAGCTCCCTCCAAAGATTTTCCATTGGGTTCAGGTCTGGTGACTGGCTAGGCCACTCCAGGACCTTGAGATGCTTCTTACGGAGCCACTCCTTAGTTTCCCTGGCTGTGTGTTTCGGGTCATTGTCATGCTGGAAGACCCAGCCACGCCCCATCTTCAATGCTCTTGTTGAGGGAAAGAGGTTGTTGGCCAAGATCTCGCGATACATGGCCCCATCCATCCTCCCCTCAATACGGTGCAGTCGTCCTGTCCCCTTTGCAGAAAAGCATCCCCAAAGAATGATGTTTCCACCTCCATGCTTCACGGTTGGGATGGTGTTCTTGGGGTTGTACTCATCCTTCTTCTTCCTCCAAACATGGCGAGTGGAGTTTAAATCAAAAAGCTCTATTTTGGTCTCATCAGACCACATGACCTTCCCCCATTCCTCCTCTGGATCATCCAGATGGTCATTGGCAAACTTCAGACGGGCCTGGACATGCGCTGGCTTGAGCAGAGGGACCTTGCGTGGACTGCAGGATTTTAATCCATGACAGCGTCGTGTGTTACTTATGGTTTTCTTTGATACTGTGGTCCCAGCTCTCTTCAGGTCATTGACCAGGTCCTGCCGTGTAGTTCTGGGCTGATCCCTCACCTTTCTCATGATCATTGAGGCTCCACGAGGTGAGATCTTGCATGGAGCCCCAGACCGAGGGAGATTGACTTTTATCTTGAACTTCTTCCATTTTCTAATAATTGCGCCAACAGTTGTTGCCTTCTCACCAAGCTGCTTGCCTGTTGTCCTGTAGCCCATCCCAGCCTTGTGCAAGTCTACAATTTTGTCCCTGATGTCCTTAGACAGCTCTCTGGTCTTGCTCATTGTGGAGAGGTTGGAGTCTGATTGATTGAGTGTGGACAGCTGTCTTTTATGCAGATAACGAGTTCAAACAGGTGCAGTTAATACAGGTAATGAGTGGAGAATGGGAGGGCTTCTTAAAGACAAAACTAACAGGTTTGTGAGAGCCGGAATTGTTACTGGTTGGTAGGTGATCAAATACTTATTTCATGCAATAAAATGCAAATTAATTATTTAAAAATCATACAATGTGTTTTTCAGGATTTTTGTTTTAGATTCTGTCTTTCACAGTTGAAGTGTACCTATGGTAAAAATTACAGACCTCTACGTGCTTTGTAAGTGGGAAAACCTGCAAAATCGGCAGTGTATCAAATACTTGTTCTCCCCACTGTACCTCCACCAGGCTGATTAGTTTACATATTGTATCCAACTGATAGGTCAGATCTGGATTTGGACCTGAACCAAAATTGAATCGGCTGATTCTTGTCACATAACCAACTCATCCACCAAGTTTTATCCAAATCCACCCATAACTTTTTGAGATATCGTGCTCTATATCATTTTAGCCCGATCACCTAATGGTGAAAAATCACTTGAAAAATTGTCAGATCCAGATCCGGATCTTCACCAAAATCGAATCATTTCGTCAGTGTCATATATCCAAGCTCTCCACCAAATTTCGTTTGAATCTGTCACAAATTTTTACGATATCCGGGTCACAACAAACAAACAGACAGACGTGAAAACATAACCTCCTTCCACCTTCAGTGGCGGAGATAAAAAAAAATGAGGTATAAAGGACAAAGGAAAAGTGTAATTCGAAGAGTGTTGAGTCGTCCTAACATTTTTGAGATGCTCCATGTTTTCCCCAGGCCTTGAATTCAATCCTTTTTGACCTTAAAGGACCAGAGTTGTTGTTGATCAGGCTGTTTTATGGGAGAAGAGCAGTTTTACCAAACACACTTTGTCTTAAAATGCTACAGCTACGTGTCTTTGTGAGGCAGTCATGGCTACCGCAAATGGCAAGGAAAACAAACGCTTTGGACCCACGTAAATCGTGTGATTCCAGCACAGTGTTTACTTTCCTTGCTTTCCCATCAATGCTGTGAGTGCCTGGCCAGGCCTGACCAAACTCGTTTCCTCGAATAGCTGGTTTTCTAAGTGCATCCCGGGTTGAAGGTCACGTCCAGCCGATGATATGTGTCATTGTGATGTGACGTTTTGTGTACTTTAAGCTCAGCTCATAAATGTGTGCAAACAGGTGGAGTGAGAGTGCCTAAAATTTCTATGGCAGGAAGCGTGGTGTGGCTTTTTGTCAGCTTGCAAGTCGATTGAAAGAGATAAAAAATATTCGAGTTCCTAAAACCCTAAAACGTTTCTACAAATGTGTACACGAAAGCAAACATTCCTCATTCAGGCATCTATCTACAACAGTGAAGCCTTAAATGCGACTTGTATGTGAAGAATGTCGACCTCTGTGGTGCATTGCAGGCAATGGTCTTCAAAACTGGTTCAAAATGACAAGAGAAGCTTAACGATAAAATAATTGACTGTTCATGACATCTTGTAGTGTTACTCTCGCACCAGCTCTTGCGCAGATGTACGGGAGCAATGAAAAATGTGGCTAGGGACCATACTGAACATCTGGAGCTGATGATCAAGGAGTATTTGGTGCAGATCGTCGATGTGTGAGTATAAACAAATGTATTATGGTGTTGAATAATGTCATTGCCATTGATGTTGTACTTTTATGTTAGTGTTGCCATTGTGGTGTAGTGACACCAAATTGCATAGGTGGACATTCCACCTTCGGAGGGGCCAAGTAAAATTACAGGAGGGTGACCTTCCCAAGAGAATGTTTAATATGGAGACAACCTGAGGCATGAAGTGCAGAGGAGAGGTGTATGCCAGGGGTCTTACCCCAGAAATTTATATATATATATATATATATATATATATATATATATATATATATATATATATATATATATATATATATATATATATATATATATATATATATATATATATATATATATATATATATATATATATATATATATATATACCAAGCTCAGTGGCATAATGGCTAGAGTGCCACTCTAAGTCTGGGAGGTCAGTTGTTCAAACCTCATCTTATAAAATGGTATGTGCTGCTTCCCTGCATGATGCTCAGCATTTTAAAAGGACAGGGCATGGACAAACAATGCTGGGAAAGCAATGGAAAACCAAGCAGTATAACCCTTGCCAAGAAATTGCTTTGGCAGCACCAATGTTTTGCAGAGTATGGAACATCAAAATATATATATATATATATATATATATATATATATATATATATATATATATATATATATATATATATATATATATATATACACACACAATATATATGAGGGGCAGTCAATTTGTAACCTTAAAATGGTGACATAAATTTGAGAATGTAATGTGTGTAGTTATCGATGATATATGTTATATCTCTGGGTAAGAGTCATGTTTTGCCTGTTTTAGATCTGGCAACATTGAGCATATGATGTCAGTGGAGCAGTTCCAAGATGGCGGCTACCTTAGAAGCATGTCGCAGGGAGGAGCAACCTTCTGTCATCCCTTTCTTGAGAAGTGAGGGTGTGAATCCCAATGAAATCCATTGCAGAATTAAAATGCAATATAGTGACATGTTTAATCGCTGCAGGAGGTGTATGACTGGGACAGGAAGTTTCAAAATGGAGTGTCATTGTGGCAGACGCTACTCGCCCGAGCCAGCCTCACTCAGCCAACACACCAGAAATGGTTGCAGGAGCTGAGCGTGTGCTAAGGGAAAACCGTCATATTACACTGGATGAAGTGGTGTCCCAATTGAACATGAGCCATGGTTCGGCACACCATATCATTCACAACGTGCTGGGGTTCCACACAGTGTCTGCAAGGTGGGGGCTGCGACAACTTACACCCGAACTGAAAGAACTCCACTTTTAAATTTCCTGTCCCATTCATACACCTGTCGTAGCGATAAATATGCTGCACCATGTTGCATTTATCATTCTGTGATGATTTTCACTGGGATTCACACCCTCACTTGCCAAGAAACAGATGACAGCGTTGCTCCTCCTTGGTGTATACTTTTAACGTCGCCACCATCTTGGAACTGCTCCACTTATGTCATACATTCAATGTTGCCAGATCTTAAACAGGCAAAACATGACTCTTTCCCATAGATATAACATATGTCGTCTACAACTACACACATTACATTCTAGAATTTATATCACCATTTTAAGATTACTTCTTGTGTGCCATATATATATATATATATATATATATATATATATATATATATATATATATATATATATATATATATATATATATATATATATATATATATATACACCTACTTGGGGCTTCTCAAGAGCACAGCCATACAGCCGAACACCTGCCTTGCCCAACCTTCAAAACATACCGTGAGTCCCATCTATCAACACACCGCAAAAATCCACCATTTTTTTTTTCACTTACTTGGAATTTTTTTCGTTATCAGTACAATATCTTGGGTTTTCCACAATTCACTTAACTTACTGCCACATACGTCATATTGTTGTAGAATCGGTAGCGCTTAACAGCACTGGAGTCTCAGGCGTTATATCGCCGGCTAGTTCGGCACAGGTTTCGGGTCACGTGCCTATGATTACGATACCAAAGTACCCCTGTGCCTTGCCAGTTGGGGATAACAGCTTGCGTTGCCTAACAATTTGCAATCACTCTCGATACAATTTTCAATCAAAATTTTTACATCCCAATATGGCCTGTTTCTTTGGCTCATTGGAAGGGGAGTGAGGGAAGGAATCCCTCATTACCCATGACATGACCCCACCGCCTTTCTGCCACAGCTCAAAGGGGTCACGTCTCAATTGGGGTTGTGGTCCATCCCCTCCTCTTCTCCAGGGTTCGCGGAAGTTAGGTAAACCCCAATCGGGGGAGCGGCCTCTCCCTGTTCTCTCTATCTCCCTGAAGACAGATAAACCCCACTCAGCTCGCCGAACCCCTCGTGTCCTCAGAGAGGTTTGAAGACCAAGTGACACATGGCGGTGTCGCTGCTGGCCCCTTCCTATTCTAAAATGGGTACGGGGAGTATGTGACACATGCCAGTGCCGCTTGCTACTCATCTGCACTCTACCCCGAAGTTCCTTTGAAGCTGAGAGAGAAATTAAAATCCAATTTCTAAAGCCTGCTCCTGGATGCAGCACCTCTAACTCTGTAACAACCCATGCGGAGCTGTCCATTATGGTTTCTGTCCCCTGTGTAAAGTTCTGTCCTGGTGGCATTTCTATTTCCCCTTGCACCTCTAACTTATTTCCTACGTCACCACTCATTCCACGCTCATGACTCCCACACAAAGCAAGCTCCACACATTCCAAGGTTATGTGTTCACATTCCACACATTCCACCTTGCCTGTGTACTGACCAACTGCCTCGCATTCCAGGGCTACATTCTCGACCGCCACGTGAGTACACATACGTTTCGGCCTTGGCAGCACACACCGGTGCTGTAGTCTGGACTGTGGGCTCACAGCATTCGTTCACAGGCATTCCACACACATTCAGGGGTCACGCATACGTGCACCCCCTCGGACAGAGTCTCTTCATTAACATAAAATCCAATTCCTAACTTAAGCTCATCGTCCGCACCATGTATGCATGTGCCCACGTACCTGCTTCGTTCCAGAGTCACCTCGGTCCGGTCGCTTCTCTCCAGCAGGTTGCTCATCATCGGTTCGCCACACTCCTCTGGGGCTGTCAGCTCCACATGCTGGACCTGCTCAAAATTTGTATCATTCGTCAACAACCCCGCATGCTCCCTCAATGTCTCTATCCCCAGGGTTTGCTCTAATTGTTGTTTCATCCACCGAGTGATGTCAATCAAGTCCCACACCACTAACATTCCTCCCTGTGGTGATGTCACACATCCCACATTATTGTGCTGTCCTACTTCGTGGCTCCATTTTCTTTTCCATTTGAGTCATTCTTCCTCTCTGAGCCTTTTTAGTTGTTCACTATCTTTCCGGAGTTTTTCCATCTCCGCGTACTCCAACCTTGCTCTCTCCTTTAGTTGGTCAATTTCAAATTCATATTCTGTTTGTTTCCTATCCCAACGTCTCTCTTGTTCTTCTTTCTCCAATCTAGTCGTTTTTCTCAATTTACTGATTTCCCTTTCCTGCTTCATTCGTTGTTCTTTCACTACTTTCTTCCATCTCATTCTTTAATCTTGCTTTGGCTTCTAACTGTCCAATCTGCACAGTGTGGTTCCTTAACGTTTCATTCTCCGTTCTCCTCTCTTTCCTCACTTAACATCCTCAACTCGTTTTGTAATTCCTTCTCTTTGTTTTGGTGTTTCTGTGACTCAGAAGCTTTTTCCCTTAATTCCTTTCTCATCTCCGCACCTCTTTCGCATGCTTCCTCCCTCATTTCGTCCATTCTCTTACCGTATCCCTTGCTAATTTCCAGTTGACGTGCCAGTTCATTTCCCCTCTACTCGGATTTCCAAAACTGTCTTGACTTTTCCCACAATTCTTCCCTCCTTTGCTCCAGATATTTTTCTCCTCTTTTTATCTTCTGTTCTAAGCTTTCTCTTATCTAATTGCCTGATCTTACCTTTTTCTTCAGTTGTTCCAATTCCAAATCGTGTTCTCGTTTTTCCTTTTCCAGCTTTATTTTCCATTCTTTTTCCAAGTTCTTCCTATCCTGGGAGTTACTAATTTGCTCCTCTATTATTTTGTTCAGTTCGCTCTTCTCTTGTTCCAACTTATGGGTACTCCACTCTACTTTCCTCATTTCTCCATGTAGTTCCTCGACTTTTTCCACCAATAGATTCCGCGTGTTTTCCAAGTCGAGAATCCGTTCTCGTTCCCATCTGGAATCTGTCTTGTCTTGCAATGCGTAGGTTAAGTCATTTTCCAGCCACCGAATTTGTTCCTGTGCATCGGCCAATTGTTGTGATTCCCTGTGCACATAATTTTCCTGAATCTCGTCTGCCTGCCGTAGTAGTGCCTCGTCCAATTTAATTAGTAACTCCTCAATATAATTCTCATCACACTCCACCTGTTCCAAGGCATTCGCCAATCGTGCATGAAGCTCGTTAATGTACGCGTCGTCGTCCTGCTTCGTTTGCCATGACGCATGCTGTGACCACGTGGTTTGAACCAGTGGGTGGGAACATTTTCTTCGTGCTGTGCGGCTCGTTACGCTGTTCATACTAACCCTCTCCCACTTCGTGTTGCACTGAGGTGGAGCCTCGCCACCATTTTTGTTTATAATTTTGAAGTTTTACACCCAATCGGCTCAAAATAAAATCAAACCAAATATGGAATTTGCGAGCGACGTTTTTTTTTTTTTAACGCGCCTCTCGTAACCAATGATCGGGGTGTGAAATGCACCCCAGGTCCAAATCTCCACTCCCTGACACCAATTGTTGTTGAATTGGTGTCCTGCAAATTTATGGAGGTGGAGGGGTTCGCACCCCACTCCTGACAGCCAATTGTTGTTGATTCGGTAGCGCTTAACAGCACTGCCATCTCAGGGGTTATATCGCCGGCTAGTTCGGCACAGATCTCGGGTCACGTGCCTATGGTCACGATACCAAAGTACCCCTGTGCCTTGCCAGTTGGGGATATACCCAGGCTACAGACTGGGTTTGATCAGAGACCGAGCGAAGTCTGCCGCAGTCCGTAGCCAGTTTGGTTTTAAATACAAATCGAGCGATTGTTCTTCAGCGTGAAACAGATAAATTCAGGGCGGCAAATTTCGTAGGTATCAGCCAGATTTATTGGGGAAACATCGGGGAACACGACACAAGCAAAGCATTCGCGATAACGTTATAATTCATCTATAACCCGTTCTTATCTCGGGAGCTACGGATAAGGGTTTCGCAAGGGGCCCTAGCAAAATAAGCCTTAGGCCTGGACAACATGCATATAAGACACGGAGTACTGGGTGGTGCCTGATGGACGAGAGGAAAGGTGTGGAAGGCACGAATGCGGCTCATGACAAGCCGATGTCGTCGGATTCGAGCACCCAGACCGAGCACGCAGCGTGGCAAAATGGCGGCAACAGCCTCTTATCGGCCCAGCTCACGCACACAGCCTCGGTGCGTCCAGCCCCTGGGAGGTCGACGGCACAAGAGAGTCAGATCTATGATGTGTTCCAGATGGTTCTTCACAAGGTCCAGTATGCAAATCCAGGCCTGGCCTGTACACCAGACTAGGCCAAATCTGGGTGTTGGACTCTGCAGGTGGATCGATGGGATGAAAAGACGTGGTCGAGCTGTGCAGGGAGTAAGGACAGTCAGAGGCTTTGTGGTTGGATTCAGGATGAACCTGGGGATGACCTGCATGCTGGATCCATGGCCAAGGAGGAACAGCCGGTCAAGTCACTCCTCATAAAGCAGATCGCAGACAGGAAAAAAGCAGTTCCTCTTGCCTTTCGGGGCGGGCTTCTCGGACCACCTCCGGGGACACATGATTGGTCCATCGTTCGAGTTTGCAGCAGCTCTCCGCCAATGGGTTGCTGGCACGTCTTGTTGACTGGCTCTGTCAGGGTGCTGGGTGGGGGCTGGTTAAGAGGGGGGAAGGAAAAAGAAAGCGCCTCTCGGTACACCACCACTGTATGAACACTGGACCGCCTGCTTCACCTTCCGACACACATTTAACGTCCGATAACCAAACAACCTGGCTACACATGCATTTAAGGGGGGATCTGGGCTAATCCTATACTTAATAACACACTAAGGGCTCATTTCCGCAACAATATTTCAACGTAATCAGTGATAATTTGACAAGATATGCTTCAAATTAATAAAATTGCATTTCTTGTGATTACCACAGAGACTCTTAAAATGTTATGCCAAAATGTCTTTGATACATTACTTGACCGGATTTTCCTCAAAGCTCGAATAAAGAGACGCATATTGTTGGATAAAGTAAAGCAACAGCAGGTTGAACGTGCCGTGGGAACAAACCGAGTGTGTGCATTGTGTTTGAGATATTTGTGGCGATGAAGCAAACCTGCTGCCACGTCATGGCCGCCTCTGAGCTCATCATGGGCACGCGGTGGTGGCGTGGAAGCGTTTAGCAATGCACTTCCTGTGTGGGGGTCATTGCCTGCAGATAAGGGAATGTGGTGGGGCCGTGGGAGTCGCAGTAAAGTCTGGGTATAAGGGTGAAGGTCAGGCTCATACATATGACCATCATTGTGAGAGATGGGGGGTAAACAAAGTTGTTATAGGAATGGGAAGATAAGACAATTGTACAAGTTTTCATTGTTTTGTGTTGTTGTTTGTAATTACAATTCGTTGCAAAACATTTTTTTTTTAACTCTGAAATACCCTTTAATTAATTTGATAACTTTTCATATTTAAAATAACCTTTCATTAATTTTGTCTAATTACCTCCGCCACTGAAGGTGGATGGAGGTTATGTTTTCACCCCTGTCTACCTGTCTGTTTGTTTGTTTTTGAACGAAATATTTCAAAAAGTTGTGGGCGGAGTTCGACGAAACTTGGGAGAGAGCTTAGGTATGTGACACCGACGAAATGATGAGATTTTGGTGAAGATCTGGATGCGGATCTGGATCCGAGAAATTTTAGTGGTTTTTCACCATTGGGAGATACTGCCAAAAACGATATATAACAGGATATCTGAAAAAGTTGTGGACGAAACTTGGTGAGCAGGTTGAGTATGTAACAAGGAAGAATTGATTCGATTTTGCTGAAGATCCAAATCCAGATCCGAGAATTTTTTAACTGATTCTTCACCATTGAGTGATAGGGCTAAAACTTTGTATATGTATAGCATATCTCAAAACGTTATGGATGGATTCGGACGAAACTTGGTGGATGAGTGGGTTAGGTGACAAGAATAAGCCGATTAAATTTTAGTTCAGGTCCGAATCCAGATCCGACCTGTCAGTGGAATACAAAACGTAAACTAATCAGCCTAGCAGAGGTATGCGCTCTACTGGGTGCCTTTCTAGTTCTGCCCCGTGCTCCACAAATCCATTGTAACATGATGGTGAGTTTATTAATAAAATACTATATTTGGTTTCTAGACTTGGTTGTGTAATGGTTAGAGTGTCCACTCTGAGTCTGGGCGGTTGGTGGTTCAAATCCTGACTGAGTCATACCAAAGACTTTAAAAATGTTATGTGCTGCTTCCTTGCTTGACATTCAGCATTTAGAGGATAGAGCATGGACAAACAAGCAAATGGTGGTAACCATTATGCTGGCTTTGATGGGCTGAGATTGGTCTCCTTTGTTGAAGTTCCTTGTCAGGAAATGTGTATGTATTATAATCTTGGGTAAGCTTGTCCATATGCTCCCATCTAAACCCCCAATGCATGTTGGGAACTCAGGTTCAGATCCCATATGTTGTATTTTTTTTTGTCCATCGACGACTAATATTCTTGTAAGTCATGCAAAATACATTACTGTCTCAAAACGTCCTTGTTTTGCATTCATTCATTCATGTTGTATGCTCGTTGCATCATTGCTGGGAGCATGGCTGTGCTGCTGAAACAGTACCCCCTGTAGGTTTGGGCAGGAATTTGGAATTTGAGCAGGGTGCTGGTGATAGATAGCTTGCCTTGTCCTGCATGTGCTACAAGATGTACAAGATAATCCGTGCCTCTGTGAGCCTCAGACCAATCTAAGTAATTAAAATAATAAATAAATAGATCGATAGGTAAATGTATTTCTATACTAAAACGGCACTCGGTAGAGTCGCGCATACCTCCGTCAGGCTGAACAGTTTGCGTTTTGTATACCACTGATGGGCGGATCTGGATCCGTACCTTAACCAAAACCTAATCAGTTTGTTCTTGTCACTTCCGCAACTCATCCACCAAGTTTCGTCCGAATCCATCCACAATTTTTTGAAATATGCTACGTCTTGTTTTTGGCACCATCTTTCAATGGTGAAAAATCGCTTTAGAAATAAAATAAAACTCTCGTATCCAGATCCAGATCTGGAACTTCAGCAAAATTGAATCAATTCGACCTTGTCACACAACAAACCTGTCCATCAAGTTTTGTGCGAATCCATCCACAACTTGCTGAGATATCATGCTCACAAACAAACAAACAAACAAACAAACAAGCAGTCATAGACTGGTACTTACGAAATCGTCAACTTCACCTCTGACCTTGTCTCATAAAAGCTGTCTCTTGGGAAGGTAGCGATGCAAACCAGAAGTTTCTACGATAATTCTGTACCAAACCATCAAAAATCGTAACGTCGAGCGAAGCAAAAATCTCCATTTCTCCACGCAATTATTTAATATTATTTTATCAGTCACAAAACCATAATATTCGGCCATCCACCAACAATCCTTACATAATCCGATGGCTCAGCGAGTCAGGCATGCGACAATAACCTTTATTGGGATAAAAAATGACTTTTAAACACCATCTTTATCGAAAACACCGTCAGCGCGCACACGGAAAACCTTTGCGTGACTCAACGACGCCTCTGCTCGAGCGCACTCCATCATGTGACGACCCGTGACGTGTCGAGTGAAATATTTTTTATACAATCTTAAAACGTCTCCAAAATATCCGATTTTTACCAGAATTTCGACAACCGAGTTTTAAGCATCCTAAGCGATCGCAAAAACCGAAGACAAAATTAAAATCGAAGTTAAAACGAACTCGTAACGTCGAGCGAAGCAAAAATACTCCATTTCTCCACATTAATTTACGGAATTATGTTTGAGCTCACGGTGACCTTGACCTTTGACCGATTTTGACCAAAATCTAATCAGTGCTAGCCATCACTCTCCTGAATTACGTGGTGTAATTTGACATTGGTAGCTTCTTCCGTTCTCGAGTTATCGTGCCTACAAACAAACAAACAAACAAACACACAAACAAACACAAACAAACAAACAGAAACGGAAGTGATCAATATACTTAAGAAATCTTTAGATTTCGTAATTAACAAACAGGTGAACACACAACCTCCACGCCCCTTCGATGGCGAAGGTAACAACACTACTCCTCCCTCGCCCTCTCTTCTTCCACCAATCCCAAACCCCCATACCTCCATACCATGGCCAATACACACAGCTGCTGTGCACGCTGCATTCAAACTGCATCATCTGGTCACCTTTTCGCCAAGCAGATGGAAAATGTGGCCACATCATGAAGGTTTTATTTTTCCACATCAATAACTGCTCATTCATGCTTGAATTTGTTTTGCTTTCACACACAAGCCAGGGATTGAATCGATCACATCGTTTCACTCTACTTAGTCCAACATCCCAAACTCTCACTCCCTCGGTGCTCACAATCGATCTCTCATCTGACCTTGTTGTTCCCCTCTCACTCTCCCTCAGAAACAACCCCTTACATTCACTCCCAGCATGAACTGGTGCTCTTCCATTCCCAGAGCTTCTTTCCTTCCCTCCCGACCTTTCTTAACTCCAGCACTATTGTTTGTTCCCCTCGGAGACAAACAAAACAATTGTGAAAGTTTATATTTCAAGTCATTCCACTTAATTAATAACTGATATATAAACGTGAATAAAACCAGATTGTGTGTTCTCATAAATAAAAAATAAACATTTTAATTGGATTTCCGAGATTATTATTTGAAACATTCTTTTTTTTATGTTGAAGGCTACAGACGCGGACTGAATAGTCCTCATCGAAGCCAAGCCTTAGGTAGAAGAACTGCATGAATGGGAAAAGTAAGGAAAGGGAGAATAGTCTAAGAGTTTTTGAGAAAGTAAAAAATCTGCTTTTTGAAAAGGGGAAGGTCATGGGTGTTTGGGAAGACGTGAGAAGGTAAAGAGTTCCAGAGTTTGGTAGTGGAGGAGAAGAAACAAACATCATAACGGCCCACCCTTGAATTGCCAATGGCCACACAATAATCATGTGATGTAGTGGCTTGTCGAGTATTCCTTGGTGTCTCTAATGGTGGAGGTACACAAGCAGCAAGTTCTTGCGAGCATAAACTGAATTAATATCTGTATAAAAGAGAAAGAGAGCCTACTATGCGGTGTAATTTGAGCAGGACGAGTTTTGAGGTCACATTGGTGGAGTTGACAAGTCGAATAACTTTGAATTCGATTCGGTTCAGGTAGTATGTGGAGCTGGAACCTCCCCAGATGTGAGAGCAGTACTCCATACAAGGACCAATCAATCCTTTATATAATTGGAGCAAATGTTCAGAGGAGAAGAATCTTCGACATCTGAACAGGACTCCTAATTTCTTCGAGGCAGACTTAGCTATTTGAGTAATGTGTGGATTCCAGGATAAATTTGATGTTAGAGTAATACCTAGTGGGTTTATTGTATCACATGGTGTAATTGTAGATCTTTCAAAGGAGATTGTAGAGTTGAGAGGAGTTTTAAAGAGAGAGATGGGAAGAAATTGAGTTTTTGTAGCATTAAACTTAACTTGATTACATTTGCCCCACTGGGAGATCTTGTCCAAATCCGAATTTAAAGAGGTGGCTGTGATGAAACAAGATGTAGATCGAGTGAGGAAAGTCGGGGCAGATGAGAAAGACATGAAGGAATATAATGTTGAGTCATCAGCATATGAGTGCATTTGGTTATTTGTGGAAGGAAGAAGGTCATTGATAAAAAGAAGGAAGAGTGTTGGAGAGAGAACAGAACCCTGAGGTACACCGCTGTTGATAGGGAAAGAGGGGGGGGGGAGATGTTGAACAATCAACAATTACAGAGATAGCGCGGTCGGAGAGAAAGCTCGAGATGAGAGAGCAGAGTGAAGGAGGAAAGCCGAAAGAGGGAAGCTTGGATACGAGACCCCGATGCCAAACTCTATCAAAGGCTTTTGAGATATCAATACCTACAACAAAGGATTCCCCAAAGTCTCTCAAAGAAGAGGCCCGGACATTCGTAATGTATGAAAGGATATCACCTGTAGATCTTGCCTTGTGAAAGCTATTTTGGACGTCAGATAGAAGACTGGGATTCAAGATGCTTGAGAAAATGGGAATTGAGAAGGTATTCAAATACATTGGAAACAGTAGAAGTCAGAGCAATGAGACGGTCGTTAGGAGGGATTGTGAACGATCATCCTTCTTTAAAATTGGCTGTACTAAGGCATGTTTCCAGGTAAGAGGAAAAGTTTGGGTTTTTAAACAAAAACGAAACAAACGAGCAAGCACGGGTGCAAGTTCTGAAGCACATTCCTTCAAGACACGGGGAGGAATGCCATCTCACCCGTCGGCCTTGCTTATGTCCAGAGAGAGAGGAGTATTTTTTTGACTGCATGAAAAGAGATTATAGGGAGGGACAAAGGATTAGTTAGGGGAGAAAAGAGAACCAAAAAGAGTTGCTTTATCGTTCGGAGAGACAGCGATAGTATCATCGGAACGGAAAAGCAAAGGAAAGGTAGAGCAACAGAAGTTGTTGGAGATACTTTTAGCCAAGGACCAGAAAGATCTATTAGTGGAAGAAGATGAGAGGTTGTCGCATTTCTTTTGAATAAATGCTTCGCTTCACGAATAACATGTTTGTAATGATTTCTGGAAGGTATGAAAGCTGAATGCGAGTCGGAGGAAGAAGAGTTTTTCCATGTCCGACATGCGGCATCCCTTACACGAATGGCCGCAGAGCAGGAATCATTGAACCAAGAATTGGTCGGAGAGATAGACTTGAAAGAGATGGGGGATATAAGCCTCCATTCCTGCGACAATAACCTCTGCTATACGTTCAGCAGAGGTAGAGGAATTGTCCGAGGAGAGGAAGTAGTCTTTCCAGGGAAAGTCAGAGAAGAAGTTTCGTAAACCAGTCCAGTCAGCGTTATTGAAATGCCAACACTGGCGTTTCATCGGAGCAGTCGGATGAGAATAAGTGGACGTAAGCAAAGTGATGTTCAGAAGATTGTGGTCAGAAGAACCAGTTGGAGGTGAATTTGTGTCGTTGTAGTGCAACGGATTGGAAGTGAAGAATAAATCCAAAGTGTCGGTAGTGTGGTCATGACGATCTGGGACATGGGTAGGGTGGGTGATAATTTGTTCCAAATCATGAAGAATGGAAGATGTAAGAACTTCAACTCCCTCACCATCCGTGCGCGAAGATTTCAGCCACTCCCTGTGGTGTACATTGAAGTCTCCGAGATAGAGAAATTCTGCTTGAGGGTGTTCGGATGTCATGGCCTCATAGCAAGAGTTGAGATCGTCAAAGAAAGCTATAAAGTTTGTAGAATTGGGAGAGCAGTAAGTGAAACAGAGAAAGATAGTGATGGTCGGGAGACAAATCTTAAGCCAGACGACATCAACGTTTGGAGATTCGAGGTCCACAAGGCGTACAGCAGGCGCGTTGATGTTGGAGTAGATACAGAGTCCTCCATTGAAGTGAAATCGTGAGTGAAGTTTGTAGTTCGAAATGTTATAAGAATTAACAAGAACGTCATGTGACAATTGGGTCTCGAAGAGAAGCAAGATATTAGGAGAGGAGCTTGCGAGATAATGTTCAACAGCGAAAAGATTCAAAGAAAGAACACGGATGTTGGTGAAATAAATTGAAAAAGAGTCAGGTTGGTTCAAAAGGCAAGGGTCTTGGGAGGGACCGACACTACGACTGCCTGACCCCCCCCTCCCCCCACCTCTCGTTAGCAGCAGAGACGGGGTTCCTCTGTATCCATCATTCTATTCCTCTCTATCCTCATCTCTGTCATTTTAACGCGAATTATTTAATTATTTTCGAGACACGGTCGGCATGATTGGTCAAATGAAGCCCCGATCACGTGACCAAAGCATACCATCCTGGGTTTTATTTTCATAGTGTCAACTCTGAGCCAACATTTACCATCTGCCTCATGCCACAGGGATGATTGCACAAAAAAAAAATAAAAAACACACTGCCAAGTTCTACTCGGCCACATTACGGGGGGGGGGGGGCAGCGCATAGTTTCCCCTATTCGTCTGATATTACCATCATTTTTGTGTTGGGATCGAACCAGGCTCGGTTGTTTGAGAGAATCATGTGATAGCACAACACGACGATGCACTTGCCATTGAGCTGTCAGTCTGGGTTCGATTCCCGACCCCACCTACAAACTGGACGATTGGTGCTTTCGCAGGGAGGACGTTCGTTACATTAATTAATGTGTCATCCCTCTGAAGCAGGGTGTTGCCCCTGCCGGCATTTGTTCATGAACTGAAAATATCACATGGTGTCTTTCCCAAATAGTAGGCAAGTTATCACCGGCACCCTGAGCAAATGATCATTTCCCTCCTATACAATCACATGATGTCCGACTTCAGCCATTCTGTGCGTGGGATGAAGGCCAAACACTGGGGGGAAACTACTTATTGAGATATCGGCCTGTCTGATGTGTGAGGTCATAAGGACTTTTGTAACAAACTCAATAATAACACCTCTTTTTTTTGCATCCATTGTCGAGGCTCTTATGAGAGCGAACACATAACGCACAGCAAGGGGGGCATGAGACAAGAGGGGCGGGAGAGGGAAGGACAAAACAGTGGGGAACAGAGACACGAGGAGATCTGTGGAAGGGAGAGGGATGGGATGGGGAACATGGGGGATAGAAGATGGACATTACAGGGACTTTCAGGAAGGAAGGCAGGGAATTTGAAAGAGGTGGGCTTGGGGTGGATTAACGGGGATAGAAAAGACCATGGTTTTTGATGGGGGAATATAAGAGGTGGTGGTGAACAGCTGTTTTGAAGGCCTGGAGGGAAGAATGGGATTGAAGAGAGTGTGGGAGTTTATTCCAAAGGTGGGAAAAAAAAGAGGAATGAAAGAGTGAAGGTGAGCAGTGATTCGTGATTTTGGAAGTTTTACCAGAAGGGGATTGCTGGCGGACCTTGAGTGTCCTGCTGAAGCTATTGGGGGGGGGGACATATCTCAGACAGAGCAGGGGGGGGGGGTGGCGAGACCAGAGAGGAATAATACCAGAAAGACCTATTTCGACAAAATAAATAACAATAATCATCATCATCATGTTCCATGCTCTATACAGACCATCAGTTCTGCTAAAGCAGTTTCTTGGCTCAGGTTACAATCCTGGACTGGTCCTCACTCAGACGCAGGATACTCGACTGTGTGTCAGAATTTACAATTTGACCAGAATGCCAGTGATAGCTCACCTACTTTTCGTGAAGGACACCATGGCTTTCTGGTCCACCAACTAATGCTGACAGAAGGGACGCCCAGCTTAGCGTCCGTCCGAGGGATGTTAATAATAACAACTGGAAGAAGAGGAAGAAAACAGTTGATTTAAAATCACAAACAATTCCAATACAAGAAGCTCACACTTTGAGCAAGTAGTATCAAGCAATGTGATTAAGATCAAGCAATATAATGTGTCTCATTGCAACTGATATGAATATTTACAAATGCAAGTCTGTACATCCGAGGAATAGGCGCAAGGAAAGGAGGGAATAGAAAAAGCAAAGAAACACAACCAAGGGGCAAGGTTTATGTTTTGTATGAACAGTTTATGTAAAACAGGCTGAACAGGTCACGTTTTGTATCCCACCGATAGGCTGGATCTGGATTCGGACCTGAACCAAAATGGAATCAGCTTGTTCTCATCACATGCTCAAATCATCCACCAAGTTTCATTCGAATCCATCCACAACTTTTTTGGAATACCATGCCATATATCGTTTTTGGCTCCATCTCTCAATGGTAAAAAAAAAAAAAATCACTTTAACAATGATAAAATTCTCGGACCCGGATTCGGATCTTCATCAAAATCGAACCAATTCGTCCTTGTCACACACTCAACCTGTCCGTCAAGGTTCGTGCGAATCCGTCCACAACTTTTTGAGATATCATGCTCGCAGACAGACAGACAAATAAAACAAGCCGGTCGGCGGCGATGGGTCGCCGAGCATGGAAACTATAAGATATAGAGCAAAATGGATGTCATATAGCGGATAGGGAATCACCTTCAGATTATGCATATCAAATCTCATCCAATTCCATCTACTGATAACTACTTGGTATCCATTTGAATGAAAAGTACCAAAAATGTGGTTTGAAATCGGAAATCCCCAAAGTTCGAGGGGGTGCTGTGGGTGAACAAAGATCTAAATCGAAAATCCGGCTCGATCATTTGTGGACAATGTATTCCAGACGATTAGTGTGAATTTTCATGACCATCCGACCATAACCCTAGGAGTAGTAGCATTTGGCGTGAAGGCACCTCCAGCTCTCGCATATTATCGATTTTTGCACTAATTGACCTTTGACCCCTGACCTAAGCGAAATCGGTCAATATGTCCTGAGGCAAAGTTGTAGTACTCATTGAGTACCATGAACCTGCAAAGTTTCATTCGTATCGATGCGCTCACCTGGTCGCTAGGGGGCCTTCAATTTTCGCGCATACCCTAATTGTAGGGGGAGCTGCGGGTAAAATATTCCATATATCACAAAAACCGGAATATATTTGATAGAGCATCACCTCTAGACCATTCCTGCTAAATTTCATAACCCTACTTGGGATAATGGCTTTCAGAATTGATTTCGCGTGAACGGTACCGATTTTGAAGGTTTTTTTGGTTGTTGCTAGGGAACCAAAGCGTCCCTAGCAACCATCACAATTTCCAAAGCACGAGGTCATAATATGTACCTACCACCCGAGTTTGGTAAAAATCCGCCCACGTTTACTACCAATTATGCTGATGACAAACGAACACACATCCAAACAAACAGACAGAATTACTGACAATAAGGGTCACCTATTTCGGCGACAGGAGAGTTTCTGTTGTCATTGTTAGAAAGTGGGGGATGGGTTGGAGAGTATGGGGGAGTGCTGCGTTGGGACAGTTGTATCAGGGGCAAGGGGTAAAGGAGATTGGCAGTTGGACCGGTCTTGCCTTGATCAGGCACAAGAAGCCGCAGTAGTTAAATAGTGCATTTGAACTTGCACTCGGTAACTGTATGGCTAAATTGTTTACAGTGACAAAGGAGAAGAATTGCTCCTCATGGTAAGCATAACACAAGGGTATCCACAGTGCACTACCATGGAGCTCCACCCAACAGGGGAACTGTGCAAGGCTCTCGTGATTCACTGAAGTTTACATCAACAAATCAATGTCAGGAGTTTCAGATTGAATTGTTGTTTGTATTGGTCTTTTCTCAAAAGCAAGTCTGTTCCTTTGTACACAGCACTTGGCTGCAGGCTTTCATCATTGCTTGGAGCGTGGCTGTGCAGCTGATGCAGTGCCCCCTATAGGTTAAAGCAAGAATCTAGGAACTTTAGGTTGTTGGCGATAGCTCGCCTACTCTTCGGGAGGAACGCTATGGGATCTTTAACGTCCTCCAGCTAATTCCAGCAGATGGGAAAAATCAGCATAAAGTCAATCTGAGGGACGGCACTCACATCGATGCATCATATCGGTCCATCGCCCCGCCTGTGAGACCAGGATGAGAGCGCATAGCTGGACTGATATTCAAATCCAGGCAAGACAGATCAGAGGCAAATACACATACCTCTCGGCAATCCTCCAAGCAGCCCTTGAAAGAAGCAAAAGTTCAAGCCAAAAACAGAGCACATTCAAATGATATCTACCTTCAGGTGTTGCAATTACAAACAACTGTCACTTCGTTAGAGCAAGTCAAAATCAGATATCTGAGGAGTTGTAAAAAGTGGTTACAGAGAATGATATTGTACATCAAGACAAGTGATTGGACAGGCGAAGGGAGGGTGGGGGAGAGAGAGAGACAGAGACAGAGAGACAGACAGAGACAGAGACAGACTTAGAAACTCCAACAGAATGAAATCATTTGAGTGGCCATTTTGAGGCATCAGAACCTCATGGTAGAGTAGCCATAAGAAATAGAAATAGGAGCAAAGGAAATTGTTCCAGCCATCAGTGACCTGCTTCAATTGTAGCAGTGACGAATGAAATTGCATCAATAGTGATCTGAGCTACAATCACATACTCTCCGAGGAATGCGTGGCACAGCACAATGTTGAGCTTTAAGTGCCAGGCCTGTCAGTCGCAAACTTTCCATCTCGATATCGCCGCCGGCTTCTTGCCCTGACGAGGGAGGAACCGAGTGCAGAAAACTGTCCAAGACCATGCGCCTTTCACAAAGGGCTGTCTGTTCCTCCTGAGGCCTAATTCAAGGCTGAGTTCTTGACCCCGGGGTCATGTACGGGACTGCCTTACTTCCGAGTGTGCAGTGTTGCACACATGGGTGCTGTGTGCGCAGACTGTCAAGGCATAGCGCGTGCAAGCAAAGTCAAAGCCGTGGGCAACAAAGACCTTCCAATATACCGGCGTTCTAATTGTTTTCCTTTCTCCAACAGGGCAAAGTTCACGGCAAAGGAAGAAGTTCTTTAGGTCAAGAAAATTCGATTGCATGGTGGGTATTGGGAACACACGAGAACTAAAAGGGATAACAGGGAGAAAAGACAGGAATGTACAATAGCTGGAGAAGCCAGCGAGTCTCCAGACACCGTACAATTAGTTTAAAACCACGGTCAAGGAACAATCAAATTATCTCATACGTTTAACTTTGCCACACCCTGCTATGCCCCCCTCCTTTGAGGATTCCTCGCTCCTTGCAGAAGAAAGTCATGGCTTCATCACAACCCAGCTGGGTGGTCAGCCATCATGAGGAGTTCAGGGCAGGGACAGAGCTGTACTTTGACCCCGGTATTGCGGAGTTCCCAGCAATGTTACCATTCCCAGCCTTTTTGAGATCATAGCTTGGTGCGATGGTAATAACGAAGAGGCTAAAAGGCTGGAAGCTTCACGCAGGCACGGATCCCGTCTCGCGAGCGATTCAATTTGGGGCCTGTTGGACTTGTATGCTTCTCACCGCTCCTCCGATCAGATGCACCATGGAAGCTGCACCAGCGTGGCTTTTCTACCTCGTCCCAGATTTTATTGCCTTAAAACCATCAGTAGAAATTCCGGGTGGTCCCGACGTCTGAGTGCACCACACGTGGATATGCCCCTGACCACAGGGCTTCGGATTTAGATGCTAAACCAAAAATGGAGATTGTGCTGATGAAATTAGAAATTTGGAACGGCTTCCCCATCCCGATTGTTATAATGGGGAAAAAAAGCCCAAGATTTATGATTCCTTTTGAGAAGCCTACACTTTCAGGCATCTTAAAAAGGACGTGAGTTCCCCTACAGGGAAATCCAATGCGGTGGGAGGTTACTAGGGCGGCCCACCAGGCCGGCACAATGGTTGCCAACCTATTATTGTTGTTTGTTTGTCCGTGCTCTATCCTTTTTAAATGCAGAGATTCAAGCAAGAAAAGCAGCACCTTCCATTTTTAACATCTTTGGGATGACTCGGTCGGAGTTCGACCGCCAGACTCGCAGCGGACGAGCAAACCCTTTATTATACGCCACCGAGTCAGGTTAAAATAGAATTATTAAATTAAATGAAGGTTTAAAAATAAAATCGAAGGCCAACATTCAAATTATAATCACAAGGTAACCATCAAATTGCACCTTTGAGCCAATTGTCCTGGAAAGAGTGTAAAATAAGTCATGGAGGAGGACACCTTCTGAGATCACTGACCGTGAGTCCGTGTGACAGCACATGGTAGGTCAGATCAAAGAGACCCGGTATGCAGTCAGATAGACCAAGCCTGCAGTGTGTTATCGTTTTGTCGTCGTATCGTTGGATCACCCTTCCCAGCACCGTGATGGACAACCCCGTCTGTTAAAAGCAGCCTTACAACAGCAGGATACTGGTCAGAACCTTCGGCTGACCTTTGACCTTTAATCTAAGGCTCTTTCTCTCTCATTGGGCATTTCTTTCTGGGTTTTTTTTTTTTCTCCCTTACAAAGTCCATCGCTCCCTTGAACTCAACTTCCACCCTTCCATCTCCAATCGCTCTCTTTGCACCGCCGGAATGTCTTTTGATGTGCCTGGACATCTCACTCATGCACAAACCTCATCCAAGGTGAAATGTAATGCTTATCAGAGACGGGCGCAGCTGTCCGTGGCAGGTCTGCATTTTTTTCTGTCACTTTTCATAAGCATACAAGGTCTTCACATGAAGCAAGTGCAGCCCGACGGAACCGTGACAGCAGAACTGGTTCAACTCAAAACTTTCTTGTTTTCTTTTTCGATTTAGTAACGTCCCTTAAGATGGGATTCCTGAAAGCCATTCTTAGAAAATGTTTTCTTGTTGGCATAGCTAGGATAACAATATCTCGGATAACTATCATTGTATAAGTCATGACAAGGGCTATTGTGAGCTAGCAAAGCGTAAGCGGCGAGAACTGTAAAGTTGATAATTGTTTATTGTGTTTGTCTTGTTTTGTGTTCAGCTTTGATTTGCCAATTACCTTTTTTTCCACTTACAGACAGGCTCATGGAAAAGGAAGTTTAAGTCTAGACAGGAATTTTAATTCGCACCCCCCCACCCCCACCCCTCCCCTCGTGGGATTGTAGACGAGAACAATTATGGAAACATTTTCGTTGTTGCTTACAGCTCATTACGAGATCACATCACAGATTGATAAACGGACATCTATGTATTACGTACGTAAGGCGAAAGCGTTGGGTTCAGTTTAAGATGGCGAAGTTAAAAATTCGGAAAAGTAAGAAATGGGCAAAATGATGAGAATTGAAGGAGGATTGAGGGTGAGGGTGAGGGTCAGGGCAATATGACGAAGAGGAAAGGAATGAAGGAGTATTTACGGCATGGTTGAGGGAGGAGAGGAGTAAGGGTTCAAAAATGGCATAAATGTGACACCTAATAAATGGACAGCTTCCAAAAGTATTTAAACTTATAAAAGTTTTCATTTAGGCTTTCGTTGAATGAACCATTACAACCAATGCCCGGATCCCTAAATCTTGGTCGAGTTGAATTTTCTTCCCTCAAAGTTCATGTTTTCACAGGGACGGGTTTGTGCGAGAAGTTCACATTTGAATAAAATTATCCAGTGTGATCAATTCAACTTTAAATAACACACTTTATCCCAGGCAGCTCTGCAATATGACCTTTTGTCTACAGTATTGAAGAAAAAAAAACTTCCCTTTCCCTCCATTAGTCCAAGCTGTGATTGCGTGATTGCCCAGAATGGACGTCTCCAAACAGGTCCAACTGCACCAGAGCTAACAATACGACAATGTCGCTTCATCTCCATCTTTCTAACTGAAGTAGTGCCGCGAGGCTGCAATCGAGGCCGGGTTGCCATTTATTAATTGCTCACAGATGGCCTGCAAGCAATTTTAAGTGCAGGATCGCTATGAATCGCATGAATGGAGCCGAGTTAGAATCCCCTTAGAATAGGAGGCCTCTGCGAGGCCTGTCATGGCTGATTCTGGAGAAAGTTGGGGAAGGCAACTAACTCTGTGGCGTTCCGTCTGTTCGAGGGCCAACAGTGGAGGTCAGGGCCAGACAGGCAGTGTTGATTGGTGAAGTCGGTGCGACATCCAACATTGTAATTTTTCCCACTTGTGTCACTCAATGGGAAACCGTTTGAAAAGGGTTGGATATTGTTGAGATGACCTGGTGGGAGAGGAGTTTCAAGGAAGTGGATTTTTTTTTGTGTTTTTCCAAATTTCACCCTCTCTCTCTCTCTCTCTCTCTCTCTCTCTCTCTCTCTCTCTCTCTCTCTCTCTCTCTCTCTCTTTCTCTCTCTCTCTCTCTCTCTCTCTCTCTCTCTCTCTCTCTCTCTCTCTCTCTCCCACATGCTAAACAAGGCCAACTCCGGCCTACTAGCAGGGCCTGGTCGACAAATGGCGTCATGTATGGCCCATGAGAACGATAATTATTCGAAGCCGATAATGGCTTTTGCAACAGAGGTCAAAGTTGTAAAAATAAAGGTTTATGGCACTGATATTATTAGAAAAAAATATGGTAGGCTGCGTCAGCAGACAATGTAGGATACAATTATGCTGTTTAATTATGTCAACAATCACCGTCTGAACTATTATCTTAATGATGTAATTTCTCAACGATGTTTGTTTTTCTTTTGTTTGGTTTTCTTTTTTTCGGTTGGCCCGCAGTCACCCCGTGTTTGCTGCATTGCCTGTTTATTTGAGACGCCATTTTGGTGAGGTAGTTACACTTGCACCAACAATAGGCCATATGGCGAACGGCCTGGATTACAGGGTTTGTAGCAAACCAACTTGGTGATATATTAATGTCCTTGAAAGTGAAAACAAGATTCTGTTATGACAAAATGTGTGCCTGTGGGATTGTCAGACACTTTGCCTGCGTGGGTGCATATCCATCACCTGTTGGGTCCACATGAGTTTGAAATTTATTCAAGTGTTTGCATCCAATGGTTGTGCAAACCGTGGGATTTCCTCCTATTCAGCACGACAATTGGGCGGGATTCACCGATTGGTTTTATAACATAATAATGGCACCAGCCATGAGAGCGAGGTGGAGCAAGATGCCCCTGCTGGGAAAAGAGGGACATGGTGCCAACACCCCATATATTGTTGTGGATATGGCTCCGAGGGTTTAAAAAAATGTTTATTGTAACATATGGTAGTTAGTCCCATATTGAGTGTTTAGTAAAAGTAATTAATTGTGATGACAAATATGTGTCACTAATTCGAAAAGCAAGAAATGGGAAACCCACCCCATTGTGTGTCTAAGATTAGATTACATCCTGTTTGACCTTAATTTCATGGTCTTACTTTTATTTGGTTGTTAAATGTGCTTTAAAAGGTGTTTGTTCGGCTGTAATGCCCGAGTCTAGGCAGGAAAAGGGTGTTACGTAGGTTGAGTACCAAAGGAACCACGACTCAACTTGGTAAAGGAGTAAGCCCCAACCCCCTTTCCCCCTCCCACTGTCAGGACTCATATCAATGGCAAAGGGGAGGGGCATGAATCGTCATCTCTGGTGCCAGTATGGAAGGTTATAAAGGCATGTGCTACCTAGAAGCGACAAGGAGAGCTCTGAGCGCTCGATGTGGAAGGCTGCACTCTGGCTGGCAGCACAAGGAGTTAAGCCTCGCCTTGTTCTTCCGGCGTCACACTCCTCCATCTGGGGCGTATCCCTCCTCCTCCTCTTCCTCTACGGAGCCTTAAGAGCTCGATCAAAGGGCTGGACATTGCCGTTCCCACTCCTGTCAAACAGCATTATCGGGTTTGAGTATAGCCACCAATGTTGTCGTTGTTGTGAGCCCCCAGTCATTAGTCGTTTTTGTCTCAGCCCTAAAGTCTGAAAGTTTAGGTATACAAGGACGTTTACCGTCGATGATGTGTTCCCTGGGGCATGTATTCGGAAGTGGGCAATATTGTAGTATTAGTTTTTATTCTCATTGCAATCGCTGTTTCTGCACAATCATGCTTTCTTTTACACCACACAAATATAATTGTTGAACCTGACTTGGTGTCGACTCATCCTGCCTGCTCACAGCGTAGCCATCTGGCGATCCCGAACCGCGAGGAATTGGGCAACATGGGACACTAGTTGCTCGGCCAGAAGATGAGATCTTCCCCATGCTGTGCCGGGAGAGGAGACCCTCTCGGCTCTCATGCCATATAGCGATATATAGCATGGTTCTTAAAAGTATGATGAAAGCGATTTATGTTCTACAGTGTTCAAGTATATAATGCAACTTACGTAAATGTTTAAAGAGGTTAACTGGCAGAATAAAACCCGGAATAAATAAATTCCTTGATTTACTCCGCCTTTAAATTTAATTCCGGGTTTTACCGCCATTTTACCCAGCGTTTATTGCACCACCCTGTCTAACACATTGCCAAAGTTCTACATGCCTGTTTGTGTTCTTAATAACGTTCTTAAAAAACAATAAGTTTGCTGTTTGGAATGATTTTCAACTTTGTTTGACTGTCAGGCAGGCAGAGAGACTAAAAACATGAACTCACTCCTCGCAGCGCATGTGGAATCGGGACAAATTCAGAGCCAAAGTCAGGTTAAACGGCATATTAGTCTTCTGATTCGTATTCAAAATATAACATTCAATTTAAATAAGTTGTTCCCGATCATAAACTGATCAGATGGACAAAGGAATGGATGGAAATGAATCCACTGCTTAAACCCGCTTATTGCTTCGTGTGCGCAGGATAATAAACCTTCACCAGTGAAAATTCGGCTTCAAGTTCATAATAAAACTCTCTCTCCACTCAGAAATCATGATATGAAGCAAACGGCGAGCAATATGGAGAAAACTGAAGAACTTGCAAAAAGTCCCGTGATAAAAACAAATCCGAGACCTCAGAGACAAACTGCTCAGGGAAGCTGTGGAACGTCTGTGAGTCACAAAGAAGACCACTTCTGACGAGCAAAAGTATGGTGAAAAATTCAAGTGATGAAGTCGAATCCACAAGCAGTTCACGTAAGAGACGTCCCAAGAAAAGTGATATTTCGCTGGGTATAACTCCAATTCAGTGGGAACTAGAATTAAGCTCCTCGCAAGACTGTAAGCCCTTCCATCCTCTTTGTACCGTCCTTTCCGTTAAGTGACGTTATTCTCCCTCGATGAAGATCGGCAGAGAAATAAAAGAAATCACCTTTTCTCCTTCCGAAGCCAAATCAAAGAGTGGGAAAAGTACCCAGAAAGAAAAACGATGATTAGTGGGTTATAATAGCACAACCACGCTTCATGGTAAAACGTTCACATGACTATTGGAATGATTTCGCAGGTGGCAGGAGACACGAGAGCCAGCTCCCACTTAGATCGCCGGTGAATAAAATGAATAAGATGAGTGATCAATGCCAATATGTGTAGTGTTGAATGAAGGTAATGCCAAAGGTGTAAAACTGGCTTCCTTGCGACATCATGCTGTAAGAAAACATGGATGTAGGTACAGAGGTCAGGGTGGACCTGTGATCACCTGTGCTGGGCCCTTGAAGGTTGAGGTTGTGGGTTCCTCATGTGTTCTCTCAACCAGTGTACATAACTGCTGGGATCCGAATTGTAATCGGCTTGAGTGTTCTGGTAATAGTTGACGTTACTCCAAACATGGCCACCCAACGTGACATGAAGGCACGGACTACAGACTCAGTGGAGATGTCTGGGATTGGTGTAGCCTCTGGACAGCGAGTGAAATGGTCGATGCATGTGATGATATATGCATTACCGCATTAATAAGACAGTAAGACAATAAAACAATGTCAACATGTACATGATGAAATCTGGCATCTGGTATTAGAAAGGTGCCAAGTGGTGATCTTTTGTAACGATATACCCATGCTCTAACATCTCGGTTAATGCCTTTCCAGACAATGTTCAGTCAATAAATGCTATGTAGTTCTGATGTCAGGGTGAGATTTCAGTCAATAAATGCCATGTAGTTCTGACACCAGGGTGAGATAAATTGTGTGAGGCATTGAAGACCACACAGTGAAACTGAACAGGGATGGAGGAGCGAGGATTGCCTGTAGAAGTGTCACAGATGATGGTGCCGTTGCAAGTAGGGAGTGGTACCTTGCCAAGCTGCATTGAAGTATCCGTCAGCTGCTGCATTTCCTCATCTCCTTCCTGTGTACAGGCAATGGCCTCAAAGTCAATGGGCGAAGAAGGTATCAAGGACATTGACACTCAGTCTTGACAAGGCGGCTGCTGAGTTGTTCTTGCCATTTATATGACTCAAGTCTGCCATGACCTTGGAGGTGTAGACCAGGTGACTATCCCTCTGGAGAAGTTGATCAGGTTTGGAATCTAGAGTAAAAATCAGTGGCTTGTAATCAGTATGGATGTTGAACTGACATCTCTCTAGGAAATTCCAAAAGTGTTTGATGGTCAGGTAGATGGCGAAGAGTTCGTATCCAAGAGTACTGTCACTAGTCTCAGCAGGTTGCAGATGCTTGGAGACAAAGGGGATTGGTTGCCATTCTCCAAGTATGTGTTGCTGCAGTCCACACAGCTCCTACTCCCACATCTGATGCATCTGTTAGTAGACAAGTTGGTGTATCCATCTGCCTTTGGATGAAAAAGAGTTGGTTGAGTGAATGCAGATTTCAGCGAGTTCTTCTCACCAAGGGTGATAGCCTAATTATTCTTCTTGTTGTTTTAAAGGAGGTCAGTCAAAGGCTGGATGATGTCAGCACAGGTGGGATGAAATACCTGTTAAAATTGATCAGGAAAATACATTCTCTCAACTTGCTTAGTGAGTCAGATGCTTGGGAAGTTTAGGATGGCTTCGAGTTTCTTGTCGAGTGGGCGGACGCCATGCTCATGCTCGTGACGATGTGACCCAGGAATGTGAGTGATGAAATCCCAATCTGGCACTTCACTGGGTTGATGATAATGCCATACTCAGAAAGGCAAGTGATCAAGAGTAGTGGATGTTCTTCATCCTCTTATTGAGAATCACTATCAATAAGGTCATCTAAGTAGGCAAATTTCAAAGGGAGACCATGAGTCACCACATCAATGAATCATTGAAATGTCTCTGTCTCATTTCATAGTCCAAAAAGCATGCGCACAAACCTGAATAGGCCAAAATGTGTGGTGACGGCGGTCTTGGGGACGTCAGCGATCTCAAAAGGTATCTGATGATATGCTCAAGCAAAATAAAGCTTTGCAAATACTCGCTTCGCATGTAAGGCTGCAGAGAAATCCGGCAGACGAGGTATGGGATAGCAGTCATGGATGGTGCAGCGGTTGAGAGCACAGTAGTTTCCACATTGTCTCGAGTCACCCGGCATCATCTTTTGGTACCCGGCATCATCGGAAGACCAGTTGCTGCAGATGAGCAAACTATTCCAAGCTCAAGCATGTGGTTGAATTCCACTTTTGCAAAGTTGAGATGATCAGGAGCAAGGCGATGACGACAAGCAGCCACTGTAAGTCCACGGGTCTCAATATGATGAGTAACTCAGTGCTTTACTGCAGTCTCAGTCGAAACAGGACACGTGATTTCATTGAATTTTTAAAGAAGGGCATCAAAACGTGAAGTACCCCTGGCTTAACAAACATCGGGATAGAGGGAGTATGGAAACGGATCCCTTTGACAGCTTGTTTAGTTGCAGAGTCAATTAGCTTGTGGTGTTTAACATCCATGAGCAAACCAAACTGCCTCAAGAAATCTGCCCTGATGATGGGTCTGGTGAACTCCGCAACACTGAAAATTGAAAATCAGTGGAAAACTCCTCCAAGTCCAAGGTTGAGAATGAGGGACTTCTCACCATAATTTGTTATGGCAGAATTGTTAACAGCTTGCAGGTTGACTGGCACAGGTGAAAACTTGTGCTTATCCACTCGGGGTAGAACCCTTACCTCAGCACCAGTGTCAACCAGAAAGCGTGTAGGTGTTCTTATCCATGATGTAAAATAGGTGATGAGTCGTGTCCATGTTAGGCTGAAAAGTCACTGCTAGTCGCTGACTACTTCGTTTCCTTGGTTGGAAGAAGGGTGGGTGGTAAAAGAGCGGGGAGGAATGCACTAATGTGTGCCTGGGCAAAAACACCAACGATTCCAACCTTCACTTCCTGAGTGGTTGAGTGTTCGGGCTGTGGCTGCACAATGACCGATGCTGTTGTGTGTTCGACACCAACAACAAACCGACATCCGTTTTGGTTAATTTAACTAACCAACTAACGAAGATTACACTAACCCTGGGTTCCCTTGGGTGGGATTCACTCCTCCCCACAATCATTCGTTCACTCATACTCGGGCCCGCTGACCCACATTCACTCACCGTATATTTTTCTCTTTTTCAATTCACACTGACGCTCCACTAGCTACGTTCCCCTAATTCGTGCTCCCCGTCATCCCTTACTCAAATGCACGTTCCATTTAATTCTATTGCTAATTTACGTCCCCACTGCACGTTCCATGTCTGTCCATGTCTCCAATCAAAAATTCTAACCTAAATTCTCCCAACTGATGCCACCAGGCCCCATGGAGGACTGCTCATACCCCCATGAGGCCGGTCTATCTAACGCTAAACCCTTCCCCTAACAGTTAGGGCCTAACTAATGCTCCTTTGCCCACGACGAGGATGTTCGCGACATCCTGGCTGGGCTTCGTGTACTCGTAGCAAGGCTCGGCCATCCTTGCGTCGCCAGGACGGCGGTTTACAACTTGCTCGTCCACTCCGTTTGGGCGATACGTGAAGCCACAACGTCGCCTCGTTAACTGCACCAACCGCTCGCCCCCGAGGTATTCCCCATGCGAGCCAACGTGCGTTACTCGCCCGTCCTCCGTGCTGCGCGATCCCCGCGGATGACGTCACTCGCACACGGGACGCTCCGCGCGCATTACCACACACACGGGCCCGGCGGTGTCGCCATCGGCACTCGCTCCGCGAACAGCACATCGAGTCCTACACACGTGCACACATGGGGATTCGTGCTTTCCGAATTCACTCGACCCAATTCGCCTCCATTTTAGCCGTCCGCGCGGTCTTGCACCAAGCGCCACGTGTTTTCACGCCGGCTTCCGATAATGCAATCGTCCTCGGTTGGGCGGTTTGCGAAACACGGAACGGACCTCGCACGCGGCATCCCGCGGAGCCGGCGCGGTTCCCGAAATCGTTCCGTGCGTCTCATTTGGCTCGCCACCCACGTCTCCCGTCTGGGTCGGTCCATGTCCCATTTCCACACATCACACATGCCATGTCATTTGCACGATAATTACCTTCTGGCACACACTCCGGGACAATCATACTGAGGGCTCGTGTTGGCCCAAAATATCTCGGGGTTTCTATCCCCCCCAAGCTCGGCACGTACCCTTTCGCATCATGCAAGGGCTCCACCTCGTACGGCCTTACCGGACTCACCTCGTCACGGCCTTACCGGACTCACCTCGTCACGGCCTTACCGGACTCACCTCGTCACGGCCTTACCGGACTCACCTCGTCACGGCCTTACCGGACTCACCTCGTCACGGCCTTACCGGACTCACCTCGTCACGGCCTTACCGGACTCACCTCGTCACGGCCTTACCGGACTCACCTCGTCACGGCCTTACCGGACTCACCTCGTCACGGCCTTACCGGACTCACCTCGTCACGGCCTTACCGGACTCACCTCGTCACGGCCTTACCGGACTCACCTCGTCACGGCCTTACCGGACTCACCTCGTCACGGCCCTACCGGACTCACCTCGTCACGGCCTTACTGGACTCACCTCGTCACGGCCTGACCGGACTCACCTCGTCACGGCCTTACCTGACTCACCTCGTCACGGCCTTACTGGACTCACCTCGTCACGGCCTTACCGGACTCACCTCGTCACGGCCTTACCGGACTCACCTCGTCACGGCCTTACCGGACTCACCTCGTCACGGCCTTACCGGACTCACCTCGTCACGGCCTTACCGGACTCACCTCGTCACGGCCTTACCGGACTCACCTCGTCACGGCCTTACCGGACTCACCTCGTCACGGCCTTACCGGACTCACCTCGTCACGGCCTTACCGGACTCACCTCGTCACGGCCTTACCGGACTCACCTCGTCACGGCCTTACCGGACTCACCTCGTCACGGCCTGCCTCGAGGGAGCATACCGTCTCCCCTTGTTCCTGTGGGAGGTTAATCCGACCCTCGCATCGGGTCTCAAGACATTCCACAAGCTCAATCTCAATGTCCCTTACCTTCCCCTCTATCTGTGTTTGCTCCTCTTTTACTTTATGTAATTCGTCTTTTACTCGTTCTTGTCGTTCTATCTCCCTTTGAATCTCCGTTAATACCTCCTTCGCCATGCTAAAACCCTCCTTTGTCTCGTCCTCGTGTTTCTTCAATCGCTCCCCCAATTCTTGACTCTCCGTCTCATCTCTTTAACCATTTCCGTCATTTCTTCGTGCCTTATTTTACACTCTTCCTTTACGGCCCCCAATTCCCCCTTTGTTTCCTGCTGGCCTTGTTTTAAAATTTTTTTTTATCGCGGTCGTGTTTTTCCCAATCTCTACTTTTAATTGCCCTTGTCCTTTCTTAATTCCCTTCATCCCCTGTCCGAGTTTATCCACTTCTCGTCCAACCGTCGTTATCTTTGAAATGAAAGCGAGAGAAGAACCTTCAGAGTGTAGGCTTTATTCCACTTGATTGAAGCCGCTTCTACGGGCACATCAGGGGATACATGTGCAGCTAGGAGTACATGTGTAGCAATGTATACATGTGCAGTAGATCACCGCAAAATAAATCAGCAATTAGCACGGAGTCCGGTATACTCTCAATTCCCACCATTCAACGAGTACCAAGTGAACCGCCACCGTAAATGACAATGTCCCAGGGACAATCCCCCCGACCGCGCGGAATCTTGGCTTTATCTATCCCGTGCTCGAGCCGTGCGACATGTGATCACACGTCACGACCTTCAATTCACCACATTCTCCCCGTCTTTAAAATGTAACTAGAGGCCCAACTAACACGCCATGATTACTTCAGCGCTACAGGAGTATACATTTCAAGCAACGCGAACTATCTAAACTACAGAAGCATACATTCCAAGCAGTGAGGATTATTTTGAGTTGTAGGAGCATGGTAATGAGCATCGATATATGATATAATGAGCATATAGGAGCATGAGCATCGAGGATGCCGATAATCCCCTTTACAGATCGAGTCGGCGAGGGGGTTTTATCCGTCGACCTCTCCGGGAGTAAATGGCGGTTTCACTTGAGGGAGGCTTTCGATCCTCTTGGTGAGCCTCGAATCGTGCCGGGGATGACTCCTCGATCGCTCTCGGGTGGAACGCGGCAGCTCCGTCGCCACCATTCCAGGGTGGAGTTCCTGGGGGGGAACACCTGGGGAGGGAATGTCAGAGGGAGGAGTGCCAGATGGTGGTGTACCTGCGGGAGGAGTACCTGAGGGAGCCAAATGGCGAACCGACACAGTGGTCTCCCTGCCATCAGGAAGTCTGACATGAGCATACTCTGGATTAGCATCGATGAGTTCGACCTCCTCCACCATGGGTTCATACTTGCTTTGTCATACCGGGCGTTTCATGAACACTGTTCCGGGATAGGTTAGCCAGTTGGGCACCGATTGGCCGTCAACATAACGTCGCTGGTGAGTAAACATTCGTTCGTGAGGAGTTGCATTGGTGGACGTGCAGAGCAAAGAGCGTATGGAATTCAGAGCGTCGAGAAGGGTAACCTCCCACTGCTCGGGCCCCAGTCCTCTCGATTTCAGCACCAGAGTTGCGGCTTTCCAAATGATTCCATGATATTGTTCCACCTGCCCATTACCCTGTGGGTTGTAACCCGTCGCTCGACTAGTTGCTATGCCGAGCTCCAGTAGGAATTGTTTTAGCCCGGCTGACATGAAACACGGCCCTCTGTCTGAATGTTTGTACAACGGTTTCCCAAACATAGCGAAGAGGTCAGACAGACATTTCACGAAAGTGCCCGAGGTCATATCCGAGCACGGAAATGCGAAAGGGAACCTTGTGTATTCATCAACAACAGTGAATATGTATCTGTTGTCTGTCTCGGTCGGCAGGGGCCCTTTGAAGTCGATATTTAGTCTCTCGAAGAGAGAAGTGGCCTTGATCAATCTGCCAGAAGCCGCGCCATAGAATCTGGGTTTTAGTTCAGCACAAACAGGGCATGAAGCATTCATTTGTTTAATATCTTCGATAGAATAGGGAAGGTTTTGTCTGCGCACGAAATGTGCCATTCTGGTTACCCCGGGTGGCACAGAGACACATGGAGGTCTTGCAAAGCCCGACTGATTGTCGCCGAACAGTAGACCCGAGAGAAGGTATCTGCAGCAGGGTTTTCCCTCCCGGGCAGGTAAACAATGTCGTAACTATAGCAAGCAACTAGGTCTATCCGCCATCTCATTATTTTTCATTCTTAATTTTCCCGTTATTTTTCCAATCAAACATGAATGCAACGGATCGCTGGTCCGTGACGAGTGTGAATGTGAAGTGGTTTCCCAGTAAATAGTGTCTCCATTTACGTAGGGCTTCGACAATAGCATACGCTTCCTTCTCTATTGCTGAGTGTCTCTGCTCGCTTCCAGAGAGAGTTCTCGAGAAGAACGCGACGGGTCGTCCGGACTGATTGAGCGTCGCGGCTATCGCGTGATCGGAATCGTCCGTTTCTACCACGAAGGGCACCGAGCTGTCGATCGATAATACCACGGAATTACCGATATCATCTTTGAGGCTGTGGAAAGCTTTTACAACAGCGGCATCTGGTGGGAAGTTTTTGCAATGCACTAGGGGATGTATTTTCTCGGAGTATTGGGAGATCCATCTCGCATAGTAAGCGAACATGCCGATCACCCAGCGCATTGTCTGCAGGTCCTGAGGTGGGGGTAGCTCACGAAGTGGGCGCAATCGCTCAGGATCAGGCTTAATCGTGCCGTCGGCTATTGTGTAGCCGAGAAGGTCAATTGACCTTGCCGAGAATACGCATTTCTCGTAGTTGAGGGTCAGATTATATTTTCTAGCAATGCTCAAGAATCTGTCCAGATTCACATCATGTTCCCCCCGATCCTTACCGCACACCGTGACATTGTCCACGTAAACAAAAGTGTCTTTGAGGTTTTCATCCGAGATGATGTCGTCCATAACTCGTTGGAAGCAAGCTACTCCATTCGTGACACCGAACGGAATCCTCCTGAATTGGTAGAGGCGTCTACCTGCCTGGAACGCGGTGTAAGGTTTGTCTTCCTCTCGGATGGGAATTTGATGATAGGCGCTTCGCAAATCGATGGTGCTGAATATTTTATAATTGGCCACACGTTCGACCATCTCGTCTATGCGCGGCAAAGGGTAGGCATTTGAGATGGGTGAAGCGATTGACCGTTTGAGAGTAATCGACAACCATTCGTTTCTTATGATTCTGGTTGGTGGTCACTAACACCTGCGTGCGCCATGGCGAATCGCTCGGTTCTATAATACCTTCTTCCAGTAATCGCTTGGTCTCAGAAGTGATGAAGTTCATATCGGCAGTGGTATATCGTCGCGATTTGACCACTATCGGTTTACAGTCCGGCGACAAGTTAGCAAACAGCAGGGGGGACGATACCTCTGCGGTGGTCAGAGCATTTAGAATTAGACGAGGTTTGCTTCCTCCAAAGGGTATTTCGACGCTCGTGTGCTGCTTGAGGACATTATGACCCAGAATTACGTCTGCGCATAAATCACGAAGCACCAGTACCCTTACATCCAGATGCGTGTACCCTTTTACGTCCAATTCAACATTGCAGTACCCTCGTACGCGGGACTGTAGTGATGTGGCGGCCATGCATACCGTATTGTCTGTCAGGTGGATCTTCCATTTCCTGCCCTTCGCTAGTGAGCTGTTGACGAAACTTTCAGAGCTACCAGTATCAATCAGAGCCTCAGCCATATGCCCGTTAATTCGCACGTTGATGATAACCTTGGATAGATTCCCCGGTGAGGCTGCAGTTAGTTTCTTTTGTGAGTAGAGGGCCGCAGAAGTGGGTTTATTTCTCCTTAGAGTAGATTTGCATACCCTGGCATAATGCCCTTTCTTGTCACAATTCATGCATGTGGCATCCCTGGCGGGGCATTTGTTGCGGAGGTGTCTTTTATACCCACAAAAGAAGCATTTACCAACCGAAGTAGTTGCTGAGGAGTTTGACGAGGTCTGGGTATCCGATTCCTTGGGTTTTTCTCCATCCTCAGTGTCAGGGGTGCCCTGCGGGGCTCCTTGAGTTTCCACCGTAGCGGCGTTCATTAGCAGCATCGGTGTCCCATATGACTCAGATTGCTGCTGTGCCATATCCATAGCTCGAGCCTGGTCGGCTACCTTTTCAAGAGTGGGTTGCGCTTTCTCCAGTAAGCGTTGCCGTATGGGGGCTGACCTGAGCCCTTGGATGAACGCTTCTCTGGTCGCTTCATCTCAGTGTTCCTCGGCGGTTATGGCCCGGAAACTGCAGTCTTTTCCCAACTGCCTCAGAGCTTGCAGGAAGTGATCGATTGTCTCCCCAGCTGCTTGCTTGCGTGTGTTGAGAAGATGTCGTATGTACACCTCGTTCTTGCGCTTCACGTAGAGCGCCTGCAGCACGTCGATCGCTGCATCGTAGGTGTCACACTCCGAGAAGAGCCTGAATACACTGGGCGAGACATGATTCACAAGGGCGGCCAATTTGTCGGCTCCCTCTTCGATGATGGTCAGATAGTGTGAGAAGGAACGGAACCAATGTGACCATTTCATTTCCGAGTCAGTCGCGTTTGGGTCTGCGTCGAACCTCTCCGGTTTGTAGATCTTGTCCATCGTTGGTTGAGAGCTGAGGGAATCAAGTGGAATAAATTGAAATGAAAGCGAGAGAAAAACCTTCAGAGTGTAGGCTTTATTCCACTTGATTGAAGCCGCTTCTACGGGCACATCAGGGGATACAGGTGCAGCTAGGAGTACATATGTAGCAATGTATACATGTGCAGTAGATCACCGCAAAATAAATCAGCATAAGCACGGAGTCCGGTACACTCTCAATTCTCACCATTCAACGAGCACCAAGTGGACCGCCGCCGTAAATGACAATGCCCCAGGGACAATCCCCCCAACCGCGTGGAATCTTGGCTTTATCCATCCCGTGTGCGAGCCGCGCGACATGTGATCACGCGTCACGACCTTCAATTCACCACAATCTTATCCGTCACTTCCTCCTTACCCGTCTCCATTGTGATCCAAACACCTTCCACACTCCCTTTCAACTCGGTCATTTCCTCACGTACAGTACTCATCTCATCCGCCATTTTCTGATCCGTGTTTTGCATTTCACCCTTTACCTTTGCCAGCTCCGCCTTCATTTCTTCCTGACCCACCTTCATTGGTGTTTGTAAGTGTATTCCAATGGTTTGTATATCCCCCTTCAGTGCTTACGTATTCGTATCCATTCTTTGAATTAGTATTTCCAACATCTGTCTCATGTCAAATGACCCCGGCGAAGCCGATCCGCCACGGATCCGACAAGGATCGTTCGGTCCTCCATGGGGGAAATTTGATGCAGGGGGAACTCCGGCATTGACGCCGTTGCCCCCAATGCTCCCTCTGGGGCTGCAGCGAAAGATCTTCCTCAAAGGTGTTGTCCTGAGCCACGGATTCCTTTAAAATTATATCAGAACCCACCGGTACCAGCTCGTCTTCGTCCGCCATGGTTCGCACCGAGAATTAAGTAAAATTTGACTGCTCTTAATTTCGGAGGGAAAGAGGGGGGGGGGTTGCCAAGCACACCCCTGGTCAGAATCCTGTAAAAAAAAAAAAAATTTTAATGGCACCGTGCCAACTCCTGACACCAAACTGTTGCCAGTTTGGTGTCCTGTAAATTTATTGTGGGGGCGGAGGGGTTCGAATCTCACTCCTGACTACCAAACTGTTGCGGGCCGGAGGTCCGGTGGCGAGAACGACTACGAGGTGGGGAAAGTTACGTTGATTCCCACCGGACTCTCCGGAATTGTAAGCCGTCCCTCTCGGATAACTCCGTGAGGCAGTGGGTTGCGTAACCGACCGTGGACGCCAATACCTCCACCGTGTAGCGTAGGGTCTTTTTCTCTAGAACCAATTTACCTAATGAACCATGCGGTGTCATCTACCGGGGAACCACGCCCTCGGCACATCTTGCTCGAACCGGGTCACTCTACCGACTGCGGTGGAGTTCCAACTACCGACTACCAACTCCGGTTCGGGTGCAGTCGAGCGGAACTGCCAAAGCCATGCCGGCTAGGATGAGCAGATTAATGGGAACAAAGACCCGGCTAAGACTCAAATCTGAAGCATGCTGGACCAATGAAGGAAAAGACGAAAACGAACTGGGAACATTTCTACAATAATTTATTTATAATAGACGAGGAAATTTATGTGGCACAGAAACAGGTTTATTGGGGTGTTATGCAGGGGGAAAGAAAGAAGATGTAGTGTGACAATTTAAAGCAACTTACAAAAGAAGACACAGAGCAGACTTACGCGGGAATACACAGGCAAGATTTACAATGATCGAAAACACTTATACAGTTTCTATTTATTAGACTGGCGCCACACACTCAGACACAAACTCGGACAAAATAAACCCAGTTGAAGGCAAAAGGACTTTTGCAGCCAGGGAGGGAGGCGGGCTGAGGTCGCAGTTCTTTCGAGTACCTGAGTCTCGGGGAAAGGAATGCTCCATGGTGCGGCACCTGCCAACGTTCGTGCAATCAGGTCCACAGCCGCCAGTGTGGAGTTCGGGTCCATGGAGGAGCTTGAGTGGGCCGGGACCAGTAGGCGGGCCTTCGGGGTGAGACGTGAGTGGAGCCAAGCAGCGGGAACCCCGTCGTTTTCCAACCAACTCCAGCCTCCAAGCACAGAACGAACGACCCCCAAGTAACTGAATGAACGACCCCCAACGAACTCAAGAAACGACCCCCAAAGAACTCCAGACTGAGGATGGTGTCGTGGTTTATAGATCTCTCTTAGCGGGGAGGAGCCTTGGTGAAGCAGATGCCACTGTCCGCCCTGATTGGACAGGGCCTCCATGGGTCCGCCCTTTCTGGGCGGGGCCTCAGCCAGGCACCGGCGAGGCCCGCCCACTCCACGTGTGTGGACTCCTCAAGAAAGAGTTGGAGTGTTTGGAGAAGCCGAATAGGAACGGCGACAGCGAAGATTCTGTCTCGGAAAAACGAGACTCCAGAGACAACAGGTGGACCGTGGTACGTTGTTGCCAGTGAACCAAAGGCTGCAAGCGCTCGGGTACCATGGATCGCAATGGAGGATGGGATATAAATATTGATTACCCAAACTAAAAAAAACATCGCAACGCACCCCTTCGATTACCCACTACACACAAAGAGGGGTTCTGTCTACACATATACTTAAATGGCTAAAGTGACTTGGGGCACCTGGATGTTGTATGCGTATGGTTCCTAGAACCGTAACAATACACGCACATATATATATATAATATATATAATATATATATATATATATATATATATATATATATATATATATATATATATATATATATATATGTATGCCTGGTGTTGGCGCAGTGGTTAGGGCAGTGGCTTGGGATCCAAAAGGTCCTGAGTTCAAGCCCCGTTAGGCCACTGAATTAATACACCAGGGGTTGACTCAGCCTGTCATCCTTCCGAGGTCGGCGAAATGAGTACCAGTATACTGGGCCGGTGTATACCCCGGTTAAAATAGGTGTACCATATCCCTGTGTCGTAAGAGGTGACCAGGGTTGCGTCAGGAAGGGCATCCGGCGTAAAACATATGCCAAATCACAATGCGGATCATACGGATGATCCGCTGTGGCGACCCCTAACGGGAGCAGCCGAAAGAAGAAGAAGATATGTATATGTATATATATATATATATATATATATATATATATATATATATATATATATATATATATATATATATATATATATATATATATATATACAGTGGGGAGAACAAGTATTTGACACATTGCCGATTTTGCAGGTTTTCCCACTTACAAAGCATGTTGAGGTCTGTAATTTTTATCATAGGTACACTTCAACTGTGAAAGACGGAATGTAAAACAAAAATCCTGAAAATCACATTGTATGATTTTTAAATAATGAATTTGCATTTTATTGCATGAAATAAGTATTTGATCACCTACCAACCAGTAACAATTCCGGCTCTCACAGACCTGTTAGTTTTGTCTTTAAGAAGCCCTCCCATTCTCCACTCATTACCTGTATTAACTGCACCTGTTTGAACTCGTTATCTGCATAAAAGACAGCTGTCCACACTCAATCAATCAGACTCCAACCTCTCCACAATGGGCAAGACCAGAGAGCTGTCTAAGGACATCAGGGACAAAATTGTAGACTTGCACAAGGCTGGGATGGGCTACAGGACAATAGGCAAGCAGCTTGGTGAGAAGGCAACAACTGTTGGTGCAATTATTAGAAAATGGAAGAAGTTCAAGATAACAGTCAATCTCCCTCGGTCTGGGGCTCAATGCAAGATCTCACCTCGTGGAGCCTCAATGATCATGAGAAAGGTGAGGGATCAGCCTAGAACTACACGGCAGGACTTGGTCAATGACCTGAAGAGAGCTGGGACCACAGTATCAAAGAAAACCATAAGTAACACACTACGCCGTCATGGATTAAAATCCTGCAGCGCACGCAAGGTCCCTCTGCTCAAGCCAGCGCATGTCCAGGCCCGTCTGAAGTTTGCCAATGACCATCTGGATGATCCAGAGGAGGAATGGGAGAAGGTCATGTGGTCTGATGAGACCAAAATAGAGGTTTTTGGTTTAAACTCCACTCGCTGTGTTTGGAAGAAGAAGAAGGATGAGTACAACCCCAAGAACACCATCCCAACCGTGAAGCATGGAGGTGGAAACATCATTCTTTGGGGATGCTTTTCTGCAAAGGGGCAGGACAACTGCACCGTATTGAGGGGAGGATGGATGGGGCCATGTATCACGAGATCTTGGCTAACAAACAACCTCTTTCGCTCAACAAGAGCATTGAAGATGGGGCGTGCTGAGTCTTCCAGCATGACAACGACCTGAAACACACAGCCAGGGCAACTAAGGAGTGGCTCTGTAAGAAGCATCTCAAGGTCCTGGAGTGGCCTCGCCAGTCTCCAGACCTGAACCCAATAGAAAATCTTTGGAGGGAACTGAAGGTCTGTGTTGCCCAGTGACAGCCCTGAAACCTGAAGGATCTGGAGAAGATCTGTATGGAGGAGTGGGACAAAATCCCTGCTGCAGTCTGTGCAAACCTGGTTAAGAACTACAGGAAACGTCTGATCTCTGTAATTGCAAACAAAGGTTTCTGTACCAAATATTAAGTTCTGTTTTTTGATGCATCAAATACTTATTTCATGCAATAAAATGCAAATTAATTATTTAAAAATCATACAATGTGATTTTCAGGATTTTTGTTTTAAATTCCGTCTTTCACAGTTGAAGTGTACCTATGATAAAAATTACAGACCTCCACGTGCTTTGTAAGTGGGAAAACCTGCAAAATCGGCATTGCATCAAATACTTGTTCTCCCCACTGTATATATATATGTACCCATCACCCCAACACCTTATACTCGACACTATGTGTATATATATATATATATATATATATATATATATATATATATATATATATATATATATATATATATATATATATATATATATATAAACATATCTATATATTACTAAAACTCTCATCTTGTATGTATGTATGTATGTTCCCGAAATACAGCCAAAACGGTACACAATAGCGCAACAATTTTCGGCCCACATTACTGACCATTCTCCTGTGGTGTGCAGTATCAAGTTTCGTTAAAATTGGGCAACGAAAAAATTATTACAAAATCAATTCCCGATTCAGTCAAGAACTCTTCGGGATTATTTGATCAATACAAACAACCTTAGCGGTATAGTTCGCTGGAGCTATCTTTTATTTTTATTTTTATTTTTTCTTAAAATGATTTTTTATCAACCGCTATCACAACGGGAACCCAACGGGTTCATGGGTTGTCTCGTATTTCTATATCGCTGTCCTCTCTTGCTCCCCCTCCCTCATCCCTCGCACCTCCTCCCTCACCGTCCTCTACATGTGTGTGTGTGTGTGTGTATATATATATATATATATATATATATATATATATATATATATATATATATATATATATATATATATATATATATATACTGTAGATATAGATATAGATATAGATATATATATATATATATATATATATATATATATATATATATATATATATATATATATATATATATATATACTGTAGATATATATATATATATATATATATATATACTGTAGATATATATATATATATATATATATATATATATATATATATATATATATATATATATATATATACTGTAGATATATATATATATATATATATATATATATATATATATATATATATATATATATATATATATATATATATATATATATACTGTAGATATAGATATAGATATACATAATACATCACACACACACACACAGACACATATTATATATATATACATAGATACACATTGGGTGGTCGTGAGACTACCCTTATTCTCAGGTTTTCCGTCTGTCTGTATGTTTGTATGTATGTATGTTTGTTTGTATGTAATGGACAGCTCTGGAGGCCAGAGGAGTTAACCGATTTTGATGAAACTTGACAGGTAGGTTCATACCAGGATGTAGTTGGATGCTTTTGAGCACGGGTTGCTCTGGACGCCACCGTTGCCTAGCAACGGGACTTTGAAATTTTTGAAAAATCCCCCAAAAATTATTTTTTGGAAAATCAAAAATCGGCTTCCGCTCTTTTATGCGCACTATAATCACCCTCTTTGTCAAAAGTTTTCAGCCCGATCTGTCGAAAACTGTATGACTAGTATGCAATTATGTAGCGACCACCCATGTCGCCTACCGGCTTGTGTATCTACTGGCATGACACATATACAGGCGCAGGCATGATGGGCTGAATGGCCTCCACCTGTGTCTAATTCCCTTGTATTTCCTTGTATTACATGAAGGGGCACTGCATCAGTGGCACATCCGTGTCCCAGTAATAATGCAACCAGCGGGCTGAACTCAGAATTGAATTCCAGTCTAGCATGCACTCTCTAACAAGAAGTGGTAACTTGTCTGTCTTAACCGTGGCCTCATCGCTCAACTCATCTCAATCCATTCCCACTCCTGCTGTTCCCTCTTCAGCAGTCTTTCCAGCATCGATTGCCATCAGAACAAGTTGTGCAATGTTCCTGTTTATGATGTGTTCCACACCTCATCATATATTGTTACCTCTGCCACCGAAAGTGAAGGAGGTTATGTTTTCACCCCTTTCTGTCCATTTTGTTTGTTGCAAAATCGAAGATTTTTCAAGTATACAGGTTAGTCGGTTTTGTTATTCTGTCGGTCTGTCTGTTTGTTTTTCTGTTTGACGCCTACAGATCATAATTTAAAACCGATCTTCACGAAACTTCATCAAATGGTAGAGTTTGTCATAAGGAAGAAGCCTATTGTTTTTGAGGTCAAAAGGTCAGCACAGGCCAAAGGTCAACAACGAAGGTGGTATTTCTAAAATCCTCAATTCTCATCCGATTGACTTGAAATTTGAAAAGGATTTCTATTTCAGGTCACTAAATTCAACCAGCTAATTATTTTTGAGGTCAACATTGGTCGAATTTCTAAAATTGTCAATTTTCATCCGATTCACTTGAGATTTAAAGAGGAGTTGCAGATTTGGTCATTGAATTCAACCACCAATTATTTTTGAGGTCAAATTTGTTTTATGGATTTTGCAAATATCGTGCTTGCATGACGTCGTCATCTTGTTTGTTTGTGTGTCTGTGAACAGTCTGTCTCAAAAACTTATGGACGGATTCGGATGAAACTTGGTGGACATGTTGCGTGTGCAACAAGGAACATTTGATTCAATTTTAGTGAAGATCTGAATTTGGATCTGCATCCGAGAATTTTTTTAAGTGATTCTTCACCATTGGGAGATTGGGCCAAAAACGATATATCACATGATATTTCAAATATATATCGGGCCCGAGATGTTTTCGTGCATCAGGCATTGCGGGGTGGAGGTATGTGCTCTTCCAAGTGCCCTTCCAGTTGCCCTCGCCGAAGGATTCGGAGAGGGTGTTGCATTTGGGTCCGTTTGTTTGTCTGTCCGTCTGTTTGTCCGCACAGAACTTTCGAGTTTTTCTCCGAAACCGCTTGTCGCATTCAGACGACATTTCCACTATTGGTGCAATTACAAATGAAGAATGTTTCAATGATAATTATGACATCATAGGTCACGTGGTGTGGCAGCCATATTGGAAAAACGGAAAAACTTTGGAACTATCTCTGAAACTGCACCAAGAAAAAATGTGAAACGTAGCACATAGCAAGTACTCCTCATGGGGAATGAGTGTGATTTTTATGACATCATAGGTGCCCTCGTTATGACGTCATAATTGCATATGTAGAACGCCACATCCGATCAGTTTGAAAATATTTGAGGGTCATCTCGGGATAAAATGGTCCACAGAAAAAAAAATCCATGATGTCATCGGTCACGTGATTCGGCGGCCATGTTGTTTTTCTTAAAAAAATACTTTCAAAAATCTTCTTCTTTGAAGTGGATGAACAGATCGAGGGAAAACTTTACACATATGACCGCCTGTCCATGTGGAATAAAGTTCACACATATGACGTCATTGGTCACATGGTTTCGCAGCCATATTGGATTTACCTTAAAACCTATATAAATACACCACTCAAAATAAGTCTTGGCAACGGTTTGCAAACCCTGATTGCTCTCTTTTTCTGTGTTCTATGTTTTGCATTAAAAGCACATAAAGAGGGCCCTCATCAGGGAAACAACTCTGCAAAAAGGAATCACATTCACATGAGTGATAATAAATATCATTGCACATTGTAATCAAAGGTTTCACCAGTACAGGGACAGCCCTTATCATTGTTAGCTGCTGTTAATTTTTGGCCACTGGGCATCGAGGCTTCGGATAAGGGATCATTAATAGAGAGGGTATCTGCAGTCATCTCAAGGAGTATGTTTGGCTTGAAGGACCACTTAGCCTGTTATTGGTCACCTGGCCTCTTTCTGATCGTCTGAGTTTCCTTGAATTTTCTCGTTTAGTTTCTTTATCTGACATAGGCAGCTGTTTCAGCTCCAAGCTTTACTTTATCAGCACAGCAAAAGGGTTAGAAAGAAACAAGGTGAGCACATCAAGGTCCCAGTAATAAAAAAAAATGAATTTAGCTGCGATCCAACTCGTGAGATCACATTGAAACGGTGACGTCAAGTGCAAGACAAAGGCAATTAATGAGTCAAAAGAGTGGGAGGAAGACGTAAGAAGAGTGAATACAACATCAAGATACACAGAAAGGATATAATAACCCAACACATAATATCGTGATTGGTTGCCCCCCTTTGTATCCGAAGAAGGCCGTTCACTTGTAGCAGTTAACCCACCCTGATCAATTAATTGATAATGCAGAAGCTGCTGCCAATACAACAACCACACTTTAAGGTCACTGGTGTGTTGGACCTTCCAAGACCAGACTATACTTGCTCCCCACATTCCAGCTAGGAGCTTGCAATTTGCTTAGGGTGCTGGTGATAACTGGCCAACTCTTAGTGAAGGACACCATGGGATCTTCAAAGTCCACTAGCTAATGTCAGCAGACAAGGCACTCAGTTCGTTTAACGGCCATTTGAGGGACAGCACACCCATTGATGCATCACCCTCCCTGCACAACACCAGGGTGACAGTTTATAGCTGGACCGAGATTCGAACCCAGGCAACACGACTCAGAGGCGAGAGTGCATACCTCTAGGGCCTAGGCCATCCAGCCAGCCACGTGTCAACACATACTGATCGTGCAGCAATGCGAGTCAGAAACGGGTCATTGTGATTGGGTTGTCAAATTCTTTTGAAGCCATACACTCTCGAAACAAGATATATCTAAACGGCCGAGAAAACGCCCAATTTTTTTAAAACCAAGACCGTTTACACCACTCCTGCTGCCATTTGCCTCGCACGACTCCGGTTTCAGCTCGAATCGCAGGAAACATGGCTGTGGGTTCCAGCAGGGAACACGAAATGTTTTGGAGGCATTCCTTGGGGGGTTTTACACCGGCATGCAGTCACGTGTACTTTGACGTCATAAAGATGCATTGTGAAGCTGATTTATGAACTAAAAGGGAAACCACCACCACCATCGAACCATGGGGGTGCAATGTTATGTGGTCGTGCGAATTACACACTCTGTGGGGCCACACTCATTCGATCCTGGTTAGTTTATTAAATATAAATGTAAGAGATACCCGAAAACCTTCACAAACACCTGTTTTATGGATTAATTGAAGAAGGCTTATTCACACTTACCTGGGGTGGTGTCATCACCAAGCATCACAGAGGTCTTTCGCACCATAACTCAATGTGAGCGACAGCAGTGCTTTGATGTTGGTGCTTTACACGTGATTAATAGCTTAGCTGCTGTCCCATAATCTTGAGATATAGTTAAAAAGTATCTGATGGCAAACAGGTGGAAAATCAGTTTCCACCCCCCTGCGTTTACTGATCCAAATTCACCATTCATCTCACAATTTTTTCTGCAAATTTTCCATTACCTAATCTGATGAAAACTCTCTCAAAAATTAATAATAATAATAATAATAATAGTAATAATAATAATAATAATAATAATAATAATAATAAAAACGAGCATTACCTTCGCAAACTTTGTTGCGAACGTTATGTTTTGATCGCTGTGTATTTATTTATTAATTTGTGAATGTGTGTGTTTGTTTGTTATTCGCATAACTCCAAAAGTATTGAACTGAATCGCAGCAAATTTGGTGGGATGATTGGTTATTATCCGAGGACCATTTGATTACATTTTGGGAGCGATCGGGTCAAAGGTCAAGGTCAAGGTCATGAAAAGGTCAAAATCGTCATTTTGCCATAGTGCGGTCGATTTTTATCCAATTTGCATGCAACCAATGCCAAAATGTTGTGAATTCAATGCCCAATCTTGTGATATACGATATGACACAATGACGTCATTACCTTTGTTAGCGGTTTGGGTCAAAGTTCAGGGGGGTCAACGACCTTTATTATCATAACGCAGTCAATTCTTATACAATTTGCATGTAAGTAGATTCAAAATGTTTAGAATTCAATTCCCTATCCTGTGATGTGTAATATTTGACAGTGACTTCATTGGTGAGTTTAAAGCATTGGGGGGGGGGGGGTGTCACTGAACTTATTTCTTATAATGTGAGCAGTTGTCATCAGATTGACTTGACATCGACACCCAAAAAGGTCAGGGAGTTCATACACAAATTGTACAATGTACGTGAATCAGTGTCAAACAGCAGGAAATTTAATGTTTTTAAGCCATCATAACACATATGAGATGGCAGATGTGGTATGGGATTAAATACCCTCACAATCAACGGTTTCTGGGGGGGGGGGCAAAATGTAGCGTTGGCGAAGGTATGCGCTCTACTGAGTGCACGTTCTAGTTTATAATGCTTCATCTTCCTCTCTCACACATGTGGATCTCATTACTGCATCATAATGCACGACTCTTCTTCTATTTCAACAGACTGCTCTCAATTCGACCTTTCCCTCATACCTTGCCCAAAAACTCCAACTGTTACAGCGTTTCTTCTCTCCATTCTCTAAATTCACCTTTATTACATCCATCAAGAAATGTCTTTAATCGCATCTCTGACCGAAAAAAAATTTAAAACCCCAGTTTGCTATGAGTGTTCGCTTTCCATCAACCATTCTTTTTTTACAACTTCAATGCCAACTCATCCCTCTCACCCTCCCTCTCAAAGCAACCATTGCACTCTCTCCCTCCAAACTTCCTCTCACCTCTCCCAACTCAACCTTCTCCCACAACTCACCCCCCTCACTCACCCTTCTCAAAGTTGCCCCCCTCACATTCACAAAGCTGCCTCCTTCCACTGCCCTCTCACCTCCATCTCATCACTCCACCTCCTCAAATCCTTAACTGCCTTCTGCCCCCTCTCCTGCCCCCTCCCCCAGCACCACAGAGCCTTTTCTCCTCCTCATCCGACCCCTTCCCCTCGCTATTCTTCAATCCCCCACACTCTTTCAACAACTCTCCTCCCCCCCCCACCTCTCCTCCCTTGTACTACCCTCCCTCCCATCCCCTGTACCCAAAGTCTCCTCCCCTCCCTCTTCATTAACAGTGTGGACCTCAAATATGTGGGTCCGTCGCTCAAACCTTACAGCTATTTCCATAGAGGTTGCCACTGACAAATCAGACATAATCTGCCCAACAGAAACTTTCCTTCCTCAAGACGTCTCTGACTCCCAAGTATCTCTCCCTGGTTACTCCCTCCTCCGGTATGACAGACCTGAGCCTCGTCCTGGTGGAGGAGTTGCTCTCTTCATCAAATACTCTATTCCTAACTCTCCATGCACTGTCCTCATTCCCCCACAACCCCCAGGAATTCCTCTGGCTACAGCTTCCCCTCCACTCCCACCTCATGTTTATATGTGTACTGTACCGTCCACCTAACAGTGATGACTCCATCTACACCTCACTATCCGAAAACATGGACCAACTTCGACTTTCTCATCCAAACTCTCTCTTCCTCACATGTGGTGACCTCAATTGTCATCATGCCAGTTGGCTAGGTGTGGGTACCTCTCTCACCTGCCATGGCACTTCAGCAAAATCTTTCTGTGACTCATTGAGACTGACTCAATCGGTCATCTTCCCAACCCGGATCTCAACCAATGGTACTCCATCTCTTCTGGATCTGATTTTGACAAATTTCCCTGAAAATATCTGCTGCTCTTCCTCCGCTCCAATCGGTTCTTCTGACCACGTCCTTGTCAAGGTGGACATCTCTCTGGCTGTTATCAGAGAACCACCTCAGCACCATCAAATCTAGCATTTCACTCAAGCCGATTGGCAGGGTCTCCAAGCAGCCATCAAACTTATAGACTGGTCTCCCGTCGCTACTTTCTCCAACATCAACCCATCCTGGGAATTCTTTCAAAGAAACTTGCTCTCCCTCATGCACAGATTTATCCCCTCATCTTCAGTTGTCTGACCCTTCCTCGCGCCCTTGGTTTACTGAAGCTTGTGGCGAGGCAGTTGTCCTGAAACAACTTGCCTTTTCCTCATGGAAAGCAAACCCAACTGAGGGTCATCTCAGTTCCTCCCATAAAGCTCGGAACAAGTGTGTATCTACCCTCAGGAGAGCCAGAAAAACAACATCTTTCTAAGCTCAAGTCTAAACTCTCAAACCTTTCTCCCTCCTCCAAATTCTGGTGGCGTTTAATCAAATCTGTTTCTGGTGTATGTTCCCCCTCCATCCCATCCCTTACCTCAAATGGCTGCACAGCTGACACTGCACATGAAAAGGATGAATGCCTAAACTCTGTGTTTGCATCGAAATCTTGTGTCCAAAACCCATCGCTTTCTGTATGCATCTTACCCAGTCGCACCCAACTGTCCCGGATTCTGTGTCCTTTTCTCCTGACAAGGTGGAGAGCTTGCTGTCAAACCTCGACTCAGATTCTGCAACCGGTCCAGATGGCATCAGCCCACGTGTCCTAAAAACCTGCTCCTCTGCTCTTGCTCATCCTCTCTCTGTTCTATTCACCCTCTCATTTGCTCAAGGTCATCTGCCATCTGCTTGGAAATCAGCAAACATTACTGCCCTGCACAAAAAAGGTGCAAAAACAGATCCCTGCAACTACAGACCAATCAGCCTTCTCCCAATCATCAGCAAGGTGTTGGAATCTATCATCGCTTCAGACATTAAATCCTTCCTCTTCTCCAATGGCTTGATTTTCGATCATCAATTTGGTTTAAGACCAGGTCACTCTACCCTGGATATTCTGCTTCTGCTCTCCCATCAATGGATGGAAATCCTCAATGCCGGACATGAAATCAGAGCCATATCCCGAGACATATCGCGTGCTTTTGATGCAGTCTGGCACCCTGCCCTGCTCACCAAACTTTCTTCCAATGGTATCCAAGGCCATCTCCACTCATGGCTCGCAGACTTCCTCTCCTGTCACAGCCAATGTGTGACCCTCAATGGAGTTCTTTCATCCCCTCTTGCTGTCCAAGCTGGAGTTCCTCAAGGCAGCGTTCTGGGCCCTGTTCTTTTTCTGGTTTTCATCAATGATCTCTCCGACTCTCTGGAAAATCCACTTTATCTCTTTTCTGATGACTCCACCCTCTGTCCTTCCATCTATCATCCCTCAGACCGGCAAGCAGTAGCTCCTTTGCTCACTGCAGATCTGGGTAAAATCACAAGCTGGTCCAACACCTGGAACATGTCTTTCAATCTGGACAAATCCACCACTCTCACTTTGCCTCTCCGAAAGGACCATTTGGAAACCCCCCTCCCCCTCCCCATCTACTTTCTCAACAATCCTCCTGAATAAGTCCTTTCTTTCAAGCTTCTGGGTCTCACTATCTGCCTTGATCTTTTCTGGGAAAGCCACATTTCCAAGCTGGCCTCCAAAGCCAGTCGCCCACTGGGAATCCTCCATCGTGCAAAGTCCTTCCTCAGCCCACCTGAGCTCCGGACCACATACAAAGCTTTCATCCACAGCCTGGTGGAGTACTGCTCTCCTCTCTGGGCTGGTGCTCCTGCCTCCAACCTTTCTCGGCCTCACGCTGTGGAAACCAAGGCATTTCGGTTCATTGGCATCTCCCACGGTGAGGCTGGGTCTTTGAGCCTCTCAATCTCTCACCACAGGCAGTCTGTGGTCTTTCTGTCTTCTACCATCTCCTCTTCGGTCTCGCCCCCCCCCCCTCCCGCTCTCTCTGCGATTTGTTCGCACCATATTTCCACAGGGTACTCAAGGTCCGTCAACAACCCCTTTCTGGTAAAACCACCAAAATCACGAATCACTGCTCACCTTCACTCCTTCATTTCTCTTTTTTCCCACCTTTGGAATAAACTCCCTCACTCTGTTTAATCCCATTCTTCCCTCCAGGCCTTCAAAACAGCTGTTCACCACCACCTTTATCATCCCCCATCCAAATCCTGGATCTTTTCTACCCCCGTTAATCCACCCCAAACCCACCTCCTTCAAATTCCCTGCTTTCCTTCCTGAAGTCCCTGTAATGTCTGTCCATCTTGTATTCCCCATGTTCCCCGCCCCATCCCTCTCCCTTCCACAGATCACCTAATGTCTCTGTTCCCCACTGTTTTGTCCTTCCCACTACTGCCCCCCTTGTCTCATGCCCCCCTTGCTGTGCGTTGTGTGTTAACTCTCATACGAGCCGCAACAAATACAACAAAAAAAACAAATGAAGAAGGTTGGAACTGCGGCCTTCAGCCGTGATCAGTGATCAGACGATGCGACCATTTGCGTTGAAGAGTACTGTGGCGTAACATTTTCAACAACTTACCTTCTACTTTTACTTCAATAAATGGGATTCTAAAATTACTGGAGAAGAATACGACTGAAGGAGTGTTGAGTGATGATGTCACCCAAGACGAAAACATCAATATCAATGAAACAATAAAGTGGGACCGTCATGGTGCTCCAGGTGTTTCAAAGAAATCTTATAAGTTTTCAGGTTTAAATTGATTTTTGTTTAATGTCAATATCAAAGAAATCTCTGACGTCATATACGTTGAGATGTGTTGTGTGGGGAGGCGGAGAGGAGTGCAATTTGGTTTTGCTTGATTCAGAAAGGTCAAACCATTTCATCCACAACTGGAGAGTTCATAGAACTCCTCACCCCATCTGTTGCAAGAAACAAACACATGAGCGGGGTTTACGAGTGGTAAATTTGATTGGTCGTGATGATGTAAAACACTGTAATATTTTGTTCAAGCACTGCTAAATGGAAAGTTTTTGAAAGTGCCAAAAAGGACATTTGTGTTCTGCATTGTTCAAGTATATAATTCAATTGAAATAAAATAAAGATTTTAAAGGCTGTAGGAAAAATATTTTGGAACTTTACCGCCGTAAATGCGTGTCCTTTAAACGACCTTATTTAACATGTTACATTAATTTGTCATGCTTGTTGTATGTGTCCTTTATAACGTCCTTAAAAGCAGTAAGTTTCCTGTTTAGAATGATTTTCCATTTTGTTTGACCATCAGGCAGACAGACAGAGTATAAATATTTATCTTACTCTACTCTGCGCACGCACAATTGGGATGGATTCAGAGCCAAAGTTACTGCTAAACTACAGTTTCGTTTTCCTATTCATGTTCCGATTTGTGTACAAGTTACAACATTCAAATGAAATTAAGTTGTTCCTTGATAATAAACTGATGTTTGTAGACAGAATAGCAGACAGACAGACAGACAGACAGAAGTGAACCAATTGCTTAATTCCACTTTTCGCTTCGTGTATGCAGGGTAACAAAGGAATGAAGGAAAGTTAATACCAGCTCAAGATATTGGATCTGCCTTGCACTAAACACATGGTTGTGAAAATTTCTATAATTCCCATTCAATCAAGGTAAGTGAGGCTTTGAGACAGCGTGCAATCTCTCGCGAGTGAACACCGTCCATCCACGACAGATCCGTGAGCATTGTCCTGCATAGAGGAGTCTGTGTCTCACTGTGCTCTATGCACGGGAACTAATTATCTTGGTACTGCATATTAGTACGAGCTGTATTGCATCCTTGATATTGAGTGGAGCTTAAGTTATATCCAAAAGGATACTGTAATATTCCTTCCAACAAAAATGTCCAAATTCAGAAAATATCTACAAGCTTATATGACAATGTACATTTATTAAAAATACAATATATAAACGAGAAAGAGCAATCGGGGATTGCAGACCCTCGCCAGAACTTGTTTTGTGTGGTGTATTTTGTGTGGCGTTTGTGTACTGGTGTGTTACATAATTAATGAGAGACAGAACTGCCCCTTTATCACTGCTGGCAGTGATGACCGGGTACCAAGATGTCCCGCTTTGATGCAACCACGGTTTGATTGGACACCTGACCCTGACCTATGACGTTTTCCATTATTATTCAATTTAATATATAATGGGATAAAAAGAAAAAAATTCAATTCAAATCAAATGGAAGACCAAATAGGTACAGTCCTGCATTGGAATCATCAGAAGGAACCCAAACAAGGATAAATCAAAGATGAAGTTATCAGGAGGAACCTGGATAGGATTTGCATTCCAGCTGCTACTCCTCTACCATCAAACCCATCCAGGCACAGCCAAGTAAGCCTTATTCAAAGTAAATAAAAAATAAAATAAAAAACCCAAAAAGAACCCAGATCAAAAAAATATATATTCCTGGCTGCCAGATCATGTGTCCAATCAAGCTGAAGTTTAACTCCTGCATTCCCCATCACTACTCCATCATAATTGTGAAGTTTCACCTCAATTGATTAAGTGGTTCCAGAGAAAACATTATTTAATATTTTCTTCAATCCAATATGGCTGCCAAACCATATAACCTATCAATTATTCCTTAACAAACTTGTACACACACAAGGCTGCGGGAACATTTCTGTGAAGTTTCCCCTTGATCGGTCCAGCCATTCTGGAGGAGACGATTTTTTTATAGGTTTTAGGATAAATCCAATATGGCTGCCAAACCATGTGACCTATGATGTCACACGTGTGAACCTTTTGTTCCTCATGGATAAGCAGTCATACGTGTAAAGTTTCACCTCGATCTGTTCAGCCACTTCAGAGAAGAAGATTTTTGAAGGTTGTTTTATTTATCTTTTTTAAACAATATGGCTGCCAAATTCCGTGACCAATAACGTCATCAAATTTTTTTTCTGCAAACTATTTTATCCCTTGATGACCCTCAAAGATGTTCACACTGATCGGATGTAGCGTTCTACATATGCAATTATGACGTCATAACAAAGACACCTATGACATCATAAAAATCACTCTTATTCCCCATGAGGAGTACTTGCCGTGTGCCAAGTTTCAATTTTTTTTCCTTGGTGCCGTTTCATAGATACAGAGGTCCAAAGTTCTTCCGTTTTTCCAACATGGCTGAGCACACCACATGACCTTTGATGTGTGGGATATTGGTCGTTCTGCTTACCATGGAGCAATAAGGCAGTCCGACAGCACCTCAGGCGACAGAGCAGCCCTATTTAGGGAGGACACTGCCCTCCCCAATCCGGGAACAGGACTAGAAAAGGTGTCCCAAAAATTGTTTGTTCCACTGAACCCGGTTAGCAAACAACGGCTGACGGGTTATCTCTTATTGCGGTCGAAACACAAGGAAAATAAAAACTAAATGGAAAATTATGACTTTTGCAGCTTGGAATATTCGAACTCTCCAAAGCGAACGAACTGTGGAACGGAGAACTGCCATTATCGGAATGGAACTAGATAGATATGGTATCGATATTGCAGCACTGAGTGAAACCCGACTTGCAGACACTGGTCAAATCTGTGAAAATACATCCGGTTATACTTTTTACTGGAGTGGTTTTGCCATCAACAGAAAAACGGATGCACGGGGTCGCTATTGCCATAAGATCTACGATTGTGAAGAACCTGTCAAGCGTACCGAAAACAATAAGTGAGCGGTTGCTGTCTGTCAGACTCTCAATCAGCAAAAACATAAGTGCAACTATCATCAGTGCGTATGCCCCCACCATGACAAATGATGATGTCACGAAGGAAGCTTTTTATAATCAGCTCGATGAATTGCTGCGTCAAATCCCAAAGGATGACAAAATTGTCCTCCTTGGTGATTTCAACGCTCGGGTTGGAACAAACCACGCAGAATGGCCTGAAACACTTGGTCGGCACGGAATTGGCAAGCTAAATTCCAACGGTCTATTACTACTATCAAAATGTAAAGAATATGGGCTGACTATTACCAATACTATGTTTCAGCTACCGACAGCACACAAAACAACCTGGATGCATCCTCGAGCAAAACATTGGCACATGATCGACGATGCAATCGTACGAAGTCGTGATCGCAAAGATGTGACTATCACAAAAGTTATGCGTGGTGCTGAGTGTCAGACCGATCACAGAATGATTCGAATGAAATTAAAGATGGTCATTCACCCAAAGATCAAAAAGTCCAGTTTTAAGGCAGTAAGAAAGTTGAATGTTTCGACTCAAAGGTCAGCAGAAACCTGACACCAGCTGGCCGAAAAAATAAATGGTGAGCTTACTGCAAACCCAATAGATCCAAATGGCACAGTGACCAACGAATGGAATATCCTGCGTGATATGGTCTACAACACATCTAAGATGATGCTTGGACTGAAAACCAGGAAACAACCTGACTGGTTCTCAGATAATTCGGTAATTATTCAGAGGATAATTGACAACAAAAACGAAGCTCTTAGAGCATGGCTATCCAGTAACACACGATCATCGAAATTGAAGTTCCAACTTTGTCAAAGGCGGCGGCAAAATGAAACGCGCAAGTTGAAAGACCAGTGGCTGTCCCGAAAAGCTCAGGAAATACAACAATTGGCGGATCGAAATGATTTAAAGAATTTCTATGATGCCATAAAAGAACTGTATGGCCCTTCTGCACATGGTGGTGCCCCCCCTCTGCTATCTCAAGACGGCAGAAAATTGTTAACCAACCAGGCAGAGATACTAGGTCGCTGGCAGCAACATTTTACCGAGCTCCTCAACAGACCATCGCATGTTGATCGGCGCAGCAGAGACCAACTGCCTCAAAAACCTGTGATTCAGCATCTTGCAAATGAACCAACTGAACAAGAAATTCATAAGGCTATCAATTTGTTATCAAACGGCAAGTCACCTGGTGAGGATGGGATTCCAGCTGAGATTTTCAAACATGGTGGCGAAGTTCTAATCACACGTCTGCACAGCCTCTATTGTCATATTTGGCGAGACGAAGAAGTGCCCCAACAACTGAAGGATGCTCTCATTGTTACTATCTTCAAACGGAAGGGCAGCCGTTCGGAATGTGGAAATCATAGAGGAATTTCCCTCCTAAGTTCATGCTCCAAAATACTAACTAAAATTATTCAGATCCGTCTCGTAAATTCAGTTCGAGACGAAAATGTTTCGGAGTCGCAGTGTGGTTTTCGAGGTTACCGTGGTACCACGGACATGGTGTTCTCAGCTCGCCAACTTCAGGAGAAGTGCATCGAGCAGAATATTGGGTTATATGCGGTTTTGTTGACCTAACTGAAGCTTTCAATACAGTCTCACGTGTTGCGCTCAGGCAAATTCTTCTCAAAATTGGCTGCCCACAGAAATTTGTAAGAGTGCTACAACAGCTACATGATGGAATGCAAGCTTGAGTGTGTGCTGATGGTAAGTTCTCCGAGGCATTCAATATCAGCAACGGGGTGAAGCAAGGATGTGTTGTGGCGCCTATCTTATTTGTGCTGTTCTTTGCAACCATGCTCAAGGAAGCCTTGAAAACAAATGACAACGGTGTTCACATAAAATTTAGAACGGATGGTGGCAATTTCAATCTGCGTCGACTCCGGGCTAAAACCAAACCCACTGACCTGCTTGTGAGAGATCTCCTGTTTGCCGATGATTGAGGATTATTTTCCCAAACCGAGGAGGGCTTACAATCGCTCATGAATGCTTTCGCAGTCGCATCTTCTAATTTCAGTCTAACGATCAGCACAAAGAAAACGGAAGTCATGTATCAACCACCACCAGGTGTTACACATCACTCGCCCACGATCCTTGTCAATGGAGAAGAGTTGAAGACCACCAAAACTTTCCCTTATCTCGGAAGTATCTTGTCTGATGATGGACAGCTTGATCATGAAATTGTCAGCAGAATCTTGAAAGCCAGCTCCTCTTTTGGCAGGGCTCAGAGAACGCGTTTGGAACAGCCATGACATTCAAATTGCTACCAAAATAGCAGTCTATCGGGCAGTAGTTGTAAGCACACTGCTGTATGGAGCGGAGACGTGGACGGTATACAGTAGACACATCCGACAGCTTGAAGCTTTTCAGCAAAGATGCTTGAGAAACATCCTGAAAACAAATTGGGAAGAAAAAGTTCCGAATATCAAAATTTTGCCAAAAACAAAGTGCTGTAGCATCGAAAGCATCATCTGCAATAGTCTGGTCATTTAGTCAGAATGAATTTCTTGCGTTTACCCAAGTCAATCTTTTATGGTGAGCTAAGAAATGGGTCCAGAAAGTTGGGTAAACCAAGGAAACGTTTCGAGGACATGTTGGCCGATACAACGAGGAAGTGTGATATCCCCGAGTCATCATGGGAAGAACTTGTCAAGAATCGTTCGCAGTGGAGGGGAAGAGTACACACCGGGATGCAAAGGTTTGAGAAAGTTTGGGAGCATGAGATTGTGCAAAAGGGACTGCGGCGGAAGGATCCATCCAAGGCAGCGGAAACCGGTTTCTGTTGTGGGGTTTGCGACCGACCTTGTGCAAACAAAGCTGGTCTCACTGCCCACAGTCGCGTCCATCGGCAAATGAACCAATCGACATAGTCGAAAACGACACGTCATCCATCAGTATCATTCTACATGAGGAGTCACGCCTACGACGAAAATTTCGGCTGAATATCTGAGGAGTTGGCTCCGACAAGTGGTTGTGGGAAAAAGATGAAAGTTCTGTGCGGACAAATAAACAGACAGACAGACAGACAAATGAAAAATCACTCGTAGAGTGACACTTGGCAAAACAGAACGCACTTAGTACAACACATACCTCCACCAGGATAAATAGTTTACATTTTGTATGCCACTGATAGGTCGGATCTGAAACCCGACTTTAACCAAAATCGAATCGGCTTGTTCTTGTCACCTAACGAACCCCTCCACCTCGTTTTGTCATAACTTGTCCACAACTTTTTGAGATCTCATGCGATACATAGTTTTTGGCCCGACTTCTTAGTGGTGAAGAATCACTTGGAAAAATTCTCAGATCCGGATCCGGATTCGGATCTTCACCAAAATTATGTGTTGCTGCCCTTGGCCGGTGAACAGCATACACAAAAAAACTTCAGAACGATTGCATGAAAATTGTGGCCAAAAATCGTGTGACAAGCAGACAGACAAACAGACAAACACAGACAAACGTGTCAGACCAACATACTTGGCAAAAAAAACTTTTCGCGAAGTAACAAACAAACAAACGGACCCAAACACAATACCCTCTCCCTCCGCGAGGGTAACAAGCTTATATTACATTGGAAAAATATTACAATGTACAGAACATGTGGGTGACACATATTTGTAACTCCTGTTGATTGTATGACGATGCATGATCGTGGATTTATCACAAATTGATCTTCTTTCTCTTGCTGCAGGAAACTGTGTCCTGCAACAATAGCAAAACTTGAAGTGGAAATCGTTTCCACCTAATCTCTTTCTTTAGACAACAAACCTTTGTTTTTAGACTTTTGAATTACTTTGCTGGACTCAATCCTGGAAACTCAGGACTCATTATCCCACAGAATGTTGTTCTACTTTGGAGGAGTTCATTCTGTTCAAACCTTGAAACTCAAGACTCATTGCTCCAAAGTATGTTGTTCTACTTTGGAGGAGTCGGATGCATTAAAACATCGAAACTCAGGACTCATTATCCAACAGAACGTTGTTCTACTTTGGAGGAGTTGGCTCTGGATAAATCTAGAAACTCACGACTCATTGCCCCAGAACATGTTGCTCCACCATGGAGGATTTGACTGTTTTCAATCCTACAAATGGAGGACTCATTTCCCCATACCATGTTGTTCTACTTTCGAGAAGTTGGCTGTGTTAAAACAAAGAAACTCAGGACTAATTGCCGTGATATCATGTTATTGTACTTGAGAGGAGTTAGCTTTGTTCAGATATAGAAACCCAGGACTTTTTTCCCCATAGCATGTTGCTCTACTCTGGAGGACTTGGCTCTTTTCAATCCAAGAAACTCAGCACTCATTGCCTCATAGCATGCTGTTCTACTTTAGAGGATTTGGCTCTGGCCCAAAAGACAGGTGCCAATGTTTTACTCATCAACAATCGTTTCAAAAAGAAAGATTAAAGAAATTAAGAAAACACAGATAGAAGCGCCAACCGATAAAGCTGGAAACCCTGTGGGGTATTTGAATAAATTCCCACCCTCAATGACACTTCTAAAAGTTTGCTCAAAACCACAAACTTTCACCTTGTAACTTATAAGAAAGTTCAAAACTTTACCTCCCGAGCTGATAGGCTGACTGTCGACTACATTAGTTTACAAAAAAAATCTCTAAAAGTTCCAAATGCATATTTATAAGATGATGCTTCAGGTTCACTCTGCACAATCTGATTTTCCTGAAGCCGTCCATAGGAGGATGATTAATATTCCCCTTCATTCCTCATATTTGAAACATCGCAGTTATAAGACAGCACGTGGATTTTTCCTTTGGGCTAAACTCACCACCCTTGTTTGACCTCAAGTCTCACCTGCTCATCAATCTTTATTCATTCGTTCTCCTGTCTACCTATTATCATATAGTTGCCAGTCCCTGTCAACTTATTTACTTTTGTTTATTTCTGTCTGCTTCTGAACCCCATCTATCATTACCCTTCCCTGGGAGATTCTCCGGTGACTTGCCACCATCACATCATCCGTCTTTTCCTGAACCCCTGTGACCTCGTGTATCTTCACTCCTCACGTCCCGAAACCCCAGGCCCGGGCGTGGTGAGAGAGGTTTGTTTGAGATTTGGGAGATCAGAAGGCATGGCTGGTTTGGTAACGATTGGCACAGAAATGCAGAGCTTGTGCCAATGCCAAAGCACTCTTGTTCAGCCTGCAGCTGGGACAACACAAAACGCCCTTTCTGTATATTGTTTCCTCCTGTTTGTTTCTGGGTTCTTTTTGCACGAAGAATGAGTTTTTCTCATCCTTAGTCTGCATGAATACTCCTGGTATAGCACGGAAGAATAATGTACGTGGTATTCAAGCAAACTGAAGGTGATAGAGATAGATGGGTATACCTTGGTAGGATGTGGGAAGTGGGCAGGGGTGATAAGGGAATGAGTGGTGTGAATAATGTGTGCAATCTATGACTGTATGAAGAGGTTAGTTGAGAGGATACAGAGGAAATGACCAAAAGAGAGGTCGTATAAAACACCGAGAGGCCACCGGCTGGAGAGCAGACCATGTGCCTTGACCTCTTGATTAACAATTCCAACATCCATATCCAGAACACTGCCCAGGATTCAAAGAGGGATCATCTTGAATGCCGATCTGGTTGCCATCTTGTAATGGAGTTACGTCTCGAAGAGGGAAACGAGACAGTTCTTGGTTTTGTTAGAGTTACAGGTCGGATTAAACAGTCAGGGATGTTTACAGCAGATAACAGATTATGTCGAGGCCTGATTGAAATGTTTAAGATAATGAGAAGACGAGACGCTTTGCTTGTTTAGGTACAAGTACAGGTGGCTGTCTTGGCATGCCTCTTCAAACCCTTAACCCGTCCTTCCTCGTAAGCACCCCCATTTAAAATAACCAAATCATTTAAATTCGATACATGTCTGGCTTCATGGATTATTGTTTATATTTCCTGTCTCAACAATATATTTACATTGCCTGGCTGGTTCGCTGTCTGCTCTTACTCTTTGCGGTTGGACATGCTCGGTGGTATGCAAAAGTGTCGAAATGGGATGTCGAACAGACACAACAGGCCAAATGGCCTATCACTGTCCCTTGCTTTACTTCCACTGTATTCACTCATCCTTCTGCTATGCAATAACGGCAAAAACACAAACAATTTGCTCTGTGTTCTGAACTTCAGCAAACTTGAGGCCTCGTGCAAGTACAACTCCAGCTGAATAACCAAAATATCTTTGGATTATCTCATGAGGCCAAGCTCCTGCCTGGCAACCCGAAATGCTCAGCTTCTTACATCTACAAGAAGATCCACCGGAGCACTGTTGTCCTGGAGTCTGGGGTCAGCCTCAGATTGAGATTTAAAGGACAGGCGGACATTACTTTAGGACCGAGATATATCGGCGTGGGACTGGAACACAAAGCATGAAAGCTTATCTTTGAACAAAAAGAAAAAGAACCCTTTTATAATCTTTCTTCCTCCATTCTTTGTATCCCTTTCAACCTTTCATTCGTGTTTGTCGTGGATAATTAGGGAAATCTTTGTGTTGTCCAAGACGACAGGAAAGCTCCGCTTGTGAGATCTTGTGACATTCGCATAATATTTCTATCAGAGCTCATGATACATCATGAGAGATGTTTGAACTATAAAGGTGAGTTAGCAGCATTGTAGATATAGTGGAGATTTAAAAAGTGGAGAAAGAGAAATTCATTACAACCACAAAGCCTGGTGTTGGCTTAGCTGTTCGGCTGGTGGGCTTGGGACTTTAAGGTCCTGAGTTCGAGCCCCTGTTAGCTGTTGAATTAACACCAGGTAGAGTTGACTCAGCCTGTCATTCTTCCTGGCAATAGGGGCATTGCATCAGTGGCACAGCTGCGCCCTTCGCCAATGATGCTACCCGCAGCCTCGTGCTGCACATGAATCAGCAGAAAGAGGAGGATTACAACAACAAACCCAATTGATAAGCAGTTAAGGGGGTGAATAGGTTTAAATAGGAATTAGATAAGTATGTGGATGCATTGGAGATAGAGGGGTATGAGGATATTGGCAGGACTTGGAGATAGCTTGTGTGTGGATGGGTGATGGGTACTGGGGTGGGTGCAGCACAGACATGATGAGATGAACGGCCTCTTTTTGCGCCAGAGTTCTTTGTGTGTATCCAAACCATTCTCGAAAAGGGAATTTTCACCATTGCTCATCAAAAATTAATAACCATGTACAATGCCACAAATAGGTAGACTGTCGAGGCAGACCGACAACATGATGTAAAGAGTCGTAGAAAGAAAATAAAGACAGCAAATATTTTCCGGAATCAAGGCTCTTTTTTTTTCAGCCTGCATTGCTGATAAATCCATCAAATGCTCCACGTACTCTCACCGACCCAATATGTATTGTTTAGTTTGATGTATATGAGCTCGCGAAATAAAAACGATGCGGTAGACACCTTAGATGTGTTGCGGCATACAGCAGCATTGTTGGTGTTTTAGAAGCCATGCCCAAGGTGCTAATTGAGTCCAGGAATGAGAAAATGAGAGGGTTTCCTAGCTGGTGTCCTTGGCTACCGGCAGCATGCGTAATTTCTAACCAACGGAAGGAAATCTATGAAGATCCGAGCTGGAATTGGGTTTCTGGGTCTTTCCCCCAGGCCGCAACTTCGAAAGCCCCGCCACCCGGTGCCTAATTGGCCTTTGCGTGCGGTCCTGGCATTCCCCGGGCAGACCCGGTGAAGCAGGAGAGAGACAGCTGGGAATGGTTGCACCAACCCCAACACCATTACGCACCAAAGCACAGCATGAGGAAACGCTTTGCAAATGGTGCGTTACCCGTTCAAACCGCCATCTCAAGACTTTCCTATTTGCATCTTTCTCCCGACTTAGCAAATCAAGCTGTAGTAGCTACGTCGTGGCTCCCAGGAATGATGATGGGATTAGCAACCGCAGATTGATGTTTCTGTTCCTGAAAAAATAACACCGATTGGACTTTCATACAAAGTTCATCGAGGGTCTGCGCAGAGATTAGGTTGAAGAAAATATCAAACAATGATGGGCAAAGCTGAAAGCATTTATTTATTTGTTTTTTGTAATTAATTCCAAACTTCTGAAGAAATTTACATTGAGCTCAGGAAAGTTATTCCAAAAGGAAATTGACCTTTGGATATCACCTGGTGCACCACTCCAAGGCATCCCACAGATGTTCCATGAAATCAATACTGAAAACTCAGGATGGCCAGGCATAGTTAGCCCGAATCTGGAGTGAGCTTGATAAAAAAAAACAGTTCTATATACCATAAGGGAGTCCTGATTTAAATGATGCTTCTTCTTCTTTCATATGCAGCACAAGGCAATGGGGTAGCATCATTGGCTGAGGGTGCATTCCTGCCACTGACGCAATGCCTTCTGCTGGTTATGGCAGGAATTTTCTTAACTTGTTCATGGTGCTGACGATAGCTCACCTACTCTTTGCGAAGCACATCGTGTGATCTTTAACATCCACAGACAAATGCTGGCAGATGGGATGCCAGTTTAAGGACAGGGATGGCACACACATTGATGAATCATCCTGCCCATAAAACACCGGGATGACAGTTTATAGCTGGGTCGGGATTCAAAACCAGGCGAGACAGCTTTGACGTGAGTGTGTGTACCTCGAAAACCATCCTGTCAGCCCTAAATTATCCTATAATCCTTTAATTGCCCTATTCCCATCCAGGTGGCAGGAACAGGAAAAATGAACTTATTTTTCTGTGGTGATGCCATGTTATTTTCATGATCTCACGTGTCAACATCATGGTGTACCAGTCACAAATGGTGCACTTTTGGTGTACAGAAGTTGCCTTTTTCGCCGTCGATCGGATGCAAATGCTTGGGTACTCATTTGTTATTAAGTGCGCACGTGACATACCAACTAATTTGGCGTTGCTTTCCCAGAGGAAGAAAAAACAAACAATTCCCCAGTGCTGACACCAAGGTATTATGAAGGAAATCATCCAGGTACGTACCCCGGTAGATGCCACAGGCATTTGACGATGTCTGACAATAAAGTTCCAGGATTAAAGCAAGAGAATAATTTCATTGTAAACGTACCAATTGTTTCCCAAAGTAATCTCCCTGAGAGTCGGTACACGCTTGCCAACATCACTGCAATGCTTCAAAGCACCTTGGAAGTCATCAAAAACAGCCATTCAGCTCATTGGTCATGGCTCTGGTTCTCTTCTATTGATGCAAAATGAGTTCCTTCCATTGGAGTTTCAGACGTCGGTCAGATCAGAACAACATTCCCACACTTTTACCATTTTGGAAAACGATGGGCATCCTGACCACACGTCATCATTCAGTCCATTCTCCCGTCTGCAAACCTCTTGGCCCACTGAAGCGCACATGATCTTGACATTGCGTCTTCCCTGTGCATCAGCTTCAACTTGTCGAAAATGTCCGTGCCACTTTAGTTTAGTTTTATCAAAAACTTGATGAGGATCCTCTGTTCCATAAATATGTCATTCCTCTTCAGAACAGCATTGCCATGCTTACAATTACAACATAACTCCAGTACGGCTACAAAACACAACCAATCGATACAATTGATACACAGTACTGACGGGGAGATTACGGTGCACATCCAATTACAAAACCCAAGCGAGTGCCGTCACCAATCGGGAACAAACATCAGTCCTGGAACTTTATTGTCAGACCTCGTGTGTACAATTTGATGCAAACGGATGAGTAAATCAATCAAAGATAGAGCTGCTCTCACAGTTTCGGGAATTTCCTCTCATACGCAGATACTCCACATCATTGCGAATGCATCACTTTGAGGGGAGTGCATGTCAGTGAGAAACCCTTGGGAAGAAATTGAAGGTTTCCAACAAGGTGGCATTAGGTTTGCACAGGTCAACCACATCATGGCCTGCCAGCCATTTTCTCTACTGTTAAAACAAACTGCGTCAGAAATGAAGAGACGACAAAGACAGGGTGATACTATTCCAAACATGCCTCTCAGATGCTTAATCGTTAAACACCGAGAGGATTGGCGGGTCACGATAGGGAGAAATCCGATTGCCGGAAGATCACTGCGGTGTTTGAAACATGTCATCTCTCAACTGACTGTCGGACATTTTCAATGTACCTTCAGGGTGTCGTGTTACGCTGCCAAGTAATCTACAAGAGGTGGGTGATCTGGATGCGGAAACAGAAGAGGTCCTGAGTCGCGAAGGGCACACTCCGACTTACGATTGCATTGCCTGACATAAGACCGGATTGTCTTTTTCAGTGGGAAGGTGGTGCAGAGCAGCACCACACACCACACAACTGCGATTGTGGCCACATATCAATCTCGGGTGAAAGGTCCACACTGAGAAGATGTCCGATATGATTGATATGACCATCTCATTACTGGGGATCATGCTGCTTGGGTGTCAGGGTATAGTTCTAATTCTGAACCCACATGCCAGATGCAAGTACGTTGGTGGTACCAATGGACTCGAACAATTATCCCCAAAAAGGTCATCTACAAATGTAATCAAATTCATGGGAAACGACTGAACTGAGGTTTAGCCAACATTTTTGTTAACCCCTGGAGTAATTAAAAAACGTACAAGCATATATATAATTTTATTTACTGTTACGCTTTCAATCCGAAACCTGTTTAACTAGAGAAACGTCAAAACAAAACCACACATTCTCTGCTTTGCAGGGTTTGCATGGGTTACAACAAAGCCTTTCAAAACCAGTAATTGCCTCCATGTGTGTTTTGTTTACAAATGAGTGGTGTCGAGGGCTGGCAGGATGACCTAGAGGTACGTACACTCGCCTCTAAGCTGTCTAGCCTGGGTTCGAATCCCGACCAAGCTATTAACTGCCATCCCAGTGTTTCACAGGGAGGTGATTCATCAATCTGTAGGTACAAGTATAACCATCCCTCGGATGGACGTTAAACTGGCGTCCCGTCTGCCGGCATTACTTGGTGGACTTCAGAGAGCTCACGGTGTCCTTTGCAAAGAGTGGGAAAACTATCTCCGGCATCATGAACAAATTATTGACACAATCTACAGGCCATCAGTCCTCAGCCAAAGATGCAACCCCATAGCTTGATGCTGCATACAAAAGAAAAAGAAGACCGATGTCGAGCAAAGCGGTGTTTTCCGGTGAGGTCGAGGTTCATAGAGAGTCTGGGAAAGTAAGTTTCCATAAAATTTTAGTTTGAATGGATATAAAGACTTTGGTAAAATTAAAGAGTGAGCTTGGGGGTTTATGCAGCAGCTTGTACCAAAATTATATGCCGGACAAAGACATTAGAAGACACGGAGAGCTTTTACAAGGACATTGGCTGAGAATAGACAAATCAACACAGTATATGGGATTCACACCCAGGTTCCTCACATCCTGAGTCTTCAGTATCGAAGGGAATGCAAAACCGGGCCAAACTCCATCCTTTGGCTGAAATTGTGAGAATAACTTGGCTTTTGCGGAGACAGGAAGAACCTTCACCTTCTGGGTGTGAGAACAGAGGGCCTGAGGATGGGAAGAAACCACAAGCCTGATCGGCTGAGATATTCCGTTTTCCGTTTGTCTTTGGCTTTGAGACTTTGACAACACAGCAGCCTTGGCTATTTCGACGCGGAATGAAACTACGTAACGAGCATCCGTACACTGGACAATCGGAAATATGGACGACAAGGGCTTCACTTCCAAATGGACAAAGATCCAGGAAGGAATGTTGAATTGTAACATGCTCCCATCACATTCAGAACAATCACCTCGACAAGGCCTCCACTTCCAAATGGACAAAGATCCAGGAAGGAATGTTGAATTGTAACATGCTCCCATCACATTCAGAACAATCACCTCTTTGGGGGGATGGGGTGGCCGGTGGGGGAGTTTGGGGGAAAATGCATAAAATGATTAAAACACATTTTCCTCATCTCATGGTTGTTTCACAGTAATATCCCATCCCTGCAGGTACAACGACTAGAAAATAATTGGAAGTGGGTGTCCTGTTAGGCGTTCTGAGCTGCCGGGAATAGCAAGTGAACAGACAGAAACACAGGATGGAATTGCATGGTGGATTGTTACAATCCGACATTTTCGGCCTGCATACAACCTTTTAAACACTTTCGCTCTTGGCAGTCACAATAAATTATTATTCATAACAAGAGTGGAAAACAATATCAATTCCACCTGAGGCCAAATGATGCCTGCTATTGGGTTCTTCCACCTAATTTACCTTGAAAGGTGTTTTTTTTGTTCTTCTTTATTTTATCTTTCCATCTCATTTTTATGCAAGACCAGGCAGATAACCGTTTTTTGAACTCCATGAGATTCTATCACATCGCACGGACCTGCCAAAATTGCACGGCTGAGGCTCAAACCCCACTGGCTAAGCTCAATGGCACAATCCAGGGAAGATCTACGTTGAGCTGAAGAGACAGCTGAACTGGGAAATGGTGAGTACTTTTGACAACGTCTCCAATGGGACGGCGGAAAACAAGCAGTGAACCTCAAAGTGGCATAGACAGGTGCCAACCATGAAAATACTTTTGGAAAAGCTGTGCTTAATCCCAGGAAATAAGCTTCCTAGTAACCTCTACAGACGCGTCCTCACATAAAACAGCATGTAGTGCAATGAAGGTAATTACTCGAGAGTTCATAGAAAACCTTACCCTGCACAGTCTTGAGAAAAAGCACGTGGGCCTTTATTGGAGACTAATAATCTCAAAGTTCGCCCGCCCTGAGAGTGAGACGCGTAAATTTGATTGGTGGAGATGGTGCACAACTTTCCACAAGTACTGCTAAACTGAAGGCTTTTGGAAGTGCCAACAAGGTGATTTGCGTTCTCGTGTTCAAATATAATAATTAAATTATAATAAAATAGAGGTTTAAAGGCTGCTGAAATAAACAAAACATTGAATCTGATGGTTTACCGCCATTGATGCACCGTCTTTTACGCCACCTTATTTAACACGTTAAATTCGTTCTCCGTGCCTGTTGTTTGTGTCCTTTCAGGCGTCCCTAAAAACAATGTTTCTTTACTACCAGACGGGTAGACAGACCACCTTACTTCTCTGTACGCATGCACGCTCGGGATGAAATTCCATACAATTTCCCAAAATTAGAGACAAAGTACTGCTAAACTACAGGTTCATGTTCCGATTCATGTTCTCCAGCGTTCGAAATATAAAATTCAATTGAAATGAAGTAATTCCTCGATCGTAGACAGACAAACAGAAAGAGTGAACCAATTGCCTAACCCCACTTTGCTCTAAGTGGGCGGGGTAAACATATACATATGTACTGACAGGATGGTGCAGAGATAAGTAACGCCATAGTACACTTATCTTTGAGCTGTCCAGTCTGCGTCCGATCACCGGCCAAACTATACACTGCCCGGTCGATCCTTCACAGTCAGGACATGGCATCGCAGAGTGCTCCATCCTTTAGATTGACGTTAAACTGTTTATTTCTTCTACTCGGGTTAGTTGGTGGATGTTCAAGATCCAAAAATGTCCAAACCAGCTAAATACCTCAACTAAATTAAGATCGGACCCCCAGTGATCGGCTAAAGGCTGCACCGGCCAACTTTTATTTTCGGATATTTTTGTTCATGGAAAATTTTCCAACTCTTTTATCATTCTTTTTCCTGGTATATTGGTTTTGAATTGCATCAGTAAGCCAAGTTCCAGCTTTCTAGCCCAGCTCGAAGGTAACATTGATATCAGTGAGTCAGTGAGTGGTTAGAAAGAGCTTGATATATTAGATGTAATGTCCATAATCAGTTTGAGTGGGTCCTTTCAAGGCAGTCGAGTTAAAGGCCAATCCAAAACCATGATCTTTTATACCCTCGTTAACCCCATATACTGCCAACACACCTAAATCCCCCCTCCATCTTGTCCACCCCATGCATCCTCTCCTGCCCCCATTAGTCCGCACACCCATTGTAATTGTCAGCGTCCATCTGTCTTGACCTTTTGCTCTGCTGTTGGTGTTTCCCCCCTCTCTCTCTGCTGTTCCTTTTGGCAATATGTGTCCTGATCCATTCAGTGTACTAGTACTAGCTCTTCCACGAGCCTCGACTATGTACACAATTTTTTTGGAAAGACAAACTAATTGCAAGACGAACACCAGCCAAGCCAACTGAGCTGTATGTAAGCGGTTGTCAAATTACAAATACTGGACTTTCCAAATAAAAAAAGAGTAAGAATTGCTTTGCAATACACGTTCCCTACCAGTCCCAATGAATGTTTGGGAGATAAAAATTGGTTTGCGTTTTAACGCTCCGATACCGAATCAAATGAAGAAGAAGAAGAAACCCTGTAACCCACCGTGTTTGGTTCTATTTGGCAAAACAAAAGAAAAGCAATTTAATTTACTGATATATTTTGTAGATGAGAAACTAATAAAGACAAGTAGGATAACAAACTGGAGATAAAAAAAATTAGTTTCCTTTAATGCACGCTTGAGCCGATACCGGAACTCAAATGAAGAAGAAGAACCCACCATGTTTCATTTGTTTCGAGGCTTTGCCCATTTCACATTAAAAATAACCCGATGTACATACATGAAGCAAAAACATGCATATGGCGTATGTGCATATATAATACACTGTGGTTATATACCGAGGATCATTCCAATTGCACTGGGCCATGGACTAACACCCAGGCCCAAGGTCTGAGGCCTGTCGATCTGTGCCGCTTCATGCAATTGTGGCATGTGATTTTTTTGGGGATGGAGTCAGGCCAGCTGTCCAGCCAATGTGTGTAAAGCAGTGAGGTGGAGTCTGGGCAGCTAAACACTGTGACCCATGTGCAATATGTGATATTTTCTAAATCTAAAAAGGGCTTGGAAGCTCTGTGAAACTCTGACCTCTGTGAAAAATTGACAAAAACACCTAAAACTCGAACGTGTTCTGTACTTTAACATAATAAAGCCATGTACCAAGTTTCATTTAATATGTTAAAGGATATGGAAAAAAAACATCGGAAAAAAATCACAGGTGGGACGGATGGACGGATAGACGGAAAGCTAACCTATAGTCCCCTCGGGTGAAACCGGTATGGGACTGAAAAGAGGAACGACAGCAGCACTCAGTAGAATGCATATCTCCGCCAGGTTAAATAGTTTACGTTTTGTATTCCACCGATAGGCTGGACCTGCATCAGGACCTCAAGCAAAATCTAATCGGCTTGTTCTTGTCACCTAACCAACTCATCCACCAAGTTTCGTCCAAATCCCTGCACACCTGTTTGAGACATTGTGCTATGTATCATTTCTGGACCTATCTCTCAATGACTTAAAAAAAAATTCTCATATCCGGATCCATATTTGGATCTTCACCAAAATCGAATCTATTCATCCTCATCACACACCCAACTTGTCCACCAAGTTTTGTCCGAATCCATCAATAACTTTTTGAGACATCCTGCTCACAGACAAACAAACAGCGGTGAAAACATAACCTCTCTCCACTTTTGGTGGAAGGGATAATAAAGATGGTTTAACAGCTATGTTCTTTCTAATGTGCAATATAATGCTTTCACTCATTAATATACTTCAACACAGTTTTTATACTTGAAAGCGAATTGATTCAAAGTTTCATACTAATTTATTTTTGACGTCATGGAAGTTGATCATAGTTTTGGGGACATATTCATTAAATGCTTCAATCATACTCTTCTCTGTTTGGAGCTTCCAAGTAGGTGATGCACCACCATCTCATGTTTACCCCCCGCCCCCATATCTATCTGTAATCTTTTATACCCTCATTAACCTAAACCAACCTTCTAATACTTGCAGGTTACCTTTTCTCTTCTCTCCTCATTTGTTGTTAACTAATTCCGTTGCTTGTTTTCACCAACTATCATGGCCTCCACTGTCAATACCTTGCAATTTTATCATCCGTCACCTCGTTCTTCCATGAGCCTCGATTTTGCATACAAATATAAAACAGCGATGAAAATTTTTTAAATATAATAAATTAATCAACCAGTAATGATCATGCAAAACAGACAAAAATCATGTGGATTCAAAACAAGGACCTCTTTGTGGACAACAGAACTTCCTTACTGCAGAATTTCCACCTGGATCAAGGTAGACATGATCTGCATCTCCTTCAATCACCTCGCCTGCCGCACTAAACTTCCCATTCTTCTTGGCCATGTGAGAAATCGAAAATAAAGAAGGAAAAATGAACAAGACACAGGCACGTGGATTATCCATATTCACCGGAGACTCAAAATGACCGCCTCTGATATCCTGCCATCAGAACAAGTCTCACAGCACTGGAAAAATCCTTCAGAACGACTTGGGACATCAGCCAGCTGGCCCAAGATCGTTGATGCTATATCTGCTGCCTGCCTTTTCTCAGGCAAATTTTCCAGTCCGGTTCAGTTATTACAACATTTCTATACAAGAAATCCCCAGGGACATCTAATGCGGACATCGTCAGACGTTCAAAGACCAAAGAAAATTTCCAGGATCTTGAGGTTAAAACTTTGTTTGGACCAAGGTTCTTGTCACAAAAGAGCAAGCCAGTGGGAGTACCTTGATGCAATAAATCTGATCCGATGGAGATGGTTTTACACTGAATATGTCTCCATGGTTTATTTATTATGTGCAACGGATATGTCTGGTTATTGGTGAAGAGTTCAAATTGCTTGATGTGGTATGACCAGAATTTTGGACCAGTAATTGCTATACCTTTCTTTATTCCACACTCACTGGTACGAGTTGAGCATGTGCTTCACCACCTTAACTCAGCAGTCGGACCCATGAGACTCCGTGAATTGTTAGCCTCTGATATCAATTATACAAGTATGGAATTGATTAATAACAAGAAACACGTGTAATCGGGATATCGTTGGTACAACTTTTCAATGTCCTGAGTTAAGGCGCCACCGGCTGGCGGGTCAGCAATCGGGTTAGCACACTGTTAGCAGGGTGTTCAAAATGTTTTACAAACGAGGTATTCACAATAATCCAAGGCACGCTGACTCATATTTTTACCCAATACAATGGACCAGAAATATATACTATATATATATATATATATATATATATATATATATATATATATATATATATAGATATATATATATATATATATATATATATATGTATATATATATATATATGTATATATATATATATATATATATATATATATATATATATATATATATATATATATATATGTGCTTGGGATATTGTATATATATATATATGTATATATATATATATATATATATATATATATATATATATATATATATATATATATATATATATATATATAGATATATATATATATATATATATACATACATACATACACACAGTGCCTATAGAAAGTGTACACCCCCTTTTAAAATTTTCACCTTTTGTTGCCTTATAGCCTGGAACTAAATTGCATTACATTCGACTTTTTCCACCTTTATTTACACATCGGAACCCACAACTTACAAGTGAAAAATTTCAGAAAATTAATTAAAAGTACAAAACTAGAATATCTTGTTTGGATGTGTCCACCCCCCCCCCCCTCTATGAGTTAATACTTGGTGGAAGCACCTTTGACAGCAATTACAGCTGTGAGTCTTGTGATTGGTCTCTACCAACTTTACACACCTTGATTGGGCAATATTTTCCCATTCTTCTGAACAAAACTGTTCAAGCTCAGTCAAGTTGTGTGGGGAGTGCTGATGGACAACAATCTTCAATTCATGCCACAGATTTTCGATTGGATCGGGGCTCTGACTGGACCACTGAAGGACATTTATCTTTTTGTTCCTGAGCCACTCCAGTGTAGATTTGACTGTGTTCTTCAGGTCGTTGTCATGCTGAAAGGTGAACTTCCATCACAATTTCAGCTTTCTTGCAGAGGGCAGCAGGTTTTCCTCTTGGATTTTTCTGTATTTTGCTCCATCCATTTTCACTTCTATCCAGGCAAGTGCCCCAGTCCCTGCTGATGAGAAACATCCCCATAACATGATGTTTCCACCACCATGCTTCACAGTAAGGATGGTATTGTTTGAGTGATATGCTGTATTGGGTTTGCGCCAAACATAACATTTTGCATTTGGCCAAAAAGTTCCATCTTGGTTTTGTCAGACCACAGAACTTTTTGCAACATGGCTTCAAAATCTCCAGAGTGTTTTTTGTACACCTCAAATGGGACTCAAGATGGGCTTTTTTGAGTAATGGCTTCCTTGTTGCCACTTTACCGTGCAGGTCAGACTTGTGGAGTGCTTGGGATATTGTTGTCACATGCACACAGTGACCAGTCTTTGCCATAAAAGCATGTAGCTCTTTCAAAGTTGCCATTGGCCTCTTTGTGGCCTCTCTGATCAGTCTCCTCCTTGCTTGGTCATCCAGTTTGGAGAGACAGCCTGATCTAGGCAGCGTCTTGGTGGTACCATATGCCTACAACTTCTTAATGATTGTCTTAACTGTGCCTCAAGGGATATTCAAGGCCTTTGAAATATTTTTGTACCTATCCACTGATCTGTGCCTTTCCACAATTTTATCCCGGGAGTCTTTTGAAAGCTCCTTGGTGCTCATGGTTGAGCCTTTGTTGTGAAATGCACTACCCAGCAGAGGAAACCTTCAGGAAGAGCTGATTTTATTCCGAAATAATCAGAATGTCCTGAGTTGCAGCTAAATCTTGTGTCCTAACCCCATCACTATCTCTACCCACTTTACCCAGTTGCACCCAACTGTCCCTGGACTCTGTATCCTTTTCTCCTGACAAGGTGGAGAGCTTGCTTTCAAACCTCGAGTCAGATTCTGCAACCGGTCCAGACGGCATCAGCCCACGTGTCCTCAAAGCCTGCTCTTCTGCTCTTGCTCACCCTCTCTCTGTTCTATTCACCCTCTCATTTGCCCAAGGTCATCTGCCATCTGCTTGTAAATCTGCTAACATCACTGCCCTGCATAAAAAAGGTGCAAAAACAGATCCCTGTAACTACAGACCAATCAGCCTTCTCCCAATCATCAGCAAGGTGATGGAATCCATCATCGCTTCAGACATGAAATCCTTCCTCTTCTCCAATGGCTTGATTTCCAATCATCAATTTGGTTTCAGACCAGGTCACTCTACCCTGGATATGCTGCTTCTGCTCTCCCATCAATGGATGGAGGTCCTCAATGCCAGACAGGAAATCCGAGCCGTATCCCTGGACATATCACGTGCTTTTGACACAGTCTGGCACCCTGCCCTACTCACCAAACTCTCTTCCCATGGTATTCAAGGCCATCTCCACTCATGGCTCGCAGACTTCCTCTCCTGTCGCAGTCAACGTGTGGCCCTAAATGGAGTTCTTTCATCCCCTCTTCCTGTGCAGGCTGGAGTTCCTCAAGGTAGGTTCTGGGCCCTGTTCTTTTTCTGGTTTTCATCAATGATCTCTTGGACTCTCTGGAAAATCCTCTATTTCTCTTTGCCGACGACTCCACCCTCTGCCGTACCATCTGTCATCCCTCAGACCAGCAAGCAGCAGCTTCTTCACTCACTGCAGATCTGGATAAAATCACAAAATGGTCCAACACGTGGAACATGTCTTTCAATCCAGACAAATCTCACACTCTCACTATGTCTCTTCGAAAGGACCGTTTACAAAACCCCCCCATCCACTTTCTCAACAATCCTCTAGAAGAAGTCTTTTCTTTCAAGCTTCTAGGTCTCACTATCTGCCATGACCTTTCCTGAGAAAGTCACATTTCCAACCTCGCCTCAAAAGCCAGTCGCCGACTGGGAATCCTCCGTCGTGCTAAGTCCTTCCTCGGCCCTCTTGAGCTCCTGACCACTTACAAAGCTTTTGTCCGTAGCCTGATGGAGTACTGCTCTCCCCTCTGGGCTGGTGCTCCTGCCTCCCACCTTTCTCGGCTTCACGCTGTCGAAACCAGGGCATTTAAGATCATCGGCATCTCCCGCAATGAAGCTGAGTCTTTGGGCCTCTCACTCAATCACCGCAGGTTGGTCGGTGGTCTTTCTGTCTTCTACCGACTCCTCTCCAGCCTTGCCCCCCCTGCTCTCTCTGCGATTTGTCCCCACCACATTTCCACAGGGCGCTCAAGGTCCGCCACCAACCCCCTTCTGGTAAAACTACCAAAATCACGAATCACTGCTCACCTTCACTCTTTCATTCCACTTTTTTCCCGCCTTTGGAATAAACTTCCTCACTCTATTCAATCCCAATCTTCCCTCCAGGCCTTCAAAACAGCTGTTTACCACCACCTCTTATCTTCCCCCATCCAAATCCTCGATCTTTTCTACCCCCAATAATCCACCCAAGCCCACTTCCTTCATTTCTCCTGCTTTCCTTCCTGAAAGTCCCTGAAATGTCCATCTTCTCTTCGCCATGTTCCCCGTCCCATCCCCATCCCTCTCCCTTCCACAGTTCACCTAATGTGTCTGTTCCCCACTGTTTTGTCCCTTCCACTCCCGCCCCTCTTGTCTCATGCCTCCTTGTTGTGCGTTGTGTGTTCGCTCTCACACGAGCCTCGACAAGGTATACAAAAAAAAAAAAGATTGGTTTAAAGTTGTGACCTGTCGGCAATTGACAGACAGGCAAACAGACAGAATAACAAAATCGACTGACCAATATACTTGAAAAATCTTCGATTTTGCAAGTAACAAACAGAACAAGAAAACTATGTCATGCAGAGCATGATACTTGCAAAATCCAACCCCCTCTCTGATGGTTGTCATGGATACATCAAATTGTCCATTTCAGTGACATTAAAATTGACAATCAATCAAAACTCAGGTCAATTGGATGAAAATTGATTATTTTTCAGATTAAATTGATTTTAGAAGTTTGACCTTGAGTTGGCCATTGACCTTTTGACCTCAAAATTGTTTTCCCAATTCAGTGATGGACTGTGCAATTGCTGTTCAACTTTCAAGTCAATTGGACGAAAAATGATGATTTTGAAATTTGACCTCAAGATGGCTCTTGACCTTTGACCTCAAAATCAATCAGCTTCTCAGTTGAGACGACCCCTATAACTTGGTAAAGTTTCATGACGATCGGTTTAGAATTGTGACCTGTAGGCGATTGACAAACAGCCAAATGAAAAATCACTCAGAGTGACACTTGGCGAAACAGAACAGCACTCTTGTCACCTAACCAAATCTTACACCTCGTTTTGTCACAAGTCATCCACAACTTTTAGAGACAACATGATATTCATAGTTTTTGGCCCCATCTCGCAATGGTTAAGAATCACTTTAAAAAATGATCAGATCTGGATCCGGATTCAGATCTTCACTAAAATTAACCATTGCTGTCCTTGGCCGGTCAACTACATACACAAAAATTTTTTCAGAATGATTGCTTGAAAACTGAGGCCAAAAATAGTGTGACAAACAGACAAACATACTTGGCAATTTTTTTTTCTCCAAGTAACAAACAAGCAGATAGAATAACAAAATCGACTGACCAATATCCTTGAAAAATCTTCAAATTTCAATTTTTAAAAAATCTTCGAACCCAAACAGCTCGGTTATTCTAAATGATTCTAAAGGGTGATAATAAAGGGTAATTAGAGGTGATTCTAAAGGGTAATTAAACATGATTATAAAGGGTAATTCTAAAGGGTAATTAGGGGTAATTCTAAATGGTAATTAAGGGTGATTCTAAAGTGATAATAAGGGTGATTCAACATGATTCTAAAGGGTAATTAAGGGTGATTCTGAAGGGTAATTAAACATGACTCTAAAGGGTAATTAGAAATGGTAATTAAGGGTGATTCTAAAGTGTTATTAAGGGTGATTCTAAATTGTTATTAAGGGTGATATTAAATGGTAATTAAACATGACTCTACAGGGTAATTAAACATGATTCTAAAGGGTAATTAAGGGTGATTCTAAAGGGTAATTAAACATGACTCTAAAGGGTAATTCAAAATGGTAATTAAGGGTGATTCTGAAGTGTTATTAAGGGTGATTCTAAAGTGTTATTAATTGTGATATTAAAGGGTAATTAAACATGACTCTAAAGGGTAATTAAGGGTAATTCTAAAGGGTAATTAAACATGATTCTAAAGTGTTATTAAGGGTGATTCTAAAGGGTAATTCTAAAGGGTTTATTCCAAAGGGTATATTCTAAATGGTTCTTAAGGGTTATCCCTTGAGAACCCTTTATAATTACCCTTTAAAACACTTTAGAATTACCCTTCAGATCCCTTTTGAACCCCCAAGAATTACCCTTAATTACTCTTTATAAAAAGGATAATTCTAAAGGGTTCCTAAATTGGTGGCCATAGTAGAGAAATTGTGGGTGGAGTCACGTGAGCTATCAAACCAGTGGAACCGGCACAGACACACACACACGGCTCCTTTTATAGAACAGGTAAGTTATTTCGAAAGTCCTGTATTTGAAAGCAAAATAAAGATGTGCCTGCTGTACTGTATGTCAAATTACTCCAATAATGGTTCATGTAATGAATTGGTAGTTCATATAATAGTTCCACTGGTGTAATAAATAATTACAATAGCAATTAAAAACATTAAGAAGAATAAGAGAAGACGAAGAAACAAATGAGTTTGCAAATGGACCGTTTGCATGAAACCACCACATTGACCTGGTTGCTGTTGTCATGGTCTCATCCTTTGTTATTAAACAAATTTAATTTTCAGGAAAAAGAAAGCTGAAATGCACCAAATGGAAAGTCTGACTTATGATAAATAAATTAATAAATTTCCCCTTGTTATGCTTGATTCCTTGTGTATTGATGTATGTATGCTCCAAGCATAGTGTCTCACCTACTTATGAAGGATTCTCCCCAAATATAACACAAAGGATTATCACATGAAATGAGATGATCAGTGGAAATTAATTTCAAGAACGTGAGGAGGAAATTGACAAACCATCACAGTTTATGGGATTTAAACCTGAGATCACAGCGTCATAAGCTCAGTACTCAGATGGGAATAGCAAACCAAAGCAAGATGGCAGTTAAAAATGTGTCATGTGATGTTGCAGAGGTAGCCCAGTGACCTTCGAGCCGTCGAGTCCTGGATCCATTCCTGACCTGACTAGTAACCGTCAGATTGGTGCTTCACAGGGTGAGGCATTGCATCATAGAGTATGCCGTCCCTCGGATGGACGTTCAGTCAGGTCTCCCATCTGCTGGCATTAGCTGGTGGATGTGAAATATCTCACAGTGTTTTGTAAAGAGTAGACGAGATATCGCTGGCATCCTGAACATATTCCAAGTTTCCATAGCTTCAATCAGACGACATCAGTCCCTTTGTAAAAGACTTAGACCAAAAATGTTTCCCGGCCGACCCCACAATCAGGTGAAAATAATTGGAGCTGTTGAGGTAAAAGAGTCATCGTTTTAAAGTTGTGATGATTTTTCCAAGTATCAAATTGTTGAAGGAGTTTTGTTTTACACAGAGTGAGAGATGAGTAATAAGACAGAGAAACAAAGGAGAGAGTTGGCTAGGAAAGTACATACCAAAGTACTGTAATAGGAATTAGATGCAGGACCCAGGAACGAGGAGTCAGGTCCCGGGTCTGTGACCTTCTTGGGGACCTCCAAAGAAGGTCCATGGAGCCAGAACAGCCTCAGGGAGAGGCTGTCCGGAATCCCAGGGTGAAACCATACGGGACCCCGGGGAACTGTTCGCAGACCTCGGGAGCAGCTGGGCATCTATAGGCTGAGCATGACCGGGGCACCGGGACCTTCTCATGTATCCCGAGAGGAGGTGGGATCCCATCCGCGTGGTCACAAAACAGAAGGGATAACAGATGGCCATCAAGCGTTACCCCAAATGGACATGGTTAGCCAGCCATGTTTAACGTAACGTTTGTCATTTCACACGAGCCATTAAAATGAATTGGCCCGACACACCAGCTGATACTCCTGGGGTGAAATTCAGATGTTTTGTACCAAGAAGTTGTTTATTAGGAATTACCTACAAACACTTTAAATTCCTCGAAAAGGCGAGCACATTTATAATAATAAATAATGTCAGTAATAATAAACGTAAAGTGTCTTCGTAATGCAGTTTGAGGGTAGCAGGATGTTGGAGATCAAATCAAACTTACAAAGCAATGACCAGGAAAATTACAAGACAGGCCTCGGTTTCTATCCTGGAGGCATACGTCCTCCTAAACGTATAAGCAACATGTGTTCGACCATTCATCATGAGACGATCAAACGAACTTTGAACCAAACATCACACTTTCCAGAGAATAAATTCGAAAACTTCATCGAACCATTTATCAAATGAAAGGCAGGAAGCAAATGAATGGCCTGCAAGCCGCAGTATAACAGCTTCTTGGGCCGAAATTAAAAGGCGCAAGCCACTTATCAACCAACCGTGGTTTGCTACAAAACTCAATTTGTCAAAGACTGTAGGAGGTCAACAGCTTTATCTTTGCAACTGTCAAACTAAAAGTTTCATGGCTTAGGCCTTAAAGACTCTGTGCTGGAACCTGACACTGGGTTGCAATATATTTTGGACTGTTTCACCGAGAGGACATTCACAATGGTAGCCTGCACAGATCTTTCTCTCCAACAACTGAATCACCTTCCCACAACGTGTTGATCTGCAATGTTATGGAGCATAGCTCCGTTTTGTAGATTTGCACCTTTCCCACAAGGAGGTGTAATGGAAGAACCTCAGGCTCATTGCATTCTTCTGGCAAGAAGCCAATATGTAGGGCTATCTCTCTCACCATAGACATGGTGGTGGCCTTCGGGTCTTCCATCACATTTCTTGTGTGATCCTCCTGCCTCTCTCTGCCCTTCACCTGCCTCAGCTTATACAGGCCATTCATTATTCAGAAACATATTCCTTGTGACCCTCTGCAGATTTGAGCTTTCTGCTCAACTCTGCTCCTTTGTCATTCTTTCCTCTCATTGATGGAATCACCTCCTTCTGTGTGGCCTGTTCTCATATGCTGACCTCTTCAGCCCTTTAAAAACCCAGCACATCACCGTCTTGTGTTTCTCACACCTACCTGTGAGCTAATAAATCGGTGCCAATTACGCCCCCTCTGTCCATGTACTGTCTGTCGAGCTATTCAGAACTTGTCCACCTGGCTGGTTTGTCGACCTTCAGCCCTGTCATCCAGTTCTTCCCTGAGCCTCGACCCCTGTAATGAGCAGATTCTTAAATCCCTCTGTCTCTGTTTTACATTCTTTATCTTTTAGTTTTCTCTGAATAAATAGCTTTTTGAGCTTCCTACTACTTTCTTATTTCATTCTTCATCTTTCACGACCTCATTCTTTCAGCAGTTTCTATTTGAACTTGAAGTCACAGTGCAATAATTTCACAGTAAATTGAGGAATTTTAGGATCCTCCAAGATGTGTACGAACCATTGCTTTGCTATAGATCGGTTCAGTGATTACGTGGCTGAAGCCCTGCTGATGTGGATTTAATTATTGTGGTCGTTCAGCATGAGGTTTCAGAGTCAAAAAGGGATGGTGCAGAATCAACTCGCTTACCTTTGAGCTATCAAATCTGGGTTCGATTCTCGGCTGGACAATAAATTGTCGGAATGGTGGTTTTCAAACAGGGTGTTGCATCAGGAAGCGACTTCCCTTGGATGGGCGTTAGGTTGGTGACCCGTCTGCTGGCATTAAAGATCCCATGGCGTATTTCGACAAAGAGTTCATGAGTTATCGCTGGCACCTTGTCCCAAATCCAAATTCCTTCCTTCAATCAAATGTCCGGGATAACCAGCCGGTTCACGAAAGAGTTGGCATCAGGTGTATACGATTTACCAAGTCGCCGACCCCAACTTAACAGGGATGGTGGAAGAAGGAGAAAGTGTAAGGTTTTGTCATCCCATTTATACTTACTTGTGAATTTTAAATGTCTCACGGTATATTCTGACAAAGATTAGGCCTTGGGCCGATACCATGATCAACTTCTGTAAACAAGGTGAGTTTTTAACAGTTGATTTCAGTTCAAATTGGGTTTGCTGCTGTTCAAGTTCAAGTTTGGTTGTTGATGCAAAATTTTACTGTGGTCTTTTACTGTGGTCTTTCATTTTGAGTGGTTGCTCATACCAAAAGGGAGAACGAGATGTTTATGCTACCCTTAACAGATCTACAATGCCACAACGCTGATGAAGGGTTAATAATCGGCTATTCAGCATGAAGAAGAAACATGAAACATGCGTCTTCTCTCCAAACAATGCCAACACTCTCCATGGGCCCTTGATCCATCTTGGTTTTTCCAAAAAAAATAAAAATAATGCAATAAGTCAGGCTTTAAACCACACATACAAAAAAAGAAGAGTTCAACTGAAGTTTCCAATTACGCTCATGTTCAAGTCACTTAACTTGAATTCCGCGAGCATGGCAAAATAATTTAACACATATTATCACTTTGCACAAATTGTAAACACTTGGTTCTTCAAAAATACAAACTTTGCTTCCTCGCCACCTTCTCGGACGTATAGGCCGATGGTCCAACAAGTGTGTGCTGATCATTTAAAGGCCTCCACGGCCTATGTTGAGGCCTGCCGAGTAGAAACCTTCAGCTGAACGGAGTCGAAGTTCCCATCTCTGTCCTGATGAATGAGATAAAGGAAGGAACTTGCAGCGTGTAGTGAGCAAGGTGCAGCATATCAACAAGGCTTGTGCATTAAAGTTCTAACAGATGTTACTGAACAATTCTGGCAAATTAGCTAGGGTTTCCAAATTTTGGATTGGTCAAGAAATGGGAATGTTACCATACTAAGCTGTAGGTATGGACATGTGGTAAGATTTATTTTATTCTCGCTGACTCCCTACCCACACCCCACTCTCCACTTGTCCCTCTCTCTACTTCAGTGCTGCCACTCATCTACTCGTTTGTGATATGTCCATGCATTTTTATCTGGCCTTTCCCCTTTTATCTTCTGTCCGTGTACAAGGACATTGCTCTGTTCCCCCATAACCTTTGACTTCTGAACACATAAAAAAGGTAGATAGGTTTGCCGACACAACTCGAAAAATAAGAAAGTTGTTTTGCAGCTAAAATGATCCAAATAAAAACTACCATCATCATTTTGATGTACACAATTGAAAAGATGTATGCTTTGATTACAATGTCCATATCTATGGCCTTGTTGAAGTTTCCCCAATGAATAGAAAGTGCCTTTTAGGTAAAAAATATACTCATTGATTATAAAGTATGAGTTCATAAACAAGATTACTATATATATATATATATATATATATATATATATATATATATATATATATATATATATATATATATATATATATATATATATATATATATATATATATATATATATATATATATATATATATCTCTTTTAGTACAGGGCCGATATCGTAATCAGCACAGGCCGATATTGTAATCAGTACAGGCCAATATTGTAATCAGTACAGGCCAATATCATAATCAGCACAGGCCAATATCGTAATCGGCACAGGCCGATATCGTAATCAGCAATTATTCGGTAATCAGCATTGGCCGATTGGAGTCAGTGCGAGTGCTTATTACCGATGACATTACAGTACTGTATACACCCAAAAACCTTGAGTAGCTTTCACACTTGTTTAGGGCGAATTTCAATGAAACAAATTAAAAAAAAACTTTGAATGACAGACATTTCAAGATGTGCATAAACATTATTCTTTAAAACCACCTGGCAATCGTTGTGTGACAGGAAGAAAAAAATTGGCTCAGTAATTTGGAAAACATGTTAATACGGCAAACCGGTGAGAAATTGGGTGCTATCAAACTTGTTGTGCTTTGAAACTCACAAAAAGAAACAACATAACCTTATTAAAGCACACCCGGTTCATATAAAATACTGTAACCAATTTCTTTAGAAACAGCCGCGAGTACAAAGGGAAACGTGATCATTCGTACGCTGCTGAGTTTAAAAGTTAAGACCTACTGTATGCCTTCCTGACCGGTACGTCTTGATGCCATTTTATGCGTACCGACTGCATCAAAGCGTTAGATAAATTTATTTTTTCATATTTCAAAGGCGGACTGACAATATTCTGGATTGTTCAGTGTTGCTTGTGCAGCATATGATAACAAAAATAAACTGTCTTTCATTTGACAAGGCAGAGAAACTCCTCTTTCTCATAACGAATCTGAGTTTTGTGGACTAAATATTAAAACTCCAAAACGTGGAACTTTCCTTATTTTGAACTGTGCAAGCGTGGGTAACAAGGTAACAGTTGGTCTTCCGCTAAGCTTGTTTAATCACCAGGTGAGTAGCCCCCCCACTTGTGCGCTAATGCCACCGTTTATAACACTGAGTCAATGGCCATTACTGTATGAACGATTATTCGGAACAGAGTACCTTTGTAACCATGGTACTCCCTGTACTGTATTTTGTATAAACTATAAACCCTACTTTTCACATGACGAGCCAAGTATGAAATGCTTCATTTTATATCCGTCAATAGCTTATCGAATGAGTACGTGGTAGCTCATCATCCATTTAAAAAATGACAGGATGCGCTGCCGTTCAATGCACCAATCGATTAGATAAGGGATTTAAAATGTATCGATTCACAGCCACTCAATAACGTCAATCACGGGTATAGCACCGATCCGGTAGGGTATCCATTTCATGTGTGCACAAAGCACTATGACACCATTATTTACCACTTTATAATCGGCCCAACACTAATGTATATGTGTGTATATATATATATATATATATATATATATATATATATATATATATATATATATATATATATATATATATATATATATGTGTGTATATATATATATATATATATATATATATATATATATATATATATATATATATATATATATATATATATATGCATTTGCGTGTGCTAGAAATAGTGCCACTTTTGTTGGTGGTAGCCAGTATTACAAATAATTTTCCTTTATCTTCTTCTTAATATAACGGAACCGAATCAAGATTATGATATGGAGTGTGATATTCTGTGATGAATAAAAATTCTTTTAAAAATGACAAAAATTATCGAGTGCATTTCCAAGAACGTGCCACAGCACATTGCACACCATAGGTGGGCCGAGAACGCAACTCCCGCCTAGAGGGTGGGAGAATATGCCAGTAAAAATAATAGTCGTCATTGTCAGGCTGGTGAGTGACGATTGAAAATTGTGACTTGGCGTACTCCACTCGACTTGAAACTCAGCCCATGAGATTTGACTCCGGGTCTGAGTGATTCACAAATAACTTACTGGCAAGACGACATGAGTTTCGTAAAACTTGCCTCACCTTGGAAGCTAAACTTTTTATCCGGCCAAGCAAAGAGCGTTCGCCTTTTCCAGCCACCATCAGGTCGTCATCATTGTCCTCTCCCTCAAACAGGCCACAGCTGTCCACCACAGTTGCCTCCTCATCCCGTCCACCCGCACCTAACACCAGTCGTGAGTACTTGTACTCCAGACTGCAAAGGGCACAGAGCACATGCACAAAATAAATGTTCCCTGTCAGGGCCTATCAGCATGAACCTTGAGCAGTGTGTGTGCTGCACTCCCAATGGGGAATTACAGGAAAGGAGGTGGAGGGCTTGGGGAGTCGGATGAGCGATTTAGTCATGAGGAGGATATTTACTATCGGTGGTTTTAGCCCAAAGTTCGAAAGTGGTTAACCCTATGTTTTCCCACAAATATGTGGCATGTGATCGATGCGAACACAATGGTTTAAGTCTTAGGTACAGTGTTAAATCCTTTTAGATATTCAGTGGGAAACTTCAAATAGACTTTATGTTTCCAACCAAGTCATCACAGTCATTTTGTAAGTAGCAACAACAACGGTAATAATATGCATAATTATTATTAAAGGATTTAATACAGTCCCAGCAAGCCTTGCTCAAGTCCATGTGATGCGGTCTTGAGTCCAAGTATTTGTGTCGATCATGTTGTAGTTTGTAAAATATTCAGCAACATGTAAAAGAGGATGTATAAACATATAGTTTCATGCTGGAAGGTTACTGGTCGTTTAAGGTTGAATATTTATTGCTTCAATTCAGTGTGTACACTTTTATGGTCACTATTATGATCTTGTGCCATAGTGGACCTGTGTATTTGGATTGTCCTGAACTTGAGAGTCAAACTGAACGAGCGTCAAGTGATCCTTGCCACACTGTAAACTTGTGCGAGTTGCACAATTGCCATTAATGGGAAAAAGGGAAAGGGTCTAACATCATTTTTAAAAAGGCAGATTCAAGTGAAATTTAATAGTTCCTCGATCATAGACCGATGTCTGTAGACAGACGAACAGGAAGACAAAGCGAACCAATTGTTTAACCATGCTTTTTAGGGTAATAAATCTATTTTTTGAAGATTTGTCCTCCATATTTTTTACATACTTGCGATTTTTCCTCCAGAAATGAACAACGAGGGCTACAAGTAGACAGGCGATGCCAGAGGCTACACCAATGGCTGCTTTGATGACTAGACCCAGAGGCTGACAGAGGCCCGCATGTTCCTGCGGGAGTCTCAGGCCATCCCGGCAGTTTGCAACATTCCGCAACACATAAGTTGTTTTCTGTCACAAAGATACAAACAAAAATCGATCAGCTTGTCAATTGCCTGGTTCATCATTTCATTTGCAACCCAAACTCTTATGGGTCAGTGTAATGAGACTAAAGCTTGCTTCGGAGAATTCCTGGTCACAATCTCAATGTGTGAAATCATTTCCTAATGTGTAATCTCTGATCAAATAATTATTATTCAACGGGTTGATGATGTCACAGACCTGTTGTTGTTCAGTCTTGGCTACCATACCTGCTTTCCATGTTTACAGGCGCCAACAATCTTTGTGTAATCACTTTTTGTGCAGAGCGGGCATGCTTGGCGGCTCTGCCATAGAATGTGGTACGTGCAGCCATCACATGTGCCAGTGGGACATTCCCTATACATGCGTGTGTGGCACACATACATAATAAAGAACAAACAGGAAGAAAAATACAGCTGTAGTAATAATAATAATAATAATAATAATAATAATAACAAGATTATTGCAGAGGAAAATAGCGAAGATTTTCCAGTGCAAACTGCAGAATAATGCCAAAAAGATTGTGTGCTAAGACCGAGCTGCGAACCATATAGGTCAAGGTTAACAATTAAAGGTCAAGTTCAAAATAAAGACTGTTATGATAAACCTCCGGCCATTATCAAGCTTTGTACAAAACTTTGTCGCATTGGCATTAAGTGTTTAACTGTTAAGGACGACACCACTTTCATTGGAATAATAATAATAATAATAATAATTGGAAGAATAAAATAGGAATTTCCAGTCAGATTAGATAGCCAGAGTAATTCTAGCTCTTCCATGAGCCTCGACCATGTACATTAAAAAAGGGGAAAAATGTTGCTTTGACTAGTTAGTGGTGGTAAGCAATTCACACCGAGACAATGACAGAGTCCCTTTTCCAGGAGCATCAAGTCTGCAACGAAGATGAACGGTAACTGCCTGCCCATGTTCGCAGTTCTGGTTGAAGATCGATGATCTGAAAAGAGAATCGAACACCATGAATAAGCTTACCGATATACATGACTTCCCATGGTACATATCAATATGCTCACCAAGCTTCCTGACCTCCTAGAGTACATATCAACATGCTTACCAAGTTACCTGACCTCCTAGGGTACATATCATCATGCCTACCAAGGCACCTGACTTCACTCAGTACATGTCAGTATGCTTAGTTAAATGACTAGTTATGGACAAGTTACTTGTCTATTCGGTTACCTCACCTGTAGTAAAATATGACATCTGGGAAGACCTCTCCATGCAATGGAAACACATTAGAAGGAACGGTGATATTGTCCAAGCTTCTCGCCATACTAACACCTGCAGGTTAGTCCAAATCAGCAAACAGACAAACAAGTACGATACGAACACGAGATATCAAAGAATCTTGTATGTTCTTCCCTCGAAGTGATAAAATCAGATGGATTTCAATGTGCATTGGGGTTTTATTTTCAGTGCTATATAGTATGTCAGCTCTCGTACAAATAACATCATATTATGATTGACTTATATGACCGTATGATGCAGAAGCAATCATAAAAAGAAAAAGGTGTCCATAAAAATAGGAGATTATATGTTAATAAGAGTTGTGTTCATATATGGGAGGCAACGGCTGTGTTTGTCTCTTGTTAAAAACTCAAGTCCTGTGTTGTCTGGTATCGGTATATATATATCTCTCTCTCTCTCTCTCTCTCTCTCTATATATATATATATATATATATATATATATATATATATATATATATATATATATATATATATATATATATCTCTCTCTCTCTCTCTCTCTCTCTCTCTCTCTCTCTCTCTCTCTCTCTCTCTCTCTCTCTCTCTCTCTCTGCAAGCGTACGTGTGATTTGTGTGACAGCTCTTCCATGAGCCTTAGACCCTGTCAAATTTTTATAAAACTAAAGATGTGGGTGGGCCAATCGTGTGGGTGAGGTGCCTGTTTGTTGTGTGTGAGGGCACACTGAAGATGAACTCACCAACAAGGTGATCTGCAAGGCTGAGAGGCTGGGCTGAGAGAGGACCCCTGCTGCTTGGGCCAATAGGTATGAGCGTTTCACGACAAACAATTGTCTTGACGACTGTCCGTCCACCACTACCTTCGCCATTCCCATCACCATTCCGTGTGCTGCTTTCACTCTGTGTTACGTTGTCCATGCAGACAGCCAAGTTCCGGCCCTGCTTCTCGCACATGTCATCGGTACCTCATTACATTACATGTCCTCTCATATTTCCTTCCTCCTTCACCACCCCCCTCTTGCTTACCCACACTCCAGCTAAATTTATCACCATAGTTTGATTTCTTTGTACTTTTTCTTTCATCCCCATACCATTCCTTTTTTGTCCACACACCTGTCTGCTCTTTGACCCCTCCATTTTATTTTCCCTTTTACTCTTCCCTTCTGTGCCATAGTACTCCACCCTATCTTTGTAGCCCCTCTTACATGTATATCACATAAGCTCAGGTTGAAAGCAGAATAGTAGAGGAGACCCTTGGGAGTAAAACTGGGTGCAGATATAGCCAAGGCTGGCCCCCGCAGGTCTGAAAAATCATACATTCTAAGGACTCCATCTATGGGCCCCCCAGCCTCAAACTGGCAGCGGCTTTGACACCGAGAACCGTCCTGGAAAACATGGGTCAGATCAACATGCTTCACTCGCGTGATGTTTATCGGATCCCAAAACACATTCAACCCCCCCCCCCCCAATCAATCCATCGTAATATATATTCTTCCTTGCATTGTGGTTTATTTTCGCAATTACTCAGTTGCATCCAATGTCGCTTAATGTACTCTTTAAATGCTTCCTGTTTTATCCTCAAAATTCTAAACTTACTCCACCTTCCCAATCTATTTCTGACTCAGTGTATTCATCGGATTCCATCAATGGGTGACCAAAATGTTTCCCTGCTTTCTCTGCAGACATAAAAAAAAATTTTTACAACTCATTGTATCCCCATTTCAAGCTTCAAAATCGAGAAACATTCTGGCTCATAAAAGGCTGTTGATAGTCTTGAGTGAAGTGTGATCTCCCTTCTATGAGCCTTGACTTTTGTATTTAAAAAAACATTAGGAAAGCAAAAGCATTGGATGAAAAAAAGTCCCGTTTCGGGACTTCAACTGATGATCCATTAAATGGGTACATAATCACAGGATCGATCAATTAAACACAACTTATCGACACAAAACTGCGATTGTGCAAAAGCGTTCCTTGTAATTTGGTAAAAATTATTAAGAATGAAGCAATATTTTTATTTCATATCTTTAATGGAAAAATTAATTGGCGTTACCTATTCCACAATCGATTACTTACGGCAGAGCTGCGTGTCCCAGGACCACAGCGCTGGCAAGCATCAGGGCCAGGTGTCCTCGCAGGATCCAGGTAAAACCCAAAGGGGCAAGGGCGGCACAACCGGGTGTCCGGGTCCACGTAGCGCCCGGGCAGGCAGGGTACACACGTCCTTTGTTCTTCAAGTGCGCATAGACGACATCGGGATGCGACTTGGCCGACAATGTTCGTGATATTGATAGAAAACAGCCGTGCTGCATCCAAAATAAACCTGTGGTTCTGAAAATTGAGTCAATGGTTGAGGAATAGGAACCTTTCCATCATGATGCACATACACACAGGGACCTATGCTGACTCAGCCTACAAACCCCTCGCATTTCTCCCAATGTTTCACCTCCACACAGACATTCATGAGAGCGGTGCTGCACCTTCAACTGTGACTGCAGAATGAGTGTTGCACAACATCCCAGGTTGAAATCGAGCCATCGGCCAGAGATAACGTTAGTGAACAGTACCTGTGTTGCCAAGCCAGTCCGTTGGAAAACCCAGGTAAAGGTCACTGGTTCAAAGCTGTTAATGCTGTGCTTGAAGAGCTGCTTGTCTTGGGACCCCATCCATGACTTTACCATCATGGTCTTATTGTTGTATTCCTGAAAAAAGGTTTTTAATAATTAAATTCTGAGGGATATGATGGCGACATACTTAATGCATTAAATTTGTATGTCTTGAATTAATTTGATAAGTTACGGTACTTTATACAAATGTACATGCATATGTACAGCCAGGCAAGGTAACTTTACACCTGCTTTCCTCGCTGAAAGTAAAGGATTTTTGAGAAAAGGTGAATAGCATAAATGATAGCAGTTAAAAAGATAAGTCGTCATGGTCGTTTGTGTGCAGCGCATGGCCGCAGGTTACCATCAGTTCTTGCAGGGGTGCGGCAGTGCTACTGATGCAGTGCTCCCTGTAGGTGAGAGCAGGAATTAGCAATTCGCTTAGGTTGCCGGTGAGAACCTGCATACTCTTCATGAAGAACACCGTGGGATCTTTAACGTCCAATAACTAATTCTGGCAGATGGGACACCGAGTTAAACGTCTATCCAAGGGATGGTGCAAGTATTAATGCCTCGCCAACAGATGAATTAAAATAATAGTGAAATATATTGACAAAGAGTACCCAGGTAACCAACGATGCTGGACAGAATCTGGGTACCTGTCGGTACAGCTGTCAGGGCGTCCAGCCAGAGCCAGTCTGGGGTTGTTGGCTACCTGGGTATAATACTATATCTTGTATCACTCGGACATCAATTCACTCAAATAAAAATGGTATACATGATGGTTGGGGAATCATTAATAATAAAAAATACTGGAAGGAGCTGGTACTCGAGGTCTCCCACCTTTTGTGTGGTTCACACACACACACACACACACACACACACACACACACACACACACACACACACACACACACACACACACACACACACACACACACACACACACACAAAATCTAATCAGGTTGAGAAAATGTCATGAGGAATAGATATCTGTCATATGAAAGCGAAACATTCAATGGTTTTTGAAATATCCCGGAACCAAAAGTACATGGACGGATGATCAGTCGGTCGGACGGAGTTCATTTCAACGTCCTCCGTCTCCGACAAGAAAAAAAACCCACAAGGTAATCCTGTAGTTAGCTGTACTCCTGATGAAAACGTTTTCCTTTTTTTCCAGTTTTCATTCAACTTCAATGGGAACAAGAATTATAATGCAAATGAAGAATTGGCAAGGACTTATAAAATGGAGTTTAATGCAAATGTACAGTCTTGTGAGTGACATAAGCACAGCACAACGAGTAACCAGAGTTGGTGTCAAAGCCACCCAATGCTCGCCTATTTATACATTTATCGTTTTGAAAAGACGAGTCTAATAATTAATATTTTCTATAATTCTCTAACAATTTTTTTTTGGGGGGGGGTTGGAAATCACAAAAAACATGTAGAAATGCAAAAAAAATCTTTTTTCTCAAACAATTTTTTTGTGGGGGGGGGTTGGAAATCACTTAAAACATGTAGAAATGCAAAAAAAAAAATTCTCAAACAATTTTTTTTGGGGGGGGGGTTGGAAATCACTTAAAGCATGTAGAAATGCAAAAAAAAAATTCTCTAACAATTTTTTTGGAGGGGGGGCAAGTCCAAAATCTAATGGCATGATCCTTGGACCATACCTAACCCCCCACCAAGTTTCGTCGAAATCCTAATCACTTAAAACATGTAGAAATGCAAAAAAAAAGAAATCAAAATTTTGTTGAAAAAAAAGTTGCAAAATTTTTTTTCTCCAACAATTTTTTTGGGGGGGGGTTGGAAATCACTTAAAACATGTAGAAATGCAAAAAAATTTTCTTTTTTCTCAAACAATTTTTTTGGGGGGGTTGGAAATCACTTAAAACATGTAGAAATGCAAAAAAAATTCTTTTTTCTCAAACAATTTTTTTGGGGGGGAGGGTTGGAAATCACTTAAAGCATGTAGAAATGCAAAAAAAAAAATTTTCTCTAACAATTTTTTTGGGGGGGGGCAAGTCCAAAATCTAATGGCATCATCCTTGGACTATACCTAACTCCCCCACCAAGTTTCGTCGAAATCCTAATCACTTAAAACAAGTAGAAATGCAAAAAAAAGAAATCGAAATTTTGTTGAAAAGAAAGTTGCAAAAAAAATTTTTCTCCAACAATTTTTTTTGGGGGGGGGTTGGAAATCACTTAAAACATGTCGAAATGAAAAAAAAAATTTCTCTAACAATTTTGGGGGGGGGCAAGTCCAAAATCTAATGGCATGATCCTTGGACCATACCTAACCCCCCACCAAGTTTCGTCGAAATCCTAATCACTTAAAACATGTAGAAATGCAAAAAAAAAGAAATCGAAATTTTGTTGAAAAAAAAGTTGCAAAAATTTTTTTCTCTAACAATTTTTTTTTGGGGGGGGGGGTTGGAAATCACTTAAAACATGTATAAATGCAAAAAAAAATTCTCTAACAATTTTTTTCTTTTGGGGGGGACCAAGTTCAAAATCTAATGGCATGATCCTTGGACCATACCTAACCCCCCTGCCCCCCATCCAAGTTTCGTCGAAATCCGTCGAGGAGTTTTTCCATAATACAAAAAATTTAACATTTTCACGCTCACGCTCACGCTCACGCCGGGGGTATCGCTATAGCTCTCTGTTCTTCGAACAGGCGAGCTAAAAATGGCATTGGAGTCCATCATATGGGAAGCTACGAGCCATGAATGTCGAGTTACGTGCACTGAAGTGATCCATCAGAGTCAAAGTACAACGTCGCTCCGAGTCTGGTTCGAGGATCGAGTACGGATAAACAATCATCGGTTAGCAATCATAGTGCAGACTTTGATGGCCCAAATGGCCTCCTCATGCATTGAAATTGCTTGTAAGGGAACACGATTATAATGATACTATACAATGAAATACTGAACCAAATGTGTGAACCTGGCACTGATCCTTAGTTGTTAATTGGGAGTTTAACAAATAACCTAAACTTTGAATCATGTTTACTCAAAAACCTGTGTTTTGTATCGTGGGTGAGAGCCAAATTTGCTTCTGAGTGGCTCATAATGTAAACGGAGCTTTGTGGAGCCCAAGTCGGTTTTGCTTTTCCCTCAATTTACTCGCCTCTTGCTTCTTGTATTAGCAATTTCCTTTTTGACTGTGTAATTCTAGAAGTGCTTCAGCATTCACATGTGCTTAGTTAAACATGCTGTCCGTGCAATGAGGTTTCCGCTCACGGTGATTTTCTGCATTAGTCATCAATGACTGGGGCAACCCCTCCAGGCAGCTCAGAGAAAAGCATCAAATCTGACCCGGTGATGTGAGAGGGTCGTTTCTATTAGAAAGGTAACAGTTTATGGACAGCTTTGTTAATGACACTTTATGTCCGACGGTATGGTGAAGAAACAGTATGCTCGCCTTTCAGTTATGTAGCCCTGGTTCGTATCTGTACCCAGCTATAAACTTCCATCATGGTGTTTCGCAGGCAAGGGAGTGGTATCACTGCATTAGTTGGTGGACGTTAAAGATCCCATGGTGACTTTCACAGAGAGTAGGCGAGTGATCACCGGCACCCTGAACAAATTACGAATTCCTGCCTAATTCGTCTTCGGTTGAACATCAGGCCTGGTCAGCCAGTTCGTGAAAGACTTGGGCCAAAAACAGTCCCTGGCCGACCCCACAAGAAGGTAGGAATAATTGGGATGATTAATGTCGAAGTTGTAGTTTGTCAGTAACACTTTATGCTCCTTCAGTTTCCTTAAGAACATGGAAAACTAAATTTTGCAAAAGTCAAGTGAACTCGAAGAAAATCACATTTACGTTCCCAAACAGAACTTAAATGACGAGCGTTATGGCAAAGACGAGTCATTGTAAACTTAGATGCGATCCCTCACCAGCATGAAGTGCAACTCGCAGTCGTTGTGACATTGTATGTCAAACACAAAGGAGATACTTCCCGCATCAGCACCTTCGCCAGCCTGGTTGCCACCGGTTACCTGAGGCCTGTATCCCGGGTACACATGCACAGTGCTGCTCAATGGGGAAAATCAAGAAAGGGTGTCCGGTGTTGTCATTCAAAATCAGCTTGTTTCAAATCATGGCGGCTTTGAAAGCAGGTCCAATAGAATGTAAAGTTCTTCGCGAGTACTAAAGTCGCTGTGTGTAATTGGTCCGACTGTCACTTCGGTGTGGGGTCAAAAAGGTTTTCCCTTTTCAAAAGTTTTGAACAAAGAAACATGACATTTGTTCCATGACATCAATGCGTAGTTACAGTGCCAATCGCATACACGATGATTTAAATAACATGTATAATTCATTGTTCTTATTCCTCTCCCTTGTGTTCGTCTTTGTATAGACAAATCTCGGCTCATGAAAGGAGAAAATTGCCCTTAACAGTAAACCGAGTTCCAAATGTAGGTAAGTCTGACGTTTCAGGATTTGATTTGAAAAACTGAGTCAAGACTCATTGCACACGAGACAAAGGTTGTTAAACAATGGTGTGGTCGAGACAATGTGGTGTGGAGTCCAAATCCAAATCCATCCGTCCAAAGGAGTTTTAAAAAGAAGTAAATAAATCATATGTTCAACATTAACTCATCTCTCTTCAGCACCTTCTTTCCTTCACCTGCAATTTTCTGAATAAATATTCATCCTTACAAGATCAGTACAAACCGATCCTGCTCACCCTCAACTTACCACCACCCCACCTCCTCCCCCTGTTATTTCTACATAACGAATTACAAATCAACTTGTATGCACCTGAAGCCAGATGTGCGGAGAAACAGGATGAGATAATCTGTGTCTGAGCTGCCAGAACCCGAGTGAATGTGATCCCCAGCAACCTCCCAGCCTGCATGACAAGGGATACAGCCAGGACACATGTAAGGAAGGACAAAGCTGGTACAAAGCCAAACCTCATGGGTATGGTGAGTGATGTCGACAGTGTGGTTCTGTTGCAACTAACGGAAGGGTCATTCAAATACCAAGCTTGAGTGTAAATATGCTCTCATTGGAGAGACTGGCATCGGCCCACCATCGGTGGGCAATTTAAAGTGACATTTCCACAAAGTGATACTTTCACCCGGGACACACTACACTCAAAAATTATTTTTGGGAGATACTCTCACCATATTTTGCTTTGCTGGACCACAAGGTAAGATTTTTGCAATGTAAATGCCAAGTGATCGATGTTGATATACACACACATGATATATATATATACACACACACACACACACACACACACACACACACACACACACACACACACACACACACACACACACACACACACACACACACACACACACATTAAGTATATATTATGTAATATATATATACATATAATATGATGTATAAAATTATTTATATATATACACACACACACACACACACACACACACACACACACACACACACACACACACACACACACACACACACACACACACACACACACACACACACACACACACACACACACACACACACCATTATCTTAAGATTTTAGGGCTCCCACGTTCAATTCTGGGCACACACACCACAAATTTTAGTGCACGCACGCACATGCACGCACACATGCACGTGCGCGCGCACACACACACACACACACACACACACACACACACACACACACACACACACACACCACCACCACCACTAGAGGGTGTCACTTTCGTCATTTATACCAACAGTGCCTATATAAAGTCTACACCCCTGTTTCAAAATTTTCACCTTTTGTTGCCTTATAGCCTGGAATTAAGTTGCATTTAAATCAGACTTTTTTCTCCTTTATTTACACATCGTAACCCACAACCTCCAAGTGAAAAACAAATCCTACAAATTTCAGAAAATTAATTAAAAATACAAAATAAAACGAGAATATCTCAGTTGGATAAGTGTCCACTCACCTTATAATGGAATTGTAAATTAGCTCAGGTGGAACCAATCACCTTCAAAATCATAGATAAATTTAATAAGCCTCCACCTGTGTTGAATTGTGATTCTGATCATTGAGTCCCCCGGACTCTGTATAGAATTGATTGATGAATTTTGTGTGGACAGTGGCGTGAAAACGGGAAAGCGGGGGGGGGGGGGAACACCTCAATGGATAGGTTATGAGCTGTAGTTGTGCACCTTGACACTGGTTTGACAGACATGAAGATGCGAGGAAAAAACGGTATTTGTAATCGCGCTAATATATTATATTGCAAGACGCCAACCATGATGACGCTGCTAAATATCTATTCGCCTAGCGGCAGCACCTACCGCTGTGTATCTATTCATGGTGCCACCTGGTGGTCCAAGGGGACTCATATGTTCAAAAGAACATACCCTTATATTTTCAGAATAAAATCAGCTCTTCCTGTAGGTTTCCTTTGCTGGGTAATGCATTTCACAGTGAAGACTCAACCATGAACACCAAGGAGCTTTCAAAAGACCTCCAGGATAAAGTTGTGGAAAGGCCCAGATCAGTGTATGGATATAAAAATATTTCAAAGGCCTTGAATATCCCTTGGGGCACAGTTAAAACATCATTAAGAAGTGGAAGGTGTACGGTACCACCAAAACCCTGCCTATATCAGGCCGTCCCTCTTTCAAACCCACACACCCTCCAAACTGGATGACCAAGCAAAGAGGAGACTGATCAGAGAAGCCACGAAGAGGCCAATGGCAACTTTGAAAGAGCTACAGACCTTTAGGGTAAAGACTGGTCACTGTGTACATGTGACAACAATATCCCAAACACTCCACAAGTCTGGCCTGTATGGTCTGGCCTGTAAAAGCCCACCTTGAGTCCCGTTTGAGGTATGCAAAAAAACACTCTGAAGATTCTGAAGCCATGTGGCAAAATGTTTTGTGGTCTGATGAAATGAAGATGGAACTTTTTGACCTCAATGCAAAACATTATGTTTGGCACAAGCCCAACACATCAAGTCACCCAGAGAACACAAACCCTAATGTGAAGGATGGTGGTGCCAGCATCATGTTATGGCGATGTTTCTCATCAGCAGGGACTGGGGCACTTGTGAGGATCGACAGAAAAATGGATGGAGCAAGATATAGAAAGATCGAGACTAGAGGAAAACCTGCTGCCGTCTGCAAGAAAGCTGAAATTAGGATGGAAGTTCACCTTTCAGCATGATAACGACCCGAAGCACACAGCCAAAGCTACACTGGAGTGGCTAAGGAACAAAAAGATAAATGTCCTTGAGTGGTTCAGTCAGAGCCCTGACATAAACCCAATTAAAAACCTGTGGCATGACTTGAAGATTGCTGTCCATCATCGCTCCCCACGTAATTTGAGTGTGTTTGAACAGTTTTATACAGAAGAATGGACAAATATGCCCAATCAAGGTGTGCAAAGTTGGTAGAGACCTCTCCCAACAGACTCACAGCTATAATTGCTGTCAAAGGTGCTTCCACCAAGTATTAACTCAGGGGGGTGAACACTTATCCAACCAAGATATTCTCGTTTTGTATTTCAAATTCATTTTCTGAAATTTGTAGAATTTATTTTTCACTTGGAAGTTGTGGGTTACGATGTGTAAATAAAGGTGGAAAAAGTCTGATTTAATGAAATTTAATTTCAGGCTATAAAGCAACAAAAGGTGAAAATTTTGAATGGGGGTGTAGATTTTCTATAGGCACTGTATATATATATATATATATATATATATATATATATATATATATATATATTGTATATAAACTATATATACATATATATATATATATATATATATATATATATATATATTGTATATAAACTATATATACATATATATATATATATATATATATACATATATATATATATATATATATATATATATATATATATATATATGAAGAAGAAGGCGCTTCCAACCAAAAGAAAACGATAACTACTACATTAAATTGAGCAATAAGCAAGGGCAGACCTTGTCTGAGACCTTCAGAGACCAGGTCTACCGGGTCTGCTCTTGCTTATTGCTCTGAGACCAGGTTATTGCGATTGCTTATTGGTATTCTTTTGGTTATTCCATTGCTTATTACTCTGCACTTGCTTATTGCTCTAATTAGCGAAGTATATCTCGTTTACTTTTGGTTGGAAGTGCCTTCTTCTTCGTTTAAAAATGTATAATCCCAACCACCCCAATCTTATACAAAATATCTAATATATAAAGCTCTTTCTGACCATTGACTCACTGACTAATATTTAAGATCAGTACCTTCCGGGTGATGGAGAAAGCTGAAATTTTGCGTGCCGATGGACAATGAAGCCGATACACCGGAAACAAAAAAAAAATCACAGAATCGTCAGACAACATCCATAAATGAAAATATAAATAGATTTTAAAAAAAAATGAAAAAAAAATGCAGGTGAGTGACCCGAGACAATGGGAAAGCACAGTAATTTTGTGCCAACAGACATTTAAGCCGATACACCAGGAAATATCACAGAACCGTCGGAAAGCATCCATAAATGAAACCAAAAATAAATGAAAAATCAAATGCAGGTGAGCAACCCGAGACAATGGGGAAACAGATCATTTGCTTACACAATGTGTAAGCACACCCGACAAGTAATGTATGTATATATATATATATATATATATATATATATATATATATATATATATATATATATATATATATATATATATATATATACACATGCAGTAAGTAGCTCCATTAAATTAAAGAAGACATGGTCAAGCCTCAGCAATTGCTGGATATGTATCATCATAATCACTTAACATAGTTTTTAGAAAATAATACAGATTTTTACATTGTACCAAGGTCAAACATCCCACTTAATGATATGACATGTTTGATCTGCATTGAACTCTGATCTGTTTTAATGCAAATGTGACCTATGACCATTGTTGCCAGACCAGGCCACAAATCCTTAGACCAATCCATCAATTTTCTTCAAAAACACATCTACGCAATTCTTTATATCGATCCTGACTTTCCTTCCCATCATACCATTCTCAGCATGACACTTTGAGTTTCCCAAGTTGAAACAGGAGCTTGCCATGTTGTCAGGGAGAACATTCCACCATTTGTACTCAATCCCAGGTTCAGGTTCTGTCCCGGCTGGGCACTGCCGACAATCTGCATAAGTCCAAACACACGGTTCATCGGGATGGAGATTCTTTAAAAAACAAAAAAACAAAGGAAAGCCTTTGTACAGACTCTGATTTTCAAGTGCAGAAGAGTGCACAAAGTACTGCAGGTAATTTATTGATTGTCACCTGACCTGGCCTACACAACCACAAGAAATGCCTCGTCTCCACTGGCATGTTGGCACTTTCCTTATTTTGTGTGCACACCGGGAATGGGAACAAGTCATGATACATCAGCATAATATGGTATACTGATCCAACTTACTTTACACTGTGCTCATATGATGTTAAACCTGAGTCACACTTCGGCCTATGCAGTTAATCCATTACCAGCATCATGATAATAATGCACCAATGCAGTTAATCTGAGAAATAACAGATTAGCACTATGTGTTCATCCATTCATTCCAAGAATTGAAAGACAGGGGAATGGTATCTGTCTCAGATATTTATTGGTAGCGGAGAAATGCAACCTCCATGCAGTTGTCTCATCCTGGCACAAAAATGTGGACATAAGGTGTGAATGTGCTTGAGAGTTTTATGCATTCAAACAATTAGTTCCTTATTTTGTAATGACCTTTTTATCCTCAGTAAAATGGGGGTTGCCATGAATAAGTAAACATTGGTGCAACACAGCAGCTGTGACCAACCCTCAATGCCGTCAGAAACTGAGCCTGGAGGGCAGGGAGTGCAGGTTCCATTGGCCATGTTGGAAAATCCAGGATTACAAGGAGGGCAAGGCAGACGCTTGGTGGGCATTGGCAGTATTATGGCTCCTGGAAGGTCTTCACGACACACCTTGGGCTTCACCCAGCGATATGTTACCCTTGTCTACAAATTGGGCAGAGTGGGGTAAAACAAGGGACCAGTTTACTCAGATAGGAATATTGTAGCAATACATTTAATGTGGATTGATCAATTAAAAATCGATACTTCATTGTTATGCTCCTAATGGTCAGGTCAGGTATGGGAGCATGCGCGGGAGCAGCGCGTCGCTGCCTCCACTTTCTGCTGGTACTCCAGGGGCCTCTGTCTGGCCATCCCCCAGGCAGATGCCTGGCTCATCCCCATTTCCTTGAGATTCTGATCAAACTGCTGCAACCATGAGGCACATGGTCACCCATTGACCCCCACCACTCATGAGGCTCCTTCGCTGAGAGAATCTGATGAGCCGGATCAGCGTCAGGAAAACGAGCCACATTTCCATACAGCCGCAGCTGACGCTCACGGACTATACAGGTAACAAATCTCATTTGAGTCTCTCTCAGCAACCACTCATTGGACACAAAGTCTGACCAGTGATAGCCAAGGATTCTCCGAAGAGACCTGGTACCAAAGGAATGAAGTCTCCATCTTAGATCCCTGGTCAGAATCCAAGTCTCACATCCATATAACAAGACTGGAAGCACCAAGGACCTGAAGACTCAGAGACTTTCTTCCTCCCGCACAGGTACCGACAGTGCCACACCCCATGATCCAGTGAATCCATGCCTCCCCAGGCCTGACCCAGACGTCCATTGACCTCTGGCTCACAGCCAGCAGAGACATGAATATCACTGCCAAGGTAAGTGAATCTCTCCATGACCTAAACAACCTCACCACAAACAGGTACAGACAGGAAAGTAGCATCCAATATGTCATTGAAAGCCTGGATCTTAGTTTTGACTCAGGAAACCCATAATCCCAGTGGCTCAGACTCCTCATTCAGCACCTCGAGGGTCCCCGTAAGGATATCCGCATCTCTGAAAGGATGACTGCATCATCTGCAAAATCAAGGTCAGAGATCTTGACATTCAAAAATGATGCACCAGAGCTTGATCTCTCCAACATCCTTCCTAGAATCCAGTCCATACAAGCGCTGAAAAGTGTGGGGGGCAGTATACACCCCTGACGAACTCCAGTAACAACTGGAAATAAGTTAGAGATGGTACCACCACATTTTACAGCACTCTCAGTCACAGAGTATGGTTCAGACATCAGATTGATCAGTTTTGGTGGCACTCCACGAAGACCAAGAATCCTCCAAAGGGCATCCCGATTCACTGAATTGAACGCTTTGCAGAGATCAACATAGGCTGCAAGCAGCCACTGCCTGAACTCTTGCCTGTGTTCGGTGAGATCCCAAAGAGCAAGGATACGGTCAATCGTTGACCTCTTTGGTGTAAAGCCTGACTGCTCTGGGCGCTGTTGCTCAAGCAGATGGTGGCGAACCCTATCACGAATTATCCGAGCAAAGACCTTGCCCGGCACTGAGAGCAGCATCACCCCTCAGTAGTTGTCTCAATCCTGGTGATCACCCTTCCCTCTCCAGCGAGGGACAACAAAGTTCCTCTTCCCGATGACCTCCCCTTAAACAAAATTAATGTAGGAAGGTTAATGTAATAAATGGTAGTGGAGGACAGTGATCGAGAGGGAGAGAAAAATGGAGGTATAAAGAGAGATGGGAAGAAAGGTAGAAAGAGAGACATAAAGAGATGTAGAGAGATAAAGATACTGTAATTATGGTTAGATGCGCACGAGAGAGGCATGCACATGGGAGAGATATACGAACAGAGACACATGCATGAGAGGGAGAGGGAGAGGGAGAGGGAGAGGGAGTGGGAGAGGGTTTGAGTGTGTGTGTACATGCGTTACCATGCCATTATGATCACAGCTTGAATGCAGATGGAAGTAGTCACTTTGGGTACACGCTGGCCGTGGTGAGCATGATGCTGAACCAGGCTCTGAGTAGGAGCAATATGCAATCAATTCATTATTATTCTTGCTCTACATTTCAATCTAAGCCTTAAGTAAAAGAAGACTAAAGTTGACAAGGACAGGACCCAAGGCTATGTTATCATTGCAGACAAAACTCAGGTTTCTGGTTGAATCTTTGAGGCACAAATTAAGAGCCAGCTTCAGGCAGTTAACCTCAGTCTCATGATTCCCATACATTATACAAGTCTATGCATGGGCCAAAAAACAAAACCATGGATGCAATTTGTTCACAAAAAAATTAAAAAGAACCTCAACCAATGTGCTGGTATTTGCTTGTAGTCATTATAAAAAGTCCAACAGTGCCCTCTGAAAGATTAGGCCATTGTGTGCTGCTACCCTGATCAAATTCCCAACTCAAAACTATCACTATTGCTGGGATGGTGATGGCAACCCAACAAAGTCCTTGTCAGAAGAGCGCTTCAGCTTGCTCTCTGTATTTTCTGTTTGAATGATCTGGACTTATTGCCATCAGAACTCTGCCCCCACTTTGGGCATCGATCAGTGGAGACATGTCCCTCTCCCCCCTTCCCCCACTTTTTGGAGGAGGGGTGACAGTATATTGATTGTTCCCCATCCCCGACATTTTATCAGAAAACAAAAATTGTGTATACACAAAGGATTACAAAGCAGATTTCCTTGCAATTTATTTAATACATTTTATTAAAAGTTTAAAGGAGCAATTAATTGCTCAACGAGTGGAATATTAATAGAGTCTATGCTTTTTGGGAATATTGTTTACATGAATGCCGTATGGGCCGAACATAATGAATTATATTCGGCCGCAACCTCTCCGTATTGCATACTGCTCCATAGCACGCGCAGACCGGCACTTGGGAGCGCTAGAACACAACACTTGAGGGCTTGTATCGGTGCATCATCATCATACTAAAATATGCAATTTGATGTCTGTCTTTGGTGGATGTATTTGATTGTTAGTTATCCAATCTCAACCAAACTTGCAGGGGGACGAAGGGTTCATCAAAACTCACAAGACAAAGCTACTTGGCGTCCTCCCCCCCCCCACCTCGGGAGTGGGAGGGGTGGGGGGGGTGTTGGGGTCGACAAAAATTCTCTGTGTAAATGTGTACCATGTAGCGCCACTCCCGGTGGGAGAACGTATTATGACAGGCCTTCCATCTCGATTATTTTTGCGTTAATTTTACATTTTTTTTGCAGTCCATTGTTTTGCTTTTGGCTTGACTGAAACTTTATTTGAAATTCGATATATTTACTTTTTCCATCTTGGAAAAACTTTCGCAGCTTGGAATGTTGTTTGGGACATAAAGCTACTGTTCTCACCACTTACTCACTTCATTGTATGTTCGGTCATTTGACTGTTCTTATTCCTTTCTTGCCTCCTTCGATTTTTAAAAATATTCCTATTACTTTATTTTTTGGACTATGGTATATAGTACACAAAAATTTGCCCAGAAAAGGTAGCACAAGTAGACATAAAGTGCTGAGAATCCTCACACCATATTGGCTTTGCACTTCACACTCGTATGCTTCCCCTTCCACTTTTCAAATGTGATCGATGTCCTTGGCCCCCCGCTATTAGGCTTAACATGTAATTGTCTGATCCATAGTATAGCGACACTCACCAGCAAACTCCGTATTGGAATCACAGGACAAACAGCGAGTAGCTCCATGGCCTGAGAATGTGTCCCGAGGACAAGGGAAGCAGGAGGAAGACCCAGGCCTCTTGTTGAATGTACCAGGCTTGCATGGGGAGCACACAGATGTGTAAGATACACCTGCAAACAATGCAGTGTGTTTATATTCAGATTCCTGCAGCAAACAAAATATCCCTGAAAAATAAGGCAAATGAAAGACACTTGATGTAGTACTGCAGCATAGCAAACCAATTGTTCAAATTTGCATAAAGCACCAAAATTGGGACACATGTAGAATAATGTATTCCGAACAATTCTAGATATGGAGCGACCCGAGATTGTGCCTTGGTCAGCCAAAGCTGGAGAAAGCCAAAGCTGGTCAAGCCAAAGCTGACCAAGGCAAAATCTCGGGTGGCTCCATATCTAGAATTGTTCGGAATACATTATTCTACATGTGTACCAATTTTGGTGCTTTTCTGCAAATTTGAACAATTGATCTGAAATATCAGACTACGCTGCTGGACTAATGACAGAAGACGGATGTATACTGTATTTTGTAGATTAATGCAATTTGCAAACAGGTAGAAAAATGCGTTTGATTCACTGAGTAATCCATGTGCACTCAGGTAAAGCAAACTGGGAAAGAAAGGGATCATTATAGTTCAGAGCAATTGGCCATGACCCAAAAGTTTGTGATAGCCATGTTGGTTTACCAAAGCTCATCAACAACCAGTCTTCAATGGAAAGACATACAAGTAGATGATAAATGGAGTTTCTGGGACTCGCATTCAAATGAATGGGAAAAAAGGGAAAAACTTTCTGACTCAAGCCCCAAAAGCCCAAAATAGGAGACTTATTTTCTCCCCACCTATCCCTTTCCCTCCCATAAAAGAAAATGTAAAATTGAGACTATGAAAGATTCAGACTTACTGATTAAAGCACTTCTTCCCCCCAACATAATCACAGTCCTTTCATATTTTCATTCCACTCAAAGAGCGAACCAACAAATATTTACCAATGTTCTACTTTAAGGAATAACTTAATTTTCTTATAACATTCATTTCCATCGAGTATATTCACTCTATTTCTTCAAGCACGAAAGAAAGGGAAGTTCATGATTCCTCCTTCGGTTCTGTAAAATGGGGAAGTGCCTTTAAGAGCACAGTCGTGCTGTGAAAATGAGGAAGTATTCTGTGCCCATGTCTCTCATGGTTATATCTTAAATAATCAAAACACTAACAGAACAAAGTTTAGCTAAAAGCAAGCAAAAACAGCTTTTAAACGTAGGTTTTCTCAAAATCATTCAAAGCAAGCTGTTTCATTTTCGTGTTAAAATGAGTCAGTCTGAAGTCAGCCAAGCTGCCTCACCCGAACCAAGCCAAAAAAATTCCGAAGTCATTTCCTATGTGGGACACACCCTGAAAAACCCATTGTTGTGTAATCTCACATGATGTCATCAACAGGAGGCTATTTATTACCAAAGCGAACTTCGTTCTTATTCAGAGGTGGTGGACCATTCCCATTATTATCTTCTAACTTCATAATAATATTCTCTATACGTTTGAACACGTTTGTTAATTCATCTCTCATACAAATAACCACATTATGAATTTTTAATTTCTTTCAACATTTGATAAGTTCTAAATTTGATGTTGTATTCTTTCCAAATTCTTTAAACCACTCATCAATGCTCATTTATTTATTAGAAAGATAAAATCCATTACCCCTTTAAGTTAATTTTACACCTGCTTGTGCGATAGAAGAAAGCATATCTCCAACTAACAATCTCACTTTTACAGGCAGACCTTCAAGTTTCTCAGCAAAATCTACAATTACACCACATCCACTAATTTGTTTCTCCAACTCTTTGTTATGTCTTTCCAATTCTTTTTGAGCCCGGAGTTGAGCCTTCCTTTCGTTGGCAGTTTTCACTGCTGCTGAAATTCCACCCATCAATGCTCCAACCGCACTTAAACCAGCAAATAAAGGAATTAGAAATGGGAGAAATCCTCCACTCGCCTCTCTTATTGAATATTTCTTCAACATTGGTTTTGACATTTTATATTTAAGTGAGCCAGTATCGTTCAAGATTTTCACCTGTTCTCTTGTGAGCAAAATATCAATTCTCACTAATCCTTTTCTCTGAATTGTATGAATGTTATTCATACAAGGCTTTTGATTTTGAATACAAGATGATAGTTTATGAAGATTGATTTGATTAACATATACCCCAGTTGGCACTTTAGTACTCATTTATTTATCAAAAAAATATGTGAGACTAATCATAACACCAATATCTGTATTAATCTGAAATTATGTTTCTTCCAAAAGCAAACAATATGTATCAACTTCTTCACTCTCTTCTCTTTCAATGTATAGGGGAGTATCCACTCGATTAGACTTTATAGTTTCCTTTTGAGCACTCAGGTCAATCGCATAGATGGTATACAGACTTTTAAATGCTGTCATATCCAAAATGGTTTCTTTATTTCCATTGCTTTCACACACACCTTTTGGTAAGACTTGTAGGCTTCAGCATAATCATTTTTTCCCAATTAATTTCCAATCTATCTCGTGGATAAAATGTTCCATCGAGAGAAACGCGAAGTTGTTTCACCTTAGCATTATCACTCAATGCATTATTCTTATCAGTGGCAGTATCACCATGTGGTTTTATTAAAATGAGCCACATATATCGCGGCTTTCCTTCCGGTACACCCAAATTCCACGTGTAAGTGGTTTGGTTCAATTTAACGTGTTGGCATCTTCTTTTAAGCTATGATACATTGAGTGGCTTCTTTGAGTTAAATCTTGTATTCAACATCTCTTCTGTTTTAATATAAGGAGTATATTCACTAATATACCAACTAATTTCATCAATTCGAAATTTATTGTGATCAGCAAAAGCATTTGCCACACAAAAAGCAATTTATTTTCATTATCATTCCTTTGCAGTTGAAATCTAATTTTAAGACCACACAGAACTTTATCTTGATCACAAAATCCAAATATACCTTTAAGAGGAACTGCCACAGTAAAACTATTACCTGCTTTTGTATCATCATCATACATTCCTTTCCTTTGACTATATCCAGGGTCTGTGTTTGTTCCCGTTGCCATATCAGGAATAAAACCTTTGACAGCCCCCTTTCCCATTCCTTCACTAAATGAATATAGTGTAAATTTCATCATTTCAGATGTAGCAGAGACATAATCAACCACTTCAACTTCTTGTGTTCCAATGTACAAACGAACACTATCAAACATTTTCCAGAAGAAATCATTACGAGTGTAGCGTTTGTATTATTCCCAGTCTTAGTGAATGTAAATTTACACAACAAGAAACTTTCGGCGAGATTCAAATAAGTTTGTTGATTGTTTATTTCAAAACTTTTTGTTCCATTTGTATTCCAGTCTGTTCCAGTTATGGCATTTACCTTGAAGTAGTCTTCTTTTTTAGGAGAGTTTGAGATAACAGTTTGGATATCATCCAAATCATACATACTATCAATTGCTTCCATACTTGTATTTATTTAGGAAAAAAGATGTTAAAACTTTTGAAACCCTGACCCAAGTATTTGAATTATTTTCTGTCGTTCTTGGGGAGACAACTGAGTTTTGCCTTTCTTAATTTATTTTATTGCTTGCAATTTATGAGATTCCTTTTGGGCATCTTTTATACTCTTTATAGCACCCATGACATTTCCCACAGCAGAAGCAGTTGAACCAATTAGGTCTTTATGTTTAAGAATAGTTGAACCTATACCCATTAGAGTATCAATTATCCCATCTCCATTTTTTCTAAATTGATGTCTGACACCCCTTTGTGTCTTAGGTTTATAGTATCCTCCACCAAGATACATACCTTCACCTTTGTAGTTTGGGGAAAGGAACATCCCATCCCCTGTATTTATTTTATATTTTCCCAACTTGTGTTTCCTCACAATAACCATCGTATTTATTTATTGGAAAACTTCACGTCGGTGAATTCTGATGGATATAATTTCTCCATTAAAAGAAATCATGTGATTATCTTGGTCGGTTATCCTAAAATTTACTCTGTATATGGTTTTTCCTGGCACAGGTCGATAAAACAGATTTTTGGATTCCATATTGAATTTATAACCAATTGGGGTTGAGTATGCACTGAATGAAAATATCGTATTTGTTCTTATTCAATCATTATAAGCGCCATCAATCAAATCACAGTGAATTAATACCGAATTTCTGCCTGAGGATATTTGAATGACATTATCACTGTAAAACGTCCAATTAGTTTCCATCTTTTTTGAGGAGAAACCCAATAACTCTTGAAATGAATTATCAATTGTGAAATCAACCTTGTAGTTATTTTTAAGTTTAATCATTGATTTTGAAGTATGTTTTTGAATATCAATAACAATATTTTTTGGTTCATTGCCCTGTTCTTTCATAAGGCGAGCAATTTCGGAAGATATTTGAGAAATCTCATATGCTCCGGGTGAAACTGTTATCGTTTTGTATCCACTTCCCGGATTATAACTAAACTTGTCATTTTTCTCGGTGATATTAAACAAGGTATTATAAGTTTCCATAGACAATAAAGATGCCTCTTATTCTTTTGTTACGCCAAGTTGTAGTGGGTATGGAATGAAGATGTGTGGTCGCTTGTTGTGAAATTAAAACAAAGGATTATGCTTCTCATCTTATTTAATATGGGATAAAATGTCTTTGAATTGACATTTATTAATTATTTTCATGTTCATTAATTGATCTAAAATGGCTGATGCTTCATTAAAACAATTGTTATTCCCAGCCTTGTTACTCCCTAACAGCAATAACAGTCGATAAACTAATTGTGATGGGTCATTTGGAAGAAAACTAACACCTGAACCAAGGCTACTTAAAGCCTGAATAATGTGTTTCCCCTTCTCATTCTTCCGACTTTTACCAGATAGACTAACCCTATAATTAAGAGAGTCCAGCAGATCAATATTTACTCTCTCATCCTTATTTTTCATATCCAATGGTTCATCAAAATACTTTGATTCATCCCTCACAATTGACCCTTGTTTTCCATCTTTTGTTCGAAGAAACATTAATCTCGGAGTGAGTTTAACAGGAGGTTGAGCAGAACTCAAGAACCTTAATTCATCATCAAATATCAATCCCTTTTCTTGAACAAGATGAAATATTGCTGGCTGTTCTGTTGGAATGAGTCCTGCTTTGGTTTTTGAATCCGCTGAATATTCATTGTTTTGAAGACACTTCACAATATTAACAGGGGGGTTGATTAATCTCTTCCAGTTGTTGAAATAATCCATCATCATATTCTAATTCTCCGATATGCCCTAATTCTTCCTCCGTCATTTGACTGAAATCTTTTAACATTTGAAGTTTTTTCGCAGTATATTCTATTGTGGGAATTGTGGAAGCATCTATAATTTTTTTCTTGGGAAGTTTTTAAAAGTGGTTTAAAAAATTTCTCTTGTTTTCTTTAAAATGCTTCTTCAGTCTTCACCCGTTAGTTTCTGTCTGCGTTTCTTTATTATGTCTTCCTGTTGTTTTACAACTGTTGAAACCAACTCTTGGTACTCCTTAAATCTTCTTGCTTTTTCTTTCCCATCCATTTATTTATTGGAAAATATCATTCACTGAATTATAAAGATCAGCAGGAAAATTTTCCTTTTCTTCATCATTAAAGTAGATGTGTTCAAATAAATCCTTTTCTTTAAATATTTCATCAAACTCATTATTAACATTAATACGAGTAGTAATTTTTTCTTCACCAATACTTGTATCTCTGCTTTCCATACGTTTGTGTTGAGTTTCTTCATCAACATCAAAACCGAATGATAAAATCTTAACCCCATTACTACTCAGATGCTTAATAATTTGTCTCATTCCTTCTGGATTAGTTTCTAATATCACAAGACCACCAGAGTTTAGTTTCTTTTACTCACTCTTACAATGTGAATATTTTGTTGTATCAAGAGAAACCTCCTCAAATATTTGGCCTTCATTCCTCAATCGCATATGTTCCTCTACTGAAATATAGTAATAATCTTCACCTTCTACTTCTCCAGGTCTTATTGCTCTAGTTGTTGATACAATACGAACTACATGGTGCTTTTTAACAAATTTACAATATTCTCATTTGTACTATTCAAGAAACTTGATTTATGAAAGTTTTTTTCCAGAAGCAGATTTACCCACAAGATTTATAAAAATAATTGTCATTTCTATATGTAATTGTTTATAAAATAAAAGATATATCTTTTAATATCTCATCTTGTTTCACAATATATTTATATTTTTCAGTCGTGTACTTCATATAATCCCCAAATTCCTCATTAGTACATAATGTCGAACAATTGCCTCTCCAAAAATTGGTTATATCTATTGAATTTAACTTGAATAAAATAAAAGTATTAGCATTGTTTCTTATTGAGCGATGAGGGAGTTGAAAGTATGATAAATACATTTACAAGATAAATACAATTACAAGAACAATGTCTCCCTCTTGTGTTGGAGCTATCCATTACCGTTTGGTTTCTCTCATTAACACAATCATCAAAGATAACGAGGTTATTTTTTGATTTATCCAAATCTTGGGGAGACGGTATATCATCCGTTTTATCACGAAGAATACAAGTTATCACCTTTGATTACTTTTTATATCTCTGTGCATCACAAAATAGTTGTATTATATCTTCAATATTGCAATCATTTCATTTGTTTTGAAGTTTAAATAAACCGACTATATCTTCTTTTTGAAGACCAGCATTAAACCCTTGTAAGAGTCGTTGATACTCAGGTTGAAAACTCGACTTTGTGAAAATTATTAAATTATCATAATCCAAAAAGTTGGGAGTCAGGAGCATCTTTAAAAGTAAGCAGGGTTTTCCACACCCGCTGGAACCAACTTTGAGACATCTTAATGAATTTGGAAGATTTTTATGGTTGTTAAATTTTATCTTATTTTTCCAAATGCGTAAAAAAAATCATTAATTTATATATTTGGAAAACAGGTTATTTAATTTTTTTATTGGCTTTTTTGGAAACTCTATGTTTAATCTGAAGTTCAGGTTTAATTTCAAGATAATCCATTATTATATTTATACAATATCTTTTGTTCATATTTTCCTGAAAATGACAATCATTAATAATATAAATCATCAATCCACGAAACATGGTCGTCATTTGTTCAGTCTCTTCTCTTGCAAGAAAAGGTGTATGATCACCCTCATATTTACATTCATTTTGCGAATTAATCTTGTAAAGGAATTCATTTTTGGTGTAAATCTCAAAGAATTATATTCCTTTTTATATTTTTTTTATTTTCATTAATGAGAAGATAATCAGAGAACATACATTGTTTATTGGCTTTTAACTCTGTGTTTCATCCCCGTCTTTTACATGCAGGACAATTCTCAAATTTATCATGTGGAAAATCAGGAAATTCAAGAGGCTCAAAATCTAGTAAACTATTCATATTTAAAAAGTAAAACTTCATTTAAAATAAAATTCTTCTTCGGTACTTTCATTGGTGCTTTCACAATCATCTATATACAGTAACTACTTTCATAACCATCGTTTGAACACAAACTCTCGGTATTATAACTGTCTTCTGTTCCAACAGAGATACCATCATCACTCTCATAATCTTTAAAATCTTCAGTTGAATAATGACTCATATTTAATGAGTAGAAAAAAACATTACCATATCTACCTATATACTTTTTTTCATTAACAGATTCAACTACTACATTTTTATATTAAAGGTAATTTTAAAATGATCCTTAACTTCTATTGAACGAAATGTCATTTCACCTGATATATAAACATCCTTTATTTCATCAGGATTTACATCTTTAGGGTTGTTGAAAAAAATTACAAATTTCTCCTTGCATATTACAGATGGTCTTATCTTTTCTTTCCAAAGCTTCATCCATAAGGTTTTTCTTTTTTGATACTTTTTCTAGTTTTGAATATACTAGTACGGGCCCGTAGGGGCGGGCCCGTAGGTGCGTAAACGACGACTGGATTGGGGCATTATTTCAATTAGAGTGGACCAACCGTATCATAAATGGCCATAAAGTGGGAAACGTACTCAGGTCCCCAGCGTCAATTGTGACGTCATATCAAACGAAGAAGAATTGTGTTGTCCTGTCATTGGTCGACAGATAAATGGCCGTAACTTGGGAACCACTCGTCCGATTAATATCAAACCTTGAAAAGCACATCCGCGGGGCCCCGGCAATATTCCTGGCAAGTTTCAGTCAGATCGGACCGTCGATCGTGCAAAAATTAAATAAATATATAAATAAATAAGCATTAATTGTGACGTCATTCGTGATGTCATAGCACCATGTCTTGTCATTGGCTGACATAAATGGCCGTAACTTGGGAACCGCTCGTCCGATTGACATTAAACCTCGAAAAGGCACATCTGCAGGGCCCCGGCAATATTCCTGGCAAGTTTCAATCAGATCAGACCGCGGTCTTCGATAAATGGCGGTCGCAGACAGACAGACAGACAGACACACACACACACACACACACACACACACACAGTGATTACTGGAATTATAGATAGATTACCAGAAGGAGAGGAGAAACTTTTGTTCGAGCTACTTTAATTGTTCTTCCAGATATACTAAAAGCCCTTCCATTGAAGGAAATTTAAGAACTCATATTATTCACCATAATTGTTTTTATCCAATCGTTGTTATATTTATCTTTATTCAATTTTACCTCCTCGACATATTTCTCAGTATATTTTACAAATGAAGAGATTGATTGAAACTTGTCTTTTGTGTCTTGATACATTGTATTTATGAAGTGAAAAAAGTTGGAAGATAAAATGGTTTTAAGCACAGATTCACCTATAAATTAAACGAAATTTTCTTCAAGAAAATTTTATTTTAAGCAAAGTTTTGCTATATAAATATGGTGATGACAACGTACTGCAATGCTTGTAATCATGAATATAAATGTTATAAAAAATACCTTCAAACCAACAAACACACATTCAATCTTTTCAGACAAATATCTCCACTTGACCAAGAAACAAAACATTGTGATAGATGGACAATGATATTCTTAAATTTTTTTTTTTTACAAACACCTTCAATCACGCAAACACAAGAACAATGAAGAAAGGGAAGGTACCACTAAATTCCCCATTGAAAACAATGATGGGGCATTTAAAGGACCAATAAAAATAAAATTATTTAACTTTCAAAACCCTGTACCATCTTCAATCATTGAAGCTGTTGATATGGTTTAACAAAGTATTGAAACGATAATTAAAAACACATTAATTGAAATGAAAACTTTTAAGTTTAATATGGGAGTAAAATTGAATATGGTAAGAGAAGGTGATGAAACTACACCCGAAATGAGGACAAACTCTCACTTTATCTGATCATTTCAAGATTTTGTAAGATGTGATGTTTACGATGAACTCCAGAGACAAGAACAAGATGTTGATAACACTGAAGTAGGTAGTGGATTTGCTATTACAAAAATAATATTTTTAGACATACACATCTTAAAATCAGATCCTCTTCAAGCTTCGTCTTATATTGATTTGCCAAAAGAGATAAAACTTAAGAAAGCGGTTGTTAATATTCAAAACAAAGATAATAAATGTTTTCTATGGTCTGTTCTTGCTCACTTATATCCTCCACAATGGAAACCTGAAAGGGTTGAACATTATAAGAAATACGAAAATACTTTAAACATTAAAGATTTACAGTTTTCAATGTCATTGAGAGATATTCCTAAATTTGAGAAAATGAATAATGTATCTGTTAATGTGTATGGATTAACGGATACAAACAAAGTTCAGATATTAAAAATTTCAAACAACTATAAAAAATGATTAAACACACATTGACCTTCTCCACTTTACTTCAAAGGAAAAATCACATTATGCTTTCATCAAAAATTTATCAAGATTAACCAAATCATAACTATACAAGAGAAAATGTAAAAAGTATCCTTGTAAGAGATGTCTCAACTCCTTTCTTACAAAATAACGATTAAATCAACATTGGAAATATTGTAGTAATCATAAATCAACCATAATCAATTTTCCAAAAGCAGGTTCAAACATATCATTCAAAGATTTTAACAAATCTATAAAACATTCGTTTGTGATATATGCTGATTTTGAAAGTATCCTTGAAAAGATAGATACTGTTTCTCCAAATCCAAAAATATCATACACAAATAAATATCAAAAACATACTCCTTGTGGTTTCTGTTATTATATCAAATCATCTGTTGGTGATAAATACAACAAGTTAGAACTTTATAGAGGAGAAGATGCCTCAGAGGAGTTTGTAAGACGATTGGAAAAAGACTGCACAAGACGAAGATAAATAATGGTTTAAACCTATAAACCAATGTCATTAACAATGGAAGAGAAAAAGGAATTTAGAAAGAACAGTATCTGTCATATTTGTGAGGAGAAAATTGAGGGAGAGGTCATAGTTTGGGATCATTGTCATCTTACTGAAAAATATAGAGGTCCAGCTCATTCCCGTTGTAATCTTAATTCCAAGCCCCCAAACTTTATTCCTGTCTTTCTTCACAATGCTCACTATGACACACATCTATTTATAAATGAACTTTCAAAGACATCTGGAGATATTTCTGCCATTCCTAACACAGATCAAAAATACATCTCATTCACAAAAACAATTCATACATCCCCATAACACATATTAGATTTCTTGACACATACAAGTTTATGGCAAATCCATTATCTAACTTAGCATCAAATATTAAAAACTTACCGAATCTTAAATCACATTTCTCAAATCAAGAAGAGATTGAGCTCTCATCACAAAAGGGAATATATCCGTATGACTACATGGCTTCATTTGAGAAGTATAAAGAAACACAACTTCCTTCAAGGGAAAGTTTCTATAGCAAGTTGAATAAAACTCATATTTCCGATAGAGATTATACACACGCTAAAAAGGTTTGGGAGAAGTTTAATATAAAGAATCTTGGAGAATATCATGATTTGCATCTTAAAACTGATGAGCCTGGTGTTGGCTTAGTGGTTAGGGTGGCGGCTTGGGATCCCAGGGTCCTGAGTTCAAGCCCCGTTGGCTGCTGAATTAACACCAGGGGGTTGACTCAGCCTGTCATCCTTCCGAGGTCGGCGAAATGAGTACCAGTGTACTGGTCCCGGTGTATGCCCCGGTTAGAATAGGTGTACCATATCCCTGTGTGTCATAAGAGGCGACCAGGGTTGGCGTCAGGAAGGGCATCCGGCCATAAAACATTGCCTCAAGAAAAAGCCAAACCCCTGCACAGCAGGGAAAAATGGCAGTAAAAACGGTCATTTTTCATCTTAAAACTGATGTATTGTTATTGGCTGATGTGTTTGAAACTTTAAGTACAGTGTCATAATAAAAATTCTGATAGATTAGACCCCGCTCACGATTATACGGCCCTGGGTTTGGCTTGGAGTGCTATGTTAAAAATGACAAAACAGAATTTGGAATTAATCAGTGATGATTAATATACATAATATACATTAATCATAATATACATTAATACATAATATACATTAATTAGTGATGATTAATAGATATAAGCCTGGTGTTGGCTTAGTGGTTAGGGTGGTGGCTTTGGATCCGAGGGTCCTGAGTTCAAGCCCTGTTGGGCCGCTGAATTAATATACACCAGGAGGTTGACTCAGCCTGTCATCCTTCCGAGGTTGGCAAAATGAGTACCAGTGTACTGGTAAGGGGGACACTGCATCAGCGGCATAGCCGCGTCCCAACCAATGATGCAACCAGCAGCCACAGGCTGCACTCGATAGAGAGAGTGATATAGATATGCTTTTAATGATAGAGAAGGCTAAAAGAGGAGGAATATCTCAAGTATGTTCCAAGAGATATGCTAAAGCAAATAACAAATATCTTCCTGATTATAATAAGAATGAGGACAACTCTTACCTGACGTATTATGATGCTAACAATTTGTATGGGTGGGCTATGTCTCATTCTTTACCTTATGGAAAACTTAAATGGGTTAAAGAGAAACATTTTGAAAAAGTCTTACAAGACATTGTTGTCTCCTCTCAAAAATAATTTAATGAAGCTGAAGTTGGATATTATTTTGAGATTGATTTAAAATATCCAGAAGAACTTCATTACAAACAAAAAGACCGACCTTATGCCCCTGATAAAGATAGTCCAAGAAAAGAATGGTTAAGTGATTACCAACAGTCATTTAATATAAAAGGAAAATCTCCAGAAAAACTACTTACTTCATTAAATGATAAAGAAAATTATGTTTTGCATCAAAGGAACTTGAGACAATATTTATCTGCATCAGGATAATGTGTCATTGTTATATATGGATACAGATAGTTTTATATTAGAAATGAAGACAAGTGATGGATATGAGGATATGATTGATAATATTGATATATATGATAGAAGTAATTATAAGATAGGTGATGTGTTGTTTTCATCAAAGAATAAAAAGGTTATTGGCAAGTTTAAAGATGAATTGGGTGGGAAGGTCATGAGTGAATTTATAGGTTGAGATTATAGGTTGAGACCTTATGCCCCTGATAAAGATAGTCCAAGAAAAGAATGGTTAAGTGATTACCAACAGTCATTTAATATAAAAGGAAAATCTCCAGAAAAACTACTTACTTCATTAAATGATAAAGAAAATTATGTTTTGCATCAAAGGAACTTGAGACAATATTTATCTGCTGGGTTGAGAGTGAGGAAAATTCATAGGATTTTGAAATTTAAACAAAGTCATTGGTTAAAGAAGTATATTGATTTTAATACAAAAAGGAGAACAGAAGCAAAAACAGATTGTGAGAAGGACTTTTATAAATTAATCAACAATGCTGCATTTGGAAAGACTATGGAAAATGTGAGGAATCAACAAAACACAAGACTTGCCACATCTTTGAAACAGGCTCCAAATTAATTAATAGACCAAGTTTTGAGCGAGCAGAGGTGTTTTCAGAGAACTTTTGTGCTATCCAATTGAAAAAAGGGAGTACTGAAATGGATAAACCTATTTATATAGGAACATCAATTCTTGACTTGTCAAAGTCATTCATGTATGACTATTACTATAATAATTTAAAATCAAAGCATCAGGATAATGTGTCATTGTTATATATGGATACAGATAGTTTTATATTAGAAATGAAGACAAGTGATGGATATGAGGATATGATTGATAATATTGATATATATGATAGAAGTAATTATAAGATAGGTGATGTGTTGTTTTCATCAAAGAATAAAAAGGTTATTGGCAAGTTTAAAGATGAATTGGGTGGGAAGGTCATGAGTGAATTTATAGGTTGAGATCAAAGTCTTAGGCTTTTTTGTATATTGAAAATAATAACATTGAAAGGTGTGATTCGAAGCTAAAGGGAATAAGGACAAATATAATCAAGGAAAACAATAAACTCTCGACATTATTACAACTGTTTAACCTTAAAGAAGGAAGAGTACAGAAAAATGAATACAATAAGAAGTTATAAACATCAATTATATACAGAAGAGATAAATAAGAAAGCATGAGGAGCTGATGATGATAAAAGATATATTTTAGAGAATGAAATCAATCATCTCCCTTATGGTTATAAGTATAAGTGTTAAGATATTGGGTTGGAAATTTTAACAGGCTACCGCCATCTTTTTACTTATTTATAAATGATAGAACCAAGCAACAACCAAACCAAAGAGTGGAGATGTAATCAGCCTTGGTATTTAAACGGGAAACATAAAGAATGTGAGAAATATCAAATAAGTCTAATTGAAGAAATAACCACGGTAAAAGTAGATAAAACAAATAAGCGGATAAATTTAATTACAAATAAGTTGGAGGATGTAAAGAAAAAAAATATCCTTCAATGGACTGAAAACTTTGATGGTTATCAATTGAAGAATGGAAAAACAATTTACTACAATCTCAAAATGATATGTGACTCAGGAGGTGGTCAAACAAGAGCATTAAGAGAAGTTTATCATTTCATTTCTGCTCAACAAAGACACTTAAATCAAGAACCAAGTTCCAAGGTATTCTTTGTGAATATACTCGATGGAAATGGATGTTATAAGAAAATTAAGTTATTCCCTGAAGTAGAACATGAGCAAATATTCGTTGGTTCGCTCTTTGAGTGGAATGAAAATATGAAAGGGAAGAAGTGCTTTAATCAAGTAAGTCTCAATCATTCATAGTCTCAATTTTACATTTGCTTTAATGGGAGGGAAGGGGATAGGTGGGGCGAAAATCACTCAATTTTACATTTGCTTGTATGGGAGGGAAGGGGATAGGTGGGGCGAAAATCGGTCTCCTATTTTGGCCTTTTGGGGCTTGAGTCAGAAAGTTTTCCCTTTTCCCCCATTCATTTGAATGGGAGTCCCAGAAACCCCATTTATCATCTACTCATACAGACAGTCAGAATCTCCCCCCTGACTGATATAATTAATGTGTGTAAGGAAGTATGCATGAGCAGTCTGATATCACTGAGGTGAATCTACAAATTTAAACAATACTCATCTCATAAGGCATGAAAATAGCTGGTTCGTGAACTTAAGACATCTCGAAGAGCAATTATAATGGTGTACGTAATTACGACCGCCGCCACTGAAGGTGAACACCGAAGGTGGACGGAGGTTATGTACTCACCCCTAGTTGTCTGTTTGTCTGTGAGTAGCATATCTCAAAACGTTATGGATGAATTCGGATGAAACTTGGTGGACAGGTTGAGTGTGTGAGGAGGAATTGATTCGATTTTTGGTGAGGTTCCGGATTCAGATACAATTTTTTTATAAGTGATTCTTCACAATTGAGAGATACAGGGCCCAAAACCACACATGGCACGACATTTCAAGAAAAAAAAAATCGATGGATTATGACAAAACTAAGTGGATGAGTTTGGTCAGTAACAACAACAAGCTAATTCGATTTTGGTTCAGGTCACGATGCAGATCCAGCTTATCAGTGGGACACAAAACATAAACGTTTAGCCTGGCGGAGGTATGCGTTCTACCAAGTGCCGTTCTAGTTGCTAATAAGTTAAATTTAAACACATACCAAATGGGAAAGAAACAACTCTTACTTTCACATCATGTTTGTGAGTTGACAGATTTTGTGGTGTCGCATAAGCGTGTTCATGGTTTCGAATTTGATCTCGTAAAAGTTCATAAGAACGATTTTTTTTATAATAGTCACTTGTCATTCAACTCTGGACATACTGCTGCTCCTCACTCAGCAATAGTTTGAGGCCATAAATGTCAAAGAAGTTGTCAGGACCATTTTTCTGGACATATATCGGGCAATCGACTCATTCTGGCATCCGGCATTGCTTGCCAAATCTCTCTGCCTATGGCATTCAAGGCCTTCTTCATTCCTGGATTTCTGACATTCTCCACTTATGCTGTCAATGCATTGCTATCAATGGAACCCTCTCCAACCCTTTTCCAGTGGAGGCTGCAGTATGTGCAAGGCAATGGCTGCGTACCAGTTATATGTATGTTGCGTAAGAGAATGGGATTCGGAAGACGTGCGGTTTGCGGTACACCTGTTGTCTTCCAAAAGAGCACGTTGCTTCCAGAGTCCAAGTTTTGCTGCACACAAATAAGAATTGCACATTCTCATGTTAGGAATTTGGATAAACTGCTAATGCTTCCAGGACTTAGTACATTCATGGTGCATAAGAAAGCATGACATAGCAGGCTGATGTAAATATGAGGTCAAATGAAACCTGGAATTTATTTACAAATCAAAGGTACTTGTCTCGTGAGGCTTGACAAAAGCTGGTTCGTGATCACAAGACAGAGAAGCAATTAAGATGGTGTAAACAATATATTACTTGTGAAAACAACAAAGTTTTCCAAATTCCTCACTAACTCTCCCACACGAATGTCAGGTAATGAAATTAATTGTGTGCGAATGCAACTTTGAGACATCTTAATGTGTGAAAGTAACAACGATAATTCTCATTGAAGGAAGGTGTAAAGACATCTGAAATTGTTAACTATTTGCACAATGTTTGTGAGCGAACTACTTCAAGGAGTGAAATAAAACATAAAACTCTAAAGCATCTGAAAATGCAAAGCTAGTCCACTTTGGTTTTGGACTTCTTCCCCTGTTATGCTAAACATACCTTTGACCTTTTGCCCAAATTCTTAATTTGTCTTTTCCATATTCTCATAATAAAGCTTTGTGGAAAATTTGATGACAAAAGCTCAAATAGTAAAAATAGGACAACACGTCCTGAAGTTCACCTGGATCAAGAGCAACAGTCACTCAAACCCCTGTAGACCCCCTCCAACCCGGATTTATATTTATGCCATGAACAAACCTTGGTTCATCATGGGTGATAAAGGTTCTGGTCAAGTTTCAGTGACATTGTGTGTGTAGTTTCAGAGAAGAGAGGAAGTACCTCTTTTGGGGGGGTCAAAAACCCCCAAAGACACCTTAATGAGCATAGATTTTGAAGCGGTGAATACACCATCGTTCGGCATCAAATATGAAGCTTGTGGCCAAGTTTCATCAAAATGGTGTGTTTAGTTCAAGTGATAATGACTGAAGTGTTTACGGATAGACAGACAGACTGACTGACTGACTGACTAACTCACTCACCTATGGACAAAGCTCGATCGCATAAGCTCACCGGACTAAACTCCAGGTGAGCAAAAAAACATTCCGGCCCGGACAGAGACCCAGGCAAACACACACACACACACACACACACACACACACACACACACACACACACACACACACACACACACACACACACACACACACACACACACACACACACACACACAATTGCAAAACCCCATCTCCCGCTGCGTGGGAGATGGGCTACAAACCTTAAAGCACCATATTTCAGTCCAATTTAGGATGAAAGCCTCTCTCATCTCATGCTGGCAAGTGTAAAAATGGATGAAATCAACAGGACATTGATTGAGGTATCCCAACCACTTGTGTGAAGCAATGAGAAGCTGATGTTAACGTCCTATTGATTTCATCCATTTTTTTTTATACCTCTCTGCCAATGCAGATCAATACCAGCCTTCACGAGCAAGACAAGTTCTTCATTGTCCATACTCAACACACCTGCCAAGTGCCAAGGAATAAGATGATCCGCAAATGGGTGGAAGGATGGATACACCACAAGACAGCACCAAATGCCAAAACTTATCTTTTAATTACGCTCCAATGAATAACCATCAAGTAGGACAATGGAAGTCATAATACAACAATGAAACCACTTTCAATTTTTACAAGTTTCGATAAAAGGGGTGCTAAAATCCTGTGACGTGACCAAGAATGGTAATGTGTTTGCATCAGTAAAGCTTTGCTGGATACATTATGTTTGATGACGATCACGGAAGTTCTTGAACCGGTTATTGCAGATGAATCATCCATTGAAATGGAACTTACTTGGTGCACGGTCCAGTGGCCACTTTTTGAGGGAGGGAGCTGCCTGGTGGTGTTGCTTCTCACAGCGTGGCACTGATCATTCTGTACCTGCAAATCCCACCACACATTCTGCAGATGTATACACAGTATATCACACATATGAAATTACAACCATTGCAGGGAGGTTACACCCAACAAATCACGCTCATACTATCAGGAATGGTGAAACAGTTCCATTATGTTTATTCTCAGCCCTTTTCCTACAAAAATTGCGCATACTGCACTTACCATGCAATCCATGGCAGACTTTACGGAAGATTATTGAGACAGAGTTTCCCAGTCTGTGCATGCATAAATGGTGTGCAACGGATATGCGAACGACTGCCGAATGCCAAACAAGTTTGATTTCTTTGAAAATGTCATGCAATATCCCAGAGACAATGTCGCTTCCTCTCGTTAGAATCATTGTAATCGCTTCAACCATTGTTGTGCTCGTCTGGCTGAACAAAGAAAAAATTACAATTCGGTGGTTTCACGATCTCCCCCAATTTGGTACTTTAGCATTGTATTCTGATGTCTTTATTGGTCTTGGTAGATAGGAAAATGCTCAAGAATAAAATGCATGGATTTTAAGGGCTTATGACCACTTGATTACAGACTTTTCAGAGTATCATAATAATAAGAGAACTTAAGTAATTTTTAAAAGGCAACTTATTTATCATTATAAATTTAATTAATACAGGGTGTCCCAAAAGTCACCTAGGGATTTAGAAATTAAATAACATTTCTGTTTTTTTAATCATTTATGATTATGTTTATACCAAAAGAAAATGTACAAAATGGAGATAACTTTGATTTATTTATGAAAAATGATGCAGCTTAGATGTCCTCCATTTTCAGCTTCACAGAGACGGGCTCTTTCGACATCATTTTCGATAACAGCGGACAATAACTCTGGCTGCAGCCTGCAGCCCTCGAATTTCTGCACAGATGTTGTCCTTGAGCTGCTGAATTGTATGGGGCTTATTGATGTATACACGCTCCTTTAGGTAACCCCAAAGAAAATAATCGGGAGGCGTCAAATCAGGAGAACGTGATGGCCAAGAAATTTCTGAATTTCACGAAATTATTCGGTGTCCATGCTCTTTGGGTGAGATTAACTGATCGATGAAATTTAAAATAAAATTCCACGATTTTGGTTATTTGTTCAGTTGTGAATTTTTCCATGGGTAATTTCAAAATGTTCATCTAAATTCTGAAAAGAAAAGAAAAACAAATTATTAAAAAACAGAAATGTTATTTAATTTCTAAACCCCCAGGTGACTTTTGGGACACTGTACTTGAACTCAATATCATAAAGCTTGTACTGCTTTTCCCCCACGCCACCCCACTTAATCAAATATTTCCCCACATTCAACCCCACCCCACCCCATCCCACTACAAGCCTTACAAAGAACTCAAAGATGATGGCAGCATCAGGATACTGGTACTCAAAAGTGACTTTTCCTGCCTTCTTCAAGTTCGCCGTGTAAATGAGTGATGCTGAGCATTCGTCTCGATTCGACATCAGGAAACCACCCCGAGAAGTCCACATCGACCTGGAATTACAGTGAGAGCCCTCAATATGTGATACTATCAGACTCTCCCTGATTGACCAGTCCAAGCAGCACTGTCCATATTAGTGGTTTCTTACTGTTGACATCGGGCCTGTCCGGAGGCAGCTGGGTGTTGCACAAAGTCTGGCATTCCTGAGTGGAGTGTGAATCCTGAAGGAATGTCACTCCAGTCGTCAAAGCGTACACCGCTGCCCAGTGAGAACGTGCCAGGCATGCAGCGAGCACACGACTGGTTCTGCATATCCAGGTACTCACCCACAGAGCAAGAGAAGTCTGCAAGTAAAGGCAAAGGGGTGTAGGATGGTTTTGGCATGTAGAACTTGAAAAGCTCACACTAGGTAAGACATTGACAAATTTCTGTGAGTGAAGTGCACTGCTATTCCTGGCTCATATAGTTTGACAAGATTTATCTGTCTGGCGGTATGTTTGCGTTTGTTGCAAAGACTGCTGGACCAGAAACCACCACAACATTTAGCACACAGACCAAGTCTGACCTGGGGATTGTCCTCAGGGTAGTTTAATCCACCACCTCAGTCTTTAAAGACCCCAAAGTCCCCTAAGACCTTTCAACACCCCCAAAGACACTTGAGACTTTCGACCACAAAGACCCATAAGACCTTTTAAGACCTAGAAGACCCAAATGGCCCATAAAACCCAAATGACACATAAGACCTTTTAAGACCTTGAAGATCCTAAAGACCCCTATGAGACCCCAAATACCTTTTCAACTTAAGACCCCTTACACCCTTCAGACATGTTAGACAGCTTGGACCCTTGACCATTTTGAGCTTTAGACCCTTTTGAGCCCTTAGACGCTAACTACAATTGAAACGTACCCTTTAGAATTTATACCATCGAGAAACTTTTAAGTTCACACCACACAAACATCTCTAGTCTCCTTACAAAACCCAGACTATACATTTTTCAACAAATACTGTACTGCACAAACTCGACCCACCCAGAGGGTCGGTACTCTGCTATATATCATAATTAATTAGTCGGTAGGCCACCAGGGAAATTGCAAAGATTTTTTTTTTTTACTAATTATTTTAGAAGTAATGATGTACACCAACACTTTAATATATGCCCTGAGAAAATTCCTTTGTGGGAGGATGAAGGGGTAGGGTAGAGATGGGAGGAGGGGAGTGGGAGTCTGGATTGGGGGGTGGGTGGGTGGGAGAGGTAAGAGGTGGGATGAGGGAGGTGGGTAGGAGGAGGGAAGGGAAGTTGTGGGGTGAAGGAATGGTTGGGGTGTGCATTTGGAAAGAGGGGGTGTGGTGAGAGGAGGAGAGAGGAAAAGGGGTGGGGTGGGAGACTGGAGGGAGTGGGTGGAAGGATGGAGGGGAATATGTGGGAGGAAGTACCCAGCATTGCCCGGCAACGCCAGTTACCTTTGCTAGTATACAATAATATATTGTGTGGTAATCAGCAGGACAGGATTTATGTGGTGACGGAAGTAAAGACAAAATTATTGATGAATAGAAATGGGGGGGAAAAAAAAGGTGTGTTGAAATATGGAGGACATGAACGAGAGGAGATACGACATTGTTTGTATGGGAATGCAGCAAATAGGACCATGTGTGAAAATTGAGGAGATGAGACGATGTATGGAGATTGAAGTGGAGAACAATGTGTGGAGATCGACGATATGAGATCCTGTGCAGTGTTTGAAGAGGTGGGACAATGAATGGAGATGAGGATTTGGTAACAATGTGTGTAGCGAATGAGGAGATGGAACAACATCATGATTGAGAACAACATCATACTAGTTCTTCATCGTCATGCTGACAGGAGTTTGGCATATTCATCACACCTGTCAACCGCCAAGGAATAAGACGATCACCAAATGGGTGGAAGAATGGATATACCACAAAACAGTACCAAATGCCAAAAAGTAACTTTAAATTATGCTCCAATGAATAACCAGACTGATAATTGTGGTGGAGTCTGCGGGCCTATGGGGAAGGGCATGGTGATGATGCATGGTGGGCGTGATGATGGGAGGAGTGGCCATGGGGGTCGGCAAGGGATATGAGGTGTGCGCGCCGCCTGAGGCGTCGTAGTAATGCTGGAGTCGGCCGGCTCGTGAGTGTACCGAATACGGAATAAAGGGGAGCCGCGGGCACAGTACGCCCGCGCTCGCACTCGTGCAACACAGCCTGGCTCGACTGTTCCTCCGCTTCGTGCCTGCCTGCTAAGCATCTCCCATTTCAGTGCAGTACAATAATGATCGAGCAAGAAAAAAAGGAAAACAAAAGGTGTATGCTTTCGGACAATGGAAGACATAATACAATGGAACGCATTTAAATTTTCTCATGTTTATATAGAAGGATTGTTAAAATCCTGTCCTCACTGCTGCAACTCTCTATAGAAGGGGTGTGAAAATCCTGTCCTAACCGCCGCACATCTCCATGAAAAGGGCGCGAAAATCCTGTCCGAACCGCCGCAAGTCTCCATGGAAGGGGTGCTAAAATCCTGTCCGAACCAACAAAAGTTTTTTATAGAAGGGGTGCTAAAATCCTGTACTCAAGGCCCTGTCACAACTTGACGATTTAGCCAGCGTATGCCGATGTATGAAAAATTTGTCTAAAATGCTGGCACACGTTGAATACGTTATGGGTAAGTTTTGTATACGTTAAGAGCACGATGAAGCACGCTGAAGCACGCTGGCATACGTCGTAGTACGCCGAGCTCGTCGACAAATTTTAACATGCTTGAAATTTTTCGATGTATGCCAGTGTATGACTCACACGTTCCGCATATGCTGGCCATAAGTTAAAGGTACGTTACGCGATCGTTGACACACGTCGATACACCTTACTTGTAAGTTACTCATAAGTCGAAACACGTCGAGGTAATGTTTAGCGTTAGTGTTCCAGACTCCATGGTTTTTTTTTTCCGGCATGACGGTGATATTGACACTTCGATTTCTAGTGCGGTTACAATATAATATAATTAATAGGCTGCCGCTCAACGATTTAAATCATAACCGCACTAGAAATTGAAGTGTCAACATCACCGTCATACCGAAGAAAAAAAAACAAACAAAAAAAAAACATGGGGTCTGGAACACTGACGGGTTCCTCCTGTGTGAAGCCCATTTTTATATACCAATTCCCATAAACGCTGCCAATACGCCATTATACGGTAGCTGTACGTTAGTAACACATTCAGTAAGTTCTGTGGTCGTCCGGAAGACGTCAAATACGTCTACATACGTCAATATGCGTTGGAGATACGTTACACATAGCTTCAAAGCACGTTACTCATAGGTTAGAAATAAGTTTCGAGTACGCTAAACATTACCTCGACGTGTTTCGACTTATGAGTAACTTACAAGTAACGTGTGTCGACGTGTGTCAACGATCGCGTAATGTCCCTACAACTTAAGGCCAGCGTATGCGGAACGTGTGCATCATACGCTGGCATACGTCGTAAAATTTTCAACATGCTGAAAATTTGTCGACATACTCAGTGTACTATGACGTATGCCAGCGTGCTTCGGCGTGCTTCAGCGTGCTCTTAACGTATACAAAACTTACCTATACCGTATTCGACGTGTGCCAGCGTATTCGGCTAATTTTTCATATGTCGGCATAGGCTGGCTAAAACGTCAAGGTGTGACAGCGGCTTGACACTTCGATGTCTAGTGCGGTTATGATTTGAATTGTCGAGCCGCAGCCTTTTAATAGGCTACGCCACGTGATCGTTGGCCATACGCTGCCGCGCTATGCATACGTTAGACTATCGTTGGGCATAGGTTGTGAACGCCAACAACACGCTAAGCATTCGTTGGTATAAGTTATCTAGATGTTATCGAAACGTTCTATGTACGTTACTAATACGTTATGCATACGTCAAACTCGTTAGGAATATGCCCAAAACTGGAAAAAAACATCAATAGTTCAGCGTACGCCAGCGTTTTACATACATTTTGATACCTTGCCATACGCTGGCTAAAATGTCAAGGTGTGACAAGGCCTTAACCAACACAAGTTTCTCCAGAAGGGGTGCTAAAATCCTGCCCTAACTGCTGCAAGTTTCGTTAGAAGGGGTGCTAAAATCCTGTTCAAACTGCTGCAACTTTTGAGAGAAGGGGTGCTAAAATCCTGTCCTAACCACCACAACTTTCTATAGAAGGGGTGCTAAAATCCTGTCCTAACCACCACAACTTTCTATAGAATCCATACATCCATCGCGACCATACTCTGTGCAGATCGTTGGTGCTGCCTAAGCAGTCTCCTTGACTATTGGGAACAATCCTGGACGGGTCGCCACTCCGACACAGTATACCAGTGTGCTGGCACTCATTTTGCCGACCTTGGAAGGATGACAGGCCAACTTAACCCCACTTGGTATTAATTGAACAGCTGAGCGGCATTTGAACTCAGAACCCTAGGATCCTAAGCCCGCCACCCTAACCATTAAGCCAATACCCTGACCATTTCTATAGAAGGGGTGCTAAGTTCCTGTCCGAACCACCACAAGTTTTTAGAGAAGGAGTGCTTCAATCTTGTCCGAACCACCACAACTTTCTATTGAGGGGGTGCTAAAATCCTGTCCTAACTGCTGCAAGTTTCTATAGAAGGGGTGCTATAATATCCCTGTTATAAGGATGGAGGAAATGGGACAATGTTTGTGTGAGAATGCAGGAGGTGGGATAAAGTTTCCATGGGATGAAGATTGGCCATAATGTGCAGATCGAGATGTGCAAGTTTGTGAAGAGAAGAAAATGACACAATCCGTAGTATGATCGAGCTGGAAGCTTGATGGGATGCGGGTAACGATGAGGGGTAGGTGAGAATGAGAACACAAGGAGTGGACAATTTGGATACAAAAGCAAAATTATGGGAGGGGGGTGAGTGAATGGGTATAGAACATATTGTTGTAGAATGACCACTAGATGGGGAAAGCCTGCGTAGTCTCCCACCAAACTCCCCGGAATTGTAGGCCGTCGCTCGGATAACTCCAGTGAAAAACTCATCCGGTGAAAAACTCCTCCCCTCCTCGTCCCAGTAATCAGCTACAGAAAGGAAAAGTTGGAGATAACATTCATGCACCGTAACAAACTCACTGCAATTGGTTCCCAGTGTAGGATCAGGACGGCCTGTGCAAGGAAGCGATGAGATGGGAATCGCAACTCTCCATCGTGTGCCTGCGTCGTCACATTCGGTGTATGCAAACCGGTAATCATCCTGCAAACAAAAACAAAGATGAAGATAAACAACGAGCAGATGCTCTAGGTCCCCTGCCTTCTGGGTGGTATGAGGAATAGATCTGTGGAATAAGGAAGTTAAATCTTGGAACGGATTTTGAAATATCCGTACACGAGCCAAGTCACCAAGATGGTCGCCATGGTAACAGAATTTAGCCAATCACCACCCTGACCTAATCAGGTCGAGATAATGTCGTGAGGAGTAGATATCTACAATATAAAAGCTAAATACAAAAGTACATGGACGGATGATCGGTCGTTCGGAACTCATTTTAATGTCCCCCGTGTCCGACCTTGTCGGAAGTGCGGCGGACCACAAGCAGAAAGAATTATTTATAATCCAAAATATTTAAATCAGATTATTACCTGAACCACCAAAGTTAATGGAAGGAATCAACAACAACAACAACAACAACAACAACAAGAACAAGAGACTTTTCATGAAACACCACCTGGAGACTTGACCTCATGCAGTAAAACATAAATTTGGGCAAAATACAATTGCTGGATGACCGTAAGGTCAACGTGACCAAATTCAAGCGTGGTTAATGCTGATCATTTCACGTCGTACAATGTGTCGTGGTACCGGGTGAAGGTCTAGTCTTGTTTTAACGAACGCCGTGGTCGTGAGATCCATTGATGTTTGGAATGTCCGGATTAAAAGAGCTACCTGGATGATATTTGTTCAAGGTTTAGGGAGGACGAAAGTCCGAGTCTTCAGGTCCTTGGTGCTTCCAGTCTTGCTCTATGGATGCGAGACTTGGACTCTGACCAAGGATCTGAGACGGAGACTTAATTCCTTTGGTACCAGGTCTCTTCGGAGAATCCTTGGCTATCGCTGGTCGGATTTTGTGTCCAACGAGCGGTTGCTGAGAGACTCGGATGAGATTTGTTACCTGCATAGTCCGTGAGCGTCAGCTGCGGCTGTATGGACATGTGGCTCATTTTCCTGAAGCTGATCCTGCTCACCAGATTCTCTCAGTGAAGGAGTCTCGTGAGTGGAGGAGGCCAATGGGCCGACCACGTGCTCTCGTGGTTGCAGCAGGTTGATCGGCATCTCAACTAGATGGGGATGGGCCAGGCATCTACCTGGGGGATGTCCAGACGGAGGCCCCTGGAGTACCGGTGGAAAGTGGACCCAGCGACGCGCTGCTTTGGCACATGCTCCCATACCTGACCTGGATGATCCGCGGTGCAACACCCCCGCTAGCACAAGAGTGATTTCACCTGCGTCGTCGGATCTGGTTTCACCAAACTCAGAACAACATGACCCGGCGCTGAGAACGTCGTCATGCGCCCTCCTGCCCGTACACCTGGAGAAGGTGCTGCGACTCACCGAGAGCCGGCACGTGATCAGGGCGACCAATCATTGATGGATAACCGTGCACGGACAATCATAAAATCATGGACATCACGCATCGCAATCCTTACGGTCGGCACGAACGGCAGCGGTTCACGGACGTCCCTGGCGGAGCCAGATGTGTGCTTCGTACATGGACACGTGTTTTATCTCTGGGCACGAGTGGGTGTCCCGGTGGACGGGTTTCACGCCCTTACCTCCGTGCATGGCGGTGCCGTGCTGGGCCCCGTGCTGCCGCGCGCATCCCGGATTCCCACGAGCGCCAACGCGAGCAGGAGGCGCGCAATGCCGCCAATGGCCGCACCAGCACGGCTCTCCACCTTGACATTCGCACGCAGGGAATGGCTCGTGTCGCTGCAATCCGCACGGATCATTTCCACCTCAGGATGAGAAGGTCGGGTCCCTTTTAACCCTTTAAATGCCGCTTGGAGAAATTGAGCCGTCCATTTAACTCACGTCACGAGCATACACCGGTCGGACATATCCTGTAGCTGTCGCTTGGTGGCGACACTGTGCAAGGACTAAACGTGCTGCAGTGATGTGACTTGCCAAGCCAGCCGTTCCTAATTACCAACGGTTTCCAACGGACTGCTTGCTTGAGTGCTTAAGCCGCTTGGCGAGCGCTCCATAAGAAACCTGACAAGTGAACATTTAGCGCTTTGGCGGTTCAGTCCAGGCACGTGACCGTGTGTGGTGCTTTGGTCGCGAGACCGACGTTGGCGGCCTCGTTCGTGGTTTTCTCCTCAGTTTCCCCTCAGAGGAGTCATTTTTCCTCAGTTTCTCCTCAGAGGAGTCATCCTCCTCAGAGGAGTCGTCCTCCTCAGTTTTTCCTCAGAGGAGTCGTCCTCCTCAGTTTTTCCTCAGAGGAGTCGTCCTCCTCAGTTTTTCCTCAGAGGAGTCGTCCTCCTCAGTTTTTCCTCAGAGGAGTCGTCCTCCTCAGTTTTTTCCTCAGAGGAGTCGTCCTCCTCAGAGGAGTCGTCCTCCTCAGTTTCTCCTCAGAGGAGTCATCCTCCTTCCAGCTGAAGATTGAGGGAAGAAGAGGAACAGGCAGACCTTGTGTGTGCTGGATGGATGGGTTGGAGATTGCAAGCAGGCTGTCTCTGCCAGAGCTTCGGGAAGCAGTGCAGGATGGGGATGTTTCGAGAATTCAGATCAGGAATGTCACCAGAAATCAGACACGACATGACGGCTTGAACTCGATGAACCTGAGCTGATGAGAAGGCAGCACCTGTCACCCATACTTTATATTGATGGAGTGCTTCTCACACTTCATGACCTCCACCACACAAAGTGGACAGATGTGTTTTCACCCCCTGTCTGTCTGTCTGTCTGTGAACTGGACATCTCAAAAAGTTATCGACAGATTCGGACGAAACTTGGCGGACAGATTGAGTGTATAACGAGGACGAACTGATTCGATTTTGGTGAAGATCCGAATCCGGATCTGGATACTAGAATTATTCAATTTTCTATAAAGCGATTCTTTCACCATTGAGAGAAAGGGCCAAAACCGGCGTATGGCACGATGTCTGAAAAAGTTGTGGACGAGTTATGACGAAACTTGGTGGACGAGTTGGTTCGATGCCAGTAACAAGCCGATTAGATTGTGGTTGAGGATTTGCAGCAGCATCCAGTTATGACATCGATCTTTGGAGGATCTCCACTGGATGTCCAGAGCTTTTCCAGGCATTCTGTGAGATCAGCCTTCGAGCCAAGTTGGAGTTTCCCCAACTGAGACATACATGATTATCGTGCTTGAAGAAAGTTTCCAAGTCTCTTTCTCGTATTTGACGTGCAATGTAAAGTCTTGAAAATAGCGCACAGTCACTCTGACCGACGACACCATCAGATTTTTTTTTGTTGTGCCATCAAATTTCACATTGTTTGACACGCTGAGTAATTTTCGGTGCCGTAGCTTCATCAAGAGGTCTCGACTCTGTTCCAGATTTGTCGCAAAAGAACCATTTGTGACGTTGGGGATGTCTGTCTTTACGTGTCGCCTGTCCACGCATTTATGGGCGATCTCTGGCCTCACTTGTAGCTCGATGCAGAAGTTCCTTGTGCAGGGTGGCCACAATGTCACGTCAGCCCTTGTAAAAATTGTGACATTGCCTTTGTGTGCAGAATATTAATGTGTTCCCTTTTTTTCAGATTGAGTGAACGTAACTATGGGTGACACAGGCAATTTCACCATTGAACAACAGATTGTTGTCAGCTTCTGGGTTCACGAACGTCCACAAACAGGGAAAACGATGGAAGAGGTGCGCGTCACTTTCCAGCAACGTTCCACCAAGAAGCTTTGGATAAAAGAAGACGCTTCTGCATTGGAAGCATAGACTCTTGAAACAGGCAACATGATATACAGTGCTTTCATAAATTATTCACACCCACTCGACTTTTATCATTTGTTGTTGTGTTACGGCCTGAATTTTAATTTGATTAAATTTAATTTTGGTCACCAATCTACACAAAATACCCATCATGACAAAGTGAAAACATGTTTTTAGAAATTTTTTACAAATTAATTAAAAATGAAAAGCTGAAATATCTTGCATCGATAAGTAATCAACCCCCTGATTAAAAACTTTGTAGAAGTGTCTTCGGCAGTGATTACGGCTTTGAGTCTTCTTGGGTATGTCTGTATCAGCTTTGCACATCTGGATTTGGGGATTTTCTCCCATTCTTCCTTGCAGATTTGCTCAAGCTCTGTCAAGTTGGTTGGGGAGCATCAGTGAACAGGATTTTTAAAGTATTTCCACAGATCATCAATGGGATTCAAGTATGGGCATTGGCTGGGCCACTCATGTACTTCCACGGTCTTGTTCTGAAGCCATTCCAGTATTACTTTGGCTGTACACTTGGGGTCATTGTCCTGTTGGAACGTAAATCTTCACCGTCGTCTGAGTTTTTTTGCACTCTGAAGCAGATTCTCCTCAAGGATTTGCCTTATTTGGCTCCATTCATTGTTCCATCTCTCTTTTGAAGTTTCCCAGTCCCTTCCGCTGAAAAACATCCCCATAGCATGATGCTGTCACCACCATGCTTCATGGTGGCGATGGTGTTGAGCTGTGCTCGGTTTCCACCAGATGTAGCGCTTTACATTCAGGCCAAAGAGTTCAATTTTAATCTCATCAGACCACAGAATATTTTGCCTCGTACTCGAGTCTTTCACATGCCTCTTTACAGACTCCAGGCTTGCTGTCATGTGTCTTTTTTCAGGAGTGGCCATTCTCCCATAAAGCCGAGATTTGTGAATTGCTGCAGAGATTATTGTCCTTCCAACAGGTTCTCTCATCTAGGCTAAGGAACTCTGCAGTTCTGTCAGAGTGGTCATTGGGTTCTTGGTCACCTCCCTGACCAAGGTTCTTCTTGCCTGGTTGCTCAGTTTAGTCGGGCAGCGAGCTCTAGGAAGTCTGGGTCGTTCCATTTTCTTTCAATTTCCTAATCATGGAGCTCACTGTGCTCTTGCAAACTTTCAACACTCGAGAAATTGTTTTATACCCTTCCCCAGATCCATCCCTCCTCACAATTCTATATCAGAGTTCTTTGGACAGTTCCTTGGACTTCATGGTCGAGTTTCTGCTTTGACATGCACTGTCAACTATGGGACCTTATATAGAAAGGTGTGTTTCTTTCTAAATCATGTCCAATCAATTGAATGGCTAGAGGTGGACTCCAATCAAGTTGTTGAGACATCTCAAGGATGACCATAGGAAATTTGATGCACCTGAGCTCAATTTGAAATGTCATAGCAAAGGGAGTGGATACTTATTGACGCAAACCATTTCAGCTTTTCATTTTTAATTAATTTGAAAATATTCTAAAAACATGTTTTCACTTTGTTATTATGGGGTATTTTGTGTAGATTGGTGACAAAAAATTAAATTTCTGTCTTTCTGATCTCATCTGAACTCTCAAACCTGTCTCCCTCCTCCAAATCCTGGTGGTGCCTAATCAAATCTGTTACTGGTGTATGTTCCCCCCCTCCATCGCCTCCCTTACCTCAAATGGCCGCACAGCTGATACTGCACATCAAAAGGCTGAATGCCAAAACTCAGTGTTTGCATCGAAAAATTGTGTCCCAAACCCATCGCTTTCTGTACCCACCTTACCCAGTCGCACGCAGCTGTTCCTGGACTCTGTGTCCTTTTCTCCTGACAAGGTGGAGAGCTTGCTGTCAAACCTCGACTCAGATTCTGTAATTGGTCCAGACGGCATCAGCCCACGTGTCCTAAAAACTTGCTCTGCTGCTCTTGCTCACCCTCTCTCTCTTCAATTCACCCTCTCGTTTGCTCAAGGCCATCTGCCATCTGTTTGGAAATCAGAAAACATTACCGCTCTGCATAAAAAAGGTGCAAAAACAGATCCTTGCAACTACAGATGAATCAGCCTGTTCCGAATCATCAGCAAGGTTATGGAATCCATCATCGCTTCAGACATTAAATCCTTACTCTTCTTCAATGGCTTGATATCCGATCATCAATTTGGTTTCAGACCCGGTCACTCCACCCTGGATATGCTGCTTCTGCTCTCCCGACAATGGATGGAGATCCTCAATGCCAGACATGAAATCCGAGCCATATCCCTGGACATATCATGTGCTTTTGACACGGTCTGGCACTCTGCCCTGCTCACCAAACTCTCTTCCTATGATATTCAAGGCCATCTCCACTCATGGCTCACAGACTTCCTCTCCTGTCGCAGCTAACGTGCGGTCCTAAAGATGGAGTTCTCTCATCCCCTCTTCCTGTTCAGGCTGGAGTTCCTCAAGGCAGTGTTCTGGGCCCTGTTCTTTTTCTGCTTTTAATCAATGATCTCTATGACTCTGGAAAATGCTCTTTATCTCTTTGCTGATGACTTCACCTTCTGCCGTACCATCTGTCATCTCTCCGATCCGCAAGCAGCAGCCTCTTCACTCTCTGCAGATCTGGATAAAATCACTGCAGATGTGATTGAAAAAGAAATCACAAGATGGTCAAACACTTGGAATATGTCTTTCAATCCAGACAAATCTCACACTCTCACCATGTCTCTCCAAAAGGACCGTTTGGAACCCCCTCCCCCGCTCCCAATCCACTTTCACAACAATCTTCTGGAAGAAGTCCTTTCTTTCAAGCTTCTGGGTCGAAGTATCTGCCATGATCTTTCCTGGGAAAGCCACATTTCCAACCTGGCATCCAAAGCCAGTCACTGCCTGGGCATCCTCTGTCGTGCAAAGTCTTTCCTTGGCCCACCTGAGCTCCTGACCACATCTAAAGCTTTTGTACACAGCCTGGTTTAGTACTGCTCTCCCCTGTGGGTTGGTGCTCCACCCTCTCAACTTTCTCGACTTCACACTGCGGAAACCAAGGCATTTCGGATCATTGGTATCTCCCGCAATGAGGTTGAGTCTTTGGGTCTCTCACTCTCTCACCACAGTCAGGTCGGTGGTCTTACCATTTTCTACTCCTCTCCAACCTTGCCCCCCCTGCTCTGTCTGAGATGTCCCCCCCCCATATTTCCACAGGGCGCTCAAGGTCCCCCAGCAACCCCCTTCTGGTAAAACTACCAAAATCAAGAATCACTACTCACCTTCACTCCTTCATTCCTCTTTTTTTCTCACCTCTGGAACAAACTCCCAAATTCACTTCAATCCCACTCTTCCCTCCAGGTCTTCAAAACAGCTGTTCACCACCATCTCTTATCTTCCTCCATCCAAAACCACAATCTTTTCTACCCCCGCCAATCCACCCCAAACCCACCACCTTCAAATTCCCTGCTTTCCTTCCTGAAAGTCCCTGTGGTGTCCGTCTTGTTTACCCTGTGCACCCCACCCCATCTCTCTCCCTTCCACAGATCTCATGCCTCTGTTCCCCACTGGTTTTTTCTTCCCTCTCCCACCCCTCTCGTCTCCTGCTCCCTTTGTTATATGTTATGTGTGCATTAGCTCTCATACGAGCCCCGACGGTGAAAACAAAAAATAAAAAAAAAACCAATGTCACCCGCAGGGTGACCCATATCTTGCCAAAAGGTGACCACGTGTGACTTATTTAAGGTCACACTGAGGTGAACAGAGCTGCTATCCACCAGGAGCGACTCCTTGAGGAATATCTGCCCACTAGAGATTCCGATGAGAATCGTTCTACAGAGTAACCATGAAAAATATGCTTTTGCCTCATAACGTCACCAATTGACGTCATAATGTCTCAAGCTTGACATATCTAGAAAGTACTCATCGAGGTGTTCAATTTGAGGTACTACACGATATGGTTCCTAAGATTTCAAAATTTGACCTTGGGGTCAAAACTTTCGACCTCCAGCGCTAACCATGAAGGTCAATGCCGATCGTCAACAAAAATTAATCTCCGCCGCCAATACTGCTGGGTCACTGAAGTGAACCTGATATCATATTCATTCTAGGTCAAACGGATCAGACTCTACTGAACCACGATTGAATAAACTAAACGAGCTCGACACGCATGTAGAAATGCCCAAAAAAAAAAATCAAAATTTTTTTGAAAAAAAAAAGGTGCAAAATTTGTTTTTTTCTCTAACAATTTCTTTTGGGGGGGGTTGGAAATCACTTAAAACATGTAGAAATGCAAAAAAAATTCAAATATTTTTCAAATAAAATTAAATTTTTTTGAAAAAAGTTGCAAAATTTTGTTGTTTTTTTCTCTAACAATTTTTTTTTTTGGTTGGAAATCACTTAAAACATGAAGAAATGCAAAAACAAAAATTCAAATTTTTTTTTAAAATGGCCGCCATAGCAGCCATATTCGACTTTGGACCAAGTCCAAAATCTTATGGCATGATCCTTCGACCATACCTAATCCCCCCACCAAGTTTCATCGAAATCCGTCCAGGAGTTTTTCCGTAATACTGTTCACAAACAAACAGACAGGGGTGAAAACAGTAACCTCCGTCCATCCTCGATGGCGGACGTTAATGAAACGTTTCGTGCATTTCATGGTAAAGCCACTTAGCGAGTTCTTCAACATTCAATTGTGAGACCGTGGTTCACCTCATCAACAGTTTCTTCAAGGTTTTAGTACACTTCAGACAGGAACCTAACGCCATCATGGCCGACGTGGAGCAAATGTTCCATTATTTCTATGTGCGTGAGGATCACCAATAATTTTTGCGATTTCTCTGGGATTCTGAACTACCCATTAAACCCACTTTGCCTGCTGTAGAGTTGGTTAACGATCCGGAATTTCGTTCCATAGCTGTATTGTTGCGGGGCCGGGCGTCGGCGACGAGCACAACCACCAGATGGAGCAGTAGAGTCGGCTCCACCGAACACCCGGAATGTATTGGTCGTCACCCCGGATAACTCCAGAGCCGACGGGTCCCTTATCGGACCGGAGTTCGCCAATAGGTCGACTACGTGGGGTAGAGCCGGTTGCCAATTTCAATTTAAAACCTAAATACCCACGTCGTCCAAACTACCAGGGAAATTCACCCTCGACGATGCTCGTATGCAACGAGACGATAGCATACTCGAACCGTGTGCGACCCGAGCGGACGGTCACCAAGCTTTCGTCGGTCCAAATGTCCCTTTACAGCAGCAACAGCCTGGCTAATTCTCCAACACGCAGCATGTTAAACCAATAAAAGAAAGGACGAGGACGAACCGATACATTAAACACATTGGTTTATTTATAATAGGTGGGGATGGAGGGGAGCACGTAAGAAGCAGAGTTATCATGACTAATAGAAATGAAATGCAAATAATGTACAAGGCACTTAACAGTGGCTACTTAAAGACAGGCCCACACACAGACACACACACACACACACACACACACACACACACACACACACACACACACACACACGCAAACGGACCCCAATGGTCTTTATTGAAGGCCTCCAGCTCGAGGACAAGTGAGCTAGAGACCAGAGCCTGCGCTTGGAACTGTCCACCTCTTGTGGTCTTCGACGATCTGGCTCTTTGTGACTTGAACCCACAGCAACGATGCCACTCCAAGCTCCAGGGACAGAGGAAAAGCGTCAGATGCCAGGTGGACGAGACGAGAGATGACCGAGCACTACCAAGGCGACCAGACCAGACGAGTCGATCTCCAGCACCTCGAACCCGATCGGTGCCAAGCCGACCAGACGAGACGAGTCGATCTCCGGCACCTCGAACCCGATCGCTGCCAAGCCAACCAGACCAGACGAGTCGATCTCCGGCACCTCAAACCCGATCGCCCAACCCTGATGCCTACGCTCTTTCCAAGGCCCTGACGTTTCTTATATGGCAATTCTCCTGCGGGATGGGGTGTCGTGGGAAGGATCACCGTCTGAGACGTCTCGCCTCTCATTGGTCCGGGGTTCGTGGGAACGTCGGTGTCTGAGACGTCTCACGCCTCCCATTGGTCCGGGGTTCGTGGGAACGTCAGTGTCTGAGACGTCTCACGCCTCCCATTGGTCGGGGGGAACATTCCATCTCTCCGGGGTGGAGTCGGAGCTCTGGTGGCCGAGGAAACTCCGCCCACGTACGTGGTCCAACGCACGTAGACAATGGCGTCGGTGTGAGGAAGCGAGGTGAAGGCGTATTGTTGTTGTTATAAGGGGTGTAAAAATCCTAACTATTAAAATAACGCACAGCGCACGTACATTTAATTCCCATTAGACAATGGAAAAGGGAGCTAACTGGCAACACGTACTTACCGAGATAACTGATCTATAGGACCTGTATGTTATGTGCTCATGGCTTCCAGGTTCGCAACAGTATTCGCTACCAAACATGAATGTTCATTGGGAACATAACGTTTCACACGTTTCTTGAAGTGGAAGTTCAAGACAACGCCTCTTCATGCACCACCGGGCGATTTTGGCCATCTTACAGACATCTTCGGCTGTCAGTGGCGACATGTACAGCATTTGGCTGCAAAGAATATCTCCCGAACCTGCAGCCCCATATGCAGTGGCAAGTCAAGAAACGTAACCATTGTCAGTGATATCGTTCTGCTGAAGGCAGATGCTCATAGGAACGACTGGCCCTATGGACGTGTGATTGAGACATTGCCCAGTGCAGATGTTCGGATTCGAAAAGTGCGAATCCACACCATGAAGGATGGCAAGTGCTACAAAATTTACCTGTGTCCCACAGAACACACAATGTCCGTATTTACCTGTGACCCGTAACTGAGGTCGTACTGCTTATACCAGCAGGGAAAGAGTGAATTCCTTCCGTTGTTTCTATAATTGTGAATTTTATATTCTCATGTAATTTTCCACAATATCCCTCTGTGTTAGCCATAGTCTGGTTCCATTAACTTAGTGACTGTTCATGATGTACCATGTGGTCAGTTTATTTCATTTTTGACAAATGGTCAACATTTTGAGAATGGTCAATAACAATTTGACAATATTTTGAGCCAAGGTAGCTAACCAAGTTCTCATTTTCACAATCAATTGCTGTCTTGGTTTATATAAAGACCTGGTGAGGAGTGTGATGTAACCACGTTTCAATGTAAAATGGTTATGATGTTCCACACGTCTTGCCTCATGCAAATTCATGTTTTGCATCATGCATATTCATGCTCCACCCATGTCTTGCCTCATGCATATTTATGCTCTGCCCATGTGTTGTGTCATCTCCACTGAAGCGGGCGAGAGCACTCTTCCCCGGTCTGGCGGGACGTGTGCATGTATCTGGAAAGGCCACGGTTTTTTTACCGACACTGTTGGAGTGTTTTAAATAAAAAAAGTGATTTGAAATTCTACAAGTTGGTTAAACTGCCTGGGGCATTCTTATTCAAAATCTGGACACGTAGGCCATTCCAGGATACTCACCAAGTGGCTTAACCACCAAACTCAATCAAGCACTCCAACAAAACAATTAAAGAAACTTTTAAAAACGAAACGTTAAATTTTTTATATGTATCTATCTATGCCAAAGTCATGGGTCATATAATGAAAGATCACACAAAAAGAGGAAATGTGGTGTAAATAAAATTGCACATTTTCAGCAAGGTGGCCATTGTCCGACGCACGACATGACAACGTGGGGCCAAACGCAGGCGAGTGGACTCTGAACATTGTTCAAGTCGATTGATATATTCAGTGACAGTGTGAATACTGTGGAGCACTCGGCAAGTGGCTTAAGCACTCAAACAAGTACTTCAATGAAATGATTGTTAAGGAATGGATGACTTGTCAAGCTATTAGCGATCACCGATCGGTCATATAAACACCACATGCACAAGGAGATGGCCAGAATGTCAGGCAATGTCCGAATTGGACAAATAAATTTTTTTTTTTAGCAGTCGGAACTACTGCTAAAGTCAACAAAGAAATTTCAAACTTTGAAATCGAGCTGAGATCAAGAGATTCTTGAGGTTATGGCATGTGCAGAAATGAAATAAAACCATGAACGCTAGCATCTCTGGGCATTTATAAGCATTGCAATGTACCCAGCGATTCAGAGCGATGATGAACAGGCATTCGATAAAATGAGGGAGGAAAGTGAAACAAAAAAAACTTTATCGTAAAGAAATCATTGCGGCATGTTCCAAGTCAAGGCATGGTTGAGCAGATCAACAAAAATGGCGAATTAAGACCCCGGCGAGGGACAGCAAGATGACCAAGGATGAGCCTTCACGAAGGATAATAATTAAACAAGGCTGTTATCTTCAAAAGGAGTGCTTAAATTAACTCAGACACCCAATTTTCATTCATACACTCCCTTGGGAGTTCTCCTCGTATACAGGCAAAGAATCAGGCCGCTCGGTTTCATGGTTTTGGAGTTATGGAGGAGACAGGCAGGGTGATTCATCAACATGTGTCCCGTCTCTCAAATGGACGTTAAACTGAACATCATATCTGCCGGAATCCCCCCCCCTTCTCTCACCTCTCCATATCTCACCAATCTCCCACCCCCTCTCTCTCTCACCCCACTACCTCCCACCCTTCTTACTCCTGTCCATCTCCCTCCCAACCCTATCCCTCTCTCCCACCCTCTCCCTCTCTCACGCCTCTCCCCCTCCTCGCTCTCACGCCTCTCCTTCTCTCTCACGCCTCTCCCTCTCTCTCACCCCTCTCCCTCTCTCACGCCTCTCCCTCTCTCTCACGCCTCTCCCTCTCTCTCACGCCTCTCCCTCTCTCACGCCTCTCCCTCTCTCACGCCTCTCCCTCTCTCACGCCTCTCCCTCTCTCACGCCTCTCCCTCTCTCACGCCTCTCCCTCTCTCACGCCTCTCCCTCTCTCTCGCCTCTCCCTCTCTCACGCCTCTCCCTCTCTCCCCACCCCTCCCCCTCTGTTAAGGACTGACAGTTTAGTTTTGAATTTAAAACAGCTTCCCTATGGTATAGCATGTATGAATCAGATTCAGAATGTGCTGACCAGAAGGGAGCAAAGGTTGCTGCATGTGCGAGCATGCATGCAGGCAGACATTTGCCAGGTGGATGGTGTGGGTTTTAAATGCTCCTGCCCGGTTTTGTATATAACTGCTCAGCGGTGAAAAAGAAAATGTTGATGTTTGGGCACATTTTATTGTCCTTCCCCTCCCCTCAAGGTGCCTTCCCTCCCTTCCTGCTTCCCCTTCCCCTCACACTGCATTCTCTTCCCCTTTCGCTGCCTTCCCATCCCCTCACACTGCCTTCCCTTTCCCTAACCCCAAAGTACCACATTGGGAGAAAAAGATGGATACCCATTCAAACGTGTACACGATAATACACATAAACTACCATATAGTGAAGCCATAAGCATTTCAAAGCCATACCATTTATTTTTGAGCGTGTTCTGAACTACCAATACTTAAAAAGATGATAGAATACATCACTGAAGTCCCACATTGGGAGATCATGAAAACACAAAATTACACTTCTTCTTCTGCTTCTCTCAAAACAATATAAAACTGTAGCCCAACCTACCTCAATAACTGTTGAAGCCATGATGGTGATTCCAATGTGAGGAAGTTACTTTGTCTCTGGGCTAGCGCTTGCAATCAAAAAATTCAAAAAATTCTACAACAACACTGCGTTCTCGACGGTTCGGGATACAGAGGAGAGGTTTGGTTGTTGGCACGAGCGCCGAGCGGAGCTCGGGAGGCCGCTCGCTGGTGTCTAGATTCTGCTCCCCTCTCGCTGGTGCCCGGTTGGAATCAGCTCGAAGACCACATGAGGTGGACAGGTCCGAGGCAGGCTCTGGTCTTCAGCTCGCCTTTCCCTCCGAGCTGGAGTCCTCAATAAAGGCTGTGGCCACCGTTTCTTTTGGGTGTGTGTGTGTGTGTGTGTGTGTGTGTGTGTGTGTGTGTGTGTGTGTGTGTGTGTGTGTGTGTGTGTGTGCGTGTGTGTGTGTGTGTGTGTGTGTGTGTGTGTGTGTGTGTGTGTGTGTGTGTGTGTGTGTGTGTGTCACCAGTCAAGTAAGTAATAAATTGTTAAGTGCCTTGCTGTACATACGTGCATCTCTTTATTCAGATAACTGCTTCTTGCGTGCCCCCCTGCCCCATTATAAATAAACCCATGTGTTAAATGTATCAGTTCGTTGCTGTGTTTCCTTCCATTGGCTTAGCGTAACGTGTGTTGGAGAATTAGCCAGGCCGTTGCCGCCGTAAGGGGACATTTGGACTGACGGATCTCGGTGATCATCCGCTCGGGTCGCACACGGTTCGAGCACGCTAGCGGCTCGTTCCGTATGAACGCCGTCGAGGGTGTGAATACTCGGTAAACTCGCCACGTGGAGCTCTCAGTACTTTGAAGATTGGCAAATAACCCTGTACCACGTGGTGTAATTATTGACGATTCACGGTCCGGTAAGGGACCAGTACTTGTCGGAGTTTTCCGAAAGGTACGATCTAAATTCCGGGTGTTCGGTGGAGCCGATTCTACTGCTCCATCTAGTGGTCGTGCTCGTCGCCGATACCCGGCCCACAACAATACAACCACGATGAATTATGTATGCACATAATTCATTGTGGTTGTATAATAGCAGAGAGCGAGAGACATAATATGCATAATAGCAGAAGGCAAGTCTTCACTTTATATACACAACCCGAGTTACTTTTTTTCTTTTTGGGAGCGATCTAAGCAGCAGTTTGTTGTCGTCAGTTCTTCAAAAAAAATGAAATCCTTTCTTAACATAAATATGGATTTTATGTGAATTATGCGACAACCATTGCTTAAATTGATCTAACAAATAAAATTATGGATGCCTTCATTGATTTATTAGTCTTGCACAGAAGGGATGCGAGAATATTGCAATGGCACTATCTGTCCATGTCTACGTCTATATATTTTTGCTTTAAATTTTTTTTCTCTGCAACCGCTTGTCCGATCGACGCAAAACTTTAAACATAGTAGGGACCACTCATGGAGAATATTTTATTACTAACTCTAACATCATAGGTCACATGGTATAGCAGCCATATTGGATTAAAAGAAAAAAAATTGGACAATCATTTTCTCCAAAACCTCTCACCCATCCCCCCTTCCCCCCCAAAAAAAATGAAATGGCATATGTCAACTCCCCATGGGGTATATAGGGTGATAACAATGACGTCATTGGTGAAATGCTTTTCCAGCCATAGCTGGTTGAATTGAAATCCTTGTCAAAAAAATCTGAAACCTCATATATCTGATCGATGACCAGATGTGAATGAAGAATTTAATTCATGACGTTCATAACCCATGCCAAGAAACTGTGTGACATAATAGGGTTCATGGATGATACGGATATATTGACCATAATATCAGAGGGCCATAATAGTCGTGTGTTCAGTTAATGAGGGTATTCCTGTTCAGATTGAGTGTGCAAGATGAGACTATGTGCTCAACAAGTGCCGTTCGAGTTGTCATTTTTGTTGACTTGTCAAAGGCATTTTGATACTATTAACCATAAAATTTTATCCAAATTACAGAATTACAGCATTCATAGGGTTACCCATGACTGATTCGCTAATTATTTGAATGATTGTTGACAGTGGACTAAATACAAAGTCTCCTTAACTCGCTGATCAACCACCCTGTTGTCTTTCTGCCTCTAGATTTACACCTCACTGGAACATTATTACTCTGTACATTTGCTCCTTGAAGGATGTCCATTTTTTTCATGCTGATTGCACTCCTATTAACTTGTCCCAATACAGAGCGCTCAACTTTGCCTTCCTGAAGTCAAATGGCCTTACTCTACTATCCCAAACTCAAGCTCTTAACAGACTGACACACTATGTTATGATCACTTATCCCTAAATCCTTTCATACTTCAATCTTTTCCACCATATTTACACCATTACCGAAGAGGTCAAACATTGCATTCCCTCTCATAGGCTTAGACAAACCGACTTATTTTCTCTTTCTCTACAAGAGTGAGAAATTAATCCTGGACTACATCCAGAGAAATCCTTGTTTACTCTGCCCTTTCCCTCATTGTGCCTGGATCTGGCTACGATAATAATCCATGGCAAATTAAAATTCCCCAAAATGAATACTCGTTGATTACATGCCTTCAGGAACCCTTCCATCCACGTATTCCCTCACACCAGTCCCATAAAAGCATCATATGAGTATGTTAGTATTCTTACAATCTCCATCCACACAGAATCCTCTCCATTAATTCACTCCATAATGTCACTTGTCTGTCTCTCTGTACAAGTGTTTTACCCAGATGACTACACCTTCTCCTATTTTCCCTTTCCTACAACTAAACACCGATACATAATCTCCCCCCACCCCCATGGGATGTCGATCCACAGGGTAATCCATGCTCTTTCTTTGAAATGCTGAGTGCATGTGAGGAAGTCATGTATTGTTATGTGAGATCGACTTCCCCTCATTGCAAACACTGACAAATAACTTGCTTACTGGGCTTCATCAAAAAGTGTTCACGTGGAAGTTTATGGTGGGGACTTATTCCATAAGCAACACAGAGCTGTGGAGTAGCATTAATGGCTGAGGGCACGGCTGTGCTACTGATTCAGTGCCGCCTGTAGGTTAGAGTAGGTATTTGTAATTTGGCCAATTTGGTGACGAAAATAGCTCGCCGACTCTCCGTGAAGGACACCATGGGATCTTTAACATCCGTCATCCACCAAATAATGACAGCATACAGAGAGCCCAGTTTATCCCCCATCCGAGAGATGGCACACACATTGAAGAATTATCCTGCCTGTGAAACAATCAGGGAGATGACAGAACCTTCCCAACTATCCTGGAACAGGTCTACACAGTTCCCCAACCTCCTGGAACAGGTCTACACACCTCCCCAACTCTCCTGGGAAGGGATTTGAACCAGCTTGGAGGAGTGCGTGCATACCTCTCTCAGGCCTAAGTAATCCTGATAGCCCTATGGCGGGGACGAGAATCGAGCCAAAAGCTAAATCACCCTGGGACTACAGAAGATACCCAAAAGTGAAATGATAAAAAAAAAAAAAAAAAAAGTATGAAAATTTGAAAGCAGACTTCAAAGGTTGTGAATTGAGACAGTGTAGCATAAAGTAGGCTTGGAAAAGGGGGATGGGGTGAAGGAAGGAGAAAGGGGCAGAGAGTAAATCCTTAGCGCTGTTGTTGTCCAGAAATTGTTCAAAAGCAATGATATCGGACACGACAGTGTGCAGGATTGCTTCAAGCTTTTCAAATTCCAAGTCCAGAAAATTCTCACTTGATAATTCACCAATTGGCCCACAAATCCTTTCATCCCAGGAAGTTCAGCATTTCCAGTTAGCTATAAAAAAAATCCCACAAAGTCAAATCGAGGTATTTTCCCAACGTATGGGATCTTTGGAATTTGACCAGCAGATATTGAGAATGACATTAACGCTCAATGTTTTCACTCGTTTTCTGTTTCCATGCGATTTCATCGCTGTGCAT
>NC_140978.1:24158500-24196000 GCF_056783735.1 Eptatretus burgeri | reverse complement strand
GCCGCCACCTCTCCACAGCTCCGTCTAATCGCCCTCTCCGTCTCCTCTCTTGGCTCGTCCCAACTCTTCACTCTTGACTTCTCCCCTCCGAACTCTGACTCTTCTTCCCAGCTCCACCGACAACTCGTTCCAACGCACCACTCTCAACTTCTCTTTCCGAACTGACCTGTTTGGCGAGCGCGGCCGTTTATATCCCCCGTGGCCTCGCTCCCCCACCTTTGACCCTTTACCTCCGACCCTTCACCTCCAACTGGCTCCCCATTGGACCGAGGAAAAGTGGGCGTGAATGCTTTTTGATCCATGAATTTGCATATCGCGACCTCACTCCAACGCCCTGGAGGCGGGGCCAAATCGCCCCACGCTCTCCGATAGGACGGAACAGAAGTGGGCGTGAGTCGTTTTTGATCCGTTTTTCTTCGGAAAGTCTGTGATGTCTCTGAACACGCTGCTCGGTGCGCGCCCCGCATGAGTCCAGCATCGGCGCCCACAAGTGGCGTGGGAATGACGGTGATGCGATGGTGGCGAGTTGTGACGGTAAAGGTCGTGGCTGTTGTTGTGAAGCGGCGTTGTGGTTGGTGGTTGTTGTTGTGAAGTGGCGTTGTGGTTGGTGGTTGTTGTTGTGAAGCGGCGTTGTGGTTGGTGGTTGTTGTTGTGAAGCGGCGTTGTGGTTGGTGGTTGTTGTGTGATGGCTGTTGAGACGTGGTTGGTGGTGGTAGTAATGGCGGCTGGTCCAAAATAAAGATAGTAAAAGAAAAACGGCTATCCTGAAGAGTCGCAGCCCGACTGAATGACATTTATTCCCTCGAAACAACGGGTTTGGGCCTAACTACACATATACTTACAGAGATATCTCACCTAAGGGACCTGAATGGTGGTTTGTGAATTTCGTCAACCACAACAATATATATATATATATATATATATATATATATATATATATATATATATATATATATATATATATATATATATATATATATTGTTACGGATCCACAGTGGGGGGGCTCGGACGAGTGAGGTCAATCATTGTCCGTAACCAGTTTGGGTTTTCGCACCCTTCTCTCGACAGCCAAATGTTACATATTCGGCGTCACTCAACCACCGCCGTCTCCGGGGTTATAACGCCGACTGGTTCAGCACAGGCCTTGGGTCACGCGCCTCGAATCGCGATACCAACGTACTCGTGGACCTTACCGGTTGGGGAAATAGACCCTGGTTACAGACTGGTTTTGTCAGAGACCGAGCGATTTCTGCCAGTCTGTAACCATTTTGGTTTTTATATCCAAATCGAGCGGATCGTTCCTCGGCGTGGCACGAATTAATTCAAAGCGGAAATTTCATACGAATCAGCCAGATTTTTTGGGGACACATCGGGGAAACACAACACAAGCAAAGCATTCACAACAATGTAATAATTAATCCATAACCCGTTCTTAACAAGGGAGCTACGGATTACGGGTTTCAAAGGGGACCCTAACGAGATAAACCTTAAACAACATGCAGACAAGACACGGACAGCATGCAGACAAGACAGAGTACTTGGTGATGTTTCATGGACGAGAGGAAGGTGTCAAAGCACGAATGTGGCTCGTGACAAGCCAATGTCCACGGATTCGAGCACCCAAGCTCAAACACGCTGCATGGCAAAATGGTGCTTGTACATGTGTCGCAGCCTCGGCGCGTTCAGACCCCGCGAAGTCGACTACACCAGAATGAAAGATCCACGGTGGTATGCTCCAGCTGGCTTTTCACAAGGTCCAGCATACAAATCCAGGCCTGGCCTGTTCACCAGATCAGGCCAAATCGAGGTGTTGGGCTCCGGCAGGCGGATCGACAAACGTGTTGAGGACCTCCTCATGAAAGTCGATCGCCGACTCGACGTGCAGGCAGCCTCCCTTACTGCCAAAATGGCAGACTCGGCGCGCTCAGTTTCCCCCTCACTTTCGATTTTTTTTTAATTTCGATTTTTTTCTCGCAATTTTATTTCCTAGAAGCTGTGCGTAATGTCCATAAGTACAACATACAAAAAATCCGATTTGATTTGGTCAATTTTGACGGAAGAGATGGGTTTTTACGGTAGGGCTTCCTCAAAAGCTTCCACTAACTCAATTCTACCTATCGTGGCATTGTTCAATAATGCCCGCGAACCATCGTGGCCTCCCGCCTAGTATATATCTTTCTCATCACTGACTGACTCACTCAATGACTGATATTAAAGATCGGTACATTCTGGGTGATGCAGAAAGCTGAAATTTTGCATGCCGATGGACATCAAAGCTGGTACACCGGGGAAAATCACAGAATCGTCAGACAGCATCTATAAATTAAAATATTGTTGTGGTTGACCAAATTCGCAAACCACCATTCAGGTCCCTTAGGTGAGATATCTCGGTAAGTATATGTGTAGTTAGGCCCAAACCCGTTGTCTAGAGGGAATAAATGTCATTCATGAGGGCTGCGACTCTTCAGGATAGCCGTTTTTCTTTTACTATCTTTATTTTGGACCAACCGCCATTATTACCACCACCAACCACGTCTCAACAGCCATCACAACAACCACCAACCACAACGCCGCTTCACCACAACCGCCACGACCTTTACCGTCACAACTCACCACCATCGCATCACCGTCATCTCGCGCCACTCGTGGGCACCGATGCTGGACTCGTGTAGAGCGCGCACCGAGCAGCGTGTTCAAAAGCATCGCGGACTTTCCGAGAAAAACGGATCAAAAATGACTCACGCCCACTTTTGTTCCGTCCAATCGGTGAGCGAGGGGCGGTTTGGCCCCGCCTCCAGGGCGTTGGAGGGCGGTCGCTATATGCAAATTCATGGATCAAAAAGCATTCACGCCCACTTTTCCTCGGGCCAATGGGGAGCCAGCAAGAGAGGTGAAAGGTCGGAGGCAGAGGGTCAAGGATGAAGGAGCGAGGCCACGGGGATATAAGCGACCGCGGTCGTCAGTCGAGGCAGTTCAGTTCGCAGGAGGAAGAGTTCGCAGTTGGAAGTGGAGAAGAGCAGTTCGCAGTTAGCAGTTTGCAGTTAGCAGTTCGCAGTTGGGAGTTCGCGGAGTCGGAGTGAAGAGGACGGAGCTGTGGAGAGGCGGCGGCGGCGAAGGCGGACGAGGGGGTGCTCGCGTCGGATTCGGGGAACTGCGGAGAGAAAGGCCGGCGGCGCGACCGAGGTCGTGGTGGAGACGCTCGTCGCGGGACCCGCGATTTTGTGAAATCCTCCTTTCCCCGAGCATCAGCAACCCGCTCCTGTTTCCCCCCGCGCTGAGATAGTGCGACAAAAGGGGGCCCCCTTCCCACCCCCTACCAGACACTGTCCGCGAGGCCCGCGGAGTTGAGGCACCACCGCCGCTCCGCGTCTCATCATCAGACGGGTAGGCCCGACACGGTCTCGGCCCCAGGCCCGCCTACCCCCTCATCCTGGAGGGTGGTTCTCTTTTCTTTTGCTTTGGGAATATGTGTTGTCGGCGCCGTCTGTGAAGTAAAATTGTATAAGTGTTGCCGTGTGCTCGCGTAGTCGGTATTAGATCTGCATTGTCGCATTTGCTTTTTGTCTTCTTCTTTTCCATGTGCTTTTGGTGGAATTGTATATATGTGCTTTCCGTTCATCGCGAAATAAATGTGCTTATTATTGAACTGTTTTCCCGCTTCGCTTCGTCATTTCTTTCATTGAATCCCCATCTTGCTTCACGTAAAGGGTTGGTCGTGGACTAAGACGCCCGATAATTAATCGAACCGTCGAGGCCGACGAATAACACCGCTCGGTTATCCCGATAGTACGGAACGGGTCGCTTAAAGTGGCCCGTGTCCGAAGTCGACCTGCGGCGAGGTGCGATCGCCCGGTCTACCCTCCGTGTGGGTACTTAGGTAGGTCGAATTTGGCGAGCAACCCTATCCCACGCGGGGGCCGATTGGCTCGATCGCGGTGAGACCGAAAGGTCCACCCGTGACTGGTTCCCGGCGTTAGTCCGAGAGGGTCACGACTGGATTGTCCGTCCGGTGGGCGACGTGCCGCGATTCGAGTTACGTGGCCGTTCGCACGCCGGCGGGCGCGAATCCGCGACAATATCAATAAATGAAAAAAAGAAATAAATGAAAAAAAAATGCAGCTGAGTGACCCGAGACAATGGGGATTTTTACATCTTTAAAAATAGATTTAAAAAAATATCTTTCAAACATAGAGTGACCTGAGATTTTTATGTCTTTCAAAACCCCCTGCTGTTTTTAATAGGTGGTGCCATGTATGTTGACGCATCGTTTTGGGCATATGCTGTGTATTTCACACCAGTTCACTTTATGAGGGAAGTACAGTTTCGAAGCACGTTAATTTTGCGTGCCGATGGATACCAAAGCCAATACACCGGACAAAAAAAAAATTACAGAACCAACAGAAAGCATCCATAAATAAAAACATAAATAAATGAAAATAAATAAATGGGGACAAAAAAAGAAAAACAATCCTGAAGATGACGATGGTTCACGAGCGGTATTTGACGATGTAGATTGTTTCAGAAGTCAAGGATGAGACAATGTGATGATGTTTGACCAAGTTATAAAAATGATCAACATGATGTGGTACGAGTGACAGGTTATTAGATGCAAAATGTCGAAAACCCGGTTTCGTTAAACAACTTTAAAAATTTGACCTTTGCATAACCTTTAAAGGTCACAAAACAACGTTGTGGACATTAAAATAAGGAAACAGGATACGTGCTATAGCTTATTGGAGTTAGTTCATCGAAGAAGGTCGAAAACCCGGTTCGATTCCCACAACTTTGAAAATTTGACCTTTGTGAACTTTAAAGGTCAAAGGTCAAGGATCATGACCTTTGGTGCAAAACTTCCTCTGAAACATTCCAGGAACAATATAACGTCATATAGGCTATATGGCATTTCGCACTCCTCGGATTAACCATACTTTAATGAAATCAGCGTAAAATAAAACTTGAAGGGGGCGCCACGGGCAAGGTGTTCGAGATAGAGCAAAATGGTTTCAAGACTTTCGTGGGGAATGACCTCAAGATTATGCATAAAAAATATTGTCATCCTAGCTCTCAAAGTTTGGGCGGTCGTATGATTTTTATGTCAAAATTCGAAATTTTCTAAGTTCGTGACCTTGTGACCTTGACCTTGTGACCTTGACCTTAGGACGAAAACGAAAAATCGAGCTCCGTGGGGCTATGCAGGTGTCATTGGGCTAACCAAACACCAAAACCCCTGCCAGATTCGACAAACCCCCTCGGAGAAGATGCAAATTGAAACCGGCTACCCCCTAAAAACATGTTTTTTTGGGCCTGGCTCTGCCCATAATGGGCGCACCACGCCCATTCTCAGGAAAACACAACGAGATCATGATATAAACCTCCCACCAAAATTTTATCAGGATCGGATCAAAACCCACGGAGCTATGCTCGGGACAGGCAGACAGACAGACAGACAGGCAGACATACAGACAGGCAGACAGACAGACAGACATACAGACACAGACAGACAGGCAGACATACAGACAGACAGGCAGACATACAGACAGGCAGACACAGACATACACAGACAGAGAGACAGACAGACAGACACACAACAATAACGAATATAGTGGTCACAAATTTTTTTCGTGAACCAATATCTCGTATGACGACCATTGCTGTGGTGACAAGCATCATTTTAATTCGACCAAGAGTCTCCATCGATGGTAAAAAGAAAAGCGTTATTTTTGAAAATTCAGTTTCCCTCACGATGATAAAGCTAATTGTTCGTGAAAGAATCATTAACGAGGAAAGATGTTTCTTCTTCTTCTTCTTCTTCTTCTTCTTCTTCTTCTTCTTCTTCTTCTTCTTCTTCTTCTTCTTCTTCTTCTTCTTCTTCTTCTTCTTCTTCTTCTTCTTCTTCTTCTTCTTCTTCTTCTTCTTCTTCTTCTTCTTCTTCTTCTTCTTCTTCTTCTTCTTCTTCTTCTTCTTCTTCTTCTTCTTCGGAATTCAATCTTCCACGAACATCAACGTTCAGCAAATTGTAAAATCGTGAAAACTGCACGTGCAAAACGATCCACCAATGGCGTGGCGGAATACTGAGTTCGTGGTAACGCTCTCAGCCAATAGGGAGACGCGATTTTACACGGTGCCGAAGTCACGGCTTCATCCTGGAACTTTGTCATCCTGGTCCTCGCGCTGGACCAACGGCCGGAAGTGAGTCCGCACGAGACACGTGCCGTGAAAGCGGGCAGCGGCTCGGACGGCACCACAACTATAATGGCTTTTAATTTCGTCGCCAATTTTATTATTCGAGCCTTTTTCCCGGTGCGCGTCACTATCGCCGTGTGAAGCGCAATTGTCCGGGTTAATATCCTCGGCCAGAAGAAGAAGAAGAAGCCTGACGGGCGAGTCTCAGTGTAAATAGGTGAAGGCCGTAACCATGGTAAAGTTCGCACGATCATTCACGTTCACGGTCATCTTGGTCCCTGAAACCGCATGGACGGAAAGGTGGAATGGGTCTGCTCCACCCTGTGCACTTTGTCACGTTTAATGATCTTAATGACCTTTGTTTTAATTTTTTTTTTTTTTATAAACTTCAAACCTGCTGTTCCTGACAGGTGGTGCCATCATGTTTGTTCACATATGAGCCCACTTTATGAGGGAAGTCTACTCTACAGGCCTAATCCGAGAAACCAATCCAAAACGATCTTCAATAATTCACCGGAGAGAGATTGAAGACCGTGAGGAGCACACCACCTTATCTCATGAGCCTCCTTTCTGTCCCAGAGCTACCAAGGCAGTGGCCTGTATCTCAATGATCCTGGCTTAAGATCCAAGGGTCCTCAGTTCAAGACCCTGTCTTGACCTGTCAGCCGTTGAATTAATACACCATGGGGTTGACTCAGCCTGTCATCCTTCTGAGGTTGGTAAAATGAGTATCGACTCACTGGTAACAGGGGCACTGCACTTGGTGTTGGCTCAGTGGTTAGGGTGGCGAAGCCCTATCGGCCACTGAATTAATACACCAGGTGAGTTGACTCAGCTTGTCATCGTTCTGAGGTTGGTAAAATGAGTACCGACTCACTGGTAACAGGGGCACTGCGCCTGGTGTTGGCTCAGTGGTTAGGGTGGCGGTTTGGGATCCTAGGGTCCTGAGTTCAAGCCCTGTCGGCCACTGAATTAATACACCAGGGGATTGACTCAGCTTGTCATCCTTCTGAGGTTGGTATAATGAGTACCAACTCACTGGTAACAGGGGCACTGCACCTGGTGTTGGCTCAGTGGTTAGGATGGCGGTTTGGGATCCTAGGGTCCTGAGTTCAAGCCCCCTCGGCCACTGAATTAATACACCAGGGGGTTGACTCAGCCTGTCATCGTTCTGAGGTTGGTAAAATGAGTACCGACTCACTGGTAACAGGGGCACTGCACCTGGTGTTGGCTCAGTGGTTAGGATGGCGGTTTGGGATCCTAGGGTCCTGAGTTCAAGCCCCGTCGGCCACTGAATTAATACACCAGGGGGTTGACTCAGCTTGTCATCCTTCTGAGGTTGGTAAAATGAGTACCAACTCACTGGTAACAGGGGCACTGCACCTGGTGTTGGCTCAGTGGTTAGGGTGGCGGTTTGGGATCCTAGGGTCCTGAGTTCAAGCCCTGTCGGCCACTGAATTAATACACCAGGGGATTGACTCAGCTTGTCATCCTTCTGAGGTTGGTATAATGAGTACCAACTCACTGGTAACAGGGGCACTGCACCTGGTGTTGGCTCAGTGGTTAGGGTGGTGGCTTGTGATCCTAGGGTCCTGAGTTCAAGCCCCATCGGCCACTGAATTAATACACGAGGGTATTGACTCAGCCTGTCATCCTTCTGAGGTTGGTAAAATGAGTACCGACTCACTGGTAACAGGGGGCACTGCATCATTGGCATGGCCGTGCCAAGCAGCTACGGGCTGCCTATTAATAAATAAATATATAACCACGTCATTCATGGTGAAACTACGACGACAGTTCAGGTTAGATCTCTAAATGAGAAGGGAGGGGAGATCTGTACTTTAAAGTTAAATTGCCTGATCAGGTGATCTGATCAAACCCCGACATCAGGGCACGTGAGTCATTCGTCATGGCAATAGTAATTGTTAAATGGAGAAAGGGTATACAATGTTGTTTATATTATAAGGGGGGTAACACGTTGGCTCAGTGGTAATTATGAGCCGTCTCGTCCGGGTTCCATACCCAGCCGAACTCTAAACCCTTCCTCTGGTGCTTCGCAGGCCAGGGCATTGCATCACCGTCCTCTTTGGAGGGGAGGTTAAGCAACGTGTGCCATCTGCTAGAATTCACTTGTGGGTGTTAATAATCTCACACAACCTCTTCTAAAATATACGCTATTGTGATCTGGTACTCTGGATCAATTTTAAAGTTCTACTCTAATCTGCAAAGGGCAAACTGCATCCATGGTGTGGCCCTCCCAACCCCCCCCCCCCAAATTGATGAAAACCCACAACAGAGGCTGTACTGTAAGTACATGTGAAAAGGGATTAATCGAAATTGAAAGATGCCCATCTTGATGAAAGTCTGAGTGACTGTTAGCCTGCAAGGACCAATATGCCTCCATTATTAGACAAAGGACAAGTTTCAATAATAATGGTGGACACTTCCAAGTGAAGGTTTGGCTGCGTGCGAAACATTGTAGTGGGGCAACTTAGCTGAATATAGCATAACAATTGTGCATTTTGTTAGGAAAGCACCAAATTTGGCACACTAGTAGCCTATCATATTATGAACTGATTTGGATATTGGGCCATCTCAAATTCAGCCGCTGATGGCTGTGGCAGCCATTTTCCACTGTCATCAAAAAATTTGAGATGGCCCAATATCAAAATCTGTTCATAATGTGATAGGCTACTAGTGTGCCAAATTTGGTGCTTTCCTTACAAAATGCACAATTGTTATGCTAAGTTGCCCCACTATGAGGACAATAAGCCATCAAAGGTGGCAAGCTGCAAAAATAAGTAAATGTAAGTGCGAGTGAGGGACTCGCATGGCTACCGACTGTGATTGAGTTGGCCTTCCCTGATAAACAACTGGCATAGGCAATTACCAGAGGAGAATGGGCTGCAGGGGGTCCGAACTCCCTCTTCCCTTTTTTCATCGAAAAAGTTGTATCGTTATACATTAATGTCTAAATGATAGCTCAATTTTATATACTTCAAAAAAAAAAATTAACAGGAAATATTTGCAGATGTCCAAGTATTGTTACATAACTGTTGTGCCGGCTATACATTGTTATTTTCTGTCTCCGGCTTGTGAAGTAGGTCTGGGTGGCACGACATGTCAGCTCACGGGGCATGTCCATAGAGAGCCCGGTGTGATGTGCGTGCCAGAGGTTTGCCCAACCAGGGGAAATGACCTCCTTGGAGGATGACCACGACAGTCCAACATCGCCGCTTGATGGCATGGGCAGTGTGTTGGTGTGCCAAGATGAGGATGGAAACCTGGTGCTTAGCTGTAATGGTATGTACATATTGGGTTGGGTTGGGGATAAATTTGATTGGTATTTAAAAAAAAAAACTGTATAATATCAATCATTAGTTCATGTGCAGTATAGATATACAGAATAAACGATATTATGGTACGGAACAGTGGAAGGCCACTGGGTAGACCAAGAACCAGAAGTTCGCAGATAGTGGAGAAGGATCTATTGGAAGCTGGAATTACTCTGCTGTGGAAGATGGACAACATCTCCACAACTCTGGGCAGATAATTAAAAATAAACAAAGAATAATGAACAAAGAAGTAGAATGGAACTCGGTAGAGCGCATACCTCCGCCAAGCTGAACAGTTCACGTGTTGTATCCCACTGATAGGACGGATATGCGTCCGGACCTTAATCAAAATCGAATCGGCTTGTTCTGATCACCTTCCCAAACTCATCCACCTAATTTCGTCATAATCCATCCACAACTTTTTGATATATCATGCTATATATTGTTGTTGGCCCCATCTCTCAACGATGAAGAATCATCACCGGATCCGGATCTTCACCAAAATCGAATCGATTCGTTCTTGTTCTACACCCAACCTGTCCAAGAAGTTTCGTCCGAATTTGTCCGTAACTTTTTGAGATATCCTGCTCACAATCAAACAGAAAAACAGGGGTGAAACATCACCACCATCCACCGTCGGTGGTGGAGATAATAATTTCAATCATATTCCCACATATTCTTCTTGTAGTATAATGAAGGTAAGCAAACAGATTTTCTTTTACACCTCTTTCTCTACAATCCCCAGTGCTAAATAAAAAGTGAAATCACAATGAGGTGGGGACTGGCAGGGTATTTCGGAGGTAGTGTACTCACCTTTGACCTGTCTTGTCTGGGTTTGATGACTCATCCGACTATAAACTGCCATTCTGATGATTCACCGGCATGGAATTGTTTCTTTGGAGGGATATTCAGCTCAGATTCACATCAGATAGCATTTGCTGCTCAATGTTAAATATCCCACAGTGCTGGGCAATGCAAGTATTGGCCATTGTGTGCTGAACCCTGGCTGAGATTCCAAATTCCTGCCGTAACCAGTTGCTTGTGATGGAGGCAGGGTCACCAGAATCGTATGCAAGGTCAGGTCAGGTCAGGTATGGGAGCATGCACCGGAGCAGCACGTCGCTGCGTCCACTTTCTGCCGGTACTCCAGGGGCCTCCATCTGGCCATCCCCCAGGCAGATGCCTGGCCCATCCCCATCTCCTTGAGATGCCGATCAACCTGCTGCAACCACGAGGCATGTGGTCGGCCCATTGGCCTCCTCCGCTCATGAGATTCCCTCGCTGAGAGAATCTGGTGAGCAGGATCAGCGTCAGGAAAACGAGCCACATGTCCATACAGCCGCAGCTTACGCTCACGGACTATACAGGTAACAAATCTCATTTGAGTGTCTCTCAGCAACCGCTCGAAATCTGCTATGAAAGTAGGCAGCACCAATGCAAATGCGACTACAAAGTCCCACATCACCCAGACATCAACCAGCTTCTTCATACCTGGAGAAGACAAAACAAACCCTCATGTATTGCAATGCATCAGATGACCTTCAGATACAAAGGTGGAGCTCATTGAGGAGCAAAATGATTGAGGGTGAGAGCCTTTTCTGTGACATAACAGGGAATAAGGGGACAAGTGGACATTCAATGGACAAACAAACAGGACCTGAAAGAAAAGGTGGGTTACGCAAGGTGAGTAGGAACTTTTTTAAAAAAAGAAGAATTTAAATGGAAGACAACGTGAGATGATAGTGAGCTGCAAGGAGGAATGTGATTGGATAGACACAGGGAGGCAATTCAACAAGCTGGAAAAGTGAGAAGCAAAGGAATGAAGATGAGGAAAAAACTAGGACTTTGAAAGGTTGTCAAGGAGATTGGTGCTGGATTACTGTGTCCACTCTGGATGAGCTGGGGAGGAGATGATGCCTGAAACTGCAGGGGGAGCAACATTGGATGAGAGATGGTTGAAGATTAAAAAAACACCAACCGGTCTAAGGTGAGACAGCACTGGATTCTGTGCAACATCTTTTTGAATGGGTGTGATGCTGATTATTTTCAGAGCCTCAGCCTGCACAGCTTCACATTCAGCCGAAGCTTCACATTCTGTAAATGATGCTTCATTCTTCTCATTCATTCAGGAGGTACAGTTGCTCCAGCCGACAAACAAGAACAATATCTAGAGTGCTTCAACCAAACACTTTATAGGACATAAGAGGTAAGAATCACGAAAGAACATGCACTTGCTTTAGCAGCCAACTTCCAGAGGTAGTGGTCATGACATGACCCAGGAGTCATGACTTATGCATGGTGAGGCTGAAAGCCTTGCCTGGAATATCATTGAGAACTGACCATCGTGTTCTCTCGACTGAAATTAACTCACAGGTGCTAAAGTGTTATGCCTGGTCTTGGCTTAATGATTAGGATAGTGGGCTTGGGATCCTAGGATCCTGTGTTCAAATCCAGCTCATCCATTGAATTACCAGGTGGGGTTGACTCAGCCTGTCATCCTTCTGCGGTCAGCAAAATGAGTACCAGCTTGCCTGGATGATTGATCCAATCAATTATCCCGTGTCGGCGTGGCGACCCGTTCAGGATTGTGCCAAATAGCCCAGGAGACTGCTTCGGCAGCACCGACGCTGTGCAGAGTATGGCCCCAATGGAATGGCCATTGCAGACTGTTTCAATTAGCCCCTTCATTTTTGTTCTGGCTTTTGTGTGAGATCGTTGTGGGGTGGCTCTCAATATCAAAGGAATCTTCCAAAATGTCAATGATTGGCTATATTTACAGCATGTCTGTTCATCGAAGTTCATAGAACACCTTACCTCGTGCAGTCTTGAGAAACAAGGGCGTGGGTTTGGTCTGCGAGCATCAAATTTGATTGGTCATGATGATGTAAAATGCCAAAATATTTTGTCCAGGTACTGCTAAACGGAAGAGTTTTGAAAGTTCCAAAAAGGTGATTTGTGTTCGACAGTGTTCAAGTGTATAATTAAATTAAAATAAAATCAAGATTTTAAACACTGTAGAATTTTGTGTTTGTACGTTTCCCACCATTGATGCAGTGTCTTTTACACCACCTTATTTAACACGTTGCATTAGTTCTTTGTGCCTGTTTGTGTCCTTCATGACGTCCTTAAAAACAGTTTCCTGTTTGGAATAATTTTCAATTTAGTTAGACTGCCAGACAGGCAAAGAGAGCAACGACATAATCTCAGTCCTCTCTGCACATGCGCAATCGGGACAAATTCAGAACCAAAGTACTGCCAAACAACAGGTTTGCTTTCCGAGTCGTGTTCAGATTCATGTTTAAAATATAAGATTAAATTTAAATAATTTGTTCCGCAATCATAAACCGACATTTGTAGACAGACAAACAGACAGTCAGACAAGTGTAGATGTGGAACTTACTGGGATTAAGTCATGGTTCAGGCTTTGGACCACGGTGCTCCTGCAAAGTGAAGGACCATATCCTGATGTCAGAAGGAAAGGTTTCCAAAAACAATTTAAATATTCCTCAAAATCGAGCTTGCTACAAGCGGTTACTTGAGGGTGGTAAAGTGGTTAAAAACTTGTTTCTTTCTCTCTTGGTTGAAATGGATTTGGATTCCATGGTTGCTCATTCTCACCAACCCACTCTTGGAAATTGTGATGTACGGTACACGTCAAACACCACCAAAACACAAGTCGAGGTGCAGTGGTCTGAAATAGATAAGTTTACAGTTTTATTTTAAATTATTCTCTGACATTAATTGCTATGAGCTTCCAATTTAGCTTTGCATCACAAATGAGGATGTTAATACTGTGATGTCATCCTTTTGTATCCCCCTCAGACAATTCACTTGGAGTAGATGACGATGTTGAGTCAGGACAGAAAGAGCTTTGCTTACTTTCTGAGGATGACCCAGCCTTGACAACATCATCAGAAGCTGCAGGTGTGCATCTTCGACTCAAATTCAAATCCGCACAATATTCTGTTTGCAAGACTTGTGGAAGGGCCTATGAGACACATTGTGATCTTTAAAAACTGGTCTATTGATGATCTGGCAAATGATCATTCATGATGTGCAACATGTCTCTTAGAGAGTGAAAAGTTTTCTGACAGACATTCAAGACTTGTAATGTACTAATTGGCATTTTCCTCCCCTGCTGACACCAAGATGGTGCAGTAAAATGTTTCGTTGTTGTTGTTTTTGCACCCATGTGGATATATACACGACCGGTCGAAAGTTTTAGGACACCCCCATTTTTCCTGTTTTTACCGAAATTTAAGCAGTTTAATGTTTCAATGTACTCTGAAATTAAAGCAGAGAACAAATAAACAATTGCAGATGAAAGAGAAATCATGGAACCGTTTTGTTGAACAAAATTTTATCTAAATTTTTGACTCATCAAAGTAGCCACCTTTTGCAGATATACCAGCCAAACATATTCGTGCCATTCTTTCTACAATGGAAATCAAATATTGTTCGGAAAGTTCTTCCCAACACTGTTGCAGAAGTTCCCACAAATGTGCTGCACTTGTAGGTTGCTTTGCTTTCACCCTTCTGTCCAGTTCATCCCAAACCAGCTCGATGGGGTTGAAGTGTGGACACTGTGCTGGCCATTCCATGATTTGAAGCCTACCGTCTTGTTCATTTCTTCTCAGGTAGTTCTGATATAGCCTGGAGGTATGTTTTGGGTCATTATCTTGATGTAGGATGAACCCCTGACCAACTAGGTGTAGACCAGAGGGTATTGCATGGCGCTGCAAAATGGTGGTAGCCTTTTTGGTTCAGGGTGCCAGTCACTCTGTGCAAGTCGCCGACTCTGGATCCAGCAAAAGAGCCCCAGATCATCACGCTTCCTCCTCCATGTTTGAACGTTGGTGTCACACACTGAGGAACCATCATTTTGCCTACTCGACGGCATACAAAAACCCTTAGAGATGAACCGAATATTTCAAATTTTGATTCATCGGTCCATAAGACCTTCTTCCAGTTTTCAGTAGTCCACTGGCGGTGCTTCATGGCCCACGCAAGCCTGTTTCTCTTATTTTGCCATCTCAGCAATGGTTTTCTTACTGCCACTCGACCTGTCAAACCTGCAGCTCGAAGTCTTCTCTTCACAGTTGAAACCGAGACTTCCTTACTTTGACCAGTGTTAAGCTGTGCTTGAAGCTGCTGTCCTGTGAGCCGCCTATCACACAAGCTGTTGACTCTCAGAAACTTGTCTTCTGATTGTGTTGTGGCTTTGGGTCTGCCAGACCTCTTCCTTTCAGTGTTTCCTTCGGTTTCCAAGTGCCTTTTGATGGTGTAGGAAACTGTACTCACTGATACATTGGCTCCTTTGCAACTTCTCTCAAGGAAAGACCGACACTTTTAATGGTTATAATGGTCTGTCTGTCTTCCTTTGTTAATTGTCTTTTTCTCACCATTATGACAGCAATATACTACTTCCTGCAAGGCAATATTGTCCAAATAATGCTTCAGAGGGTGTAGCAACACAGTCTGTTCCAACACTGCTTTTATACAGACAGAGGATTTGTAATAATCAACAAAAGTTGGGACACCTGTCGGAATTGTTTGCATCAACTTTCAAGGCTTAATTTACTTTCATTGCTGCAGAACAGCTGCAGTTGCTAACACATTACTTGTTCCCTGAAAAGGGCCTTTGTTAACAACTCTGAAATTTACATTATTTTTCAGTTTTTGGTAACCTAAACCTTTTTTTAACCTCTGGCAGTTTCCCACTTGGCTTTGTACCATTTCAGGTTATTCACTGGACTTGAACTGCTTAAATTTCAGTAAAAACTGGAAAAAATGCGGGTGTTCTAAAACTTTTGACCGGTAATGTATTTAATTCATTCCCACTTCTAACTTCACTCCCCACCGGAATGTCTCTATTTTCGTTTACTTGTCCACCTATGTATTCAAATGTTGCTTCTAAGATCAAGCATAAAAATAACATTTTCAGTTGTAATAATCATTTCGTGTGTAGCCAGTGGCTGCCGGTTTGCACATCATTTCTGCGAGCGTGGCGGATGCAATTCCCCCTGCTGGTTCGGGGAGGAATCTGTAATCTGTCGACGGTGTCGGCGATAGCTCGCATACTCTTCGCAAAGGACAGCGTGGGTTCTTTCACGTATGCCAACGAATGCTAGCAGACAGGACGCTCGTTTAACGTCCTTCTGAGAGACGGCACACATATTGATACATCACTCTGCCTGTGAAACACCGGGATGACAGTTTATAGCTGGGTCAGGATTCAAACCCAGGCGAGACAGCTTAGAGGTGAGTGTGCATGTACGTCTAGGCCATCCTGACAGCCCCTGTTGCAATTATCATACATCTCACACAAATATTGACCTTGTGTTATTTGGCAAGTAATAAATCTTTCTCCTTTGCAAGATGAATCTTTTTGTGCGACGCAGTATTTCATTGTTTGGTCTCACCTGGAGGAAAAGGTTACTTTCCTAAGTTTGTTTCCTATCTGTAACATTGCTGACAACATTTTGTATTATACATGATTCTATGTTACTGTTTCAACTTTTTAATGTGACAGTTTTACAGGTTGTAAAGAACATAACCATGCATGAGGTTACGGTGTAAACTTATCACTGATTCGGGTTGACATGTGACCGAATTAACTACAAGGTGTGTATTCCAGGCAGTAACAAGGATTATGGAGTGACGGTGGTTCTTGGACAGGAGAGCAGCTCATCCAGCTTGGATGAATCTCCCAGCAGTGATGACTCCCCTGGAAGAATTGCCCAACTCGAGGTTTGAATTGCATTACTAACTATATTCCTTTAAAAACTGAAAAGGAAAAGGACATTGTCACTAAAACAAGGATGACAAGGAAAATTTTGCACAGGAGGCCATGCGGCCCATCATGCCTGCGCCAGACAAATATCAGATTTAATAAATCTGTCAATAACCCTTCCCTTAGTGTGCAGCCTTTTGGCTGCTACACTGGTACTCATTTCGCCGACCTCGGAAGAATGACAGGCTGAGTCGACCCCCCCTGGTGTTAATTCAGTGGCAAACATGGCTTGAGCTCAGGGCCCCAGGATCCCAAGCCACCACCCCAACCGGGAAGCCAACACCGGGTTTAAACACCAGGTTTAAAATTTTTGCCACGATGAGGCAAAAATGTAATAATTAGTGGCAAAACGGTTGATAGGACGATGTTTTTTTTGGATACAAAGTCAAGGCTCATGGAAAAGCTACAACATAGAACAGATCAGGATGTAACAGAATAAAAGGAAGATTAGAAAAGAAAGTGGTGGGGACACCAAGAGGGTAGACGGTTGAGCGACAAAATAGAGAGATGGACAAATAAGGAATGAGGCGTAGGGGAGGACACACAGGTTGGACAACATGGAGACGGAAGCAAACGATGAGGAAGGAAAAACTGGAAATTTGGAAAGGGGTAGACCAGCTGTCTTGAAGACCTGGATGGAAGAATGGGATTGAAGAGAATGTGGAAGTTGGTTCCACAAGCAAGAGAAAAGAGGAAGAAATATGTGGAGGTGAGCAGTGAATCTGGTCTTGGGGAGTTTCACCAGAAGGAGAAGCCTGGTGTTGGTTTGGTGGTTAGGGTAGCTGGCTTTGGATCTTAGGGTCATGAGTTTGAGCCCCTGTTGGTCATTAAATTAAAACCAGGTGAGGTTGACAGAGACTGTCATCCTTCCAAGGTTTGTGAAATGAGTACCAGTGGACTGGTAAGCGGGGCATTGCATCAGTGGCACAACCACACCCTCAGCCAATGATACCTCCTGGAGCCTTGTGATGCACACAATGGAGGAGGACCAGAAGGGGGTTGCAGGTGGACTGCAAGTGCCTTGAAGAAACCTTGGAGGAGGGACAAAGCACAGAAATAGCAGAGGGTGCAAGACCAGAAAGAAAGTGGAAGAAGACAGAGAGACCACCACCAATACATCTGGAATCTGCATCTGAGAACCATCAAAATTCAGTCTGACAATCTGGCTGGTTAAACATGGTTAAGTTAATTAACAGCATGGTTAAGGTCATTCTTAGTTACAAGTGCCATGACAATGGGGTTGTCTAATCACATTTCCTTCCTTTTTCCTGTTCTCCAACCTCCTCTCCCTTTATTACCTCCACCACCGGAGGTGGTTTTGGAGGTTATGTTTTCACTCCTCTCTGTCTGTTTGTTTGTTTGTGTGCAGGGTATCTCAAAAAGTTGTGGATGGATCTGGATGAAATTTGGTGGGCAGGTTGGGCGTGTGACAAGGGCGAACTGAATAGACTTTGGAGAAGGTCTGATTCCAGATCCGACGAAAATAATTTTTCAAGTGATTCCTCACCATTGAGAGACAGGGCCAAAAATTATATATATCACGATATCTCAAGAAATTGTGGATGTATTCAGACGAAACGTGCTGGACACGTTGGGTGCGTGACAAGGAAGGCTTGCTTCAATTTTGGTGAAGATCCAAATCCGGATCCGGATCCGGATCCGATAATTTTTAAACTGATTCTTCACCATTCAGAGATAGGGCGAAACTAATATATGGTACAATATGTCAAAAAGTTGTGGACAGATTCGGATGAAATTTGGTGGACATGTTGGGTATGTGACATGTTGGGTATGTGACATGTGACATGTTGGGTATGTGACAAGGGTATGTGACATGTGACATGTTGGGTATGTGACATGTGACATGTTGGGTATGTGACAAGGGTATGTGACATGTGACATGTTGGGTATGTGACATGTGACATGTTGGGTATGTGACAAGGAAGAAATGTTTCGATTTTGGTGAAGATCTAAATCTGGGCCTGGATACGAGAATTATTATATATATATATATATATATATATATATATATATATATATATATATATATATATATATATATATATATATATATATATATATATATATATATATATACACATGTTTCACGCTGAGGAGAACACCGGTTGTAGTGAAGATAGTGGCGTCAATGTCCCGGTTCTGTGAGTCAGCACATGTGGACCTGCCATGGTTGTGAAACCCCAGGTTCAAAGCTCGATGGTAACACATGTGGAACAGCCATTTGTGGAGTGTGATGAATGGTGTGACAGTACAATGGGGGTGTTTTAAAGAATAAACACGGATGTGAGCTGGGAGAAGGAGACAGATGCGAGGATAAAGGCTGACAGGGAATCTAAGTATACATACTATTCTGGTCAATGCAAATTGGGGTTTACGAACACTCGTGCTGACACTCATTAGGAGGTAACCAATGAATAACTTATTAAACCATCATTCACCCCAAAGTAATTTATTTTTTGAACAATACATGGGTGAACTTGAAGTGTCTACAAGGGAGGGAGAAGACTATGCCTTGATGCATGCCAAAGGGGGGAGGTCGCAACTGATGCTACTCTACTGGCTTCCTTTGTTGGTGTGAGTGCAGGTGCCACTAGATCCCACGTCTCCACAGCAAAGTCAGGTTGAAGCTGATCCCGTGAACCAGACGTGGTTTACAACAAAGGGAGATAAGAATTCTCTTCAAAATAAGGGTGAGTCCAAGTTTAATAATAAAATTTATGCAAAGTGTGTTTGGAATCCATGGCTTGTCCATTTACATGTGTATCGAGCACCCACTCTAAAGCTATATTATCTTAAGTTTGAAGGCATCGAAAGGCCACCTCCTCTCATGGATCACTGACTTCCTCCACCTCAATGGTCCACATGTAGCTCTTAATGGGATCCTCTCATCTCTCCCTATCAAGGCATCGTCTTGGGCCTAGTCCTGTTCCTCCTATTCATCAATCATCTATCTTATTCCCTGGAAAATCTTGCTTATCTCCTTACTGATTATTCATCTGCCGTATAATTTCTCATCCTTCAGACAGGCAGACAGCAGCCTCTTCCCTTTCTGGAGACCTTGATAGAATCAGGAGCTGGTCCAACACTTGTCTTTTTACCTGCGACATGTCGCTGGTCTACAAGAGCTTTGCTTTGCTGTTGTTGGTGTTGGGGTTCTTGTTGGGGGTCGATTTTTGAAATGTGCACTCATTGGCCGGACGGCTTCCGGACCACACCCACATCTGTTGCTTGACTCCACCCACCATAACACCCAAATGAAATGATATGGCCACCATCTTGGTTTTCTGGTGGGGCAGAACACATTAGGCCTGTAGGCCTTTGATAATTCTACACTGTTTGGCTTTGTTGCGTCAGATATCCATTGGCTTTGTTTTGGTCAAGTGTTATTCAAGATGAGGGACCCCTAAAAATCTAATCATATGTCGAATAAAAATCATTTGTAACGTTTAATCAAGCTCGTACGTGCCTCCCGAAAAAAAGTGTTATGTAATTTTTTTAAATGACCCCATAATGTTGTTAGACAATCCGTGACCTTGTAATGAATCAGCTCATTTCGAGAAACTGTGACTAATCAACTCTTTTAAGAGTGCTTTAAATACGCGTTTCCCAATCGGCCCGTTACCGGATTTTTGAAGCCAATTCACTCGTGCTTAATGGCGAAGTCCCATACCTCAAGTAACCGTGCACAGGTTTTTATGAACAAAAGGTTTATTACAACAGAGAGGATGGGATGGCATAAGAGAGGGAGAGGGACACGCGCGCGCGCACACACACACACACACACACACACACACACACACACACACACGCACAGACACACACACACACACACGCACAGACACACACACACACACACACACACACACACACGCACACACGTAAATCTCCTGCTCGAAAGCATAACGAATCTTATGTATCTAATCTTATTCATTCACATGGGAACATGGGACAGGTAGAGCACAAGGTTAACTAGACAAATTAGAGAATGTAATCTGAGCCATGGATAAAGATTTTGTTTTATTCTCAGGCCAAGTTTTCACCACATAGACATGTGGGACAGGAGCAAGGAGCAAGGATGAGGGAGTTTAGTGGACAGAGGAGGCGAAATATATATATATATATATATATATATATATATATATATATATATATATATATATATATATATATATATATATATATTCACTGGTTGTGACCACAGTGTGGTCATTGTTCAATCCTGACAAACAGTATGTCTTTCAATCCTGACAAATATCATCCACTCACCTTGTCTCTCTGAAAGGACCGTCTGACAAACTCTCCCATCTACTTTGAAACAAACCACTTCAAGAGGTTAAGTCACTCAAACTTTTGGGCCTCACCGTCAGCCATGATCTTTCTTGGACAAACCATATTTCCAAGATGGCCTCCAAAGCCAGCCACCGACTTGGCATCCTCCGTCGTGCAAGGTCTTTCCTGAGCCATTTTGAATTTTTGACAACTAACGAGTCCTTCATTCGCAGCTTTATGGAGTATTGTTCTCGCCTCTTGCCTGGCTCCCCTGCCTCACACTTTGCTCAGCTTGACGCCATGGAAAGAAAGGCCCTCAAAAATTCTTGGGATCTTCGTCGACTAAACTGTCTTGGCTTGTTACTTTCACATTGCAGACAAGTTGGTGGCATCTCAGGCAGGTTGGTGGCATCTCAGACAAGTTGGTGGCATCTCAGGCAGGTTGGCAGTATCTCAGGCAGGTTGGTGGCATCTCAGGCAGGTTGGTGGCATCTCAGGCAGGTTGGTGGCATCTCAGGCAGGTTGGTGGCATCTCAGACAAGTTGGTGGCATCTCAGGCAGGTTGGCGGTATCTCAGGCAGGTTGGCGGTATCTCAGGCAGGTTGGCGGTATCTCAGGCAGGTTGGTGGCATCTCAGGCAGGTTGGTGGCATCTCAGACAAGTTGGTGGCATCTCAGGCAGGTTGGCGGCATCTCAGGCAGGTTGGCGGCATCTCAGGCAGGTTGGCGGTATCTCAGGCAGGTTGGTGGCATCTCAGGCAGGTTGGTGGCATCTCAGGCAGGTTGGTGGCATCTCTGTACTCTTCTGCTTCCTTTTTGATCTTGCAACTTCTGCCCTCTTTTGACTCACGCCCTCACAGGTTCCTGCAGGGCACACACAGTCTGCCAGTAACCCTCTTCTCGTTAAACGACCAAAATCCAAGCTCACTGCCGAACGCCATTAATTTTTTTCCTTTCCTCTCACCTGTGAAACCAACTTCCCCAGTGTGTTCAGTCCAAATTTCTCCCTCCAGGGCTTCAACACAGATGTTCACCACTCCCCTCAGATCATCCCCATCCAAACTCATGATCTCTTCTCTCCCAAATGACCCCATTCCAAAGCAATCCCTTTTTCTAGATTATTGTGATTTTTCCACCTCTCCCTCATCTCTTTACGTTTGTTAGTTTTCAGTTGGTTTATTCCTTTTCTATTGCATCGTCACTTTCCCCTTCCTCTTCTTGCTGTATTTCAGCTTGTGTGTTGGTTTGTTCACCCCATGTGTCCTTCTCCTCCCTCCCCCTTGATCTCACTCTTACTTCTACTCTACCGTTAGTTTTTCGCTCCTTCCATATTGTTCCCTTTCATCCTGCTCAATCTCTTCCATGAGCCTCGATCGTGTCTCCAAAAAAAGTTAACGCTTTGACAAATGAAATTCTCTTGCTGGTGAGGATGTTATTACAATCTACATCAACAGCTCCATTTTCCATATCCCCAAACCTGCTCTGTCCCCATGTCCCCGCCCCATCCCCTCGTACAACCCCGAAGGACTATCATCTGTGTCCTTCCCCCACACCAATATCTTGTTAATTTACGAGGTCTACCACCGTCCCAAATCTGATGACTGTGTATTATGTGTCGTCAACCAACTTCGACTTCATACAATCATTCGACCCGAACTCTCTTTTCCTAATCTGTCGGAACTTCAATTGCCACACTGCCAGCTGGCTTGGTGTTGGTCTCATTTGTTTCTTCATATGTGAAGGGCAGAGTGTGGATAAACACTGCTCATGCTGAGGCTGATTGCTTTGACCCTGCGTTTGCAGAAAAGGCCAACCCATCTTATCTGCCCTAAAATTCCTCCAGCATGTAAATTTCTCTGACACATTGACAAATTCCGAGCCACACTTGACTCCTTCAGTGCATTCTGGATTTTATGTAGTCCGCATTTTAATATTCAACACTAGTTCATCCACTCTGTCTTCTCCTGTTCCTCTGTCTTTTCAAGGTAATTCTCTGAGGGCTGTCCGCCCATATGTTGGTACGTTGCCAATGAACCTCATTTCATAAGAAGGGTTCCAAAAATGACCCTTACAACAATAGACCAGTCAGCCTTCTCCATATGTTCAGCATAGTAATCAAATCAATTATCATCGTGGTCTGACAGCCTGGGTTTGAATCTTGACCCAGCGATAAACCGTCATCCCTCGGATGGGCGTTAAAATGGCATCCCGTCTGCCGATATTAGTCGGCAGATGTTAAAGATCCCACGGTGCCCTTCACAAAAAGTAGGTGAGCATTCGAGGCACCCTAAACTAATCCCAAATTCCTGCCCGAACCAGCAGGGGGCATTGCATCAGCATTATACTGTCGTGCCGCCAGCCAATGAAGCAACCCGACAGCGTTATACTGCACACGATAGAGAGACAAAGAATCATTATAGTAGCCCTCAAGACTCTTCTCTTCTCTAACTCTCTGGTCATCAGTTTGGCTTCCACCCAAGTCATTCCACTCTGGACATGCTGCTGCTTCTATGGAAACAATGGCTGGATGTCCACAGTCTCAAACAAGGGGACAGAGCCATATTGCTGGACATCTTGTACGCATTTCATTTTGTCTGCTGCCTTACCCTGCTTTACAAACTACGAGTTGATTTAGCAACCTCCCTCTCTGCCTCACTTCCTGGATTGGCTGGTAGATTCTGTGTGTGCTCACATTCATTGGATTGCCTTTGATGGCATTCTCTCCTAGACTTTATGTCTCGAGGCCAGTGTATCCTTCAAAGTAGTTCTAGGACCAATCCTGTTCTTGCTTGACATCACTGCCCTCTCTTCATTGCTCGAAAATTAATTATATGGTTTTTTTAATTACTTCACTCTGTGCAGGATAGTTCCTCATCCTCTGACGGACAAATTGTGGCAGCGTCCCTGTCTTCGGATGTTCAGAAAATAAGCCACTCGTATACCTAAAATGTCTTTTGGAACTATCTCTAAAATTTATTTCTGTCGCTTACCTCTGTGAAAGCCTTTTTGGCACAAGAGCTTCTGGGCCACAACCTGACGTGAGCAATTAATATCTCGAAGATAGCTTCCAAAGCCAATTACTGCGTCAGAACTATCAGCAAAGCCAAGTACGGTACTTCCTTCACTGTCTTCAGCTTATAATGATGTACAAGGAATTTATCCACTGTCATAATATGGCTCCCCCAGTCTCCACATTGAACTGGTCCTGCTGCTTCCCATATTGCCTTCCTTGAGGCCATGCATTCCAAAGCTTCTCAAGACAGGATGCTGAGTCTCAGGATCTGCTTCTTGCTCAACAAAGGCAGGTTGGTGGCCTATTTTTTTTTTTTTGCTGTCCCTCTTCTGGTCTTGCTTCACCTGCCATCTCACCTCTCTGCCCAACCCTTTCTCCTCCAGACCACACACGTTATACAAGAAATCTTTACCTTTTTACTCTCACCGTATCTCAGGTTAATGCTCATCACATTCATTCATCCCCACTCTTCTCTGATACGTCTTCCCAAGCAAGTGTTCTCAAGTCTTTTGCGCCAGTACAACAACTCTATTACTCACTGCAACCTCTTGGTCCTTCCCATTTCTCTGTCTGAGCTTTACTACACCTCCTGAGACCATGTCCTCCTTTCATCTGAGCTCCTCTCCTCATGTTGTGGTGCATCTATATGTTGTATTTCCTGTTTCGCCTTCATCTGTTAACCCTTTGCACCCTGTTGCTCTGCTCTTTCATGAGCCTCGACACCTGTGTAACATAATGTATATATATATATATATATATATATATATATATATATATATATATATATATATATATATATATATATATATATATATATATATATTGGATCTAGCCAGAGGATATGTGCTAAACACATCTGATTTAGTTAGTCCAACCCCACAACGCAGTGGGAGATGGGGTTTTGCAACCAGTGTGTGTGTGTGTGTGTGTGTGTGTGTGTGTGTGTGTGTGTGTGTGTGTGTGTGTGTGTGTGTGTGTGTGTGTGTGTGTGTGTGTGTGTGTGTGTGTGTGTGTGTGTGTCCAGGCCATAACTTTTATACCATTTGAGTTTTTGTCATCAAATTGTCAACAAACCTTTATTATGAGAATATGGAAAAAATAATTAATAATTAGGTCAAAATGTGAAAGAGCAAAGTTACAATGACTATAAATATCCCTTACTAGCCCGTTCACAGTGCGTCAAGCGTGAGACGCCCCGTTTTTAGATCCTCGTGGAGGATCTCTAAGTCTTACCCACGTTGTTCTTCATCGTCTTCTTGTGGACTTTTTTGTTTCACATCCTACAGTTTTCATCGAAACTTCCTGAAACTTGGCATATATATGTAAAAATACCCTCCACAGACAGTAACCATCTCCGATTTTGAAAATTCCTCCTAGAAAAAAAAGTTATGACGTCAAAATATCTCCGCTAATGGAAATCGCCTAACAAATTATCTCCGAAACTAGGCAAGCTTTTTGAATTCTGTTTGCGGGAATCAAACAGGGCATGAGCAGAGATGAATTACCGCACATATGATACATCACGATGACGTCATATAATTTTTTTATGACGTCATTCCTATTTTTTGACATTTTTTGTTTCACAACCCAGAGTTTTCATCGGATCTTCGTGAAACTTGCCGTGTATATGCAGAAAGCCCACGCGCAGGCAGCAACCATCTCCGATTTTGGAAATTCTTCCCAGAAAAAAGGTTGACGTCATAATATCGCCGCTAATGGAAATTGCCTAAAAAATTATCTCCGAAACCTGTTTGAATTTTGTTTGCGGGAATCAAGCCGGACATTAGCACAGACAATTTATCGCAAACCTGATAACATCACAATGACGTCATATTCGTTTTTATGATGTCATCTTTAAGAGGACGAGGATCTTAGCTCATTTGAGCTTGTTTAAAAAAATCGCTTCCGTGCCTCTTTATTTATTTACCATTGAGCTGCAGTGTTTCTGTCCAGGCCATAACCTTTTTACTAATTGAGCTTTTGTCATGAAATCTTCAACAAACTTTTATTTTGAGAATATGGAGAACACAAATGAATAAAATGTACAGTCTTTTTCTTCAAGTTTAGTTTGAGTACAAGGTGGACTCGGACGGGCTTTGCATTTTCAGATGCCTTCTAGTTTTACTTGTAATTGGCTTTTTTGTTACTCTAGTGAAGTGTAAACATAAATGTTAAGGAATCATTTTTGTGAACCTAACTTTAGGCCGACATGAGTCGTGCTTCATTAACCAAGATACTCTTTGTAATCAAATATCAAATGTAATTCCTGCTTTGAAATGCACAAATCAACTTGGCATTCTCTTGGACAGGCCATAAATGGAAACAAGGAATGTGGTCAAAGGAAGAAACAGAGATATTGAAAGCAAATATAGACAATTTTCTCAAGGTGAGCCTACATTCGTCACTCGGCACATGGTTTGCCTTCCTCTATCATTTTGTTACATCACTTGAACCATACTGATCAGGTATTGGCACTTGTTGTTATTTTAGTATTTCCTTGTCAGGTCAGAATACAACAACCTCTTTGAGTCTATGGCAATAGTGCCTGGACTCAGGAAAGAGGTGCTGATGAAATCTCGGGGACGATATTGTGATGTCACCAATTAATTTTTCTGGTTATTTATTAGCTGCTCTTACCTCTGTTGTTTTATTTTCTGATATCACTGAACAACAAATTTCAAAAAATTTTTTTTTACTGGAGATGTGTAAGGTGATTAAGACTAATTTGGGTACGCTGATTTCAAAAATCATAACCGTTTTGCTGTATCACGTCAGGATTTTCAGGAACAGAAATATTCCCATTGCCTAGAAGTCAGGATTTCAATGAAATTTACATATGTCTTTAACATGTCTATTTCGTACAATTGTTGTTAACTTGTGTTATATTTCTTTCTTTCAGATAAAGATGAGTAGGCATTCCTGTACCAATCATCCTGACAACTTCTGTTATGTCTGTGGTCGGTATACCAAAAAAGATCAACAGCGAAGTATATCTACAGCAGTGAAAATGAAGGCCGCCTACTTTCACTACTTCGGGTGTCAGGTGGGGGACCAAAAACAGAGCTGGGCACCACACATCTGCTGCACAAGCTGTCACACAACCTTGACTCAGTGGTTGGTGGGCAAGCGCGCGAGCATGCCATTTGCGGTGCCCATGATATGGCGTAAGCCGCAGAATCATCATGATGATTGTTATTTCTGCTGCACAAGCATCGCCGGCTTCAACAAGAAGACTAAAGGTCACATCAAGTACGCTGACTGCGTCTCTGCTGGTAAACCTGTGCCTCATGATGACGAGAACCCCGTTCCAACACCTCCAGCTGATCAGAACATAGCTGTAAGCAGTGGTGAAGAGGATGGTGATGATGAACCTTTTGAACCCGACACTCAAGAATCACACCTTCTGAACCAGGGAGACTTAAATGATCTTGTAAGAGATCTCTCGCTGTCAAAGGCGAAGGCAGAGCTGCTTGGATCAAGGCTGCAGCAGTGGAATCTACTTGAACCTAACACCAAGATATCCTTGTTCAGAGCACGTCACAGAGACATGGCTGAGTTCTTTGAGATGGAAGACACGATGACATTCTGCAGTGACATCAACGGTCTGTTGAAAGAACTTGGGTGTGATCACGATCCTGCAGACTGGCGCCTCTCTTCATCGACTCGGGGAAGAACAGCTTGAAGGCTGTTTTGCTCCACAATGGCAACGAGAAACCATCAGTCCCACTGGCTCACGCGTTCGGCATGACAGAGACCTATGAGACTATGCGGCAGCTGCTTGATTCCATCAAGTACAATGACTTCAACTGGCACATCTGCGGAGACTTGAAAGTGGTGGCGCTGTTGTTAGGGGTGCAGTCAGGCTACACGAAATACATGTGCTTCCTTTGTCTCTGGGATAGCAGAGACGACAAGAATCACTGGACGAAGAAAGATTGGGAAGAGCGAAAAGAGCATGTACCTGGTCGACACAACGTGAAGCATGTCGCCCTTGTCGACCCAGCCAAGGTTTTCCTTCCACCACTCCACATAAAGCTCGGCTTGATGAAAAGTTTTGGACGGGCAATGGATCTGAATGGGCGTGGGTTTTTATACCTCAAGGAAAAGTTTGGCAACACCTTGTCGGAGGCCAAGATCAAGGCTGGTGTCTTTGTTGGACCGCAAATCCGACAGATTATGAAGGACGAAACTTTTCCGACAACTCTAAACCCCAAAGAGCTGGCAGCGTGGAGGAGCTTCAAAGCTGTGACGGACAACTTCTTGGGGAACGAGCGCGCGGACAACTATGAAGAAATAGTGCAGCAGCTGCTGGAGTCCTTCAGGAAACTTGGCTCCAGGATGTCCCTGAAAATCCATTTCCTACACCAGCACCTGAACTTCTTCCCTGACAACTTGGGAGCAGTCTCGGACGAGCACGGCGAGCGATTCCACCAAGAGATTTCACTCATGGAGACGCGTTACCAAGGGCGGCACAACCCGAACATGATGGGCGATTTCTGCTGGTTCCTGCATCGTGAAACTGACACAGAGCAGCACAAACGCAAAGCCAAATGCCTAAAGCATTTTTAATTACATTCTAGTGGAGTTTTTCTGTAATTTCTATAATTTTGAAGCATTCATGATGAAATAAATGAATAAATGAATTTTTGTAAATTTCATTGAAATCCTGACTTCTAGGCAATGGGAATATTTCTGTTACTGAAAATCCTGACGTGATACAGCAAAACGGTTATGATTTTTGAAATCAGCGTACCCAAATTAGTCTAAATCACTTTACACATCTCCAGTAAAAATTTTTTGTTGTTCAGTGTATTTGGTCTTTTCGCTTGAAAAACATCAAAATATTAGTGCTTGTTGTACAGATTACGATTATCTCATATCAGACTCAGCGGTGTAATGGTTAGACGTACGCTCTGAGTCTGGGAGGTTGGTGGTTCATACCCCGGCCGAGTTATATCAAAGATTTAAAAAATGGTACATGCTGCTTCCTTGCTTGACATTTAGCATTTAAAAATGACAGAGCATGGACAAACAACCATAGTGCAGGATTTGATGGGACTCGTGCCTTCCTCTTGCATTGTAGTTCCCAAGGGAACTCATTATATTATCTTCTGATTTTAACCAGGATTGCAGAGAGTACTTTGAGCAAATCACCTTGTGTTTCCTTCAATCCGTGATGCGCAGAGCAATAATATCCGAGACGCAACTGAAGTGATCTTTGAGACGCCTAAGGATGAGCGTAAAGATTTTTATCGCAGCATTGCACGTGGGCTCAACCGACCACTCTTCGCCGTGTACCGCCGTGTTCTCCGCTTGTACGACAACCGCAACCACGTGGGAAAGTAAGTCAATACCACATCATTTGGTTTCACCTTACCTTGTGTTATTTAATTATTGCACAAGTATGTTTTTGGAAACTTCCAAGTTTTGCCAACCCGTCCCATTCCCATCACATTCCCTGATTATAGAGTCAAGTAATATGCAGAAAAGTGAGTTACTGAAGTTATAACTCGAGTGAAGTCAATCCCCACGCTTCCCACCAAAAGCAAACTTGATTAATGGCAAAAAGTTCCACCAGGAATGACTCAATATCAAATTTTGAGTGAAACATTTTTTTTAATTTTGACCCCTGTGACCGTAAGTTCCCACCCCTTGAGGCATGAACCCGTGGGTCAAATCCAAAGATCGTTACGTATGTCACACGTCCCCCAATGTTGATTGCATATGCAAAGTTTCATCGAAAAATGTTTAAAAATGTGCCCGTCATTGCATTTTTCAGTATTTGACCTTTTGATCCCGCTCCAGGGGGGGGGGCAAAAATGACACTGCTCTCGCACCTTCTTGCCATGTGGTGATCATAACTACCAAATTTGGTGAATTTCTGCACAACCGTTTAGGAGAGAGTGTGACAGACTGACAGACGGACGGACAGACAGACAGAAGGGCGGAGCCAATTACAATATCCCCCCATTATTTTCAAAAAGCGTGGAGATAAAAAACGTTTTGTTGGCTGGGAACGATTTTGGGCCATCTTTCACAAACCAATTTGTATGCTTGTCATGGCATTTAAATCTTTACAAGTCAATCGTTTATGCCCAGTGTATTAAAATTACGTTGCACATTATGACATCCACATTTGTTGAAAATTACGGCACCCCCATCGTAAAAACAAACAAATGAAGGCATCCTCATACACTTCTGCTTGAGGAGGTTCTCTGTCCAAATGCTCACCACATATTAGGTGGAGATCCTTGGGTAATGCTGCCCTTGCTGTTGCATGCAAAATGCTTTAATTGTCAAATAATTTTCTATTTGCTGCGTATGATTTCAAGTCGTATGATGATTTGTTCCACTTGTTTTTTTTTTTTCTGAAAACAACAAACAGATATTCCTCATTGGAGATCAAGCAACTCAAAGAGTGAGTGACTACTTTATCAATCTACATGTCAGACTTCACATTTGTTTATTTTAAGCACAATATCAGGGTAGTACTATCTTTGTGTCGGCGCAGGTTGCGTATGAAACATGGAAATGATTGGGCAGCAATCGGGGCAGCCCTTGGTCGCAGTGCATCGTCGGTAAAGGATCGCTGTCGACTCATGAAGGACACGTGTAACACAGGTCTCGCCTTTTTCTCTCCACTTTTTGCGACTCCTTCCTTCCCAGCAATGGCCCCTGCCACTCCTTTTCCCCTCAAAGCCCACCTTCTCCTTATGGACCACTCTCCCATTCCTTCCAGGCGTAATCCATCCTTTCTGGCCAGACCCTCACCTTTTCTGGCCATGTTCTGATCTTTCTGTGTCACAATGCTCCATCACTTCTATCCCCATCCTTCTCTTTTCGTTGAGACATTTCACAGCAGCAGCTAGGGTTCATATTATTTCAACTCATAACTGCAGCTTGGGATCTGTATAAACAGGCTTGCATTAAGCTGTGTGCTGCCGGGTTTGTGTCCAACAGGCAAGTGGGCGGTGGAGGAAGAACGGCGCCTGGCAAGTGTGGTTCATGAGATGACCGGTACACCTCCAGGCACGACTGTCACTCAGGGTGTGTGCTGGGCCGAGGTGGCTGAGCAAGTGAGAACGCGATCAGAGAAGCAGTGTCGCTCCAAATGGCTCAATTACCTCAACTGGAAGCAAAGTGGAGGGCGGGAATGGAGTAAAGATGATGATGTCAACCTCATTTTGAGGTGGGCTCCATAAAATTAAACTTGTTTTTTTTATTGAAACCTTTGACAATACAAATTTAGCACAAATATTGTACTTGCTTTCAGCATCATGGTGACCTGAGCATCCTTTAATATTGAGTGTGTTTCGAATGTCTTGATTCTGTGTTCACCTGTCTTCATCTCACTCACCTTATCCTACCCATCTCCCCTTGGTTGACTGACTGATACATGATGACTGCATCTCCCCTTGGTTCTCTGTCTGGAATGTTCACTTGCGCTTCAAGAATTTCAGCCAGCTGTGACTTCAAATTCTTCTGAAGTTTTTTTTTTTCTTCTAATTTTTCAAAATTTGGATTTTCAAATGGCCAATCGGGCAGATTTGATCAGAAAGTCCTGCAGAACAGAAATTCCAAATTTGATGCTTGTATCATAATTTGTACGATTTTTCTACTATCTACTACACTACCAGTGCTTGCTTCTCAAAACAATGATCATTGACTTCATTAATTGCTTTTGTTACGTGTGTGATTTTGGTTTCCATTATTTTGGTGGTCATCACCATGGCCATAATGGTTAATCTGCTCAATCAGGATAGCCGAGCTGCAGCCCAGCGAAGAGTCGCAGATCAGCTGGGAGAAGCTGGCAGCAGGGTGGTCCAGTGTTCGTTCCCCGCAGTGGCTTCATAGCAAATGGTGGTCGTTAAAGCGCCAGGTGACCAACCACCAGCAGCTTGCCTTCCCCGGTATGTGAACCTGCTTGCTGTCTTCAAGTTCCTCTTTTTCAATACTAAGTTTGAGCCTCAGGGAAGAGCTGATGACAGAGGATGAGAGATCATTACAGTAATATCAGGGAAGAAGAAAACAGGTGGACAACAAACTAACAGCTTGGTTTAACCAGACTCGGTGGCTTAATGGTTAGAGCATCTGCTCTGAGTCTTGGTCAGCGGTTTTAACCCAGCTGATGGACAAGCAACCACATGTTGGCAACCATAGCACAGGCTTTGATGGGCTGTTGGTCTTCTGTATTGAAGTTCCTTGTAAGTGAACTCATGTTATTTATTCATTATTATAATGGTCAAATAGCTTGGTTGGGCTCAAACAAACAGGATACAGTAAGTGCACAGAAATAGTTCAGCTTACATGTATGGGTTGAAGGAGGGGTGAAGTCAGCTGGAGTAGTACAGGTCATGAGTGTGAATTGATGATGGTATGAGATTGTGGTGGATCACCGTCTTAAAAGGATTGAAGAGAAGAACATGACTGGACAGACTCTGAAAGGCAGTTCCACAGTCGAGAGAAGATTGGGACAAAGAGTGTAAGGGAGCAGTTAACTTGGATTTGAGAAGTGGAACAAAGTATAGTCTGCTGGAGGAGTGTGTGCAACCAGGAGGTGCTGCTGGGTAAAGGACGAATTGCCAAGAGAGAAGGAGAAGATAAATCAGATATGTGGGAGCAGGTAGAAGACCACGAGGCCACCAACCACCTTGTGGTGGAAGAGATCTGCAGAATGATTTCAGCTTTCATTGTACTCAAAAACAACAACGATTTAAAACAGACATAAACATGTAGATGGATGCATAATATGTTCATTTAAGTTATCGTGTTATATAAGGTTATGTTTTCACCCCTGTCTGTTTTTCTGTTTGTCTGTCTGTGAGTATGATTTTTTAAAACGTTGTGGATGGATTTGGATGAAACTTGGTACTGTATACAGGTTGGGCATTTGACAAAGACAAATTGATTTGAGTTTGGTGAAGATCCGAATCCAGATCTGAATCCGAAAATTTTTCAATTTCTGAAATGATTCTTCACCATTGAGAGATGGGGCCAAAAAACAATAAACAGCATGATATTTCAAAAAAATTGTGGACAAGTTATGACACAACTTGGTGGATGAGTTGGTTAAGTGAAAACAAGCTAATTAAATTTTGATTAAGGTTCAGATGCAGATATGGCGTATCTTATTAACTCCAATGTTGGAGAGGAGACGATGAGAACAAGTGTGTGTCTACCCTCAGGAGAGCCAGAAAACAACATCTTTCTAATTTCAAGTCAGCACTCTCAAATCTGTCTCCCTCCTCCAAATCCTGGTGGCATCCAGTTAAGTCTGTTTCTGGTGTATGCTCCCCCTCCATCCCCTCCCTTACCTCAAATGGCCACACTGCTGAGACCGCTCGTGAAAAGGCTGAATGCCTAAATTCGGTGTTTGCATCAAAATCTTGTGTCTGAAACCCATCGCTTTCTGTACCCACCTTACCCAGTAGCACCCAACTGTCCCTGGACTCTGTGTCCTTTTCTCCTGACAAGGTGGACAGCTTGCTGTCAAACCTCGACTCAGATTCTACAACTGGTCCAGACGGCATCAATCCACGTGTCCTAAAAAAAAACTGCTCTGCTGCTCTTGCTCACCCTCTCTCTGTTCTATTCACCCTCTCATTTGCTCAAGGTCATCTGCCATCTGCTTGGAAATCAGCAAACATTACCGCTCTACATAACAAAAAGTACAAAACAGCCTGACAATGACAGACCAATTAGCCTTCTCCCAATCATCAGCAAGGTTGTGGAATCCATCATTGTTTCAGACATTAAATTTTTCCTCTTCTCCAATGGCTTGATTTCTGATCATCAATTTGGATTCAGACCAGGTCATTCTACCCTGGATATGCTGCTTCTGCTCTCGCAACAATGGATGGAGGTCCTCAATGCCAGACAGGAAATCAGTCATATCCATAGACATATCGCGTGCTTTCAATATGGTCTGGCACCCTGCCCTGCTCACCAAACTCTATTCCTATGGTATCCAAGGACACCTGCACTCATGGCTCGCAGACTTCCTCTCCTGTCGCAACCAACGTGTGGCCCTAAATATGGAGTTCTCTCATCCCCTCTTCTTGTCCAGGCTGGAGTTCCTCAAGGCAGTGTTCTGGGCCCTGTTCTTTTCCTGCTTTTCATCAATGATCTCTCTGTCTCTGAAAAATCGTCTTTATCGCTTTGCTGATGACTCCACCCTCTGCCGTACCATCTGTCATTCCTCTGATCAGCAGGCAGCAGCCTCTTCACTCTCCGTAGATCTGGATAAAATCACAAGCCGGTCCAACATGTGGAACATGTCTTTCAACCCTGACAAATCTCATATTCTCACGATGTCTCTCCGAAAGGACCTTCTGGAAAACCCCTCATCCCCTTTCTCAATGATCCTCTTGAAGAAGTTCTTTCATTCAAGCTTCTGGGTCTCACTATCTGCCATGATCTTTCCTGGGAAAGCCGCATTTCCAACCTGGCCTCTAAAGCCAGTCGCCGACTGGGCATCCTCCATCGTGCAAAGTCCTTCCTTGGCACACCTGAGCTCCTGACCACAACAAAGCTTTCATCCACAGCCTGATGGAGTACTGCTCTCCCCTCTGAGCTGGTGCTCCCGCCTCTCACCTTTCTCGGCTTCACACTGTGGAAACCAAGGCATTTCGGATAATTGGTATCTCCCGCAATGAGGCTGAGTCTTTGGGATTCTCACTCTCACTGCAGGAAGGTCGGTGGTCTTTCTGTCTCTTACCGTCTCCTCTCCAGCCTCGGCCCCCTTGCTCTGTTTGAGATGTGTCCCTCCCCCATATTTCCGCAGGGTGCTGAAGGTCCACCAGCAACCCCCTTCTGGTAAAACTACCAAAATCAAGAATCACTGCTCACCTTCACTCTTTCGTTCTATTTTTTCCCCACCTTTGGAACAAACTCCCTCACTCTCTTCAATCCCATTCTTCCCTCCAGGCCTTCAAAACAGCTGTTCACCACCATCTCTTATCATCCCCCATCCTAAACCACGATCTTTTCTCCCCCCATTAATCCACCCCAAACCCATCTCATTCAAATTCCCTGCTTTCCTTCCTGAAAGTTCCTGTAGTGTCCATCTTGTTTTACCCTGTGTGCCCCACCCCATCCCTCTCCCTTCCACATATCTCCTCATGTCTCTGTTCCACACTGTTTTTTTCCTTCTCTCTCGTACCCCTCTTATCTCCTGCTCCCCTTGTTGTACGTTCTGTGTGTTTGCTCTCATACAACCCTCGACAGTGTATACAAAAAAAAAAAATGTGGGATACGAAATGTAAAATATTCAGCCTGGTGAAGGTATGTGCTCCTGAGTGCCGTTCTACTTTTATAACGTACCCACCAGGGGGATTTAGCGTTTTGGAGTGGAGGACTAAATTGAGAAAATAAAAGTGGGCAGTGGGGAGAGGAGATGAAAAGGCTTGAGAACAGATAGGAGTTAGTGAAGGCACATATGGTATATGAAGCGCACAAACGGGTTGGGGGGGAGGAGGGTGTAATCAGTGATTCCGTCACATGTGATATAAGGCCCACTCTCTCCTGTCCCTTTTATATTCAATATCTGATTGCAAAATGTACCCATCAAATCGATATATGCTTCAAAACACCATGAGAGTATAATGTGTGTGTTGTGTTACAGACCTTTTGGAGTTTCTCGAGAGCTCCCACGTGCCAATATTGCGACAGGCGGCTCGACGTGCAGCTGCAGTGGCTCCAGGAGGTCCTGTAACGACGTCGTTGTCTTCATCAGAACTCGCACATGTGGTACCATCAGCGCTGCGCCTCAAGGGGTGTAGACTAGAAGCTTCATCTGCCTTGCCACAGACCACCCTTGCAACGTTACAGATTCCTGTTCACATAACACAAGCTGGTACGAGTCGTTACCATCTAGGATAGGTTCGAAAAATCAACCTTTTTCACCTTTAAAAGCCTTAAGTACCCCTGATGACGACTACGACGTTGTTGAAATGTCAGGCCTTTATCCACATGATAAAGTGTGGATAAAGAAAGGAGGTTACATCTCGGCATGCAAACGAATTGAAAACAATATTTTTCAGTGGAATTTTTTGTTATCTTCGCGAAAGACTCATGCCATATGCCTTTGCAAATTCAAATAAAAGCACATCATTCCGCGAGAGATCCATGGCAGGCCATTTTTCACTGTGGAAGCATCGATCAGTATTCATGTTCAGCAACCTTTTATTTCCTGCCGTGGTAATCTCTGCCCAGCTAATATGAACAAATGCAATTGAGGAGCTCTTAGTTCTGTGACATCTGCGTGTCGTTCTCAGGCGATTCCACAGATGGAGAGACGCTCACCATCAATGGTTCTACACTGCAGGCCTTTGAAATCGTTCCGGTACGTTTGGTTCTCTTTGGGATATCGGAATTCAATAACCCTATGGGAGAGCAGGATCTCTTTTAAGCACTTAATACCGTGTTATGGGAAGAAATGGATTTGACATTTTCAAGTACACATCGGTTCTGGTTCTATCAACCTTTCACACACCAATGGTAAATAAAAACAAGGGTTTTTAACACAGATTTCCTTCCTTGACATCAGTGGTGCCTGATTGCCAATAAGAAAAGAGAGAAAAAAGTGTATTTTGGCCTGAAAAATGTGCAGTTATTGTAAGTCCGTTGATTGTCTGTTCAAAAGAAACGCGAAGAACAGTAATCTGAAGGTTTGAAATAGCTTTTTACCTCCGTCACCAAAGGTGGATCGGAGGTTATGGTTTCGCCCATCATTTGTCTTTCTGTGAGCAGGATATTTAAAAAAGTTATGCATGGATTCGGATGAAATGTGGTGGACTAGTTGGGTGTGTGGAAAGACCAAATGTATTCGATTTTGGTGAAGCTCCGGATCCAGATACTAGAAATTTTAAAGTGATTTTTCACCGTTGAGAGATCGGGCCAAAAACGATATTTTGCATGATATCTCAAAAAGTTTTGGACGGATTCGGACGAAACTTGGTGGATGAGCTGGGAAGGTGACAAGAACAAGCCGAATAGGTCCGGATGCAGATCCAGCTCATCAGTGGGATACAAAACGTAAACTGTTCAGCCTGGCGGAGGTATGCGCTCTACCGAGTGCCGTTGCAGTTTAATCTGTGAACAAAACGAAAATCTTAGTTTTCCTCATCAATGATGACATCACCAAAAATCTTTTGAGTGATGTGTTGCTATTCACCTCCCAGGAAAAAAATGTCAAAGTTTGAACTGTCAGGATACCTTATCTAACAGCTGTTGGGATACCTGAGAGATATGCACACTCACCTCTGAGCCGTCTAGCCTGGGTTTGAATCCCGACTCAGCTATAAACTGTCATCCTGGTGTTTCTCAGGCAGGGTGATTCATCAATGTGTGTGCCGTCCATCGGATGGACATTAAACTGGATGTCCCGTTTGCTGGAATTAGTTGGTGGAGGTCAAAGATCCCACTGTGTCCTTCGCGAAGAGTACGTGAGCTATCGCCGGCACCCTGAACAAATTCCAAATTCCTGCTCTGACCTACAGGGGGCACTGCATCTGCAGCATAGCCATGTGTTGCTTTCAAAAAGAAAGGAACCATAAACTTGATATTTGGAACAAAGTCAAAGTTATGTTGTGAGACGCTGGAAAACTTTGCAGCTGTAATCTTACTGTTTCTACCATTCTGGACAACTTACACTTGTCTTAATCACAACACTACACACATTGTGAGATAACCCGTATCTGTATGTATTTGAAGACAGTGCTGTGTCATTTTGCCGTTTTGGTTTGTGGAGTTTTAACACGTGTGCTTTTCGCTCAGTCCTTCCATCTGCAACCCATGGCGACTCTCGGCACATTGCTCCTTCAGACAAGCTCTTCTCAGTCCTTACCCCTCACCCTTGCACCAGGATCCTCATCTGCCCTTTCCGC
>NC_140978.1:24153000-24158000 GCF_056783735.1 Eptatretus burgeri | reverse complement strand
AATTGCTGTTTTATCAAATTTTTCAAATCTTCCTCAAACAAAAACGGCCGCCAAAATTTTTCGCAAGAGCTTATGAATTGCCAACATTGGTTTTCATGAACTGCAAACATATATCTAAACATCCTGGGGGTGTAAAATTTTATAGCAGAGGCTGTAAGGTCCAACCCTAAAACAGCCTCGTACACAGGTTGGCTCCCGGACTAATAGCACTGGCCGGAACGGGCGAGGCCTGGTCGTACTTCATAACCCGCTGGGGCGAATACAAAACAGGTACTAAGCTTGTCGGACCTGATATAGTCACGCAGTTACTGGAGTGCTGTGAGGAGGAGCTGAGAAAGGACCTCACTCGCGCGGCGGGTCGGAGCCTCGTGGGCAGCGATGAAGAAGACGTCCTCGCCGCCATGAAGGCGCTCGCCGTCCGGACGGAGAACACGATGGTAGCTCGAGTGGCCTTGTCTAACATGCGGCAGGGACACGAGGAGCCCGTCCGGTCGTTCCACGCCCGCATCAAAGGGCAGGCGGACACGTGCAAGTATGAAATGAAGTGCACCAAGGCGGGGTGCGATCAGGTCAACGACTTCACCGAAGAGATATTGCGCAACGTGGTTGCCCGTGGCATCGCGGACCAAGCAATACAACTTGACCTACTCGGTGAGAAGAACCAGGACATGCCATTAAAGGACATGATAGAGTATATTGAGGCCAAAGAGTCTGGAAAACGCTCGGCATCGCGCCTGCTTGACACTCAGAGCACGGACGCGATCAGTAGTTCGTATCGGCGGGGAAAGCGACAGGACGTCCGCGCCAGAGTAGGAGCCAGGCCGGAAAAACGGAAGGCCAAGCCCGAAGGAGTATGCATCTACTGCGGCGAGGTGGGCCACGGCAAAATGCCTCAATGGCGTGCCAGACGCGCCGAGTGCCCCGGATACGGTAAAAAGTGCCGGAAGTGTGACCGCCAGAATCACCTCGACAAGGCGTGCCTGGGCGGCCGATCGGCAAGACCCCCATCTAAGGAGACCGACGGGATGTACGACGAGCAGACGGCAGCCTTCATCGAGCTATGCACGGTCACCATGGCCAGCACAGAGGACGAAATGCGCACGCTTCCCCTCGCTCACCACCTGTACGATGATATGTACGATAAGTGGATGAAACGCATATCCGACCCGCAGCCATACGTCAACCTCACTCTCACGAACAAGCGCGAGGATTACAAAGCGCTGGGTTTTAACCTCCTGAAACACACCCGCGCGGTAACCCTACCCGCTATGGCAGACACGGGGTGCCAGAGCTGCCTGATCGGCATTAAAGTCGTCCAACAAATGGGCCTGAGTACCAAGGACCTCATACCTGTATCCATGACCATGAAGGCCGCAAACAACAGAGGAATTCGTATCCTCGGAGCCGTGGCAGTCAGATTCGCCGGTAACAGTGACGACGCTCGGAGAATGGAGACGCGCCAAATCCCGTACGTGACGGACTCTTCAGACCGCATATTCCTCTCCCGCGCGGCCTGCATGGACCTGGGAATGATCTCGGACAGATTCCCGACACTCGGAGAGGTGAATCTGACGACCTTGGAATTGTGCGACTGCCCGCGACGCGCGGAGCCGCCGACCAAGCCGACAGCACTCCCCATGCCAGCGACCGAGGCCAACAGAGAGGCACTACAGTCACATTTACTCAGGATGTATGCTCAGAGCACATTCAACACGTGCCCACACCAGCCACTACCGAGAATGACCGGCCCGCCACTACGTCTTATGCTCAGTGAGAACGCGACACCGGTTGCCCATCACACTCCCATCGCCGAGGCCATACATTGGCAAGATGAGGTAAAAGCAGGCCTCGACCAGGACGTTCGGCTCGGCGTGTTGGAGGAAGTACCCGTCGGCACGCCGGTGACATGGTGTCACCGCATGGTAATTTGCGCGAAAAAGAATGGCAAGCCGCGACGCACCGTCGACTTTCAGGCCTTGAACAAGCATGCGTTCCGCGAGACCCACCACACCCAATCCCCGTTCCACCAGGCGAGACGCGTACCTAACGGGAAGCGCAAGACAGTATTCGACGCATGGAACGGTTACCATAGCGTCCGCCTACACGAGGACGACCGCCACAAGACGACCTTCATCACTCCATGGGGGCGCTCCCGGTACCTATCTGCCCCACAAGGGTATATGGCATCGGGGGACGGTTACTCACGACGATACGATGAGATCATCGCGGACATTGGTAACAAGACCAAGTGCGTAGATGACACGCTACTATGGTCAGACACGATTGAGGGGAGCTACTTCCAGGCGGTCCAATGGCTGGATATATGCGGCCGGAATGGAATCATCCTCAACCCGGAGAAGTTTGTCTTCAGCGCACCCACGGTGGACTTCGCGGGCTTCACCATCACCATGACCGACGTGCGACCGTGCAGCCGCTACCTGGAAGCAATCCACGATTTCCCACAACCGCGTAACATCACCGACGTCAGATCGTGGTTCGGGCTTGTCAACCAGGTGGCATACGCCTTTAGTATGGCCGAACGAATGCAGCCATTCCGGAAGCTCCTGAAAAGTGGAGAACGCTTCCAGTGGTCCATGGAGTTAGAGGACATATTCCGCGAGTCGAAAGACGTGATCGTACAAGAAATCGAACACGGTGTCCGCATATTTGACAAAACTAAGCCAACATGCATCGCCACGGACTGGTCGAAGGAGGGAATCGGATTCTGGTTGCTTCCAAAGCACTGCCGATGCGTGCCAGTTAGACCATTCTGCTGCACTGATGGATGGAAAATAACCCTGGTCGGCAGCAGATTTACACACGCGGCAGAATCCAGATAGGCGCCCATAGAGGGCGAGGCTCTCGCAGTCGCGGACGCCTTGGACAAGGCGCGCTACTTCGTACTGGGCTGCGAGAACCTGATCGTTGTGGTAGACCACAAACCACTGCTGAAACTCCTTTCGGACAGAGCACTTGACGACATACCCAACCCCCGCCTCAGGAACCTCAAGGAGAAGACCCTGCGTTATCGCTTCCGCATCATACATATCCCGGGCATGAAGAACAAGGCGGCAGATGCCATGTCGCGCAGGCCGGTCGGCACCACGCGACCTCCACTCATGAACCTTCCAGATGACAATGCCACCATAGCGACCCACCTCCAACCAAGCACGCACACCGACGTCCTGTCCCTCCTACGCCAAACTGAGCCGGAGTATGACGACGACGTCGAGGAGGACAACCTGGCATGGTGTGCCGCGGGCCTCAAATCATTGCGATCAGTAACATGGGATCGCGTCAGGGAAGCCACCAGCAGCGATGGCGATATGCACATATTGGAGGGAATGACAATGAACGGCATCCCCGACTCAAAAATCGAGATGCCAGAGACAATTCGCGACTATCACCAGTACCGCGAGAACATTACATCGACAGATGGAGTGATCCTATACAAGGACCGAGTAGTCATACCACCCTCACTCCGCGGCGATGTGCTGAGCGCCCTACACGCTGCCCACCAGGGTGTATCAATGATGACCGCCCGCGCAGAATCCTCTGTATTCTGGCCAGGCATGTCGGCCGACATCAGCGCCACTCGGAAAAACTGCGAACACTGCCACCGGATGGCACCATCACAGCCTGGAGCGCCACCAACTCCACCTATTCCGGTCGTTTACCCCTTTCAGGCAGTGTGCTCGGACTTCTTTGTACACAGGGGTGCACACTACCTTGTGACGGTGGACAGATACTCGAACTGGCCGATCATCTCAAAGTCGACGGGTGGCGCCGCCGGACTCATAAACCACTTACATCGCGCCTTCGTGACGTACGGGACACCAGAAGAGCTCGCGTCGGATGGGGGACCGGAGTTCACCTCCACCGAGACCAGGTCATTCCTGCACAGATGGGGCGTACACCACCGCTTGTCATCGGTGGCCTTCCCTCACAGCAACTGTCGCGCGGAGATTGGAGTTAAGACAATGAAACGACTTATCACGGACAACACCAGCCCGCAGGGAGAACTTGACACTGACGCTGTGCAGAGAGCGATACTACAATGTCGTAACACGCCTGACCCTGACACGAAGATCTCCCCGGCAATGTGTGTCTTCGGCCGCCCGATACGCGATTTCATCCCAATTATCCCCGGGAAGTACAGACCGCACGACACTTGGCATGAGACCCTGAAAGCGAGGGAGGAGGCCCTCCGCAAATGTCATATCCGCACAGCCGACACCTGGGCAGAACACACCAAACGCCTTCCGCCACTTGCTGTCGGGGACCTAGTCCGCGTACAGAACCAGACAGGATTCCACCCAAAAAAATGGGACAAGACAGGCAGTATCGTGGAGGTACGCCAACACGACCAATACGTGATCAAGATCGACGGCTCGGGCAGAGTCACACTTCGGAACAGGAAATTCCTGCGCAAGTTTAGCCCAGTTCGCAATGACCAGCTGCCACCCCGGTCTATCTATGATGATCTAGCAACCCGCATCACTGTACCTGCACCCGTTGTAACACCGCAACTGCCTGACCTCGACAGCGAACCCGTGACATCTGCGACGCCAACGGGGCCCACGCCGGCACTGACATCAGTATGCACACCCCGGCGCAAGACGACACCCGTTTCAGACACGCCAGCAGCACCAGGACGAGGCACACCGAGGCGCGCGATCCTTCAGACACCACCATCGGCCCCTGAAACCCCGAGAGCCCCATCCCCACTGGGGCCCGATGTGACACCACCAGCACCAGCAATAGGTCAACGCCGATCCACCAGAGCGACCAGCGTGCCTGCCTGGCACAAGGACTACTGCATGGAATAGTCACACGATGGGCGATATAAACTTTTGTTCATTCATTAAACTTAATATTTTCTCAGCCTTTATCGATTAACATAATAAAGACGAGGAGGGAGATAGAGAACATTGTACTTTACGGTACTTCTTCATATCGACGGTCCCCTGTGCCAGTGCGCATGCGCAGCCTGAGCCGGA
>NC_140978.1:24135500-24150500 GCF_056783735.1 Eptatretus burgeri | reverse complement strand
GAGGGAGAGCACGCACGGTAGGTGCTTTGTGGGTTTTCCTTGAAACTGTAATGTACTGAATGGAAGATGCTCAGCAGGCAGACACGAGCGGAGGAACAGTCGAGCTGGGCTGTGTTGCGCAAGCGCGAGCGTACTCTGCCCAGCGGCTCTTCTTTATTACGTATGCACACGCACAAGCCGCGTTCGGCTACTGCATTCCTACGACGCCTCAGGCGGCGCGCACACCTTATATCCCTTGCAGATACGATGACCACTCCGACCACTCCCACACAACCACACCCTTCCCCGTCGGCCCGCAGACTCCACCACAGAAACCTTCGGGTTTCTGGGCCTACTTTTTCATCTGCCTTGTTTTCATAGGCCTGCCGTTTATCGGTGGTTTAGATTCTTCCTTTCACTCTTCTTTTCCCTTATACTTCATTTGACCCCACTTGCTGGTTGCTTGTGACGGTTTTCCTTTGTTAAACTTAAACTTCTCTTCTTTTGCTTTAAGCTATGGCAAACGGACGTTTGCACAATAGTGTGTACGAGTCACTCACTCGGAAAAATGGAGTGACAATTACTCCACCTGATGGAGTTAGTGTTGAGAACGTGGTGATGGCTCTGGGAGAGCTCGTAGGAATCGAGAATGTTCTCGCTGCTTCGAAAATGAGCCAACGTGTCGTGGTTTTCTTGTCGGAGGAGCGACACGTGGCTCAGGCGGTCGAAACCGGTCTGTCCGTACCGCCAGACGTCTTCGTTAACGTTAGTGATCTCTATACGATGGCGGTAAAATTAACACTGTCTAACATCCCGCCCTTCTTCTCGAGTGAGGAGATTGTAGCTGCATTAAGCGTTTTTGGCACAGTTGTATTACGAATCACCATGATTCCACTTCGTCTGCGCTCTGACGCTTCGGTTCGCCACATCATGTCGTTCCGACGTCATTGCTATATCATTCTAAAAAACAACGCTCAATCGCTCAATGCAGTTATGACTTTAAAAAATAAAAACCGCAATTACCAGATTTATATTGCAACGGAGACCACAACTTGTTTTATCTGTGGTGAATCGGGACATTTAAAAAGCGATTGCCCCAAGAATATTGTTACGGATTCGCGCCCGCCGGCGTGCTGACGGCCACGTAACTCGAATCGCGGCACGTCGCCCACCGGACGGACAATCCAGTCGTGACCCTCTCGGACTAACGCCGGGAACCAGTCACGGGTGGACCTTTCGGTCTCACCGCGATCGAGCCAATCAGCCCCCGCGTGGGATAGGGTTGCTCGCCAAATTCGACCTACCTAAGTACCCACACGGAGGGTAGACCGGGCGATCGCACCTCGCCGCAGGTCGACTTCAGACACGGGCCACTTAAGCGACCCGTTCCGTACTATCGGGATAACCGAGCGGTGTTATTCGTCGACCTCGACGGTTCGATTAATTATCGGGCGTATTCAGCCCACTACCAACCCTTTACGTGAAGCAAGATGAGGATTCAATGAAAGAAATGACGAAGCGAAGCGGGAAACAGTTCAACACAAAGCACATTTATTCGCGATGAACGGAAAGCACACATATTCAATTCCACCAAAAGCACATAGAAAAGGAAAAGAAACACGATGCAATTTTACACAAAAAGCAAATGCGACAATGCAGATCTAATACCGATTACGCGAGCACACGGCAACACTTATACAATTTTACTTCACAGACGGCGCCGACAACACACACACTCAAAGCAAAGAAAAAGAACACCCTCAAGGATGAGGCGGGCCTGAGGCCGAGACCGGGTCGGGCCTACCCGTCTGGTGATGAGACGCGGAGCGGCGATGGTGCCTCAACTCCGCGGGCCTCGCGGACAGTGTCTGGTAGGGGGTGGGAAAGGGGCGCCCTTGGTCGCACTATCTCAGCGCGGGGGGGAAACAGGAGGGGGTTGCTGATGCTCGGGGGAAAGGAGGATTTCTACTCTGCCTCGAGTCCCGCGACGAGCGTCTCCACCTCGACCAGGTCGCGCCGTCGGCCTCCCTGGTGTGCAGCTCCCGGCACGACGCGAGCACCCCCTCGTCTGCCCTCGCCGCCTCTCCACAGCTCCGTCCCCTTCGCTCCGACTCCAACGCACACGACGACGACCAACTCCTTCTTGCTTCTTCTTCCCAACTCCACCGACTGCGAAGTCTTAACTCTCTCTTCTGACGAACGCGGTCGCTTATATAAGCCCCGTGGCTTCGCTCTCTCATCTTTGACCCCCTGCCTTCGACCTTTCACCTCGCTCCCCATTGGCCCGAGAAAAAGTGGGCGTGAATGCATTTTGATCCATAAATTTGCATATAGCGACCGCCCTCCAACGCCCTGGAGGCGGGGCCAAATCGCCCCTCGCTCACCGATTGGACGGCACAAAGGTGGGCGTGTGTCGTTTTTGATCCGATTTTGGAGCGGAAAATCCGTGATTTTGTACACGCTGTTCGGCGCGCGCCCTGCACGAGACCAACACCGGTACCCACAAGCGGCGCAAGAACGGTGGCGATGCGACGGTTGCGAGGTGTGACGGGAAGCGGCGCCGCGGTGGGTGGTTGATGTTGTGGTTGGTGGTGGTAACAATGGCGGTTGGTCCAAAATAAAGATAGCAAAAGAAAAACGGCTATCCTGAAGAGTCGCAGCACGCATAAATGACATGTATTCCCACTAGACAACGGGTTTGGGCCTAACTACACATATACTTACCGAGATACCTCACCTAAGGGACCTGAATGGTGGTTTGCGAATTTGGTAACCACAACAATATATTAAGTGGAATATCTAGTGTGGTCGAACCCATTGAGACGAATAGTGGTATATCTAGAGTTGGTCACGTTGGTGACGCTTCAAACTCGAACAATCTGCCTGGGCCGTCGAAAGTGGAGGTAAATCCCCCCCTCGCGGATGACGAAAGCTTCACCGTTGTTCCTTCAAAAAGGAAACATAAATTGAAGCATTTAAATGATAACAATAGTCAAGATGTGACGGCGAGCTGTGCAAAAAAGATGGCGCCGGCTGCCGAGAATAATGACTCGTGTTTGGAAGCAACAATAGATGCTCTTTTTAAAACGAAATATCGATTTGATGTAATTGCTCCAGAGGATGATGACTTTTTTGTCGGTGGGGTTGGTGAACATGAGCAGGAGATTGGTTTTGTGCAGCAGGAAGCACACGTGACCACTCCCATTGTCACAGGCACCTTGGATATTAACACCGAATCCACTGTAACCCCCCTCCCTGTAAAGACCAACAGTGAAATGTGTACCGTTTCTAAGTCACCAATAACTCCAAACCTGGTTGAATCAGGGTGTAAAGCTTCAACTAGTGAAACACCAGGTTCATCTCAAGCGGAATATAACGTTCCTTCCATTAGTATACTTCCTCCTCCCCGTCCTCTTCACCCTCCCACTCCTCCTCCTCCTCCCCCTCCCACTTCTAATCTTCTTCCTCTTCCCTCCCCTCCTCCTCCTCCTCCCACTCCACCTCCCCCTACTCCACCTCCCCCTACTCCACCTCCCCCCACTCCTCCTCCCCCCAATCCTCCTCCCCCCACTCCTCCTCCCTCCACTCTTCCTTCCCCGACTCCTCCGACTCCTTCTCCCCCTTTGGAAGCGGAATGTGAGGCTTCCCTTATTAAACCATCAGCTCCATCTTTGGAGCATAACGATAATGTAATGGACACCGGTCGGTACTCGGATTATGATTCCGATGGGGCCTCATCACTTGCTTCTTGTGGCAGTGCTGAAGCATGGAATGATCCAGTTTCCCAAGATTCGGAGAGTGTTACCAATGTTCCACCTGCCGATATCATAAAGTTTCTTCATGACACCTTTCGCAAGAAACATGTTAAAATTAAAAACTTTTTCCCTGACTTGTCCGGCTTTATAATCTCTGCGAAGCTTTTGCTCCTCAAAGCCGGACAGCTTGGTGTGACGGAATCACAAGTGTATCGACTCCGGAAATGCATCCTCAAAGCAAAGAATGAGCTGCAGACACAGAGAGACTAAGTTTTTGACACACCCTAACTCTATGTTAGCCTATGGCCTTCTCTATAGCGAGTTTAAATATTAATGGGGGACGCTCCTCCATCCGTAAAGCAGAAGTTAAACAGTTTGTTGAGAGCAATCACATTGATGTTTTGCTTTTGCAAGAAACTAGATGTAGCTCCTCTTGTGCAAGTGAATGGCAAAGGATAATGAGGGGAAAATTGTTTTTTAGTAGTCTGGAACACCCAAGGGCTGGGGTGGCTGTTTGTATACAACCTTCCTTTTGCAGTCCCAGTGTTGTTTTTAATGAGATTATCAAAGGGTATTTGATTTCACTCACCTTCACACATAATGGCTTTAAACACACCGTACTGAATGTCTACGCACCTAGCGATAGCACGGAGAGACTCGCCTTTTACACACACTTAGAAACGTCTCTTGTACACATTGATTTTGATGGACTTGTCTGCTTGGGTGGAGATTTCAACTGCACGATGGACCTGACGTGGAATTCTATCCTCGAACCGCGTCGTGATCGAAAGGATTCTTGATTGTTGAGGGATCTTGACCTCCTCGAGGATTCAACGTCTAGCCGACTCAGTGTTGCATGTATCGGGATAAAATAAACCACAGAAGTCCAGTAATAATCAATGTCCACAAGGAGTTCTTTCTTCCGTACCATTTATTTGCTCACTCCCTGATCATTCTCTCTCTCCCCATATATCCATTCCATTTTATAAGCAGAGAGGCCTTTGATCGCAAAAACAATGCACAGCTTATCAGCCCGGTCACCTTGTACTTTCAGAAACCCAAGCAATGTCCAAAGTGTCAAAGAAAGACAAGATTATAAGTAGGTGGTAGGCCTTAACAACTAAATAGTAGAACAGTAGAGGAAAAACACAAACACTTTGACCTACTCAGACTGAGGCAAAGGTTTCTTGTCTAGAGAGTAATAATTTCCCCAACACTCCCCCCTTGTTGCCTAATAAGGCAACACTAGTTAAGTTTAACGATATATATTTTCTCTTCACTTGGAAATGCATTCTCTCTTGCGTTTGAGTGTGCCCATTTTCTTGGGTAGTCACATCCCCCCTTTTCCCCATCGTAGAGCTCAGTCCCTTAGCCTTTCCTGTCCCGCAAGCCAGGTGGCTTCATGTGGTTGTACAGCTTCGGACCTGGTTGAGGTTCCGGTAGGCCCCCAGGCCGATAGAAGATAAGGCTACCCGTTGGGCTGCACAGCTGATTTTCGACAACCTATTTCGGGAACAAAGCAGATGAGCAAGAGTGGATTGACAATTCCCGTGAATATTGAACACATTCATTTGCGCTACTTATGGATTTCCAAGTTCAGGTTCTATCTCAAAAGAGTCGTAGGACTCAGTGTCAAAACCAGGGTATGAGGGTGGTGCTTGGGCCACCATCACCTTTTAGCAGTATTCCTCTTTAGACAAGAAACAATCAATGCCGGCATTGTAATTGTTGCACATCTAACAAGCACCACTACAATGATGATCCACAATAACCCAACGGAAATCCAATGCAATAGGGTAGTTCCCCAGCCTCCAAAAATCCCTTCAAACCAGGAATAAAGCCCATCTTTCGTAAAATAATTGTGATACTTGGCTCCTTCTTGCTTAATCTTGTCAGCTATGTTCGTGATTTTCTCCGAGTTATCAGGGATATAAGTACAACACTCAGAGTTAATTACAGCACACGTTCCTCCTTGAGCCGCGAGAATGAGGTCGAGCGCAACTCGGTTTTGCATTGAAACTGCACGTAGGGCGACGCCCTCCGAGTTGATATCAACCATGCCTAGAGCAGTTTTATTTGCCAATAATTCAAGCGAAGCAGCTAACTCTGCCAATCCCACAGACGTTTGTCCAACACCGTAGTGAGGGATTAAAATCATGAAGAACAGTTCAGTTGACGTGAAACCCCGTTTACCCCGTTTCAAATGCTCAAAAGGTGACTTAGATAACAGGCGCATATGTGGCAAAATGAATGACAAGAAACAAGATCCACTCCAATTAACTGGAAGCCATGGGTATGCTCGATTTCCACACACGAAATAGGTATTATTTAAAGCGACTTGTGGTCCCATCGTGTGATTTTCATAAACATAATTACTGCATTCAGAATTCCCTAATCTTCTTTCTCCCCATGCCTCTTGTACCAAGCATAGTTCGGGTTTTTCTGTTGCCCGTTCAACCATAAAATGTGGAGGCATTTTACTTAAATTAAAATTTGGCCAAAACCAGTTACTGAAATTTCGTTGTCGGAGGCAATTTCCATTTCCATTGGTAACGATGTGGTCGTCAAGGTTATTATCTTGTTTATCCCAGTTTCTTTCCTTTGCCCAGTACCCACACCATTCACTCAGATTGAATGGTATAGCCAGAAGCGGTATCCCAGTAACTGCTGAATGAGGTATCTTAGTACAAACCCAGCAATTGGTTTTATTAAAAGCTTTCGCGTGTTTACGAGAAAGAGCCAGATAAGTGTTTATTCCATGTGGTGAACCCACTTTGCTCGTTAAGCTTCTTTGGTCTCTGAATGCCCTAGGCTTAGTTTGGTGGGTAGTCTGATAGGCCCATCTCCAAAGAACATGCAAATAATGTTGATCACAGACAGTACTTATCGGTTTAACAGACCAAGTACACATTGCACCACTTGCATTTAGTAGTACAAATAATCCTGCAATGGAAAGAATCATTAAAGTTATCAGGAAGCAATGTTCTCCTCGGGTTCTTTTCTGCCGTGTGCCAGTTTGCAGTGTGTGGCATGGATCCATGTTGCTCTTCCTTTACACTTCACAGCTGTATGGGTAGTTAGCAGTATTTGAAATGGCCCACACCAACATGCCTGAAGAGAGTTCTTCCGTTTGTAAATTTTCACATAAACAAAGTCTCCGGGTTTGAAGTTGTGATGATCAGATGTGGCTGGTTCTGGCAGAGCTTGTTTCACCTGTGCATAAAAAGTTCTTACAGCATGATTCAGAGAGACACAGAACGTGAGCAACGTGTCGTCCATTTGCTGCACGTTCATGTCTTTTATAGTCAAAGGAGGTGAGTTCGGTAATCTCATTGGTCTTCCCATCAGAATCTCATGTGGAGATAAGCCAGTGTTTCGATTTGCGGTAGATCTCATAGTCATGAGAGCAATTGGCAGAGCATCTGGCCATTTTAATCCAGTTTGTTCACAAATCTTGGCCAGTTTATTCTTCAGGAATCCATTTTGCCTCTCTACTGCCCCCGCAGATTGCGGACGATGCGAGCAGTCGAAATGTTGTTTTATTTGCAATACGCGACATAATTCTTTCACCACTTCGGCTGTGAAATGAGTACCTTGGTCACTGGAGATCCTACAAGGTATTCCAAACCTACAGATGAAATCCTTCATCAACAGTTTAACCACAGTAATGGCATCTGCTTTCCGACAAGGGTAAGCCTCAACCCATTTGGTGAACAAATCGACGATGACTAACGCAAATTCAAAACCGCAGCATTTTGGTAACTGGACAAAATCCATCTGGATATGAACAAAAGGTCCGAATGGAATTGGATGACCCCCTGGGGCCATCTCCACCCCCTTGCTGGGTTATGTTTTTGGCAAATATGACATGTCTTACAATACTGTTCTGCAATTGGACTAAACCCCGGGCGAACCACTGTCTCCCAATTAAAGCACTCATGCCGCCTTTGCTAGTATGCCCGGCCCCATGTGCCAATCGGGCGAGCCAAGGTAATAGAGCTCTTGGTGCCACCACACGACCATCAGATGATCTCCATAATTTAGATTCATTATCGAATTCACATCCAGCCAGTATCCACAAATCTCGTTCTTTAGCACTGACAGCTGTCTGCAAAGTGTTTATATCGTCAATGGTCGGTGTTGCCTCTTGTCTCAATACACATTGTGATATTAAAAGAGCTCTGGTGTGGGCAGCAGATTTTGCAGCTGCATCTGCCCTGGCATTTCCCCGTGAGACGTCATCAGATCTCCCAGTGTGGGCGTCACATTTTACCACTGCAATTTGGTGAGGCAGAAGTATTGCTTCCAGTAGATTCGCAATCCATGTTCCATTCCTTACTTGTGTACCTGATGATGTTATAAAACCCCTTTCGCGCCAGAGTGCTCCGAATTCGTGTACAGCACCAAAGGCATAGCCGGAGTCAGTGTAGATTGTCACTATTTGGCCTTTGGCTAAATGGCATGCACGAGTGAGGGCGAACAGTTCTGCCTGCTGCGCGGAACAGCTCTCAGCCAATCTCCCGCTTTCGATTACTTCGTGATCAGAGCAAACGGCGTAGCCTGTTAATAAACATCCATCAGGTGCACGCGATGATGAGCCGTCGACATATAGAACCAATTCAGAATTTTGGATTGGTGTGTCTCTCAAGTCAGGACGGGGTTGACACGTGTGGGCGATTATCTCTTCACAATTGTGAGGATCACCATCTTGTACTCCTGGCAACAAACTAGCAGGATTCAGCGGTGCGCATCTCCTAATCGTAATGTTCGTGGGTGCTGTGAGTGAGAGTTCGTATGTTGTTGCTCTTGAAGCGGACAAATGTTGTGTTTTCGTTTTTAACAATACAGCTGTCACTGCATGCGGTACCAGGAGAATCAAAGTGTTTCCCGCGACGAGCGCTTCGGTCGCCTGCACCGCGAGCGAAGCGGCTGCTACTGCCTTGAGACAAGGGGGGAATCCTTGCGCTACCGGATCCAATTTAGTACTATAATATGCAACAGGCCGTAATTTATTCCCGTGCTTCTGTGTCAGCACAGATTGTGCGAATCCCTGTCTCTCACATGCATACAAATGGAAAGGTTTTTCATAGTTTGGTAAACCCAGAGCGGGAGCCGAAGAAAGAGCCTGTTTTAACGTTACAAAAGCCTTGTCTGCATTTTGTGTCCATGCAAGTGGGCTGGGCGCGTTTGCCGAACCAATGTCCACCAGGGGGCGCACTAAGGCCGTATAATCTGGTATCCACTGTCTGCAATAGCCGGTCATTCCGAGGAAAGACCTCATCTGTTTAGCAGTAGTTGGCTTGGGCAGGTTTAATATTGCCGCTATACGTTCAGGGGAGATGCGTCTTGTGTCTCCCTTCAGAATATGTCCCAAATATTTAACTTCTTCTTGGCAAAATTGCAATTTAGCTCTCGATGCTTTGTGTCCTTTCCTGGCTAAGGCCCTCAACAATGTCAATGTATCTCGTTCGCATGCGTCTTTTGACACTGAACAGATCAGCAGGTCGTCAACATATTGAATCAGTGTGGATCCACAAGGGAAAACTACATCATCCAAGTCATCTTTGAGGGCCCTCGAGAATAATATTGGACTTTCACAATAACCCTGGGGCAATACAGTCCAAGTGTATTGCTTTCCCTGGTAGGTGAATGCAAACAGAAACTGTACTTCTTGGGCTATTGGTATACTAAAAAAAGCTGAACAAAGATCCACAACACTAAAATAGGTAGTGTTGCTTGGGATGCTTGATAGAATGGTAGTTGGATTTGCAATTACAGGAAAAGCTGGAATTACCGCATCATTCACTGCCCTCAAATCCTGTACGAATCTCCACGTTGGTTTCCCAGGTTTTCTCACAGGTAGGATCGGTGTATTACATTGACTAACAGTGGGAATAATTATCCCTTGTTTCAATAGCGCTTCCACGACAGGAGCAATTCCTACCTCTGCTTCTGGAGACAAAGGGTATTGCGGTTTTCGAGGCAGTTTCTTTTTTGGATCTATAGTGATCTTGATTGGATTCATACTTTTAATTTGGCCGACATCGTTGGCATGTGTTGCCCACAGACAAGTCGGGACTTGTTCGAGTATTTCAGGTAATTTTCCTGACCCATTTAATTCTGAGAGATCGACCACCTCAAACACAGCTTTTGCTGATCCTTGACATTCTGTCCAACAGAATCCCTGTTCCCCGATCTTCCAAAGTCCGTTTACTTGGCTCGATTCCATCAAAGTCGCTTGTGATGCTTTTTTCAAAGAGGTTACCATGTGACCAATGTCCGTTTCTTGGTAACCTTCTGCAATCACTAAAGTAACATGTGGTGTAACACTGGACGGTTGGTTCCACAATTTTAATTGTTCCTGCGTCAGATGCACCTCCAGGCCAATTCCTTGCTTCCCAATCCAAATTGTTCCCAACACTAAGTCAAAGGTCTGGTGTAATTTCGAGAGTGTTTCACTCGCATAGACGTTATCTTTTCCCTTGATGTTGCAATCTGCAATGCAATGTAGGCGAGTCTGTAAGTACCGTCTGTCCATGCCGTGTTTACTCACCCAATCGAGCACCTCGGGTACGTTTCTCTCCAAATGTGATAAATATTCCTGCAAATGGTTAAATGCTTCACAATTAATCACAGTCCATTGATATACAAGATTTTCTGTATTTTCCTGTAATAAATTCATCATAGTTATGTGTGATTCGTGAGGTATTTCTAAATATACACCATCAGGGGTACACTTAATTGAACAATTCAGCTTGCATAACAGATCTCTCCCCAACAGATTAATTGGTGTATCAGTTGCCATCAAAAATGCATGGTTTGCAGACAATGGTCCAATTTCCACCCGGAGCTGCTCTGTCAGTGGAATCGTACTAGCAACTCCCGACATTCCCACTACTTTTACTCGTTCTCGCGATAACGGGGCGTCTGGGAAATCACTCCTTCTGAGCGCAGATTTGGTCGCTCCTGTGTCGACTAAGAAAGGAATCTCTTGGCCTTCAATTTTCAAAGTCAATTTCGGTTCGTCACATGGTTTCAAAGTCAGGAAGGGTAACTCAGACGAAGTCGCTTCTTTTCTTTGTCATAAAACGAATGGGTTTTGGGTTTGAAATGAACCTTGAGATGGAGGAGGAAGAAATGAGGGTGGAGGAGGAGGGAACGAGGCTGGAGGAGGAGGAGGAGGGAATTCGGTTTGAGGTGCAGTGGGTTGAAATGAACCAGCTTGCTCAAACTGTGTTCCCCATCTTTCCTGCTGTCTATAATATGGATTTTCATTCACTGGAGGCGTGGAGTGTCTGCGAGTTTCATCTCTGTATTGTGCCGCTGGTCTCTGTTCTACCGGTTCATACGAACTATAAGTTCGACTGTTTCTACGATTTCGGCATTCATTAGCCCAGTGTCCTTGTTTTCCGCATGTATAACAGAAATCTCTGCGCTGGTCTCTGTATTTTGGTCTCTGACGGTAATTGGTTTGCCCTCGGTTTTGTGAATTATATCTCACATTCCTTTCCCCGGGGCATTCACCTTGACCTTGAACCTGGGATAGCATTAATGTTGATTCGTTTTCCTCGTCAGAACGATGTTTCAACAATGAATTACAATGCGTTACATATTCCATCAAGTCTTTCACTTCCTTTAATTCCCAACCAATACATACTCGCTTTATCTCATTTTGTAATTTGGCCGTCAAACCATTAAGGTAGACATGAGCAAATGGTACCCCCTCTTCTTTCAGTCCAGAGTGACATTGGTATACACCCCGAAAACGCTCTAAGAACTCCAATGGGTCCTCGCCAGCGCGTTGCCTGCACACCTGTATTTTTGCCCAGTCGGTCTTAAGTGTTACCACCTCTGTGACAGCGTCAATGAGGGTGTCAATATGTTCTTTGAGCTCCTCCCTGTCTCCAGGAGCTTCATCTGGCCATGCAGCGACCTGTTTCAATTGTCGGAGTAACCCCTCTGGTACCACTAATTTTAATAATATTTCCATGTCCATATATGTTGGCTGATGACATGCCACCACCACGCGTAGTTCCGCCTGGAATTTTTTTGGGTTCTCCCGTATCTTCGGCATCTCATTTACGATGGCTTTTAATTCAGAGCCCCACGGACGATATATTGCTTGTACCTCCCTTGCACCTGGGTAATCTCGCAATGGAAACGCGCCAATGAGTGCCTCATCATCTCCGTCCTTCGCGGTCTCCGGCATTATTTTTTTTGATCGAGTTTGTATTTTACCCTTGTCAGCAAGAGGAACTTTATTTTTGCTTTGTGTTCTTGTTTCTTTCTTAATTACTCGCCTGGCTCCCCGTTGAGCCTCTCCTTGCCCTGTGGCATCATCTCCCTCTGTCTCTCCCGCTTATTCGTCCTCGAGCGGTTGTGCTATCGGAACTGTGCACTCTGGCCATGTATCTGAGTCTTCTTCTTCATCCTCAAATCTGACAGCCACTGTTCGCTGTCTCTTGGTTTTATTTTCAAGTCTCACCGGCATTTGCTTCGTTAATTGGTCTAGCTGACCCTTCAGGTTTAACAACCGTGCCTTTTCGTCTCTGTCATGACATTCCTTCATCCAATTTATATAAACGCTCCAGTTCACCTGCTTCTGGACCTTTTTGTCACTATTTTTCACTTCCAGTACTTTTCTTAAATTGTCTAAACACTCGTGATCGAACGTTCCATTCTCAGGGAAGGGTAATCGACTATTTTTGGTCCAATTGCACCATTTCCCCATGTCTCTCACAGCTTCAGGCCCATACTTATCAAACATAATTCTTGCACATGTACCTCTCCGTGGTTTTTGAATACAATTTGCCTCGGTATACCCATTTTCCTTCCTTTTACAATTTCTATTTCCCATCTCTAAAATCACACAAATCACAACCGCTAAATTCACTCTAAAATCACAGAATAAAATAAATCGCACCCTCGGAGAACCCCCCCTGCTTACCTTCGCTCAAGCACTTGTCGTTCCTCCAGGCACTGCCTCCGGCAGATTAAGCACCTCCGGTCACGAGCGCCGCACAACGCCGATTCGAATCCGTGTCACTGGCACCAACTGACGTGGAATTCTATCCTCGAACCACGTCGTGATCGAAAGGATTCTTGATTGTTGAGGGATCTTGACCTCCTCGAGGATTCAACGTCTAGCCGACTCAGTGTTGCATGTATCGGGATAAAATAAACCACAGAAGTCCAGTAATAATCAATGTCCACAAGGAGTTCTTTCTTCCGTACCATTTATTTGCTCACTCCCTGATCATTTTCCCCCTCCCCATATATCCATTCCATTTTATAAGCAGAGAGGCCTTTGATCGCAAAAACAGAATGCACAGCTTATCAGCCCGGTCACCTTGTACTTTCAGAAACCCAAGCAATGTCCAAAGTGTCAAAGAAAGACAAGATTATAAGTAGGTGGTAGGCCTTAACAACTAAATAGTAGAACAGTAGAGGAAAAACACAAACACTTTGACCTACTCAGACTGAGGCAAAGGTTTCTTGTCTAGAGAGTAATAATTTCCCCAACAGACCCCACCATTGATCGTAATGGAGAGGAGCCGCACCCAGCAAGCGCAGCGCCTTTGTTGAAAGCCTTGTCCAAGTTTTCTCTGGTTGATGTGTGGAGAATCCGCAATCTTTCTCTCCGCCAATACACGTGGAGTCGGTGTTCAAAAGGCCACCTATCACTTGCAAGATTGGACCGTTTTTATATCAACAGTACCTTTTGAAATGTTGTGAGCAATATGAACATTATTCCGAGCGGCTTCTCAGACCATCACATGGTCGCACTTCGTATTCACCAACCAGTTCGGAATCGTGGTGCTACCTATGCCTTTGGTGTGTTCTGGAGAGCCTTGCTCCAACGTAAAACTTCCTTCCCCTGCCTTGGAAAATGGTGGGACAACGTCAAAGTGCAAATAAGATCCTTTTGCCAACAATATGGAGCCTACCACACCAAATATGACTCTGCCCTTCAATCCTTGCTTGCCAAAGAAATATTATATTTGCAGACCAACCTCTTGGCTTCAAATGATGAAAGAACCAACCTCTTGCTGGCGAAGAAAAAAGCTCTTCTTGCTGGACTTTGTGCAAAGCAAGCCAGAGGAGCGCTGATTCGTCTCCGACTGGAGAATTTGTGCTACCTGGACACCTCCTCTAAGTTCTTTTTTGGACTGGAAGCTCAAACAAAGAGAAGTCAGCAGATAACTTCAGTAAGGACAAAGGAAGGAAGAATAACACACAATCAAAAAGATGTCAGAGCCTCACTCAGACACTACTTTACTGAACTTTATCATGCTCCGAAAATCGACAACAAAATGGTAACAGTGCTGACTTCTTCCTTACCTACCTTGTCAAAATCTGCAGTTCTACAAATGGACAAGGAAGTAACTTTGGAGGAACTCCAAGCTGCTCTTCAAACTCTACCCTCGGGTAAGGCCTCCGGCCTGGATGGAATTCCTGCGGAATTTTATAAAACCTTTTGGGACCTCCTCGGACCAGAACTACTTGAGGTTATAATCGACGGTCGACGATCAGGCTCACTGCCATTAAGCTGCCGGAGGGCTGTCCTCGCCCTTATCCCCAAAAAAGGAGACCTTCAGCAACCACACAACTGGCGCCCCATCTCATTACTCTGTGCAGACTACAAAATATTTTCCAAGGCCCTTGCCAACCGCCTTAAAGCCATAATCGAGGAGATCGTACACCCAGATCAGTCTTACTGTGTCCCGAAGAGGACAATTCATGACAGTATCTTCATTGTGCGTGATATAATTGACATCTGTTCTCTTGAGCAAAGGAATGTCGGGTTGGTGTTCTTAGATCAAGAAAAGGCCTTTGATACCATTGATCATTTTTATCTTTTCTCTGTTTTACGGGGGTTTGGTTTTGGGGAAAATTTTATCTCTCATGTGCAGTTACTGTATAACAACACTTTTAGTCTCTTAAAGGTTAACAACATTTTATGTCCCCCTTTCCCGGTTAATAGAGGCATTCGTCAAGGGTGCCCTCTTTCTGGCCTCCTGTACTCTCTTGCGATCGAGCCTTTGCTCGTTCGGTTGCGTGCACGTCTTCTTGGTTTCCTTCCTCAACCAATGGCGAACCCGTTTAAAGTGATTGCTTATGCAGATGATCTTTGTGCAATCGTTCGCTCGAATGAGGACGTCTCAGCCTTGGTCCGTTGCATTCATGAATTTGGTTTGGCAAGTTCCACAAAAGTGAACTGGGGAAAAAGCAGAGCTCTCCATCTTGGTCCACAAAATGGCGCCAT
>NC_140978.1:24088000-24130500 GCF_056783735.1 Eptatretus burgeri | reverse complement strand
GGGGATGGTGCGAGATGGTTGATGAGCTGTGCTCGATTTCTGCCAGATGTGCTTTGCATTCAGGCTAAAGAGTTCAATTTTCATCTCACCAGACCATATAATATTTTGCCTCATGCTCTCAGAGTCTTTCACATGCCTTTTTTGCAAACTCCAGGTGTGCTGTCATGTGCCTTTTTCTCAGGAGTGGCCACCATCTGGCTACTCTCCCACAAAGCCTCGATTTGTGAAGTGCTGCAAGAGACTGTTGTCCTTCCGACAGGTTCTCCCATCTCACCCAAGGAACTCTGTAGTTCTGTTATAATGGTCATTGGGTTCTTGGTCACCTCCATGACCAAGGTCCTTCTTGCCCAGTTTGTTCGGATAGCCAGCTCTAAGAAGAGTCTGGATAGTTCCATATTCTTTCCATTTTCTAATGATGGACTTCACTGTGCTCTTGGGAATTTTCAACACTTTATCAATTGTTTTATACCCTTCTCCAGATCTATGCCTCCTCACAATTCTATTTTGGGGTTCCACAGACAGTTCCTTGGACTTCATGGTTGAGTTTCTGCTCTGCCATGCACTGTCAACTGTGGGACCTTATATTAAAAAGGTGTGTTTCTTTCTAAATCATGTCCAATCAATTGAATTGGTGACAGGTGAACTCCAATCAAGTTGTGGAGACATGTCAAGGATGATCAAAGGAAATTGGATGCACCTCAACTCAACTTGGTGTGTCATACTCATAGCAAAGGGGTTGAAAACATATTGATGCAAGACATGTCAGCTTTTCATTTTTTAATTGTTAGGTAAAAATTTTCCAAAAACATGTTTTCACTTTGTCATTATGGGGTATTTTGGATAGATCAGTGACAAAAAAATTCAATGTAATCCATTTTTAATTCAGGCTGAAGCACAACAAAATGTGACAAAAGTCAAGGGGTGTGAATACTTTCTGAAGGCATTGAAACTTGTTCGAAACAATGGTCGTGAATGATCAAAGGGTCATGGTCACCTGCGAAGCGCCAATAATCAAAAAATCATTTCCTTTGTCTTGTTGACATTGAGAATTAAATAACGACGGTCACACCAATCTACAAACTTCCTTCACATAGTCATGATTATCATTGAGTAAGAACCCACGAATTACTTTATCATCAGCATATTTGATAATACAGTACTACAATTATGACTTGTACTGCAGCACTCACCTGTATACAAGGAAAACAAAATAGGGGAAATAACACAACCTTGTGGTGCCCCGAAACTCAAAACTCTGACACGTGAATGATAACATGTTATTACACTTCCCCCGTTGTGGTATATCTGTATGAAAGTTGTGAATTGATCTTGAAAGCCGAGCTGTAAGATCTAGTGTCAGTGATTGTTAATTAATATGTGTGGTACAATGGTATTGAAGGCTAGAGAAGTCAATACATAATGATCTTTCAAAGGACTTCAGAGTATCTAAATGATGGTATGCCTGGTGTTGGTCTAGTGGGAAAGGGGGCTGGATTGGGACCTTCGGGTTTTGAGTTTGAGCCCCTGTTTTACGTTGAATTAACACCATGTGTGGTTGACTCAGCTTGTTAATCTTCTGAGGTTGGTGAAATGAGTACCAGTATACTGGGGTAATAACCATTTGGGGTAACATGCGTCGGAGTGGTGACCCGTCCAGGACTGTACTCCTTGTAAACTGCCTTGGCAGCCCCATGTGCCTTTATGGCATGAAAGGAATGGTATTATCATTATTATTATTATCTATAATTCCAGCAATGTGTGTGTGTCTGTCTGCGACCGCCGTTTCTCGACAACCACCGGTCCGATCTGATTGAAACTTGCCAGGAATATTGCCGGGGATCTGCGGATGTGCCTTTTCGAGGTTTGATATCGATCGGATGAGCGGTTCCCAAGTTATGGCCATTTATCTGTCGACCAATGACAAGACACGGTGCTATGACGTCATGAATGACGTCACAATTAATGTTTATTTATTTATTCTTTTTTTTTTTTGCACAATCGACGATCTGATCTGATTGAAACTTGCCAGGAATATTGCCGGGGCCCCGCGGATGTGCTTTTCAAGGTTTGATATTAATCGGAGGAGCGGTTCTCAAGTTACAGCCATTTATCTGTCGACCAATGACAGGACACAGTGCTATGACATCACGAATGACATCACAATTAATGTTTATTTATTTGTTTTTTATTATTTCTTTTGCACGATTGAAACTTGCCAGGAATATTGCTGGGGACCCGCGCATGTGCCTTTGAGGTTTGAGAGAGAGAGAGGCTGCACATACTGGCACGCACCTACGGGCCCGTACTAGTTATTATAAAATGATGGTACAATATTTGGAGACAAACAAACATCGTGTTCTCAACACCTCTATTTCTCGGATGTGTGAATCGAGATTGGTCAAACAAGCCAACTTGAGTGCACAAAAATTTCAACATTATTCTTTCAAAACACTTCATTACATTTGAGGTTAAGCCTACTGGATGGTGATTATTCAACTCATCACTGGGTTTTTTAATCTTTGGTACTGGAATGATAGAATTGAAGATTTCCAATTTCGGGGCATAACACCACTTAATTGTCTGAGCTTGATTTATAGATACGTGTGAACACTGGGGAAAGTTGTTGACGATACAATTTCAGAACCTTATAAGAAATACCATCTGGGCCAGTGGCCTTGTTCACTTTCATCTTTGCAAATTCATTATGAACCTCATTCACATTCAATGCCAGACTGTTGTGCGAGTCCAAAATCTTATCGTTTAACATTTCCACAACAGAATCATTATCAACTTTGAAATCATGAGCATCAAATCTACAATCAAATTATCAACAGTCATCAGGACAGTCTGCTCACCTCATCGATGTGCTTTTATATCTATCCAGTCATAGTTTGCATTTTCTGACAAGCAGCTCGACAATAATTTCCTTCAAAATTCTGTTCCAACTTTAGTGTATAATCTGCCTTAGCCTTTGTAACTAGTCCATCTATTCCTTTCTGAATAGCTTCCACTTGCAATGTATCACCATCTAAAAAAGGCTTCCCTCTTTTGCTTCAGTTAGACCTTAAGCTCCTTGGTAATCCACTGCTTATTATTTGGGTATGATTTAAGAACCTTGCAAGGGATGACGGAATCGACACAGAACTTGATGTACTCGGAATTTCACATTTTGCTTCATGCAAATTCATGGTTTGCCTCATGCATATGTATGCTCCGCCAATGTCTTGCATTAACTCCACTGCAGAGGTCGAGCGGGCGCTTTCCCAGTCTGCCAGTATGTGTGGTTATGTGGACAAGGCACAGTTTTTACCGACACACTTAGAATGTTTTAAATAAAGAAAAAGTGATTTAGACTTCTGCAAGTGTGGGTTAAACTGCCTGGAGCATTCTTATTCAAGAATGGGGACAGGTAGGCCATTCCAGGATACCCGGAGCTCCTTGATGGTATCCGTGCTCCAACAACGCGATCCTTATTAACCGTTCGCTGGGCATCTTTCCAGTTTCTTCTTGTAACATGGGAGCAAAAGAATATCATTGTGGTCAGAGTTTCCCACCTGAAGCCAAGCCTTAAATGAATATGCCCGAGGAATGTTGGTGAAGCACAAATCCAGCGTTGCCTCATTCCGTGTACGTTGCTGTACATGTTGATGGTGGGAATACTTTGTCCAATCTGCACTGATTAAAATCTCCCAAGATCATTTTGGTTGAATCAGGTGAAAAAAAACCTCAAGATCATGCACCCTGGAAGCGATATGTTCACTTGCTGTTGATACGTTGGCATGTGGTGGAATGTAGACAACCAGTACAAAGATCTGGTTAACTTCCCTTGGTAAACACAAAAGGTCAAAGCCCAACAACAAGCAGTTCGTAATCTGGGGTACATGTGTTGACCTTCACTGACCAGTTATTACACCATTGTGAATTGATGTACATTGTACATACACACACCACCTCCACGAGTTTTCCCAGAAGCCTCTGTGCGATCTACTCTCACAATTTTATGATTCTCCAGATCCATTGTACGATCTGCTATTCCAGAATGAAGCCAGGTCTCCGTGAAACATTGAGGCAAGCATCTCTCTACTCGTGTAAAAACTGAACATTTGCACAGAGTTCATCCATTTTATTATGCAATGAATGAACATTACCCAAAACGATGGTCAGTAAATGGTGGTTTGAATCGCTGCTTCCTGACATTCTGTCGAAGACCACCTTTCTTGCCCCTTTTCCTCGGTCAAATTCCTCGTGGAAAGTTGCCATAGCCATCCGGTTTGGCACATGCCTGGGGCCAAAAGTTCATCAATCCGAGCATGCACATACTATGCTGAAGGCCGAGGCCTGGTCAGAGCTGCAGGTTAGTGAGTTCGCCGTAATGAAAAGTCGGGACAGGACTGAAAGGAGGAGTAATCGTAAAAAGTTCAGTGACATGTTTGAAAATAAATTATAATAACAATAACAACAAAACCTAGAAGGGAACTTGGTAGAACGCATACCTCCGCCCCGCAATGCCTCATCCACAACAACATATCGGGCCCAATACATTTTTGAAATACCATGCTATATGTCGTTTTTGGCCCTATCTCTCAATGGTGAAGAATCACTTTTAAAATTATCGGATCCGGATCTGGATCTTCACCAAAGTTGAATCAATTATTCCTTGTCACGCACGCAACATGTCCACAAAGTTTTGTCGGAATTTGTCGACAACTTTTTAAGATATCATGACATATATAATTTTTAACCGTATCTCTCAATGGTGAAGAATCACTGAAAAAATTTGAGTCGCCGTATCTGGATCCGGATCTTCATCAAAATCTAACCAGTTCGTTCTTGTCACACACCCAACCTTCCCATCAAATTTCATGCGGATCCTTCCACAACTTTTTCAGATATCGTGCTATATATCATTTTTTACCCTATCTTCCAATGGTGAAGAATCACTTTAAAAATTCCAATATCCGGATCTGAATCTTCACCAAAATCTAATCAATTTGTCCTTGTCTCACACCCAACCTTCCCACCAAATTTCATCCAGATCCGTCCACAACTTTTTGAGATATCCTGCACACAGGCAGACAAACAAACAAGCAGTCATAGACTGGTACTTACGAAATCGTCAACTTGACCTCTGACCTTGTCTAATAAAAGCTGTCTCCAGAGAAGGTAGCGACGCAAACCAGAAGTTTCTACGATGATTCTGTACCAAACCATCAAAAAATCGAATGTTTTGGATGTTTGACCTCACTGTGACCTTGACCTTTGACCGATTTTTGACCAAAATCTAATCAGCGCTAGCCACCACCCTCCTGAATCACGTGGTGTAATTTGACATTGGTAGCTTCTTCCGTTCTCGAGTTATCGTGCCTACAAACAAACAAACACACACAAACAAACAAACAGATGACGGAAGTCATCAATATACTTACGAAATCTTTAGAAATCTTTAGATTTCGTAAGTAACAAACAGACAATCAGACAGGGGTGAAAACATAACCTCCTTCACCTTCAGTGGTGGAGGTAACAAAAAAAAGATGACAAACACGAACCAAGAAGCGTGAAAAGCAATCCTTAAACGGGACACGTAATACCAGTGGGAGAGTCATTACTGGCGATGAATCGTGGATATTCGAATATGATCCCGAGACCAAACGGCAGAGTCATCAGTGAAAAGTCCGGCATCACCAAGACCAAAGAAAGCAAGGATGTCGAAGTCGAAGGTCAACGTGATGCTCATCGCATTATTTGACATCATGGGCATCGTCCACTTCGAGTTTCTACCACAGGGTCAAACAGTGAATAAATACGTGTACAAGGAGATCCTTCGGCGCCTCATGAGATCAGTCAGGGACAAGAGGAGGGATCTGTGGGAGAACAACGCCTCGGTGCTCCACCATGACAACGCCCCTGCTCACAGTGCCCTGAGCATCTGACAGTTTCTGGTGGAGAGGAACGTGCTAACTCTGGAGCAACCCCCGTATTCACCGGACTTGACCCCTTGTGATTTTTTTCCTATTCCCCAAGCACAAGGTGGTGATCAAGGGGACCCGATTTCCTGATGTGGAAGCCATCAAAAGGGCCGTGACGACGGAGCTCCAGAGGATTCCAGAAGAAGCCTTCCGTGGAGCATCGAAGCGTGGAAGAAGAGGGTGGACAAGTGTGTGAGACTGGAGGGAAACTATTTTGAAGGGGACAAGCTGTGATTTCAATATATTTTTTGGAAATAAATTTCTGTGAAGTCAGTCCCGTTACTTTTTAGACGGACCTCCTGTGTGTGTATATATATATATATATTCTTCTGCTTCTTGCGGCTCCTTCCGTTAGGGGTCACCACAGCGGATCATCCGTTATGATCCGCATAATGATTTGGCACAGGTTTTACGCCGGATGCCCTTCCTGAGGCAACACTGGTCGCCTCTTACGACACAGGGATAAGGATTGGGTTTCGCCATGATTCCGGGCTGCCCTGCACCCTCTCATAGCGCGGCCCAGCACAGAGCTCCTGTCCTCAAGCGATCCTCCAACCCAAGCCTCCGAGTATCTGGATAACAGGCCCACGCCACTACGCCCGATATATATATATATATATATATATATATATATATATATATATATATATATATATATATATATATATATATATATATATATATATATATATATATATATATATATATATATATATATATATATATATATATATGAGCCTGGTGTTGGCGCAGTGGTTAGGGCAGCGGCTTGGGATCCAAAAGGTCCTGAGTTCAAGCCCCGTTGGGCCACTGAATTAATACACCAGGGGGTTGACTCAGCCTGTCATCCTTCCGAGGTCGGCGAAATGAGTACCAGTATACTGGGCCGATGTATACCCCGGTTAAAATAGGTGTACCATATCCCTGTGTTGTAAGAGGCGACCAGGGTTGGATCAGGAAGGGGATCCGGCGTAAAACCTGTGCCAAATCATTATGCGGATCATAACGGATGAGCCGCTGTGGAGACCCCGAACGGGAGCAGCCGGAAGAAGAAGAAAAAGAAGAAGAAGAAGAAGAAGAAGAAGAAGAAGAAGAAGAAGAAGAAGAAATAATATATATATATATATATATATATATATATATATATATATATATATATATGTGTCAGGTCAGGCCAGATTAGATCTGTGACCTGCTGCAGGCATGATGTAAACCTGTACTAACCTGTTCCATGATCGGGTTGTCAGCGAATAAACCGTCTCCCCCACCAGGTTTTCTGGTGAGGAGGATGTTTGGATATGGACACCCAGCAGGATTAAAAACAAAACCTGTCAAAGATTGGAGGAGCTCCTTGTGAGCCAACGGCCATCCATATCTAGTGCCCAACTGTGTCTGCGGACGTCCTCCTGCAGTTGGGTTACTTTTTTATTAGGAGGTTGGTGGCAGGATTTGCACTCCGGCCACCGTAAAACCCTTCATTCCGCAAAACACAAAAACGCAAAGAAATCCAAAAACCCACTCCGTGGGAGTACCTCCTGTGCAGCTTCCCTTCTCAGGACAGCTCACCAGATCACGGGATTGGGGCAAAGCCATCGGGACCCCAATCTTTGATGATAGGAGGGAAACCACGGGGTAACATTCCCGGGTCAGATTGCGGGAGAGTGTGTCGGAGTGGTGCTGAGGTGTCGTCCACCAGACGGCGGTCTCCTTGGGTTAACCTGAGGCGGTCCCTTCGGGTGGGTGCCTGGAATGTCCTATCCCTAAGAGAGGATGATCACCTGTCTCTGTTATCATCTGAGCTCAAGCGTTTGGACATCGGTATTGCAGCACTCTCTGAGATTCGGACACCGGATTGCGGCGAGATAATGGTGGGTGGTTACACCTACTATTGGTCTGGTTGCTCTGATAGTTACCATGCCCAAGAAGTTGCTGTAGCTGTGTCCAATAAGCTGACCCCAATGATAATTGAGGTAACACCGGTCAATGAGCGTATTATGAGACTAAGGATTCATCACTCCTTAGGTGTCATTTCCCTGGTCTCTGTTTATGCTCCGACTGAGGTGAGTGATCTCACCATTAAAGATGTATTCCACGCCAGGCTCGAGTCTGTGGTTGATCAGAGCCCCAGACGGGATACACTTCTAGTCTTGGGGGATTTCAATGCATCGACTGGAACTGATAGGGATGGTTATGAGGTGTGTGTTGGTCCCCATGGGTCAGGAACTATGAACCAGAATAGCACTAAGTTCCTTAACTTTTTTTTTTTTTTTTTTTGTATACCTTGGTCGAGGCTCGTATGAGCAATGTCTACAAAGAGCAAACACACAACTCACAGCAAGGAGGCATGAGACAAGAGGGGCGGGAGTGGAAGGGACAAAACAGTGGGGAACAGACACATTAGGTGAACTGTGGAAGGGAGAGGGATGGGGATGGGACGGGGAACATGGCGAAGAGAAGATGGACATTTCAGGGACTTTCAGGAAGGAAAGCAGGAGAAATGAAGGAAGTGGGCTTGGGTGGATTATCGGGGGTAGAAAAGATCGAGGATTTGGATGGGGGAAGATAAGAGGTGGTGGTGAACAGCTGTTTTGAAAGCCTGGAGGGAAGAATGGGAAAGAATAGAGTGAGGAAGTTTATTCCAAAGGCGGGAAAAAAGAGGAATGAAAGAGTGAAGATGAGCAGTGATTCGTGATTTTGGTAGTTTTACCAGAAGGGGGTTGTTGGCGGACCTTGAGCACCCTGTGGAAATGTGGTGGGGACAAATCGCAGAGAGAGCAGGGGGGCAAGGCTGGAGAGGAGTCGGTAGAAGACAGAAAGACCACCGACCAACCTGCGGTGATTGAGTGAGAGGCCCAAAGACTCAGCTTCATTGCGGGAGATGCCGATGATCTTAAATGCCCTGGTTTCGACAGCGTGAAGCCGAGAAAGGTGGGAGGCAGGAGCACCAGCCCAGAGGGGAGAGCAGTACTCCATCAGGCTATGGACAAAAGCTTTGTAAGTGGTCAGGAGCTCAAGAGGGCCGAGGAAGGACTTAGCACGACGGAGGATTCCCAGTCGGCGACTGGCTTTTGAGGCGAGGTTGGAAATGTGACTTTCCCAGGAAAGGTCATGGCAGATAGTGAGACCTAGAAGCTTGAAAGAAAAGACTTCTTCCAGAGGATTGTTGAGAAAGTGGATGGGGGGGTTTTGTAAACGGTCCTTTCGAAGAGACATAGTGAGAGTGTGAGATTTGTCTGGATTGAAAGACATGTTCCACGTGTTGGACCAGTTTGTGATTTTATCCAGATCTGCAGTGAGCGAAGAAGCTGCTGCTTGCCCGTCTGAGGGATGACAGATGGTACGGCAGAGGGTGGAGTCATCGGCAAAGAGAAATAGAGGATTTTCCAGAGAGTCCGAGAGATCATTGATAAAAACCAGAAAAAGAACAGGGCCCAGAACGCTACCTTGAGGACTTTGCAAACTTTGCAAGAAGTCATGGACTTATGGTGGCCTGTTCATGGTTTCAGCGCCCACAAGCTCATCGCTGGACTTGGAATTCCAACGCTGGCGGTGCGGCAAAGGAGATTGAACATGTTATGTCCTCGTCGATGGTCGCTGGAGGATGATCCAGAACTGCAGGGTCTACCGGAGTGCTCAGTTCCTCAATACTGACCACCGGCTTGTTGCAGCAAATCTGAAGTTGCACCTTAAATCCAGGAGAATGGTACCATCCCAGCCTAGGCTGGATTTTGGCAAGCTCAAGGATGAGAGGGTAGCTGAGGAGTTTGCGAACAAGCTGAGTGGAGATTTGGGAGGTCCTGAAGAGTTGTGGAGTGCCTTCAAGACCACCGTCCTTGATGTTGCCGGTGGATGTCTTGGAACTCACTGTAGAGAAAAGAAGAATTTTGTCTCTCAAGGGACACTGGATACCATTGACCAGAGTCGCAGGGCCAGGCTGAATGGCAGAGCTGAGCTGTTCAGGGAGCTGAGGCGTAAAACTGTGCGTGCACTAAGGGTGGAGAAGGAGGCCTATGTGCGAGGAATCTGTGAGGGGTAGAGCATCACCTGTGGTCAAGTCATTCTCGTCCCGCTTACAGGGGAATTCGCGCATTGTGTTCATCCAAGCCCATTCCTCGGTGTACTGCAGTTTGAGCAGAGGGTGGTCGGCTCTTGACAGAGGAGTCTATGGTTTTTCCTGGTGTATCAACTTTGATGTCGATTGGCACACAAAATTACTGTGCTTCCCCATTGTCTCAGGTCGCTCACCTGCATTTCTTCTCTTTCTTTTTTTCATGTATTTATATTTTCATTTATGGATGTTGTCTGTTGATTCTGTAATTTTTCCCGATGTACTGGCTTCGATGTCCATTGACTCGCAAAATTTGAGCTTTCTACTGAACCCAGAAGGTACCTATATTTAATATCAGTGAGTGAGTGAGTCAGTCAGTCAGTGGTTAAAAAGAGTTTTATATCTAATCTTACGATAATTCACCGTCTGTTCGTCTGTCTTTTCCCAGGTACCGCAAAAACGGTTGAACCGATCACAACCATTTTTTGGGTGTGTAATCCTGGGACCCCTTGGAATAAAATAGGCATAAGTATAATAACATGACCCCCTTGATGGCTCTCGTAGGGAGCGGGTGCTTCTATTCTTACTATAATTCACCGTCTGTCCATCTGTCTGTTCCCAGGTACCGCAAGAATGGCTGAACCGATCGCAACCATTTTGGGGTATGTAATCCCGGGACCCCTTCGAGTAAAATCGGCATAAATATAATAACATGACCCCCTTGTCAGCTCCTGTGGGGAGTGGGTGCTTATAGTTTTTAAAATTAATGAATGTGGTCATTTTATAGTCAGTCAGTGGTCAACCCCACATGGTGTAAAAGGAAAGTCAACTCAGGGGAGGACCTCAACTCGAGGAAGATTGACAGCCAAATGAGGTGTTGACTGGTGAGCGCACCAATGAGGACGTGTTGTCGCAGGTCAAATGGCAAGCCATGATCTTTGCTCCTGGGAATTCCACCTCCCATAAACTCTCTGACTCACACCCCCCCTGGCCTTCCCCCCCTCCCACGCCCCAAAGTCTCCAGCCCATCCAAGCTGCTTAAAAGGCAGAATGCCTGACCATTCGCTGCTGTTGGAATGTGCTGGGGATTCCAAAACAACTTGCCTGCCTGTTCATGCTGAGGAAGGAGAGACCACCATTGGGGTTTGCTCTAAGGCCAGAATGAGCTGTGCCAGATGGTGCTGAAAGAACGGCACGATGACTGGTCAAGCACGAGGCAGAGGTGCGAAAATCCCAAACAAGCGGGGAGGTCTCTACCGCTGACAGACACTGTCTGTCTCTCACTGTCCTCTAAAGTATCCCTATTCGTCTACCTAGACTCATGAAGGGAATCACGATTCTCAAAGGGATATCAGTGACTTGCCTCTTGACCATTCTGGGTGAGGCCTTGCATACGCACCTCACATTTTCCTCTTTCAACATGCATCCTCCACACTGCATCTATACATTTCTGCTTTTCTGATCCCTCCTTATTCCTCATTGGTTTTGGGATTGGCAAACGTCCTTTGACGTGTGCCACGGTGAGTCAAAAGCTGAACCAATGCCTTGTTCAACCTCTAACTTCTGATCTTCCTCTCTATTCTTCCATGGTATGATCCTACTCACACCATGGTGTGTGTTTAACCAGTTAAGATTCGATTGTTTAAGGGAATAAGTGCTAAGGGTTAGAGTCAGTCCTTTTGTGCCTTTTCTTGACCGTTTTACATGCTTGTAAATACATGCCACTGATTACATTGATTGCTCGGTTGTGTTTGCAAATGAATGTACTTGTTGAACTGTGAAACCGTTTCCAACCTGCTTGCTTCGCCTTTCCTCCATTGGCTCAATTTCGTGTGAAAGATTAGATAGACGGGAAGTTCTGCCCCAATGATTACCTCCACAATTAGCCAGTGCATACTCACGGTTCTGCTCGGCCTTATGAAACAAGGACAAATGTGTCCAAGATCAGTGTCCTTAAGGTTTTGTCGGCTAAAAAAAAAAACAATAACAACTTCCGATATTTCATCACGTGCCTTGATTAAGCCAATAGCGAGACCCGTCATAGAGTATTTACGTATTTACGAAATATAGTGTATTTATGAAATAAATGTATTTACGAATTTACAATACATTAAATGGAATAATCTTTAAATAGTAACGTGAACTTTTCGAAACTTTAAAGTAAATGTCCGAATATATTTAAAAGTTCATGATAGACGCTCTCAAAAGGCACCCTCAATGCGAAGATGTGTACAGGTGCTTAGTATTTAAGGAGATCCGGATCGTGTTATTAAAGAGCCGAGTCCTAACATAAAGGTTTTGTCTTCACGTGAAGAAGAAGAAGAACAACGCCAAGCGTTCTTAGAGCAGTGTTCGCTACGTGAGACGCTGCTAAAAATAGATGGGTGCGCACTGGGGGTACGTACCCCAATTGACATTGCCAAATCACTGGAAGAGGTAACGCATTTTGGAGCGAGGATCTTTCCAGGTTTGTCGGTATCAATTAGTGTCCGTAGTTACTTGACAACCCAATGGGCCATGGACTTATCCATGGCATGGCAGCCTGCAAGGCCGTAGGTCGGAAAGAGTCTGAGAAGTTCCCCTTGTGGTGAACCCTGAACCCCGATTCTGAAACAATATATTTAGTCTTCACATTGGTCATAATCATATCATTGTTCATTAGATTAAATTTCCCACCACTAATAATTGCTGAACGTGTGGACTGTGATCACTATCTGATGTACATCTAAGACTCGTTTTCAACAAGCATAGATGTCAATACGTTATAAATCATGATCTCTGTCATCTTCGTCGAATGGAGTTTCTGATGTTTTGTTTACACATCGTAACAGCCCTGTTCAGCTGTTTTCCCTGAAGCATGAGGCAGGCTGTGCTGTCAGCATAAACGTCTGTTGCCGTCAGTATCTCAAACGGGCTGCCATCACCAAATACTTTGCAAATCCTGGCGATGAAAGCCATCAAATAATACATCTTACCGAGTCATATCATTACTTTCCCTATTAACAATTCTCTTTTGATCCACAATATCCGCTGTGCTTTGCAGCAGATGGTCAGATCCGCTGTAACAAGAATTGGAGACTGTCCTTGTTTTTGAGACACAGCCACCAGCTTCAACAGGAAGAGAGATCTGTTGGCAGTGCATGTATGAAAGGAAGATACATGATGGTTTAAACAGGTATGTTTTTCACTGATGTCACAGTGTTGAAACTAGCCCATGCAGGAATAGCTGGAGAATGCCTACTAGCATGCTGTGCCGACTCCCAATTGGTTTTGTTTTGGGATATGATTTCTGAATTAGCATTCAACACTGAAGCATTCGACATCGGAGGTGACTGTTTTTTTGCTTGACTTGGCATATCGATTAATTGGTTCCTCTGCATATTCTGTTACATCTTGTGCCTTCTGTGTTGTGTGTGGGATGCTTGCTTCCTCATAATACTTATGTGCACATCTCTGCAACAAGACAGCTGCCATAGAATGTGTTTTAGTTCTTCCATCAAGGGTTTCTTAATATTGCTCAAAATTGTCGATGAATGAAAAAAAACAACATTTTGGTCAAAAAAAAAAAAAACATCAATGAATGTGTTGGTATCTTCAGGCTCCACCTTTTGAATTCCATTCGGTACATATACTTCTTCTGTTGTATGCTCCATTGCAACAAATGTGAAGAAGCATCTCACTTTATCATGACACAGATTGCCCAAGATTATGTAGTACATCAATGAGCTGCTTACTACCAAAACTGTGGTGAATGTGCACAGCAATCTCCAATGTCAATGACGTCTGGATGTTCTGATACAGAGCTCTTATGTTGTGGCATCTTGATATCAACTTCTGATGAGTGTTCATCACTGCTGCCGGTGGTAACATCCTCGTAATCACTTTCACTGGTGATCCAATGAATGAAGTTGTATAAAAGTATCTGGAACAAATCTTCTGCAATGATCCACATCCATCTCTGAAGGTGCCACATTTGAGTTTGAAGAGTTATTGATGTGTGACATACTTTTCCTCAATATGCCAGATGTCCTATGCAGTATTAACATTTCATCCATATCTACAAGGGTGATCCTGCTCGTGAGTGGAGGAGGCCAATGAGTGGAGGATTCATGAGTGGAGGATTCGCCACAGCTCCAGCTCTCACTACTCATTGAAGTCTCCTCGTTATCACTCATCTTGGCATGCAATGATGCTGCCTTTGGAAGTGCATCTCCTGCAGTGATGAAACGAGCACACAGTAAGTCTGAACATCCTATCCTTTCAATAAATGACAGTCTCTCTTGAAAATGACTTTTCAGTCATCGTTTCAGCTTCCAGGAAGAATAAATCTGTTGAAGTATTGACTGAGATGGATATCCCAGACAAAGACGTGCAAACTTTGCTCGTTCATCTGAGAGTGTTACATCTTTCTGTAACTGTTTTGACAGCACTGTCTGTTCGATTTATTCTGTCAGCTTATGGAAAGCCTTTTCAAAAATCGATATGTTAGGTTCCTGCTGTGCCTTTGCAGAAACATCTTGAATATTTATCTTTGAAATGTAATGAGAGTAGCAGGACCCATGATATTTTGCATCAAAGGCAAACAGGTCTGGGAAGGAAAGCATGAGCAAACGAATAACATCACGTCTGCTCACAGCTGCATCAGGTACCCTTTCTCGAGTTGATGAACCTGTCAGTGCCGATATGGGTAAGTTTTTCTCTGTTCTTGTTTGGAGAGCGTTTTTCAGAGATACCACAAATGAAGCATGGCTCCCTCATATTGAAACCAGCAGTGTCTTGTCTTCTGAGTCTTCTAGGTTGAGTTTTTGATGGGCCTGTGCTCAATGGTTCTGATCGCTTTGCCTGGAGGAACAAATTGCACTTGCTTGTGTATGTAGCTTTGCGGTTTCTAATGTATGAAATGTTGCATTCACCACTTAAAATTTCTTCATCAAGTGTTCCTATCCACTGGTACACATCATCCTGTATCATCTGAGCGGCATTCAGCACAGGCAGGAGACCATCATGTGTTGGAGTTTTTACAGCAGCACCCTTTGCGGTCCCTTCCAAAACTTTTGAGCAGATCATACAATAAGATGCATCCAACACCTGTTGACGTTTTGGCTCTCGTTCTTCCTCGACATCCATTCAGCTCAGTTTAGACCATGACTGCACTCCTGTAGAATCGAGAGATACATATACTTGACGGGATATCTTTTTGACGTATTGCACCAACACAATGAATCATGGGTAACCTATCGTAGGCACGTTGTCCTCCAAGAGTTACCTCCGACATAATTATTGGTTTATAATGGAGCCCCTTCCTTTTTCAAAATTCTGGATCTGACTTTCTGTGTTTGTATATCATACCTGTGTTACTTTTCTCACACTGATCATTTTGACACCAATTTTGCCTTTCTATCTCAAATAGTATGGAAGTTACACACATTTCATTTAGTTGGATTATAAGTATGATTTTAATCGTTACTGTAGAAACACAGCTAAAATGGGAGTTCTTGACCATTTTCTTCAAAGTCAAAAATTGTTTTTTAGCTCCTCTGGCGATATTTGTGACATTTGGCTTCTCTGGTGATATTTGTTCTGTTAGGTATCTCTATTTTCACAGAAAAATGCAAATTCCCTCATATAATTACTATGCAAATTAGGTAATTAGCATAAGTGATGTCATAAACGGATGACCCCCCCCCCTTTTCTATGCTGATCAATTTGATACCAAAGTTTCTTCTCTATCTTGAAAATTAACGAATCTGTGGTCATTTTATGTTAATTAGGCGAAGACTAATTTTCAGGGGGTTGCCATGGAAAACATCCTGAAAAACAAAGCTGCCACCAATTCCAGAAACTACATACACCATCACGTTTCGGTCATCCCATATCATGACCTTAAAAAAAATTTTAACGTGTGCTTTGTTCTACCAGGGGAGGAGTGTTTGACATTGCATGCCGATTCACCACAGCTCCAGTTATAGTTTGTGTCAGGGTTAAGCCAGCTCTAATTTTGCATCCATTACCAAATCTGCCAAAATTAATTACCGAATTTATTAAATTCATAGAAATGTAAACCATGACAAGGAAAAACTGGAACGACACTTCGTAGAGCGCGCACCTCCGCCAGGCTGAACAGTTTACATTTTGGATCACACGATAAGCCTGATCTGGATCCGGACCTGAACCAAAATCTAATCAGCTTGTTCTTGGCACCTACCCAACTCATCCACCAAATTTTGTAATAGCTCGTCCACAACTTTGTGAGATATCTTGATTTTCAGTACTGCATATAGATTTTAGCCCTATCATTCAATGGTGAAGAATCACTAAATACATTTAAAAATTCTCAGATCTGGATCCGGATCTTCACCGAAATTGAATCATTTCTTCCTTCTTACACAACCAACCTGTCCACCAAGTTACATCCAAATCCAAACGTAACTTTTTATTATTTTTTTTGTATACCTTGTCGAGGCTCGTATGAGAGCTAAAACACAATGCACAGCAAGGAGGGCATGACACAACTGGGGCAGGAGTGGGAAGGACAAAACAGTGGGGAACAGAAACATTAGGAGATCTGTGGAAGGGAGAGGGATGGGACGGGGAACACGGGGTATACAAGATGGACACTACAGGGAATTTCAGGAAGGAAAGCAGAGAATTTGAAGGAGGTGGGGATGGGGTGGATTAACGGGGGTAGAAAAGATCGAGGATTTGGATGGGGGGTGATAAGAGGTGGTGGTGAACAGCTGTTTTGAAGGCCTGGAGGGAAGAATGGGATTGAACAGACTGAGGGAGTTTATTCCAAAGGCGGGGAAAAAGAGGAATAAAAGAGTGAAGGTCAGCAGTGATTCGTGATTTTGGTATTTTTACCAGAAGAGGATTGTTGGCGGACCTTGAGCGCCCTGCGGAAATATGGTGGGGACAAATCGCAGAGAGAGCAGGGGGGGGGGGTGGCGAGACCGGAGAGGAAACGGTAGAAGACAAAAAGACCACTGACCTGCCTGTGGTGAGAGAGTGAGAGGCCCAAAGACTCAGCCTCATCGCGGGAGATACCAATGATCCGAAATGCCTTGGTTTCCACAGCGTGAAGCCGAGAAAGGTGGGAGGCAGGAGCACCAGCCCAGAGGGGAGAGCAGTACTCCATCAGGCTGCGGACGAAAGCTTTGTATGTGGTCAGGAACTCAGGTGGGCCGAGGAAGGATTTTACACGACGGAGGATTCCCAGTCAGAGACTGGCTTTGGAGGCCAGGTTGGAAAAGTAGTTTTCCTAGGAAAGATCATGGCAGATAGTGAGACCCAGAAGCTTGAAAGAAAGGACTTCTTCCAGAGGATTGTTGAGAAAGTGGATGCGGGGGGGGGGTGGTGGGTGGGGGAGGGGTCCAAACCGTCCTTTCAGAGCGACATAGTGAGAGTGTGAGATTTGTCCGGTTTGAAAGACATTTTCCATGTGTTGGACCACTTTGTGATTTTATCCAGATCTGCAGTGAGCGAAGAAGCTGATGCTTGCCGGTCTGAGGGATGACAGATGGTACGACAGAGGGTGGAGTCATCAGCGAAGAGATAAAGTGAATTTTCCAGAGAATCGGAGAGATCATTGATGAAAACCAGAAAAAGAATAGGGCCCAGAACGCTGCCTTGAAGAACTGAATCTGGACAGGAAGAGGGGATGAAAGAATTCCATTTAGGGCCACACATTGGCTGTGACAGGAGAGGTGTTACCAAATTCTAGCAAATCTTCTTTATCTCTTTGCTGATGACCACCCTCTGCCGTGACATCTCTCATCCTTCACACAGGCAGGCTACAGCCTCTTCCCTCTCTTCCGACCTTGAAAAAGAAATCACGAGATGGTCAAACACTTGGAATATGTCTTTCACTACTGACAGATCTCACACTCTCACTCTCTCCAAAAAGGACCGTCTGGCAACCCCCCTCCTCCTCCCCCATCTACTTTCTCAATAATCCTCTCGAAGAGGTTCAGTCACTCAAACTCTTGGGTCCCACCCACTAACAGCCATGATCCTTCTTGAGCAAACCACATTTCAAAGTTGGCCTCCAAAGTTAAATGCCAACTGGGCATCGTCTGGCATGCAAGGTCCTTTCTTGGCACACCTGAGCTCCTATCCACCTACAAGGCTTTCATCCACAGCATGGTGGAGTACTGCTCTCCCCTCTGGGCTGCCGCCCCTGCTTTACACCTTGGTCATTTGGACACCATGGAAACAAAGATCTTCAAGTTCATTGGAATATCTTGTGATGAAGCTGTCTATGGGCCTATCACTTCACCATCGCCGACAGGTCTGTGGTCTCTGTCTTCTATCACCTCCCTTCAGATCTTGAATCCCCTGCCCTCTTTGTGCTTTTTCCCTCCCTCCCCAGGTATCTGTAGGATGCACGCAATCAACCAGCAATCCTCCTCCCCGAGTGAAACTGCCTAAATCCAGAACCACTACTGCTCACCTCCACTCATTTGTTCCTCTTTTTTCCCCACCTGTGGAACCAACTTTCACACTCTCTTCAATCCCACTCTTCCCTCCAGGTCTTCAAGACAGCTGTTCACCACCATCTCAAATCATCCCCAACCCAAAACCATGATCTTTTTTCCACCCATTAAACCACCTCCACTCCTCCTAAAATTTTGTTTATTAATCCATTTTGTCCACCCCTTGCATTCTCCCCTTCCCCTCATTGTTACCTGCATCATTTGTATGTCCGTTTCCATCTATATTCTCCCTCTGTCCTGCTATTGGTTTACCCCTTTCTCCTGCTGTTCCTTTTGTTATGTTGTGTCCTGATCCATTCCGTGTTCTAGCTCTTCCACGAGTCTTGACTATGTATACAAAAAAAGCCCTGTCCCCACCCCCAAACTTTCACTCCTGGAGCAGGATGAGTGAACTTGTTCACAGGAGTCCAAGGTGGAGTGTAACTCCAAGGTGCAGCACACCTTGCTTTGCCTAATGAGGTTTACCTTGACACAATAAAGCCATCAGGGCTTCATAAATAAATCACTATATTACTTTTGGAATAAGCAGAAACTTAACAGATCACCTGTTTTCATAAAGGAAGTGTTTTTCGAATCTAATATTGTTATACTTTTTGCAAGAGTTAGTGATGGTTACAAGCAACTTTCAGCTTTGTTTAATATATCACCAATAGATTTTAGAAAACCATCAAACAAATAGATGTATCTTTCAAACACGATGACAATAGACCTTTGGGCTGACATCATAGATAAATAAACAAGCAGTCATAGACTGGTACTTACAAAATCGTCAACTTGACCTCTGACCTTGTTTAATAAAAGCTGTCTCTAGAGAACGTAGCGACGCAAACCAGAAGTTTCTACGATGATTTTGGACCAAACCATCATAAATCGAATGTTTGACCTCACTGTGACCTTGACCTTTGACCGATTTTGACCAAAATCTAATCAGCGCTAGCCATCACCCTCCTGAATCACGTGGTGTAACTTGACATTGGTAGCTTCTTCCGTTCTCGAGTTATAACTTTTATTTGGATGTTTGACCTCACTGTGACCTTGACCTTTGACCAATTTTGACCAAAATCTAATCAGCACTAGCCATCACCCTCCTGAATCACGTGGTGTAATTTGACATTGGTAGCTTCTTCCGTTCTCGAGTTATCGTGCCTACAATCAAACAAACAAACAAGCAGTCAGAGACTGGTACTTACGAAATCGTCAACTTGACCTCTGACCTTCTCTAATAAAAGCTGTCTCGAGAGAAGGTAGCGACGCAAACCAGAAGTTTCTACGATGATTCTGCACCAAACCTTCAAAAATCGAATGTTTTAGATGTTTGACCTCACTGTGACCTTGACCTTTTACCGATTTTGACCAAAATCTAATCAGCGCGAGCCATCACCCTCCTGAATCACGTGGTGTAATTTGACATTGGTAGCTTCTTCCGTTCTCGAGTTGTCGTGCCTACAAAGGAACAAACAAACAAATAAACAAACAAACAAACAGTCATAGACTGGTACTTACGAAATCGTCAACTTGACCTCTGACCTTGTCTAATAAAAGCTGTCTCTCGAGAAGGTAGTGACGCAAACCAGAAGTTTCTACGATGATTCTGTATCAAACCATCAAAAATCGTAACGTCGACCGAAGCAAAAATCTCCATTTCTCCACGCAATTATACCTTAACGTAACTCAACGACGCGTCTGCTCGAGCGCACTGCATCATGGGACGACCCGTGAGGCGTCGAGTGAAATATTTTTTATACAATCTTAAAACATCTCCAAAACATCCGATTTTTACCAGAATTTCGACAACCGAGTTTTAAGCGTCCAAGCGATCGCAAAAACCGAAGACAAAATTAAAATCTCAGTTAAAACGAACTCGTAACGTCGAGCGAAGAAAAAATACTCCAGTTCTCCACATGAATTTACGGAATTATGTTTGACCTCACTGTGACCTTGACCTTTGACCGATTTTGACCAAAATCTAATCAGCACTAGCCATCACCCTCCTGAATCACGTGGTGTAAGTTGACATTGGTAGCTTCTTCCGTTCTCGAGTTATCGTGCCTACAAACAAACAAACAAACAAGCAGTCATAGACTGGTACTCAGAAATCGGCAACTTGACCTCTGACCTTGTCTAATAAAAGCTGTCTCGAGAGAAGGTAGCGACGTAAACCAGAAGTTTCTACGATGATTCTGTACCAAACCATCAAAAATCGAATGTTTTGGAAGTTTGACCTCACAGTGAACTTGACCTTTTACCGATTTTGACCAAAATCTAATCACCGCGAGCCATCACGCTCCTGAATCACGTGATGTAATTTGACATTGGTAGCTTCTTCCGTTCTCGAGTTATCTGTACCAAACCATCTAAAATCGAATATTTGACCTCACTGTGACCTTGACCTTTGACCGATTTCGTCAAAAATCTAAACAGCACGAGCCATCACCCTCCTGAATTACGTGGTATAATTTGACATTGGTAGCTTCTTCCTTTCTCGAGTTATCGTGCGTACAAACAAACAAACAAACAAACAAACAAACAAATAAACAAACAGTCATAGACTGGTACTTACGAAATCCTCAACTTGACCTCTGACCTTGTCTAATAAAAGCTGTCTCGAGAGAAGGTAGCGACGCAAACCAGAAGTTTTGACGATGATTCTGTATCAAACCATCAAAAATCGTAATGTCAACCGAAGCAAAAATCTCCATTTCTCCACGCAATTAAACCTTAACGTAACTCAACCACGCGTCACTCGAGCGCACTGCATCATGGGACGACCCGTGACGCGTCGAGTGAAATATTTTTATACAATCTTAAAACGTCTCCAAAACATCTGATTTTTACCAGAATTTCGACAACCGAGTTTTAAGCGTCTGAAGCGATCGCAAAAACCGAAGACAAAATTAAAATCGAAGTTAAAACAAACTCGTAACGTCGAGCGAAGCAAAAATACTCCATTTCTTCACATGAATTTACGGAATTATGTTTGACCTCACTGTGACCTTGACCTTTGACCGATTTTGACCAAAATCTAATCAGCACTAGCCATCTCCCTCCTGAATCACGTGGTGTATTTTGACATTGGTAGCTTCTTCCGTTCTCGAGTTATCGTGCCTACAAACAAACAAACAAACAAACAAGCAGTCATAGACTGGTACTTACAAAATCGTCAACTTGACCTCTGACCTTGTCTAATAAAAGCTGTCTCTCGAGAGAACGTAGCGATGCAAACCAGAAGTTTCTACGATGATTCTGTACCAAACCATCAAAAATCAAATGTTTGAATGTTTGACCTCACCGTGACCTTGACCTTTGACCGATTTTGACAAAAATCTAATCAATACTAGCCACCACCCTCCTGAATCACGTGGTGTAATTTGACATTGGTAGCTTCTTCCGTTCTCGAGTTATCTGTACCAAACCATCAAAAATCGGATATTTGACCTCACTGTGACCTTGACCTTTGACCGATGTCGACCAAAATCTAATCAGCACTTTCCATCACCCTTCTGAAGCACGTGGTGTAATTTGACATTGGTAGCTTCTTCCGTTCTCCAGTTATCGTGCCTACAAACAAACAAACAAACAAGCAGTCATAGACTGGTACTTACGAAATCGTCAACTTGACCACTGACCTTGTCTAATAAAAGCTGTCTCGAGAGAACGTAGCGACGCAAACCAGAAGTTTCCAAGATGATTCTGTACCAAACCAAAAATCGAATGTTTTGGATGTTTGACCTCACTGTGACCTTGACCTTTGACCGATTTTGACCAAAATCTCATCAGCGCTCGCCACCACCCTCCTGAATCACGTGGTGTAATTTGACATTGGTAGCTTCTTCCGTTCTCGAGTTATCATTTTTTGGATGTTTGACCTCACTGTGACCTTGACCTTTGACCGATTTTGACCAAAATCTAATCAGCACTAGCCATCACCCTCCTGAATCACGTGGTGTAATTTGACATTGGTAGCTTCTTCCTTTCTCGAGTTATCTGTACCAAACCATCAAAAATCGAATATTTGACCTTGCTGTGACCTTGACCTTTGACCGATTTTGACCAAAATCTAATCAGCACTAGCCATCACCCTCCTGAATCACGTGCTGTAATTTGACATTGGAAGCTTCTTCCGTTCTCGAGTTATCGTGCCTACAAACAAACAAACAAACAAACAGAAACGGAAGGCATTAATATACTTCTGAAATCTTTTGATTTCGTAAGTAACAAGCAGTCATAGACTGGTACTTACGAAATCGTCAACTTGACCTCTGACCTTGTCTAATAAAAGCTGTCTCGAGAGAAGGTAGCGACGCAAACCAGAAGTTTCTACGATGGTTCTGTACCAAACCATCAAAAATCGAATGTTTTGGATGTTTGACCTCACTGTCACCTTGACCTTTGACCGATTTTGACCAAAATGTAATCAGCGCTAGCCATCACCCTCCTGAATCACGTGGTGTAATTTTACATTGGAAGCTTCTTCTGTTCTCGAGTTATCGTGCCTACAAACAAACAAACAAACAGAAACGGAAGGCATCAATATCCTTGCGAAATCTTTTGATTTCGTAAGTAACAAAGAAAACAAGCAGTCATAGACTGGTACTTCCGAAATCGTCAACTTGACCTCTGACCTTGTCTAAGAAAAGCTGTCTCTCGAGAAGGTAGCGACACAAACCAGAAGTTTCTTCGATGATTCTGCACCAAACCATCAAAAATCGAATGTTTTGGATGTTTGACCTCACTGTGACCTTGACCTTTGACCGATTTTGACCAAAATCTAATCAGCGCTAACCACCACCCTCCTGAATCACGTGGTGTAATTTGACATTGGTAGCTTCTTCCGTTCTTGAGTTATCTGTACCAAACCATCAAAAATCGAATATTTGACCTCACTGTGACCTTGACCTTTGACCGATTTTGACCAAAATCTAATCAGCACTTGCCATCACCCTCCTGAATCACGTGGTGTAATTTGACATTGGTGGCTTCTTCCGTTCTAGAGTTATCGTGCCTACAAACAAACAAACAAACATACAAACAAACAAACAAACAGAAACGGAAGTCATCAATATACTTACGAAATCTTTAGATTTCTTAAGTAACAAACAAACAGAAATGGAACTGATGAACATACTTACGAAATCTTACGATTTCGTTCGTAATAAATGAAAATCCCCCCCCCCCCCCAGTTGAGTCAAAAATAAAAAAAAAATTAACATAATGGCAGTACACTGTCGATACCTGGTGATCAGCAAAAGCCATCGACATCCGAAATACCAACACGTGAAGAATATCATGTCATTTGTGATGTCAGTCGTTTAATCAAATGAAATGACCAAAAAAAATTCCATAAGCATTTCTTCCTGGGTTAGCCTTACAGTATTGTTTTTTACTGACTAGGCTAGTGACCTTTAGTGACCAGACTGATGATCAGCTTTTTGTAAACCAGTCATGTGATATCAGGATATCGTGCTGTGGTCTCTGCAACTTCCCTTGCAGTTTCTCTTTTCCTTACAACACACTTAACAGGTTCTGTAATTACAAGTAAGCAAACAATTAAGTTTATTTTTTGTCTTCTTCCTTGTGGGGGCATTTCATAAAGGTCCAAATGCCAATACTGTTGCTACAGATAATGCAAAAACTTCAATTTTTTTTGATTGCAGATGAGACAGTTGGCTTCATGTCCCATTGAAGGGCATACTCCACAATGCAGTATCTCTATTGTCACAACACAGGGGCAGCAGCTTAAGGTAAGATTGGAGCTCATATGGATGGCTGGATTCATTACAAAACCACTCTGACCAACTGGCATACCCTGCTGCAAGCAGTTGTTTTGGATTACTCTGTCCTTATTTCATCATTCCCATTTCCAAACATCAGCTTCCACTTTGCTTTGTATATATCTGTTATTATATCATACTGTGATCAAATGACACTATGTTTGTATTCCTATAGAAATCCGCATCGATTTTGGAAATGCCCTTTTCACTGCAGAAATCTAATTTCCTTCCGTTTCACTTTACTGACCGTGAACAGCAAACGTTGAACATGACTCCCATAATTGTTATGATGACATTGCTGTTTACTCGGCCTCAGTCGTATTTTGATACCTGCTGGATATCCATTCACTACCGTGGCTCTTGATTCTGAATTCATGCAAAACAAATTGCACTAAAAATAACAGGATTCTGAAATCAAACAATGTTAACAATAACCTTTAATACTGTTACTGCGAGCCAAGTTGAGGAAGTACGAATCCTGAAAGCTATGTTTCCCATCTAGGCTTAAGATTTGTGAGATTTATGAACTCCATTCCTTCAATATGTTTTTCAAAAGCATCAAATGCAAAGGAGAAAAGAGAAACACAGGACTTCAACATGTGCTACAAATTATTTTGAGTCAGTGGTTCTCAACCAGCGGCCCGTGGGTCATGTGTGGCCCAATCAGCACACTGCTGTGGCCCAAATGACATCTGATCTGTTTGTTTTTGCTTCAAACAAATGGAATTGCCAGATCTCCCACTAATGCCGCATATCAAACCAAATTAATGAAGCCTCCCCTTATAGGATAGAGGGAGGCTTGTTGATATTGCAGGGTTTGTTTCTCCAATTAGTGCCCCCAATCTTTAGTCAGTTCCAAAGGAAGTGACATAAAATGGGGGTCCATGTCTGTCGATCCGTCCATCAGTCCGTCCGTCCGTCCGTTTGTCCATAAACAATCTTTCGATCATTATTCTGCAACCTGTGGTCAGAATGACTTGAAACCTGGAGGGATGATACTTGGGGAGATGCTGCAGAAACTCCCACAATAAAATTTCACATTTGTCACCAATTGACTTAGTTAATTAGTCGAATCAATTAATCTTCAAAGTCATAAAACTCGTAGACTATTCATACTTTTTGCTTGTGGTTTGGTATAATGGTTCTATGGAACAATGTCTACAGCTTGCCTGAGCGTTTTTTTCCCGAATTTTTGTCCAGGAGGAAAGATAATGAGTCTTCATGAGTATGAAGTTCATTCGGACCAATTAATCTTCAAAGTCCGAAAACTCGTAGACTATTCATAGTTTTTAGTCAGTTCCGAAGGAAGTGACTTATAAAATGGGGGTGCAAGTCCGTCGATCCGTCCATCCATCGGTCTGTCCACAATAAATCTTTCGATCATTATTCTGCAACCTGTGGTCAGAATGACTTGAAACTCAGAGGGATTATACGAGGGGAGATGCCGCAGAACCTCCCGTAATAAAATTTCAGATTTGTCACCAATTGACTGAGTTAATTAGTCGAATCAATTAATCTTCAAAGTCTTAAAACTCGTAGACTATTCATAGTTTTTGCTTCTGGTTTGGTATAATGGTTCTATGGAACAATGTCTACAGCTTGCCTGAGCGATTTTTCGAATTTTTGTCCAGGAGGAAAGATAATGAGTCTTAATGAGTATGAAGTTCATTGGGACCAATTAATCTTCAAAGTCCTAAAACTCCAAGAGTTTTTATTTTTGTTTTTTGTGTGGTATAATGCTTCTATGGAACAATGTCTACACCTTATCGCAGCGTTTTTTTCTGAATTTTTGCCCAGGAAGAAAGATAATGAGTCTTAATGAGTATGAAGTTCATTAGGGCCGGAATAAAAACAATGAATGTTAATGAATATATCCAATATCGATGAAGTCGGAATTGACCAGGGCCCAATGGCCGTATTTTTTATGGTAGCCCAAAGTTTCTTAGACCCCTAGGTTAGGTCAGGTATAGGAGGAGTATGCGACGCTGATCAACATGCTGCAACCACAAGGCACATGGTCAGCTCATTGGCCTCCTCCACCCACGAAGCTCCCTCACTGAGAATCTGGTGAGAAGGATCAGCGTCAGGAAAACGAGCCACATGTCCATACATCCACAGCTGACACTCAGGAACTATGCAGGTAACAAATATCATTTGAATCTCTCTCTCCACAACCACTCGTTGGACACAAAGTCTGACCAGCGATAGCCAAAGATTCTCTGAAGAGACGTGATACCAGTCATTAAGTTTCCGTCTCAAAACCCTGGTCAGAGTCCAAGTGTCACATCCATAGAGCAAGACGAGAAGCACCAAGGACCTGAAGACTCAGACTTTCCTCCTCCCGCACAGGTAACGGCAGCACCACACCCCATGATCCAGTGAATCCATGACTCCCCAGGCCCGACCCAGACGTCTATTGACCTCTGACTCACAGCCAGCAGAGACATGAATATCACTGGCAAGATAAGTGAATCTTTCCATGACCTAAACATCCTCACCATAAACAGGTACAGACAAGATAGCAGCATCCAAGATGTCATTGAAAGCCTAGATCTTAGTTTTTACTCAGCAAACCCGTAATCCCAGTGGCTCCGACTCCTCATTCAGCACCTCGAAGGCCCCCAAAAGATATCCAGAGTGTCTGTAAAGACGACTGCATCATCTGCAAAATCAAAGTCAGAGATCTTGACATTCCCAAACAATGCACCACTGTTTGATCTCTCTGACATCCTCCCAATAATCCAGTACATATAGACCCCGAGGAAGACTACTAATCCAGTACATATAGACCCCAAGGAAGAGTTTATGGTTTCTATTTTCTTCCTGTTTTTTTTTTCTGCCAATGTATCTGTGTCTCAGATCCGGCTAAGACTTTTGGAATTAAATTTTGCATCAATAATTGGAATACGAAGTAAACGGGGGTTGACAATTTTCTTGACCTTGACCTAATTTTAAGGTCACGACTTAATTATAGACATTTTAACATTGTTTACCATAACTCGAATAATTTTTGCCCGATCGGAAACAAAATTGCCCTCTCAAGAAAGTCTAGACGAGGAGTGTCCAAACTATGGCCCGTGGGCCAAATGTTGCCCGGCAACCATTTTAAACGGCCCCCGAATCAAATTATCATCAATTACGTCTGATTTTATTTTTTAAAAAAATGTTCGCGTTTTGAAGACAAGTACACCCTTTCCCTTCGGGAGCGGCAGGAAGGGTCATTCCTCTCTGGAGTCTGTAGATTACAGTCGATCAAGGGTTGGGCCTCAAGAACATCAGGGTTTATTTGGTCACCAAGTTTCTTGTCCCAGGCAAAAATAGCATTCCTTTCCTGTAGTAATTCTCTGCAGACTACTGTAATAGGACCTGTTACCAACTATGGTATATGAGAGCACTACTCTCACATACTATAGTTCTAAGTAGCATTCTTGCCTGGGGGTAGAGCCAAGTGACTTAAGCATTCAAGCAAGCACTCCATTCCAAACCAGAGGTAAGGAATGGCTATCTTGTCAAGCACTAGCTAGTGGCTTTGTAATTCAACACACCCCAGGTTTCTTCCCTTTCAATTTAGTGTTAAATAGCAGTAGCGACTGTTTCAAAAGGTAATCGTAAGTGTTTGATAATTTTTTTTTACTTCCGGTAAGGGTTTTCTTCAAAGCGCCACAATATACTATTTTTAGCCGCGTCGCGAATGCTGACTCCAAGAGAGCTCTGCGTTTCTTCTTCTTCTTCTTCTTCTTCTTCTTCTTCTTCTTCTTCTTCTTCTTCTTCTTCTTCTTCTTCTTCTTCTTCTTCTTCTTCTTCTTCTTCTTCTTCAGACAAAACCTTTATGACGCGGCTCTTCTTATATACAGGATCCGGATTTCCTAAAATACTAAACACCTGGACACATCCTCGCATTTAGGGTGCCTTTTGAGAGCGTCTATCATGAACTTTTCAATATATTTTGACATTTGCTTTAAAGTTTCGAAAAGTTCACGTTACTATTTAAACATTATTCCATTTAATGTGTTGTAATTTTGTAAATACACTATTTTCTCATCACGAAGGAGGAGCCTCCATGACGGGTCTCGCTATTGGCTCCATCAAGGCACGTGACGAAATATCGGAAGTTGTTGTTATTGTTGTTGTGATTAAAATGCGGATGTTTCGACTTTCTATAATGAATCTTTCATCCAAAACAGAATCCTTCAAAATAGTCTTTCGGACAACTTATATTATTGAATTATTAATAATTACTAGCCAAACCCGCGTTCTGCGCGAATTTTCGAAAGTGAGAGTTCGTTCGGACGTCAATATATCCAGTGTTCACAATGTGATTTATCGAATTTCTTTACACTAGTGCATGCCCGTAGATGCGTGGCCGGACGTGCAAACCCTCCTCCCCCCCCCCACAACAAAACTCAAACCGCGTGCCAGAAACAACAACCACACAAGCCGTTCCTTCGCTTTCACGTGCCCGTACGTGCGTGGCTGTACGTACAAATATATATATATATATATATATATATATATATATATATATATATATATATATATATATATATATTGTTGTGGTTGACCAAACTCGCAAACCACCATTCAGGTCCCTTAGGTGAGATATCTCGGGAAGTATATGTGTAGTTAGGCCCAAACCCGTTGTCTAGAGGGAATAAATGTCATTCAGGAGGGCTGCCACTCTTCAGGATAGCCGTTTTTCTTTTACTATCTTTATTTTGGACCAACCGCCATTATTACCACCACCAACCACGTCTCAACAGCCATCACAACAACAACCACCAACCACAACGCCACTTCACCACAACCGCCACGACCTTTACCGTCACAACTCACCACCATCGCATCACCGTCATCTCGCGCCACTCGTGGGCACCGATGCTGGACTCGTGTAAGGCGCGCACCGTGCAGCGTGTTCAAAAGCATCGCGGACCTTCCGCATAAAAACGGATCAAAAACGACTCACGCCCACTTTTGTTCCGTCCAATCGGTGAGCGAGGGGCGATTTGGCCCCGCCTCCAGGGCGTTGGAGGGCGGTCGCCATATGCAAATTCATGGATCAAAAAGCATTCACGCCCACTTTTCCTCGGGCCAATGGGGAGCGAGCAAGAGAGGTGAAAGGTCGGACGCAGAGGGTCAAAGATGAAGGAGCGAGGCCACGGGGGATATAAGGGGCCGCGTTCGTCAGTCGAGGCAGTTCAGTTCGCAGGAGGAAGAGTTCGGAGTTGGAAGTGGAGAAGAGAGCAGTTCGCAGTTAGCAGTTCGCAGTTAGCAGTTCGCAGTTAGCAGTTGGGAGTTCGCGGAGTCAGAGTGAAGAGGACGGAGCTGTGGAGAGGCGGCGGCGGCGGACGAGGGGGTGCTCGTGTCGGATTCGGGGAACTGCGGAGAGAAAGGCCGGCGGCGCGACCGAGGTCGTGGTGGAGACGCTCGTCGCGGGACCCGCGATTTTGTGAAATCCTCCTTTCCCCAAGCATCAGCAACCCCCTCCTGTTTCCCCCCGCGCTGAGATAGTGCGACAAAAGGGGGCCCCCTTCCCACCCCCTACCAGACACTGTCCGCGAGGCCCGCGGAGTTGAGGCACCACCGCCGCTCCGCGTCTCATCATCAGACGGGTAGGCCCGACACGGTCTCGGCCCCAGGCCCGCCTACCCCTCATCCTGGAGGGTGGTCCTCTTTTCTTTTGCTTTGGGAATATGTGTTGTCGGCGCCGTCTGTGAAGTAAAATTGTATAAGTGTTGCCGTGTGCTCGCGTAGTCGGTATTAGATCTGCATTGTCGCATTTGCTTTTTGTCTTCTTCTTTTCCATGTGCTTTTGGTGGAATTGTATATGTGTGCTTTCCGTTCATCGCGAAATAAATGTGCTTATTATTGAACTGTTTTCCCGCTTCGCTTCGTCTTTTCCTCTATTGAATCCCCATCTTACTTCACGTAAAGGGTTGGTAGTGGGCTGAATACGCCCGATAATTAATCGAACCGTCGAGGCCGACGATAACACCGCTCGGTTATCCCGATAGTACGGAACGGGTCGCTTAAGTGGCCCGTGTCCAAAGTCGACCTGCGGCGAGGTGCGATCGCCCGGTCTACCCTCCGTGTGGGTACTTCGGTAGGTCGAATTTGGCGAGCAACCCTATCCCACGCGGGGGCCGATTGGCTCGATCGCGGTGAGACCGAAAGGTCCACCCGTGACTGGTTCCCGGCGTTAGTCCGAGAGGGTCACGACTGGATTGTCCGTCCGGTGGGCGACGTGCCGCGATTCGAGTTCCGTGGCCGTTCGCACGCCGGCGGGCGCGAATCCGCGACACTGGTGTCAGGTCGTGCGATATAAACCCATCGCCCTCCTCACGGCACTGGTAACGGAGAACGGGAAAACGGGCTCTCCTGTCTCCGGCTAAATTCACGGGAATCGGTCCAGGGGTGAGAGGAGCGACCCCCGATTCCCTCCAAATTACGAGCGAGCGAAATTAACCCTTTAAGAGAAGCAAGATGGCGTCTCAAGGCGAGTGGGAGCCGGGGGTATTAGAAATGGATGTAGAATGTGTAGGATCCATGGCTCAGGATGAAATCCCCGTGCAGGAAATGTTGGTTGTACAGGAAAACGAACTCGCCCAACTGAACCCAGAGCCCCAAATGGGTGCGGCAGCGGCCGCGGTGTATGACACCTCCCCTCCCCCTCTCCACCAAAACCCTTCCCCAACCCCTGCCGAAACGGCTCACCCAAGCGCACCCGACAAGCTAATCACCATGCTGGCAAAGATGAATGCGGATGCGCAACAAATGAATGCGGAAATGACAGCGAAGATGAATGCGAACATGAACAAGCAAATGGACGAAGTGAAAACGAGGATGGATGCGAATACACAACAAATAAATGCGGATATGAAAGACGAAATGAAAGGCATGAACGAAAGGATGGATACAAATACAAATGAAATGAAAAACGAAATGAACAAGCAAATGAAAGGAATGGAAACAAACATGAAGGAAGAAACGAAAAAGCTCCGGGGTGAGACGCAGAACATGGGCCGATGCCTGCAGGCGGGCATGAAGGCCGTTAGCAGGGAACTCAAAATGGCGACTCCACGTGTAGGAGCGAACGAGCTGGAAGGGGGTGCAGCGGCTGACAGGCCCGCGGTGGAGGCGGGTAAAAAAAATCATTCGGGGGGCGTGTTGGGCGAGGGTCGTGACAGAAGAATCGACGGTGACCGAAAGGGAAAAATTAAATGGGGAGACCAAAACGTGTGAGACGAGACACGAGGTGACGACAACGGAAATAATAGTTGAGACAAGGGAGGTAAAGGGTGAAGAGTTGGCAGAGACACGGGAGATGGGAACGATAGAGGGAAGACTACACGATGAAGACGGGGTAAGTGACGCACACACACACACGGAGGTAGTGGAGGATAATGGGGGTGAGCTCGCGGAGCGTGTGGGGACCCAGTGCGAGCACCTGGATGGCCTCCTCCAGGAACGAGGGGAGGGAGTATGCCCCCTTGAGGTGAGTCACGACCAGGTGAGTTCGGTCGTGCTTTGCGAGGTTGAGGGGACGAGTGCTGCGAACGGGTGCACGGAGAGCTTGGGGGGTATAGAGGCCCCGGAGACCCTTGTGGGGACACGAATCCCCAGTGTAGTTGTCCCTGTGTGTGTGGTGCAAGGTGTGAGTGCGTCCCCGTGTGTGGAAGCGACCCCGTGTGTGAGTGGTGTGGTGGCGATGGTGCCGGAGTACGTGCTTCCCAGCACGCCGTGTGTGGATGAAACGGCCAGTATGAGTGAGGCACCGCGGGTGAGTGCCCCCGCGTGTGTGAGTGAGGCACGGAGTGTGGATGAGGCACCGCGGGTGAGTGCCCCCGCGTGTGTAAGTAGTATGGTTTGTGTGAGTAGTGAGGCACGCGTGAGTGAACGGCCGAATGCAAGGGAGACCGTGTGTGTGAGAGAGCGGTATGTGAGGGAGATGTCGGTTGGCATGCGGGAGCACGCAGCCGCGTCTCCCAGTGTGAATGTAATGGAATGGAGGCGACGACGGCGACATGGGAGGAAAGAAAGCCGAGTAGCGGCTGTAGTTGTTTCGGGGACCGTGCCGGGTTCACCCAGCAGTGAGCACGAGGTCCGTGCTGTGCAACGCATGAGGCCACCACGTGCTCGCTTGCGAGAGTGAAGTCCCGGTCCGGAAACGCACACGGTGGATTTGCCGATCCCGCGGACGGACAAAGTTTAGGCAGGATAATGGATTTGGACCGGACGGGTTCTCCACGCGATCGTGTGTTAAGCTCCAACGGGCAAAGCACATGTGTTCGCGTGGGGAACCCCTCGAGACGTGGGGCTTGTGTTTTTTTATGCGCACGGTGACGTCATGGCTGCACGTGGGGTTGGAATCCGGCAGGAGGGGTATCCCTGCCGGATGGTACCGTCCAAGGAGGGACGAGGAACACGTGCAGCTGCATGACGTCACGGGCAGGTGTAAAGTGCGCGAGCTCTGAGTTGCCGCGCTGGTGCTGCGCATGTAAAGAAAAAAAAAAAAAGCAAGCCTCACTTTCGGGTGCACAGGATTCCTGGGCAAGGGGTGGAAGACCCCCTTACCCGGGGCACAGGATGGAAACTAGTTAGGGGGAAGGGTTAGCTTAGCTAGACCGACTTCATGGGGCAGGGGTAAGTCCTCATGGAGTCCGTGGAATGGATTAGGTAGAGGGATTTAGTGAGCTTTAGGTTGGGAAATAAAATGATTTATTTGGAGACCGTGACAGACTTGTGAATGTGTAGAGGGGACGTAGTTTAGCGACGTAGCGTTAAATGGAACGTGCTCCTAGTTTAAGGGACGACGTGGGAGCACGAGTTAGTTAGGGGATGCAGATAGAAGGATGGCAGAGTTCAGCGGTGAATGTGTTGAAGAGTTGGTGAGTGAAGTGGAAGCATATGCTTGGTGAGTGAGTGAGGCCAGCGGGTCTGTGTGAGTGGAGCGAATGGGGAATGCATGGTGCGATGAGTGATTGGGGGGAGGAGTGACTCCCGCCCAAGGGACCCCCGGGGTCAGTGTAGAGTGAGTTAGCTGGGTTAGTCAAATTAACAAAAATGGAGGTTGTTTTGTTGTTGGTGGGTGTGTAGGCTCGAAACCCGTTTGGAGGGGTGCAGGAGCCCTGTTGACGGGCTTGGGAGCGTGGCTGCGAAAGGTGAGTATCGCTGAGTGGGTACCCCGGGCACCAGGCTAGTCGGCCGTGGTAGGCCAAGGGCCCATGGGGGGCCGGGATAGCGTAGTGGGCACGGGTGCGCCTGCTTGGTGCGGGGGCCCGGGGCGCCATTAGCCGCGTGGGCAGTGTTGTGGGCAAGGGTGACCCTCGGAAAGGGGCCTGGGAAGCCAGCCTGCCACGTGTGCGTTTCAGGGGAGGTGCCAGGGGGGGCACTCCCCGGTGTTAGGGAGCTGGTAGGCTCGGAGGCAGTGTAGTGCCCGGGGGTGCCATAGCGGGAGAATCGGCAGAGGGTCGTGCCTGCCAAAGGGAGCCACGTGTCCCAGCCATGAGACCGTGTGAGGGCACGGAGAGAAAATTGGGGGGCGAGGCCCGAAATTGTAAGGACACCAACACAGGCGACGGGAATCTGGGTTGTTAGAACCAATAGTTTAAGCGCGAGGCGCTTGTTGAAAGCCCCGGGGTAGTTTAACAGTTAATGGTTAGGGTAGATTAGGAAGTGTACCCCTCCGCACCATCCATCCCCTCGCTCTCGTTGTGGGCCGCTGGACCCACTTTGGTTATAGATCGCTGAACTCTGGGGAGGCCATTCTGAGGCTTCGTTGGGCCTCGACACAGGACGTTAGCTCTCCCTTATTCCCCTCCGGGAAGGGAACGTAAGGGTTGGGAGTAGGCTAGGTGACAGGATAGGCTAGCCGAACAAGGACAGTAAAGGGGGTTAGGGGACGATTTATAGTGGGGAAGTAAAAATAAAAAAAATAAGTTGGGGCTAAATTGGGTTTCACAAATTAAGGGAGTGGGTATGTACAGTGACAGGCAAAGGCGATAGGTGGGAGGGAGACAGGTAGGTAGGTCCGAGCCCGCCTTCCAAGTGGCCAGCACCACCGCACTCCCTCCACCAACCTCCACTGAACGGCAAAGGCTGACCAGCTTCATCTGCTGGCTGTGTTGCTGTAAGGCCTGTGCCGGCCCACTTCATCTGCCGGCTGGCTGTTTTTCTGCAAGGCCTGTGCCGGCCAGTTCATCTGCCGGCTGTGTTTGCCAGCAGCGGCCTTCTTCTGCGGGCTGTGTTTGCCTGCTGCCTTTGCCATGCCATGCCCACTGCCCCTGCTCACCAGCCCCCGTTCAATTTTTGCTTTGCCCCCCCTGTTCATTTCCATGTGCGCCAGGATCGTAAAAGCAACAGTTGCAAGCTGCAAGAACTGCCCTGTTGGCAGCTACAACACGGGCCTGCAGTGGCGGCCCATGCACCGTGTTTGTGTCCATCCATCCATCCGTTGTGTTCATTGCGTGTGCCACTTGAGCTGGCACGGAGACTACGTTTGTGCAGCCCATGCACCGTTGTGGTTCACTGCGTTCAGTTCAAACCATTCATCCATCCATTCGTTGTGCTCATTGCGTGTGCCACTTGAGCTGGCACGGAGACTGCGTTGTGCAGCCCATGCACCGTTGTGGTTCACTGCGTTCAGTTCAAAAGGGAAGGCCTTGGACTGCGTGTGAGCAGCCAGCCACGTTCCCTGTCACCTGCATTGTTTTGAGCCAGAGACTGCATGCGAGCAGCCTGGCTCCCTGCTAACTGCTTTTCTTTTGCAGAGTTCATTGATCCTGGGCCATGGTTTAGTGTAAAATTTGTAAGTTAAGGTTAAGATGTACTGTAAATATGAGTGCGCCCCCGGCATATTTGTCCTAGCGCCGGCAATTTTATTTAAGTCGTCCGTGTGAGTGAGTTTGTTTAGGTAGTTACTCAGCCCTCAGGTTATTTATTTTGGGGACACGAATACCATGAATGTCGCACTCAGGGATCCGTAGGTAAAATGTACTAGGGGAAAACTACACATGATGGCACACGAAAATTTGATGACTCGGGACGAGTCTGTAAAAAGGGGAGGGGGTAGTGTTGTGGTTGACCAAATTCGCAAACCACCATTCAGGTCCCTTGGGTGAGATATCTCGGTAAGTATATGTGTAGTTAGGCCCAAACCCGTTGTCTAGAGGGAATAAATGTCATTCAGGAGGGCTGCGACTCTTCAGGATAGCCGTTTTTCTTTTACTATCTTTATTTTGGACCAACCGCCATTATTACCACCACCCACCACGTCTCAACAGCCATCACAACAACAACCACCAACCACAACGCCGCTTCACCACAACCGCCACGACCTTTACCGTCACAACTCACCACCATCGCATCACCGTCATCTCGCGCCACTCGTGGGCACCGATGCTGGACTCGTGTAAGGCGCGCACCGTGCAGCGTGTTCAAAAGCATCGCGGACTTTCCGCAGAAAAACGGATCAAAAACGACTCACGCCCACTTTTGTTCCGTCCAATCGGTGAGCGAGGGGCGATTTGGCCCCGCCTCCAGGGCGTTGGAGGGCGGTCGCTATATGCAAATTCATGGATCAAAAAGCATTCACGCCCACTTTTCCTCGGGCCAATGGGGAGCGAGCAAGAGAGGTGAGAGGTCGGAGGCAGAGGGTCAAAGATGAAGGAGCGAGGCCACGGGGGATATAAGGGGCCGCATTCGTCAGTCGAGGCAGTTCAGTTCGCAGGAGGAAGAGTTCGGAGTTGGAAGTGGAGAAGAGAGCAGTTCGCAGTTAGCAGTTCGCAGTTAGCAGTTCGCAGTTGGGAGTTTGCGGAGTCGGAGTGAAGAGGACGGAGCTGTGGAGAGGCGGCGGCGGCGAAGGCGGACGAGGGGGTGCTCGCCTCGGATTCGGGGAACTGCGGAGAGAAAGGCCGGCGGCGCGACCGAGGTCGTAGTGGAGACGCTCGTCGCGGGACCCGCGATTTTGTGAAATCCTCCTTTCCCCGAGCATCAGCAACCCCCTCCTGTTTCCCCCCCCCCCCCCCCGCGCTGAGATAGTGCGACAAAAGGGGGCCCCCTTCCCACCCCCTACCAGACACTGTCCGTGAGGCCCGCGGAGTTGAGGCACCACCGCCGCTCCGCGTCTCATCATCAGACGGGTAGGCCCGACACGGTCTCGGCCCCAGGCCCGCCTACCCCCTCATCCTGGAGGGTGGTCCTCTTTTCTTTTGCTTTGGGAATATGTGTTGTCGGCGCCGTCTGTGAAGTAAAATTGTATAAGTGTTGCCGTGTGCTCGCGTAGTCGGTATTAGATCTGCATTGTCGCATTTGCTTTTTGTCTTCTTCTTTTCCATGTGCTTTTGGTGGAATTGTATATGTGTGCTTTCCGTTCATCGCGAAATAAATGTGCTTATTATTGAACTGTTTTCCCGCTTCGCTTCGTCTTTTCCTCTATTGAATCCCCATCTTACTTCACGTAAAGGGTTGGTAGTGGGCTGAATATGCCCGATAATTAATCGAACCGTCGAGGCCGACGATAACACCGCTCGGTTATCCCGATAGTACGGAACGGGTCGCTTAAGTGGCCCGTGTCCGAAGTCGACCTGCGGCGAGGTGCGATCGCCCGGTCTACCCTCCGTGTGGGTACTTAGGTAGGTCGAATTTGGCGAGCAACCCTATCCCACGCCCGGGCCGATTGGCTCGATCGCGGTGAGACCGAAAGGTCCACCCGTGACTGGTTCCCGGCGTTAGTCCGAGAGGGTCACGACTGGATTGTCCGTCCGGTGGGCGACGTGCCGCGATTCGAGTTACGTGGCCGTTCGCACGCCGGCGGGCGCGAATCCGCGACACTGGTGTCAGGTCGTGCGATATAAACCCATCGCCCTCCTCACGGCACTGGTAACGGAGAACGGGAAAACGGGCTCTCCTGTCTCCGGCTAAATTCACGGGAATCGGTCCAGGGGTGAGAAGAGCGACCCCCGATTCCCTCCAAATTACGAGCGAGATAAATTAACCCTTTAAGAGAAGCAAGATGGCGTCTCAAGGCGAGCGGGAGCCGGGGGTATTAGAAATGGATGTAGAATGTGTAGGATCCATGGCTCAGGATGAAATCCCCGTGCAGGAAATGTTGGTTGGACAGGAAAACGAACTCGCCCAACTGAACCCAGAGCCCGAAATGGGTGCGGCAGCGGCCGCGGTGTGAAATGAGAGCGAGAGATGAACCTTCAGAGTTTAGGCTTTATTCCATTTGATTGGAGCCGCTTCTGTGGGCACACCGGGGAATACAGGTTCAGCTAGGAGTACATAAGCAGTAACGTATACATGTGCAGTTAATCATTGCAGACAATTCGAGTTACGTGGCCGTCAGCACGCCGGCGGGCGCGAATACCGCAACAATACTATTCACATAATTTAAATTGCAATGTCAATGATGTTGGCTGCTGTGTGCCACATATCTGAGTGTGCTTGTATTTATTATTATACTCCTGAATACAACCTGTCGCTTTGCTGACGGGAATATTAAGTGGGGGGGGGGGAGTTGGGAGAGAGAACAGAGAGAGGAGGGAGGGAGAGGGAACAAGGAGGGAAGGGAGTGAGGAGGGAGGGACATCGAGGTGTGGTGGGGGATCAAGGAAGGAGGGGGGAGTAAGGAAGGAGGTGGGAGTGAGGAAGGAGGTGGGAGCGAGCAAGCGAGTGAGCAGTCGTGGGGAAGTAATGGAGGAGGGGAGCGAGAGAGGTGCAGAAAGGGAAGGCAATGTGAGAGGAGGGTCTGTCCGGACATAACCACTGTCCGGACAAAACCACCATCCAGATACATCAAGGGAAGGCAGTGTGACAGGAGGGCAGGGTAAAGTAGTGTGAGAGGAGGGTCTGTCCGGACATAACCACTGTCCGGACAAAACCACCATCCAGATACATCAAGGGAAGGCAGTGTGACGGGAGGGCAGGGTAAAGTAGTGTGAGGGGAGGGTCTGTCCGGATATAACCACTGTCCAGACATAACCACCATCCAGATACATCAAGGGAAGGCAGTGTGATGGGAGGGCAGGGTAAAGTAGTGTGAGGGGAGGGTCTGTCCGGATATAACCACTGTCCGGACATAACCACCATCCAGATACATCAAGGGAAGGCAGCGTGAGGGGAGGGCAGGGTAAAGTAGTGTGAGGGGAGGGTCTGTCCGGATATAACCACTGTCCGGACATAACCACCGTCCAGATACATCAAGGGAAGGCAGCGTGAGGGAAGGGCAAGGTAAGTCAGTGTGAGGGGAGGGTCCATCTGTCCATAACCACCGTCCGGATGACAGGTATATTAAGGGGAGGGATAAAAAGAGGGGAGGGAGAGGGTTGGAGGAGCGAGTAGATAGGGTGACCAAGGAGGCAGGGGAGCAAGGAGGGGTGGGGTGTGAGTAGGGGTGGGGGAGTGAGGAGGGGTGGGGAAAGTAAAGGCAGCATCAAGGGGAAAGAAGTGTGAGGGGAGGGGAGGGGAAGGCAGCGTGAGGGGAGGGCAAGGTAAAGCAGGTGAGGGGAGGGTTCCTCTGGCCATAACCACCGTCTGGACACATCCGGAGATAACCACTGTCCAGACAAAACCACCATCTGGATCCATGTGGAGATAGCCACCATTCGGATATGTGTGGACATAACCACCATCTGGGCATAACCACCGTCCAGACACGTTCAGAGAGAGGGAGAGAGAGTGGGAAGATGCTGCACTGTATTAGGAGGAGAGAGAGAGAGGGAGAGGGGATGAGTGAGTGAGTGAGAGAGAGAGAGAGAGAGAGAGAGAGAGAGAGAGAGAGAGAGAGTGAGAGAGAGAGAGAGAGAGAGAGAGAGAGAGAGAGAGAGAGAGAGAGAGAGAGAGAGAGAGAGAGAGAGAGAGAGAGAGAGAGAGAGAGAGAAAGAGAGTAGGGTAGTGGGTGCAGTGGAGTTAGCAGAGAATGTGTTATGTTTTATGAACACACACACACACACACACGCACACGCACACGCACAATCGTCATGTGACATCCCTAAATTACAGATCCAAAGATACCAATATATGTACCTCTACCTTATCGTATGATGAAGGTACATCCCAATCGAGATATGAACTGTACCGCTGTTCACTGTGGGCCACTCGGCAAATGGCTTAAGCACTCAAGCAAATGCAATCCAATTAAATGGTTGGCAAGTGATAGCTATGTCCGAATGTCCAAACTATGTCTGAATTAGACAAATTAACACTTTTTTTAGGAGTCGGAACTGCTGCTAAATTCAATTCTGGAGCTTAACTTTTGTAATTCCTCTTAGTTTAAGGGATTCTAGAGGTCATGGCATGTGTGATTCTAGAGGTCTATCTATAATTCCAGCAATCTGTGGGGTGTGGTGTGTGTGTGTGTGTGTGTGTGTGTGTGTGTGTGTGTGTGTGTGTGTGTGTGTGTGTGTGTGTGTGTGTGTGTGTGTGTGTGTCTGTCTGCGACCGCTGTTTCTCGACAACCACTGGTCCGATCTCATTGAAACTTGTCAGGTATATTGCTGGGGCCCTGAGTATGTGCCTTTTCAAGGTTTGATATTAATCGGACAAGTGGTTCCCAAGTTATGGCCATTTATTTAACAAAGCAATGACAGGACACGGTGCTATGACGTCACAATTGACGTCACAATTATTCTTCTTTTTTTTTTTTCTTTTTTTTTGCATGTACGGCCACGCACGTACAGGCATGTACTAGTGTGTGGAAATGAAATAAAGCCACGAAGGCTGGTGTCTTAGGACATTTAAAATCATTGCAATGTACGCAGCGATTCGTAGCTGTGATGAACAGGCATTCGATAATAATATGAGTAAGGAAAGTGAAAAGAAAAACTTTATCATTAAGAAATCGTTGTGGCCTGTTCCAAGTGCAGGCATGGTTGAACAGGCTAAAAAACATGGTGGCTTCAGAGCCCAGTGAAGTAACCCAGGATATACCTTAAGACCCAGAGCTGATAAAGGATATAATTAAATAAGGTCGTTAATTATCTTCAACAGTGGTGTTTTAATGAACCCAAACACCCAATTTTCACTCATGCACTTTGTTGGAGTTCCTTCAATATGTACGCAAAGTTTCAGGCTGCTAGGTTTCATGGGTTTGGAGTTATGGAGGACACACACACACACACACACACACACACACACACACACACACACACACACACACACACACACACACACACACACACACACACACACACACACACACACACACACACATCCATTTATTAGTATACTAGCAAATTCAACCTATCGCTTCGCTGACGGGAGCACTGAGGTTGGGGGGGAGGGGGAAGAGGGGATGATAGAGAGGAGTGCCCAGGTCGAAAAACCAGTTAAAACCAGTACACATTTTCAACTGGTCTCTATTGGTTCTAATTGGTCTTTAACTGGTCTCTATTGGTTTCAACTGGTACCAGTTAAATTCAGTCAGAATTCCAATTTCCCAGTTGAAAAAACCAGTAGCTCATATTTGTATCAGTTAAAGTCTTACTGGCTCCAGTTGATACCAGTTGCAATGTACTGGTCCCAGTTGATACCAGTTACAATGTACTGGTCCCAGTTGATACCAATTAGTTAAATACATGTATTTCAACTGGTAATATATCACTCTATTCCAATTTCCATATTAAAACCAGTAAGAAACCAACTGGCTTTACTGGTACCAGTTGGCTACTGGTTTTCAACTGGTACCAGTTGACCAGTAAGCTACTGGTCTTTACTGGTTTTTTGACCTGGGTGGAGGGAGAGTGAGAGGATAGAGGGGGGGAGAGAGAGGAGGGAGAGGGAAAGAGAGCAGGGAGAGGGAAAGAGAGAGCAGGGAGAGGGAAAGAGAGAGCAGGGAGAGGAAAAGAGAGAGAATGGAGAGGGAAAGAGAGCAGGAAGAGGGAAAGAGAGAGCAGGGAGAGGAAAAGAGAGAGAATGGAGAGGGAAAGAGAGAGGAGGGAGAGGGAAAGAGAGAGGAGGGGGGAAGAGAGAGGAGGGAGGGGGAATGAGAGAGGAAAGAGAAGAGAGGGGGGAGAGGAGGGAAGGGGAGAAAGAGAGGAGGGAGAGTAAGGCGAGGGGGTGGGGGAGGAGAGTAAGGCGAGGGGGGTGGGGGAGGAGAGTAAGGCGAGGGTGGTGGGGGGAGAGTAAGGCGAGGGGGTGGGGGGAGAGTAAGGCGAGGGGGTGGGGGGGGAAGGCAGTGAGAGGTGAGAGGAAGGGAAGGCAGATAATGGTGGAGCATCAATTGCAATCCATACTGTATCATCAAAATAATTCTGCATAGAATAACAGTGAATATGGAAATAAAATAATGTCTGAAATCCATTTTTACCGGTCATACTATAAATACCACCCAGAGAAAACACCACCCGGACGCGTCCGGAGCCAAGCTGTCTGGAGACAAAGACCGCTCGGACACATCCGGACACAAATTCCTATCCAGACATAAACCATCACCCGGACACAAACTCCCGTCCAGCCATAAACACTGCCCGGACACGTCCAGAGGCAAACTCCCATCCGGACACGTCTGCAGACAAACCCTGCCCAGACATAACCACCGTCCAGACACATATGGAGATACGCATCCGGAGACAAACTTCCGTCCAGACATAAACACCACTCAGATACATTTGGCGACAAACACTTCCCAGAGATAAATACTACCCGGATGCGTATGGATCGAAGCTGTCCGGAGACAAGCACTGCCAGGACGCATCCGGAGACAAACTCCTGTCAGGACATAAACACCGCCCAGACACTTCCAGAGACAAACTCTCGTCCAGACAAAAACACTACCCGGATGTGTCCAGAGCCAAGCTGTCGAGAGACAAACACTACTCAGACATGTCCGGAGACAAGCTCCCATACAGGCACGTCTGGAGATAACCACCATCCAGACATAACAACCATCTGGATACGTCCAGAGACGGACAAACAGAGAGAAGGAGGGGGGGGAGAGAGAGAGAGAGAGAGAGAGAGAGAGAGAGAGAGAGAGAGAGAGAGAGAGAGAGAGAGAGAGAGAGAGAGAGAGAGAGAGAGAGAGAGAGAGAGAGAGAGAGAGAGAGAGAGAGAGAGAGAGAGAGAGAGAGAGAGAGAGAGAGAGAGAGAGAGAGAGAGAGAGAGAGAGAGAGAGAGAGAGAGAGAGAGAGAGAGAGAGAGAGAGAGAGAGAGAGAGAGAGAGAGAGAGAGAGAGAGAGAGAGAGAGAGAGAGAGAGAGAGAGAGAGAGAGAGAGAGAGAGAGAGAGAG
>NC_140978.1:24058500-24087500 GCF_056783735.1 Eptatretus burgeri | reverse complement strand
TGGATGCTGATGGAAATGACACTGCAGATATCATTGTTGATGCAGCACATTATGTGGCTGAGGTGTGTGGTGTTGCACAATCATGTCCCCCCTCACACCCACTTAAAAAAATGTTGTAATTTGTTACCCAATGGAATGTGTTCAAATGATGTTAAGCAGCTATTTCCTGATTTACTTTTTTTTAAAACATGCAAGCTACTTAAAACTTGTATTGTGACACTTTTTTCTGTTTTTTTTTGCTTCCACTGCTTTCTTTAGGCCCTTGGCTCCCCAGGGGATTCAGAATCTTCACGGGCGATGGACGAGAGTGAGGATACTGGGATCATGGCAGTTATTGTCAGTTCTCAAAGATTCGCTTCTGGTTCTGATGAGCTGGATGACGTCTCTGTCCTACCTCTCACAACACTAAATGGTAACTATGCCAATGAATACACATTACTGTTTTCTTAACAGAGTTTCGGTGCTGCCGAAGCATTTCCTGAGCAAAGAGTTGCGCTGGGTGGTTTGTTCTGCTCGGCAGTAGATCACCAGATGCGTGAGGACGTGGCCCTCTAGTTAGGTTGCCTTGCCAATAGAAAGGAATCGCAGAAACATCGAAGTGTAACCCTGCTAGGCCGGTATTCTAAGTCAAGCGGCTTCGGCTGTGGAAGAACGACAGCCCATTGGACCATGGAGTTATCTGTGGTTGGTGCCCTCAGGACCTGCAGTCAGTCAGGGTAGAAACTTGTGATTTGCTCAGAGTGCCGATGATAATTCATCTACTCTTCACAAAATACATTGTGAGATCTAATATATCCACCAACGACCTGTGCTGGATAGCGAGTCTTCCAGCTTAATGTCTTTCCAATGGACTCATTGATGTGGAACACAAGGGTAACAGTTTTTAGCTGGGTCGAGATTCGAACCCAGGCTAAACAACTTGGATATGAGTGTGTATATGACATCCTACCAGCCCTTAGAATGATCGTAATTTTAATTTTTACCCCACGCACGAAGCAAAAAGCGGGGTTAACCAATTAGTTCACTTTGTCCGTCTGTCTTTGTGTATCTGTCTGTCTACAAACATCAGGAACAACTAATTTCAATTAAATATTGTATTTTGTACACAAATCAGAACATGAATAGGAAAACGAACTTGTACTTTAGCATTGTTTTGGCTCTGAATTTGTCCCGATTGTGCATGCGTAGAGAGGAGTGCGATACATGTTTTTACTCTTTCTCCCTGTCTGGAAGTCAAACAAAATTGAAAATCATTCCAAACAAGAAACTTACTGTTTTTAAGGACGTCATAAAGGACACAAACACCACACATGAAGAACTAATGTGACGTGTTAAAGAAGGTGGTGTAAAAGACGCTGCATCAATGACAGTAAATATCAGAAAAAGTTTTTTCTACAACCTTTAAAATCTTCATTTTATTTCAATTGAATTATACACTTGAACAATTTGGAACACACGTCCTTTTTGGCACTTTCAAAACCTTTCCATTTAGCAGTACTTGGACAAATTGTTACAGTATTTTGCATCATCAGAACCAATCAACTTTGCCACTCACAGACCCTGCCCATGTCCTTGTTTCTCAAGACTATGTGGGGTAAGGTGTTCTATTAACTCTCTAGTGTTAAATGTTGCTTACATTTTCCTTTTATGAAGGGGTTTCCTTGATTACTCAAGAGATGTTACAAAATGTGTGACTACAGTTATATTTTGGATATTTTATTTCATTTGGATTTGAACAAATATAAATACCTTTATTGAGTCCATTGAATTTAAAATGGATTAAGCTGTTGGTGATGAGTGATGCAAATTCCTCGTGCGCAGATCCGATTCTTCAATCCCATGCACCACATCTCATGGGCTCAGCACTGAACAGTCCAGAAGCAAATGAAGGCAAAGACAGTGATGATGCGTGATGCTTCACGAAGTCTGTGTGACTCAAAGAGAGCACGAAGTGTGCATTGTGCAGACCTTGAATGTGCACAGGTTGTCGGTGCACTGCACCACAGATAATACTGCAACTCAGACAGACTGCATTGAGACATGTCGCTGGTACTGTACAAGCAAGCAGAGGTGGTTGTACAAGAATTTTGTGACTCCTGCCTGCTCTGACATCTTTATAACATGCACTTTATTTCATTTTTCATCCAAAGGTGTTGATTTATTTATTACGTACAATGGAAACAAACATTTCCGCTTTTGTAGTCCACCAAGGATGAAAGCCACACTTCTCGACGTTTCCAAGTTGTTCGCTCCAAATCTTTTGAAGTTGTCAATGGTTCATGAAGGCCAAAACAACGGCTGTGCCTTAAGCCTGCAATTTCTTCTCAATAGGATGGCTGTGGCCAAATCGTTTACAACAATTCATTCTGGTAAACACCTCTCTTTTTCAGATATTTGATTTTACAGGGCTGGATGAAACAGGATCAAATTGAATTTTAATTTCATGACACGTGTATGTGGCTAATTATGGTCTGATGAAGAACAGGATTTTTTTTTTTTCGACTAATCTATTCACATATGTATTATGAAGTTTTATATTTGTGATCAATCTCATTGTCGAACCCCCTGTTCTGTATGCTGGAACATACTCACTTGACTGTTCTTTTGGACTTAAGTTAGAGGGGTAGATTTTCTTTAAGTCTCATCCAAATCAACAGATGAAAGCTGCATAACTTAGAGCAGTGGTTCTCAACATATTTACCATATTTGGCCACACTTGCAGCTCTTGATGTGTTATATTGGCTGTAACTACACAACTTACTTCCTGTGTATCCATTTGAAAAGTGTTTTGTATCTATTATCTGACAGTAATGCAATACAAATTTGAAAGCATCTCAAAATGCAAAGCCCGTCCAGATCCGCTTTGTACGCAAATGAAACTTGATGAAGGCAACAGCTAAAAAAAATGTAAAAAATTATTAACTTGCATTCTCCATATTCTCATAATAAGGGTTTGTTGAAAAATTGATGACAAAAGCTGAAATAGTAAAAAGATTATGCCCTGGACACACACACACACACACACACACACACACACACACACACACACACACACACACACACACACACACACACACACACACACACAACCTCGTATCCCGTTGCGCGGGTGGACGGGCTGATTAATATTCTGCAATACCTCTCATTTCTATCCTGTCAAAGTCCAACAGGCACATTTTACATCAGTAAACCAAGTCAAAGTATATTAATTGTAAAAACTACATATCTGCGATCATAAAGCGATCGCCTCGGGTAAGCCTCTCTTTGCACTTGTGATCCAATGATGGCCACATTTTTTTTCAGACTGCAATATGACCTTGACCTTTAACATTTATGGATAGAGTGTAAATTAAGACAATGCATCACCATCTACATTCTATCCATAAAACTCAACATCATGAAAATCGGAGGAAAATGATTCAAGTTATGATGAAAAAAGTGTTTTTTGTTAATTAGGTCACAATCTGAATAATACACCCGAGCGGGTTTGACGGTCAGCTCGGATACAAAACTTCATGCAACCGAGTGTTAATAAACCTCAGCGACTACGGAAAGTGAAAACACAATTCAAATTGAATTTAAAATAAACGCGCGAGGCCGCTCGAAGCAAAAATCTCCATATTCTAGGAATCATTCCCATCATCATTATACAATTTTCAAACCCATGTTTATGGCCGTGAAATAAATACTCTAAGTGTGTGCATTTAATGGCTGTGTTCAGGACAGAGCTGGACTGAACCCCAAATAAAAAGGACCCTCGGGCCACCGAGAATCTCAATCATTCGCTACTTGTACGTCGCACAGCGTCACGTGACCAGCCAGCTCGCCGACAAATGAAATGTTTTAACAAAATCTTAAAACGTCCGTTTTTCACCAGAATTCTTTCAGATACATGTAGAGCACATCCCCAAACCATCTAAAATATGTACAATAATCTCACAGACACTACGAATAAGCAGTCCCTCCCTCAGGATGACAGGTTATGAGGTGAAGCAGTGAACGGAAAGCATGTGGTGTCCCTTCCAGAGTCTCACGGTTATTTGAATTGAATATATTTTCCTCATGAAAAGTTTGTTTCTGAGCGGATTTGCACGAAAATTATCTTCATTAAACGTGTAGCTCCACCAGAAGATACCGAAAGTGAAAACAGAAAACAGAAGCCTCGTTATATGGCATGGAAACAGATGGAAGCTACCCCTCACTGCAATGCATTCCACACAGACTGAGGATATAAACATTCAATTTTCACAAAACTTGATACAACCAAGTGTTAATCAACCTACGTGACAATAAAAAGTGAAAACAGAATTTAAATAGAACTTAAAATAACCGCGTGAAGCCGTGTTGAAGACAGCGGACCTCGTGTTGCCCAATAAACAGGGCCAGACGACAGAGGTCACGAGAAACTAGTTGGTCGAATTAAATCTTCTTAATAATCTCTATGAAACCCATTGTGCATTGTAGCCGTCCGATGCTTCCTTATAGGCCATTCGACCAATCGGTCATTTTGCACTTGATGACCCTGTAACCTTGACCGTGAGACGAAAATGTGAAAAAAAGGCTCAGACGATCTATAGAGAGAGCAACTAGTCTTATCATCGTGGCAAGTTAGAACTCAATCGGCCAAGACGTCGAGGAGGAGATAGAAAAATAAAAATTGATGACAGATGGATGGACAGACACACACACACACACACAGACAGACAGATGGACAGATCTGAGGACATCGAGCGGTTATATTAGGTCAGCAAGCTGACCTAAAAATTAGGTCAAGGACGTTAATTGAATATCATGTTTACAGCTTCAATGCAGTTCCACTATTATGCTTGGAAGACCAAGCGGTCTTTAAGATTCCGCATATGCAAAATTGAGCGATGACAAAAAATGTGTTATTTTTTTCGAGAGCGCCATTTGACATTGACCTTTAACCCAGAGGGGTATGATGTAAATTAGGCATAGATGCACCTTGCTCCAGGCCAGGGTTGTCCAAACTTTTTCAACTGAGGGCCAGACGGAGTAAAATGATGAATAACGTGGGCAACAGGCAACTTGTAATAATAATTAAAAAAAAAAATTATTTTTATCCATCTATCTATCTATATATATATATATATATATATATATATATATATATATATATATATATATATATATACATATATATATACATATATATCATAGACTCCTATAGAGAAGGACTGGAACCTCCCATGCTCAGGGTTTGTAACTTGAGTATGAAGGATTAACTTGAGTCCGGGGCTAAAATGACTTCTAGAAGGGCTAGAGACACGATCTCGGGATCCATATAGGGGTTTTGAGGAAGGCGAGTTCAATAGTGTCATTTTTAACACCACCTGAGGTCACCTTCAAGGTCAAAAGGTCATATTTCAAGGTTAAATTGCTGAATTTTGGTATTTTTTGCCCATTTTTGTGTCTAACTCATAAACGGTGAGAGATGGCTGATTGTAATTAGATGCAAGTGGGTAGAGCTGTCAAACTTTGAAATTTATTGTCATATATCGTATTACATAAACATTATATGCATGTCACAACACTATACCTATTACAACTATGTCTATGTCTATCACTAGTTGGAGAGCTTTTCTTGCCTCCTGAGGCATCCCAAAGCTTTTTCTTTGTCACTTACATTGAGGACATGAGCTTTCAATAGAATGTTAGCTAAAGTAGTACATGCAGCATTACTACGAGCTAAAGGTGCATCTACAGAGGATAACAGCTCAACAACGAAATCGGCAACGCATTTTAGTCTTGTCATACAAATTATAGGCATTATGTACAAAAAAGACTGTTGACATAGTCGGCACACTCAATCCACCTCTATTCAAATTACCTAGAAACTCAGATGACACCTCGTTACCATCTTCATCATCAATGATCTCCTCCATACTAGTGCTATCGCCATATTTATGAACAAGGTGTCCGGCCAAATAAACTACTTTATGCTTAAGGGCATCGTCAGACCCCAAGAGATCCTGAGTGTCTTGAGGAGTAATCTCGTCAATGAGTTCACTTCGCTCATCTGGATTTATGGAAGTTGTACAGTTCTTGTCGCAATCAATCACACGAGAACTAGATTCGGGCGTAATGTCATGCTCAATGAGTGTTTGCAAATTTACAATTTTAGCTGCAGCCATAATGTCAACTACATCAATGTAGAAGTTTCCATCGCTTCTTTGCCTGGCTTGGTCGAAAAAAACTTTTTCAAGGCTTCATCTGCAAATATAGCAGGAAGAACGTTGTCAAAGTCTTTCTCTGCCAGAAGCAATTTGGCAGCATCCACATTATTACGTGTGGACACAGTGAAGGCTTCAGCAGTTTGCTGAGTTAGCTTCAACTTACGACCACCACCTCCTTGCCATGTACAGGTAGATATAATTTGGCAGGCCTGCTCCAGCCTAGTGAAACTTGTACAGTCTGCTGTGCAAGGCTGTCTGGATTCATCGCGCAGATGGATAGCTGAGAAACGGTCTTTCACGTTCATCATCTTGAACCACTCACTCATTATCTGGATGAGGATGATTCTGCCTTCGCTGATGCCCAGTGAATCCTTGAAGGTCTTTAAAGCAGCGACAGTCTTGTCATTGAACACTTGGCATACCAATGGTACGCTCTGGCATTGGAGGGGCTTGGGGAAAAAAAGTGGTGTGCGTCAGCTTGGTTAAGCGAATAGGAGTAACCCGGTCAATCCCATAAACCTTCTGAATATTACTCCAGTAAGCTTTGTACTCATTACCATCTACGACAAATGAGAGTGTCTTGCCATCAACAGTAATCCAGTTGTTGCGAACATTTTTGAAGATGTGCACGTAGTCGTACACTAAGAACATAGATTGCTCTTGAATTGACAGCACTTGGCAACTTCCTGGTCCTCCAAGTTTTGAATTTACACTGCGGTTGGTATTGCAATTGTCACATATCAAAGAAATCACAGTACCGCCAGCACCAACTACAGCTGATGCAGCTTCGATAAGGAGTTCCTTCAGCTGACCGGCAGTTAGTTTTTGCAGGGCAAAATGCGTAGAATATAGCGTGGACCACCGAAATGGCAGGCAACTTCAACAACCATAGCATGTGAAGCAAGCATTTCGTGTTCACCACCCGCTGCTGCATTTTGAGCATATCCTACAACATGCCCTCCAGAAAATCGCAATGTCTCGACCAGCTTTACCTCGTCAAACATTGAATTGACCAAACGCTGCTGTGGTTTAAGCTGGTCGAACAAGGTTTTGAGGTTGGAGTCCTGCTGACTACTAGCAAGCATCTGTTTTACCTTTTTTGTTGATGATAGAATGATTAAGCCGGATCGATGAATCATTTTGTATGCACTGGGTGATATGTTGTGAAGCTGCATTGCAAAAATCATAGTATCAATATCAAATCGGCGACGATCAAGAGGTTTGAACATAAGATGCAGCTGCGACAGAAGGAAGGTGAAATGAGGAAGCTCGTGTGCCTCAGTCATCCAACACAGCTGGCCAATTACAAGCTGAAGAATTTCCTTGCTCGTGCATTCATAGATGTTTACCTGGTCAGTTATGGATCTAATCTGGGACCATTTTGAGAGCAGGCTGTTCTTCTGCAAAGGAAAAAGTCGTTTGGGCACCTCAATGCCATCTTTCTCAACTCTATTCAAGAATAGAAATCCAAAAGGTGAGTGAACTTGTTAGAAATGAAAGAACTGCTTGACAGTTTGTCCAGTAGCATCAGTTCTTGATAGGTAAAGTTTTCCTGGTCTTTTATGACGTTAAAGCCAGGAAAATAGGAGTTGATTTTAGCACAAAAGTGGTCAGAGAACCACCTCACTGCCGTTTTGTTATCAGAGAACCACCTCACCGCCGTCGAGTCTGGCATTTCACTCAAGCCGACTGGCAGGGTCTCCGAGCAGCCATCAAACTTACAGACTGGTCTCCTATCACTACTTTCTCAAACATCAACTCATCCTGGGAATTCTTTCAAAGAAACTTGCTCTCTCTCATGCACAGATTTATCCCCTCTCGTGTTCAGTTGTCTTACCCTTCCTCCCGCCCTTGGTTTACTGAAGCTTGTGGCGAGGCAGTTGTCCTGAAACAACTTGCCTTTGCCTCATGGAAAGCAAACCCAACTGAGGGCAATCTCAGTTCTTTCCACAAAGCTCGGAACAAGTGTGTATCTACCCTCAGGAGAGCCAGAAAACAACATCTTTCTCATCTCAAGTCTGAACTCTCAAACCTCTCTCCCTCCTCAAAATCCTGGTGGCGTTTAATCAAATCTGTTTCTGGTGTATGTTCCCCCTCCATCCCCTCCCTTACCTAAAATGGCCGCACTGCTGATTCCACACGTGATAAAGCTGAATGTCTAAACTCGGTGTTTGCAGCTAAATCTTGTGTCCTAAACCCATCACTATCTCTACCCACTTTACCCAGTCGCACCCAACTGTCCCTGGACTCTGTATCCTTTTCTCCTGACAAGGTGGAGAGCTTGCTTTCAAACCTCGAGTCAGATTCTGCAACCGGTCCAGACGGCATCAGCCCACGTGTCCTCAAAGCCTGCTCTTCTGCTCTTGCTCACCCTCTCTCTGTTCTATTCACCCTCTCATTTGCCCAAGGTCATCTGCCATCTGCTTGGAAATCTGCTAACATCACTGCCCTGCATAAAAAGGTGCAAAAACAGATCCCTATAACTACAGACCAATCAGCCTTCTCCCAATCATCAGCAAGGTGATGGAATCCATCATCGCCTCAGATATGAAATCCTTCCTCTTCTCCAATGGCTTGATTTCCAATCATCAATTTGGTTTCAGACCAGGTCACTCTACCCTGGATATGCTGCTTCTGCTCTCCCATCAATGGATGGAGGTCCTCAATGCCAGACAGGAAATCCGAGCCGTATCCCTGGACATATCACGTGCTTTTGACACAGTCTGGCACCCTGCCCTACTCACCAAACTCTCTTCCCATGGTATTCAAGGCCATCTCCACTCATGGCTCGCAGACTTCCTCTCCTGTCGCAGTCAACGTGTGGCCCTAAATGGAGTTCTTTCATCCCCTCTTCCTGTGCAGGCTGGAGTTCCTCAAGGTAGCGTTCTGGGCCCTGTTCTTTTCTGGTTTTCATCAATGATCTCTCGGACTCTCTGGAAAATCCTCTATTTCTCTTTGCCGACGACTCCACCCTCTGCCGTACCATCTGTCATCCCTCAGACCGGCAAGCAGCAGCTTCTTCGCTCACTGCAGATCTGGATAAAATCACAAACTGGTCCAACACGTGGAACATGTCTTTCAATCCAGACAAATCTCACACTCTCACTATGTCTCTTCGAAAGGACCGTTTACAAAACCCCCCCATCCACTTTCTCAACAATCCTCTGGAAGAAGTCTTTTCTTTCAAGCTTCTGGGTCTCACTATCTGCCATGACCTTTCTTGGGAAAGTCACATTTCCAACCTCGCCTCAAAAGCCAGTCGCCGACTGGGAATCCTCCGTCGTGCAAAGTCCTTCCTCGGCCCTCTTGAGCTCCTGACCACTTACAAAGCTTTTATCCGTAGCCTGATGGAGTACTGCTCTCCCCTCTGGGCTGGTGCTCCTGCCTCCCACCTTTCTCGGCTTCACGCTGTCGAAACCAGGGCATTTAAGATCATCGGCATCTCCCGCAATGAAGCTGAATCTTTGGGCCTCTCACTCAATCACCGCAGGTTGGTCGGTGGTCTTTCTGTCTTCTACCGACTCCTCTCCAGCCTTGCCCCCCTGCTCTCTCTGCGATTTGTCCCCACCACATTTCCACAGGGCGCTCAAGGTCCGCCAACAACCCCCTTCTGGTAAAACTACCAAAATCACGAATCACTGCTCATCTTCACTCTTTCATTCCTCTTTTTTCCCGCCTTTGGAATAAACTTCCTCACTCTATTCTTTCCCATTCTTCCCTCCAGGCTTTCAAAACAGCTGTTCACCACCACCTCTTATCTTCCCCCATCCAAATCCTCGATCTTTTCTACTCCCGATAATCCACCCAAGCCCACTTCCTTCATTTCTCCTACTTTCCTTCCTGAAAGTCCCTGAAATGTCCATCTTCTCTTCGCCATGTTCCCCGTCCCATCCCCATCCCTCTCCCTTCCACAGTTCACCTAATGTGTCTGTTCCCCACTGTTTTGTCCCTTCCACTCCCGCCCCTCTTGTCTCATGCCTCCTTGCTGTGAGTTGTGTGTTTGCTCTCATACGAGCCTCGACCAAGGTATACAAAAAAAAAAAAAAAAAAGTGGTCGAAATCTTGGATATTGTCTGCAGCCTCATCAGCTGCCTGCATCTTCTTAGCTCTTGATTCTGACGTAGAAGATGATGTTGGGCGTGGGGCTGAGGTCACCTGCTTCAAAGCTGATTTCGGTACTCCAGGAAATATTGATGGGGGTTCTTTGGGTCGTTTGCCACCCCTAACTGACACCCAATCACAATTGAAATGTGTCTCACAAATATATATCTCCTTTAAGCACCTCAAGCTTTCTTTCTCATTTGGCATTGCCAATATCCATCTCTCCCTCTCCTCAGGATCTTTTGGGAAGGATATGACCTTTACATTGGGCGTCCCATCATAGTTTCCTCTACAACCAAAGCAGCTGCAACGACGTGGCATATTGTCACCAAAGCAGGAAACAACACAAAGATCCTGTGAGATCACCAGCTGGACAGTTTCTGAAAGAGAAACAAACAAAATATACATTAGTTAGCGATGATAGAAATCAGCACGTAGGTGCAGTAGTTGCACAATGTCATGTTTTGTCATAGACTTTACAAAAGTTTTCCTCTATGAGTTAGACACAAAAACGGGCAAAAAATACCAAAATTCAGCAATTTGACCTTGAAATATGACCTTTTGACCTTGAAGACGACCTCAGGTGGTGTTGAAAATGACACTATTGACCTCACTGTCCTCAAAAACCCCTATATGGATCCCGAGATCGTGTCTCTAGCCCTTCTAGAAGTCATTTTAGCCCCGGACTCAAGTTAATCCTTCAGACTCAAGTTACAAACACCAAGATCGTGACGCTCCAGTCCTTCTCTATAGGAGTCTATGATCTATATATATATATACTAATAAATGGTACTGTGTGTGTGTGTGTGTGAGATCTCCACGTGTGGTGGGTGTTGGGAGGTAAAGCAAATACCGATCAGGTGTGTGTGTGTGTGTGTGTGTGTGTGTGTGTGTGTGTGTGTGTGTGTGTGTGTGTGTGTGTGTGTGTGTCATTGATTGGTATCTCCATATGTGGGTTTCAGAATGTGGAATGGAGTCCTCCCAGGGCGGTCTCAAAGTATCCACCTTCATTTCAGTAAGGGGTCACGATTCATGGACCAAGCTGTGAAGTTTTCTGTTCTCAAAGTTTTGTGGCGAGGGCTCTCTTCAGGATTGTCACTGAGCCCCGGACAGCTTCCAACTGTAGTTCGTTTGTTATAATATTCCCAGGGATGGTTTTTAGCTCACCTGTAAAGTAGTTCCAGGGAGCTCATGGCATGGCGCATCGTCCGTCCGTCCACAAATACTTGCAACTTCTTCTCAGAGACTACACATACAATTTCAATGAAATTTGACCACAACCTTCATCACCGGTGATGGCATGAAAAAAAGGGGTCTGCAAGGGTCTAAAGAGGGAGTTTACGGTGAGGGAGGGGGGGGGAGTGTGTTGCTTCCCCAAAGAGGTATTTGCTCTCTTCTCAAATGATACACACAGTTCCGATGAAACACGACAACCTTCATTACCCATGACGTACCAAAGTTTATTCATGACATGAGAAAAATCTGGCTCAAAGGGGATTTAAGGGGATTTGCCCCCCAAAATATGTATTTGCTTTCTTCTCCAAAACTACACATACAATTCCGATGAAACTTGACTTCCATTTTACCACCCATGATGTACCAAAGTTTGTTCACGACATTAAAAAATATTTGGGTCTAAGGAGTTCTACGGGGGGGGGTTGCCCCCCAAAATATGTATTTGCTTTCTTTTCTGAAACCACACACACAATTTTGATGAAACTTGACCACAAACTTTATTACTTGTGATGTACATAAGGTTGTTCATGGCATTAAAAAAAAAATCCATAGTCTTTACTTTCTTCTCCATTGTATATTTTGTGGGTCATCCATGCCAGTAGGGTAAGAATACTGATTCTGGCTCACTTTTCCCCATGTAAATGAATGGGGGATTTTCAGCGATTCATAATTTTTTTCCCTAAAAATAAACCCCCCTTTTTATCCCAAGGTATATTTATTTGTCTCCCCTTTTAACTTGGAGGTTGAACCTCATTGAATTGAACACCTGGGGGTTGAACAGCTCACTCATTGAACCTATAAAGATTTGTTCATTCTCAAATTCCTTCAATAGTTTAATTTTCTTTGCACAATAATCCCCATCTAAAATATTGACAAACAAAACATTTGAATCTTTATATTTTTTAAGATATCCCTTTTGTGCCATTACGAAATGATAAACTTCTCTTAATGCTCTTGTTTGACCACCTCCTGAGCCACAGGTTATTTTTTGTTAAGCCCCGCCCACTTTTCTTTAAGCCCCGCCCACTTTTGTTAAGCCCCGCCCACTTTCCGCAAGGTATTCAATAAGCCCCGCCCACTTTTGCTAAGCCCCGCCCACTTTTGCTAAGCTCCGCCCACTTTCAATAAGGTATTTTTTCCTAAGCCCCGCCCACTTTTGCTAAGCTCCGCCCACTTTTCATAAGGTATTTTTTCTAAGCCACGCCCACTTTTCCTAAGCCCCGCCCACTTTTGCTAAGTTCCGCCCACTTTTCATAAGGTATTTTTTCTAAGCCACGCCCACTTTTCCTAAGCTCCGCCTACTTTTGCTAAGCCCCGCCCACTCTTACATCATTTCCAGTTCATCTCTGACTCACAAAGAAATCACTAGAAAATTACAGGATGTTATGGTTTTGAAAAATTTCCCAATGAAGGCTTGCCTAGGCTTGCCCAGGGAATTTCCAAAGGAAACCACACCCACCAGTCTTTCTCTATAAAAGCTTCAAACCCAGGCTCCATTTTAAACATTTGTTTTTGCTGGCAATGGTGTTTTGTGTGCTTGTCTCGAACTCTCTGTCTTCTATGGAACTAAACCTTCAAGTTGATGAACTGGATTCAAACCTCTTATCTATTGAGGTAAGATTTTTTATTTTCCTATTTTCAAACTTTGATTGAAGCATACTCATTTAATAATTAAATAACTTAATTAATACATTATTATTTTCTCTCACAGGAAATTGTGTCTGAAATACGAAATGAAAATACTGCTTTTGCTACAACTTGGGGGAAATTGTTGGCTTGGTTGAAGACCTTGAGTGGGATGACTTTGGTGTTCCTTGGAACTCTCTGTCTTCTATGGAACTAAACCTTCAAGTTGATGAACTGGATTCAAACCTCTTATCTATTGAGGTAAGATTTTTTATTTTCCTATTTTCAAACTTTGATTGAAGCATACTCATTTAATAATTAAATAACTTAATTAATACATTATTATTTTCTCTCACAGGAAATTGTGTCTGAAATACGAAATGAAAATACTGCTTTTGCTACAACTTGGGGGGAAATTGTTGGCTTGGTTGAAGACCTTGAGTGGGATGACTTTGGTGTTCCTTGGAACTCTCTGTCTTCTATGGAACTAAACCTTCAAGTCGATGAACTGGATTCAAACCTCTTATCTATTGAGGTAAGATTTTTTATTTTCCTATTTTCAAACTTTGATTGAAGCATACTCATTTAATAATTAAATAACTTAATTAATACATTATTATTTTCTCTCACAGGAAATTGTGTCTGAAATACGAAATGAAAATACTGCTTTTGCTACAACTTGGGGTGAAATTGTTGGCTTGGTTGAAGACCTTATGAGCGACCAAGACCCACAGAACGAGTTCGTCCTTGATGACCCAACCAAAGAGTTATACCTTGAGGACCAGCAAAATCCTGAAAAAGAGTTTTACAGCAATAGTACTCATTGTGAGTTATCAAGACAATACCCACTGAACAAGTTATACCTTGATGAGCCAGAATACAAGTTTTACCTTGGAGACTCACAAATTTTGAAAAAATCAGTAAATGAGTTCTGCCTTGATGGTTTAAATAACTACCTTGGAGACTCAGGAAAAGGGTTCTGCCAAGATGGTTCTAAATATGGGGCCTACCTTGGAGACTCACAAATTTTGAAAAAATCAGTAAATGAGTTCTGCCTTGATGGTTTAAATAACTACCTTGGAGACTCAGGAAAAGGGTTCTGCCAAGATGGTTCTAAATATGGGTCCTACCTTGGAGACTCACAAATTTTGAAAAAATCAGTAAATGAGTTATCCTTAAGAGACTTTGTAAGTTGGTTTTACTTTGAATACTTGAAATGTGGGTTCTGGATTGATAACTCACAATGTGATACATATCTTGGAAACTCAACGGGAATGTGGTTATACCTTGAAGACTTGGAAAGTTGGGTTTATGTTGGACACTTGAAACTTTTTTGGGGGCTTTTATTTATTTATTTATTTATTTATTTATTATTATTATTATTTTATTTATTTATATTTTGGAGACTTTTGGAGTTGCTATCACTCTTTGGGATCTAAACCTATCGATGTAGTTCTTTGTCGGATGGTGCTTGATGGGAGCAAGATCAAGAAAGTTCTGGGAAGAAAGTGCAGGCTTACTCCCCCTTTCTACGTCATCAAACCTGAAAGCCTTAAAAGACAGAATTGGAAGAAGAAAAAAAAAACGTAAAAATATATATATATATATATATATATATATAGGTGGAAATCTCATTTTGAAAAAGACATTGTGTTGGGCGAGGATTGAGTTGGGGTTGAGATTTTGAATGTGAGGGTTGGGGTTGAGATTTTGAATGTGAGGGTTGGGACACACACACATACACATCAACAAACAAAAGTTAAGCCTTGACTATTCAGTTGAGGATTCTGTGTTTGGGGTTCACAGATCTAAGAACGTCCCCCTTGACACACATTATATACTGTAATACACCTCGGACTTGTCCCTCTAGTGTCCACAAAGGTGTATTATCTGCTTAGTTTTGTCTTTTGTAATTCCTGTGAATAAAATGAACCTAAAATCTCTTCCCCTTCCAAATCATATATTTTATAAGTCCAAGGAACTGTATCTATTACATCAACAATTTTAAAAAGTTCTTTCGTCCATCGTTCAGTAAAACCCTTTTCAAAATGAGATTTCCACCTATATATTCTTACGATATCACCAACTTTGAACTTAGGTTTTCTGACATTAATCTCTTTTTCATATTTTAATTTTGTAAATGTTTCTGATGGCTTCATATTCGTTGACGTGTGAATCGTGTCATTATACTTATCCACAATATCCTGAATAAAAGATAACCATTGTTGTGAACCGAGTTGTGTGAATTTTTTATATAGTCTCTCTGTTAATGTACGATTAAAACGTTCTCAACAACAACTGCCTTCCCTTCATTAAAGGTACTGTATAATGTAATACTGTTATTTTTTAGAAAATTCATAAATGTCTTGTTATAAAACTCTCTACCCTCATCAGTCCACAATTTCTTAGGTTTTCTCTTACTTTTATTAAATATCTGTTGAAAAGCTAACATAAGAGTATTACCTGTTTTGTTTTTTAAAGGGACAACCCACGCATATCTACTCCTCAAATCAATAACGGTTAAAGCATACTTGTACCCCTTATCATTATTGAGTTCAATCAAATCAGCAGACCAGATATAATCAACTTCCTTGGAATAAACTTTCCTTCTCTGAAACTTTGTGAATATTGGTTTATGTAATTCATCAGCTAATTGCTCTTCAGTCTTAATGGCATCATTAGAGCCTATAAGTTTTTTGAATTTCCAAGTCCAAGTTTCAATTTAGCACTAATCATCTTCTTCACGATGAACCTATCAACTTTTTCTCTCAAGGTTGGATTTTGTATCAGAGACAAATTATACAACATTTCTCTATCGACTTCATGCTTTTCTTCCAACGTTGTGGTATTCCCATAATCAATATCGTGTCTCATGCACACTTCATGAACTCTATTGATTGGTTTACTCCAGGATTTAGGATTGTCTGCCTCATCTAATCTTTTATCCAAGTTTGTGCCTGGACCACAGAAAGAATACCCTGGAAGATGTAATTCCCCTGGTATTCCAGTAGTTGTAAATTTACTTCCTGATAAAAACTTTTGTATATCTCCTCCGAGTTTGTGTTTGGAGATAAATTGATTTTTTTTTGAACCACACACGAACATATACCTTTTTGTATAACCCTGTTATTTTTACTTTTAATATATGAAATATTTTTAGTATTAGTTTTCTTTTTACATTTGAGACAATAACTCATTTATTTATGAGAAAAATTTCTGCAGAGTGCAAAAACCTTTTTAGTTTCCAACATGCACATTTGAATCTTAATTTTTAAAACATAAAGAATCCTTAGAAATGCCTTCACTCTCTCCTCCATTTATTTAAGAAAAAACTTGAATTAAAATGAATAGCTTGACGATGCTAATAGTTTTGTTGAAAGTATTGCAAATAGACTTGTTAATTCTTTGTATTCCTCCTTGGTGGGTTGAGTTATTTTCTGTAATACCTCTATTCTTTTTGAATCTCACTGGTTTCCATACTATCATATTTATTTTTTCTCTCTCTTTCCTCCCTCTCCTCCCTCTCTCTCTTCTCTTTTTCCTCCTTCTCTTTCTTCTCCCTCTCCTCCTTCTCTCTCTTCTCTCTTTCCTCCCTCTCTCTATTCTCTCTTTCCTCCTTCTCTCTCTTCTCTCTTTCCTCCCTCTCTCTATTCTCCCTCTCTCTATTCTCTCTTTCCTCCTTCTCTCTCTCCTCCTTCTCCTTTTCCTCCTCTTCCCTCTCTTCTTCAACTCCTTCCTCATCCCTTACTATACTTGAATCGTTTACACCCCATAGAATATTATACATATATTCATCAGGATTTCTTGTTATTCCTGTATCCAAAATAATTTTTTTTACAACAGGAAACCAATAAAATTTCTTTTGAATTTCTAAAAGAGCCTTACCTTTTCTTAACCTTATAATTTTTCATTATTTAACATTCTAATTAAATCTAAAGTTGTCGGTTTATCAACATCAGCATAATGCCAATCTTTTATTGAAAATACCTCATTCTTATGTTGTAGAACATATTTATTAAAATACCGAATACCCTTTTCTTGAAGGTATGCTTGGACACAGAAATGATAATTTTCTTGAAGCCTTCTTGCTGTCATTTATGTATTAGAAATATATGTTAGAATAATATTATGTACACGAAACACCTCCCCCATCTTCCCATAGTTAAATCATTTTGTATTTCCTTACTTATTATATATAATCCTGTTTTTTCTGTTTTCATGAGATAAACAAGGGCAAAACCATTATTATATTTACCCTTATTAAATTCTTTTATTTGTTGTTTACTAATCGTGGCTCCACAAAACTCATTCTCGATACCAAGTGGATAATATTCTTCCTTACGAGACTGATTTAATTGTTCCAGGTCTTCGAGGTTAATTTTAAATGACCAATTATACCCTAAATCATTCATATCATACCCCCATTGTTCTATTCTCATACAAACGATACGCCCTTCTTTATAAAAATTTATTTTAATTCGAACTGTGAATTCTGTATGACCTGGAGATAATATCAACACTTCTGTATCTTTAGAATACACAGCCGTTTTATTTAAGTATATATATTGTGATAAATCGCTTAATCTCACCAAGTCATTCGCGTCAGTCGGGCTTGGATAATTTTTTAATTTATAAGCATTTTTCATGTTAATATTTTTGTTTATATTATATTTATATCGTTCAGCCTGTGCCTTTGTATAATAATTTGATAAATCAATATCCAGTTCTTGAGATACACCAAAGATAGAACCATCTTTACCAACATAAGTCATTTATATTAGATTAAAAATAATATCATAAAATTTTTTATTTTTGTTGAGTTGAAATAACACATATAGACATAATTGACCACAACACTTGGAATTTAATTCTTGGACTTGAAATGTTTGATAAACACCATTCTGTAAGAATTTTATGACTTCAACAGGTGGTGGAAGACCAAAACTATCAAAATAATATTTGTCTTGACTATTAAAAATACAAACCCAATGAGAACCGTTCCCATCATTATCTTCTAAGTTCATAATAACATTTTTTGTATGTTTCGACACATTTGTTAATTCATCTCTCATACAAATAACCACATTATGAATTTTTAATTTCTTACAATATTTGGCAAGTTGTAAATTTGATGTTGTATTCTTTCCAAATTCTTTCAACCACTCATCAATGCTCATTTATTTATTAGAAAGATATAATCCATTACCTCTTTTCGTTAATTTTACACCTGCTTGTGCTATAGAAGAAAGCATATCTCCAACTAACAATCTCGCTTTATCAGGCAGACCTTCAAGTTTTTCAGCAAAATCTACAATTACACCACTTCCACTAATTTGTTTCTCCAACTCTTTGTTATGTCTTTCCAATTCTTTTTGAGCCTGGAGTTGAGCCTTCCTTTCGTTGGCAGTTTTGACCGCTGTTGAAATACCACCCGTCAATGCTCCAACCGCACTTAAACCAGCAAATAAAGGAATTAGAAATGGGAGAAATCCTCCACTCGTCTCTCTTATTGAATATTTTTTCAACATTGGTTTTGTCATTTTAATTTTAAGTGAGCCAGTGTCATTCAAGATTTTAACCTGTTCTCTTGTGAGCAAAACATCAATTCTTACTGCTCCTTTTCTCTGAATTGTATTAACGTTAATCGTACAAGGCTTTTGATTTTGAACACAAGATGATAGTTTATGAAGATTGATTTGATTAACATATACCCCAGTTGGTACTTTGCCACTCATTTATTTAACAAAAAATTATGTGAGACTAATCATCACACCATTATCTGTATTAATCTGCAATTCTGTTTCTTCCAAAAGCAAACAATATGTATCAACTTCTTCACTCTCTCCTCTTTCAATGTATAGGGAAGTATCCACTCGATTAGACTTTATAGTTTCTTTTTGAGCGCTCAGGTCAAACGTATAGATTGTATACAAACTTTTTAAATGCTGTCATATCTAAAATAGGTTCTTTATTTCCATTACTTTCACACACCTTTTGGTAAGACTTGTATGCTTCAGCAAAATCATTTTTTCCCAATTAATTTCCAATCTATCTCGTGGATAAAATGTTCCATCTAGAGAAACGCGAAGTTGTTTCACCTTAGCATTATCACTCAATGCATTATTCTTATCAGTCGCAGTATCACCATCTGGCTTTTTAAAAATCATCCACAGATATCGTGGCTTTCCTTCCAGAACACCCAAATTCCACGTGTAAGTAGTTTGATTGAGTTTAACGTGTTGACATCTTCTTTTGAGGTATGATACACTGAGTGGTTTCTTTGAGTTAAGTCTTCGATTCAACATCTCTTCTGTTTTAAGATTAGGAGTATATTCACTGATATACCAACTCATCTCCTCAATTACAAATTTATTCTGATCACCAAAAGCATTACCAACACCAAAAAGCAATCTATTTTCATTATCATTCCTTTGTAGTTGAAATCTAATTTTAAGACCATACAGAACTTTATCATAATCACAAAATCCAAATATACCTTTAAGAGGAACTGCCACAGTAAAACTATTTTCTGCTTTTGTATCATCATTATACATTCCTTTCCTTTGAATATATCCAGGGTCTGTGTTTGTTCCCGTTGACATATCAGGAATAAAACCTTCGACAGACCCCTTTCCCATTCTATCACTGAATGTATAGAGTGTAAATTTCATCATTTCAGATACAGCAGAGACATAATCAACCGCTTCAACTTCTTGTGTTCCAATATACAATCGCACACTATCAAACATTTTCCAGAAGAAATCATTTACAAGTGTAGCGTTTGTGTTATTCCCAACCTTAGTGAATTTAAATTTACACAACAAGAAACTTTCGGAGAGATTCAAATAGGTTTGTTGATTATTTATTTCAAAACTTTTTTGTACCATTTGTATTCCAGTCTGTTCCAGTTATTGCATTTACCTTGAAGTAATCTTCTTTTTTAGTGGAGTTTGAGATAATAATAGTATCATCCAAATCATAGATACTATCAATTGCTTCCATACTTGTATTTATTTAGAAAAAAAGATGTTAAAACTTTTGAAACCCTGATCCAAGTATTTGAATTATTTTCTGTCGATCTTGGGGGACAACTGAGTTTTACCTTTCTTAATTTCTTTTATTGCTTGTAATTTATGAGATTCTTTCTGAGCATCTTTTATACTCTTTACAGCACCTGCTACATTTCCCACAGCAGAAGCAGTTGAACCAATTAGGTCTTTATGTTTAAGAATAGTTGAACCAATACCCATGAGAGTATCAATTATCCCATCTCCTCTAAATTGATGTCCAACACCCCTTTGTCTCTTAGGTTTATAGTATCCTCTACCAAGATACATACCTTCACCCTTGTAGTACGGGAAAGGAACATCCCATCCCCTGTAATTATTTTATATTTTCCCAACTCGTGCTTCCTCACAATAACCATCGTATTTATTTATTGAAAAACTTCACGTAGGGTGAATTCTGATGGATATAACTTCTCCATTAAAAGAAATCACCACGATTATCTTGGTCGGTTATCCTAAAATTTACTCTGTGTATGGTTTTTCCTGACACAGGTAGATAAACCAAATTTTTAGGCTCCATATTGAATTTATAACCAATTGGGGTTGAGTATGCGCTGAATGAAAATATTGTATTTGTTTTTAATCCATCATTATAAGCACCATCAATCAAATCACAGTGAATTAACACCGAATTTATTCCTGAGGATATTTGAATGACATTATCACTGTAAAACGTCCCATTAGTTTCAATCTTTTTTGAGGAGAAACCTAATAACTCTCTAAATGAATTATCAATTGTGAAATCAACCTTGTAGTTATTTTTAACTTTAATCGTTGATTTTGAAGTATGTTTTTGAATGTTTATAACAATATTTTTTGGTTCATCACCCTGTTCTTTCATAAGACGAGCAATTTCGGAAGATATTTGAGAAATCTCGTATGCTCCGGAGTGAGACTGTTATCGTTTTGTATCCACTTCCCGGATTATAACTAAACTTGTCATTTTTCTCGGTTATATTAAATAAGGTATTATAAGTCTCCATGGACAATAAAGATGCCTCATATTCTTTTGTTGTGTCAAGTTGTAGTGGGTATGGGAATGAAGATGTGTGGTCGCTTGTTGTGAAATTAAAACTCAGGATTGTGCTTCTCATCTTATTTAATATGAGATAAAATGTCTTTATATTGAGATTTATTAATTATTTTCATGTTCATCAACTGGTCTAAAATGGCTGATGCTTCATTAAAACAATTGTTATTTCCAGCCTTCTTACTGCCGAACAACAATAACAGTCTATTAACTAATTGCGATGGGTCATTTGGAAGAAAACTAATACCTGAACCAAGGATACTTAAAGCCTGAATAATGTGTTTCTCCTTCTCATTCTTCCTACTTTTACCAGAAAGAATAACCTTATAATTTAGAGTGTTCAGCAAATCAATATATACTCTATCATCATTATTTTCCATATCCAATGGTTTATCAATATACTTTGATTCATCCCTCACAGTTGAACCTTGCCTTCCATCTTTTGTGAGAAGAAACATTAATCTCGGAGTTAGTTTAACAGGGGGTTGAGCAGAACTGAAGAACCTTAATTCATCATTAAATATCAATACCTTTTCTTGAACAAGATGAAATATTGCTGGTTGTTCTGTTGGAATGAGTCCTGCTTTGGTTTTTGAATCTGCTGAATATTCATTGTTTTGAACAGCATTCACAATATAATCAGGGGTTGATTAATTTGTTGCAGTTGTTGAAATAAACCTTCATCATGTTCTAATTCTCCAATATGCTCTAATTCTTCCTCCGTCATTTGACTGAAATCTTTTAACATTTGAAGCTTTCTAGGAGTATATTCTACTGTGGGAACTGTGGAAACATCTTTCATTTTTCTTGGGAAGTTTTTAAAAGTGGTTTAAAAAAATTTCCCTTGTTTTTTTCAAATGCTTCTTCGCCCGTTAGTTTCTGTCTGCGTTTCTTCTTTATGTCTTCCTGTTGTTTTACAACTTTTGAAACCAACTCTTGATGTTCCTTAAATCTTCTTGCTCTTTCTTTTGTATCCATTTATTTATTGTAAAATATCATTTAATGAATTGTAAAGATCAACAGGGAAATTTTCCTTTTCTTCATCATTCAAGTAGATGTGTTCAAATAAATCCTTTTCTTTAAATATTTCATCAAATTCTTTATTAACATTAATGCGAGTTGTAATTTCTTCTTCACTAATCCTTGCATCTCTGCTTTTCATACGTTTGTGTTGAGTTTCTTCATCAACATCAAAACCGAATGATAAAATCTTCACTCCGCTCAGATATTTAATAATTTGTCTCGTTCCTTCTGGATTAGTTTCTAATATCCCAACACCACCAGATTTTAGTTTCTTTAACTCACTCTTACAATGTGAATATTTTGTTGTACCAAGAGAAACCTCCTCAAATATTTGTCCTTCATTCCTCAATCGCATATGTTCCTCCACTGAAATATAGTGATAATCTTCACCTTTTACTTCTCCAGGTCTTATTGCTCTAGTTGTTGTTGATACAATGCGTATCACGGGGTGTTTTTAAGTAAATTTACAATATTCTCATTTGTACTACACAAGAACCTTGATTTATGAAAGTTTTTCCAGATGCAGATTTACCCACAAGATTTATAATAATAGTTGTCATTTATATATGTAATTGTTTATAAAACAAAAAATATATCCCTTAATATCTCATCTTGTTTCACAACAATATATTTATATTTTTCAGTCGTGTGCTTCATATAATCCTCAAATTTCTTTTTACTACATAATGTAGAACAATTATCTCTCCAAAAATTATTGATATCTATTGAATTTAACTTGAATAAAATAAAAGTATTAGCATTGTTTCTGATGGAACGACGAGGAAGTTGAAAGTACGATTGACTAAGATAAATACAATTACAAGAAGAATGTCTCCCTCTTGTGTAGTAGCTGTGCATTACCGTTTGGTTTCTCTCATTAACACAATCATCAAAGATAACGAGGTTCTTTTTGATTTATCCAAATCTTGGGAGACGGTATATCATCCGTATTATCACTAAGAATACAAGTTATAAGATTTGATTTCTTTTACATCTCTGTGTATCACAAAATAGTTGAATTATATCTTCAATGTTATAATCATTTAGGTTTTTTGACGTTTAAATAAACCGATTATATCTTCTTTTTGAAGACCAGCATTAAAACCTTGTGAGAGTAGTTGATACTCTGGTTGAAAACTTCGACTTTGTGAAAATTATTAAATTGCTATAATCTAAAAAGCTGGGAGTGAGGAGCATTTTTAAAAGTAAGCAGGTTTTTCCACATCCACTTGAACCAACTATGAGACATCTTAATGAATTTGGGAGATTTTTATGGTTGTTAAATTTTATCTTATTTTCCCAAATAGGTAAAAAATCATTCATTTATATATTTGAAAAACAGGTTATTTAATTTATTATTGGCTTTTTTAGAAACTCTATATTTTATCCTAAGTTCAGGTTTAATTTCAAGATAATCCATTATTTTATTTATACAATATCTTGTGTTGATATTTCCCTGAAAATTACATCCATGAATAATATACAACAACAATCCTTTGAACATTTCTCTTATATGTTCAGTTTCTTCCCTTGTAAGGAAAGGTGTGTTATCATCCTCATACTTTACATTCATTTCTCTAATCAATCTTGTAAAGTAATTCATTTTTGGTGTAAATCTAAAAGAATTATTTTCCTTTTTATATTTTTTATTATCATTAATTAGAAGATAATCACAGAATATACATTGTTTATAGGCTTTTGACTCTGTGTTTAATCCCGTCTTTCACACGCAGGACAATTCTCAAATTTGTCATATGGAGAATCAGGAAAGTCTAGCATATTTATAAAGTAAAACTTTACTTAAACTGAAATTCATCTATACTTTCAGTTGTATATTACCATCGATATCGATATACTTTTTTTCATTATCAGATTCAACGACAACATTTTTTATATTAAAGGTAATTTTAAAATTATCGTTAACTACTATTGAACGAAATGTCATTTCACCTGATATATTAACATCCTTTATTTCATCAAGATTTACATCTTTAGGGTTGTTGAAAAAATACAAATTTCTCCTTGCATATTACAGATGGTCTTATTTTTACTTTATAAAGCTTCATCCATAAGGTTTTTGTTCTTTGATACTTTTTCTTGTTTCATTTCTTTTTCTAGTTTTGAATATATTACTAGAAGGAGAGGGAGAAACTTTTGTTAGAGATACTTTAATTGATGTTCTACCAGGTATACTAAAAGCCCTTCCACTGAAGGAAATTGAAGAACTCATATTATTTACCATAATAGTTTTTATCCAATAGTTGTTATATTTATCTTTGTTCAATTTTACATCCTTGACATATTTCTCAGTATCTTTAACAGATGAAGAGATTGATTGAAACTTGTCTTTTGTGTCTTGAAACATTGTATTTATTAAGTGAAAAAGTTGGAGGATAAAATGTTTTTAAGCACAGATTCACCTATAAATTAAACGAAATTTTCATCAAGAAAATTTTAGTTTAAGCAAAGTTTTATTCTATAAATATGGTGAATACAACGTACTGCGATGTTTGTAATCACGAATATAAACATTATAGAAAACACCTCGGAACCAACAAACACACATTTAATCTATTTCATCAAATATCTCCTCTTGAGTTGGAAAGAAAACATTGTGATATCTGTTCAAAGGATGTTTTGAAGAGTAGTTATAATCAACATCTTCAATCACAAAAACACAAGAAAAATGAGTTTAAAGTAAAGGGAGACTATTATATTAAAAACACTGATGAGGCATTTAAAGGGCATATAAAAATAAGGATTTTTCAATTTGGAGAACCCGGTCCATCATCAATAGCTGAATCAATTGAAATAGTGAAACCCGATGTTGAAAATTTATTAAAAGACATTAAAAGAAATGAAAACTTTAAAGTTTTATATGGGAGTGAAAATGAATATGAAAAGACAAGATGAAGAACAAACTCCTTATATGAGAACAGATCTTCATTTTATAACATCATTTCAAGATTTTTTGAATAGTGGGGTTTATGAAGAACTATCAAGACAAGAGGAGGATGTTGATAATACAGTGGTAGGAAATGGATTCAATATTAAAAATCATCTTTTTAGATATACACATTCTAAAATCAAACCCTCTTAAAGCTTCTTCTTATATTGAATTACCAAAAGAAATAAAACTAAAGAAGGCAGTTGTTAATATTAAGAACAATGATAATAAATGTTTTCTCTGGTCTGTTCTTGCTCACTTACATCCACCAAAATGTAATTCAGAAAGAGTAAAACAATATATGAAATATGAGAATACCTTAGACATTAAAGATTTTAAATTCCCAATGCCACTAACAGATATTCCTAAATTTGAGAAAAGAATAATCTTTCTATTAATGTATATGGATTAACGGATACAAACAAAGTTCAAATATTAAAAATTTCAAACAACTATAAAAATGAAGAAACACACATTGACCTTTTATATTTTAGTGTTGGAAAGAATTCACATTACACATACATCAATAATTTATCAAGATTAATCTCTTCTCAGGTATTCAGAACAGCAAACAAAATATATCCTTGTAAGCGATGTCTTAATTCATTTCATACAAAAGAACGATTAGAACAACATTCAAAATATTGTAGTAATCATAAATCAGCTGTAATTACAATGCCTAAACCTGGTGAAAAGATTTATTTTGAAGATTATAATAAATCTATCATGCACCCATTTGTGATATACGCTGATTTTGAATGTATCCTTAAAAAGATAAATACTGCTTCTCCTAATCCAAAAGAACCATATACAAATAAATATCAAAAACATATTCCTTGTGGTTTCTGTTATTATATCAAATCATCTGTTGGAGAAAAGTATAACAAACTTGAACATTATCGTGGAAAAAATGCTTCACAAGAGTTTGTAAAACGATTAGAAAAGGATTGTATAAGACTCACTAAATTAATGAAAGAAACAAATGAACCGATGAAATTAACCAAAGAAGAAAAATTAGAATTTAGAATGAACAATATCTGTCATATTTGTGAGGGGGAAATTAAGGAGTCTAAAGTTAGAGACCATTGTCATCTTACTGGTAAATATAGAGGTCCCGCTCATTCCTGTTGTAATCTTAATTATAAATTACCTTCTTTTATTCCAGTCTTTCTTCACAACAGCGCCAACTATGATACACATCTATTTATAAATGAACTTTCAAAAACACCAGGGAATATTTCTGCTATAACAAACACAAGTCAAAAGTATATTTCATTTTCAAAAATGATATTCACAAAACCTTTAACTCGTATTAGGTTTTTAGATTCTTACAAGTTTATGGGAACACCACTAGCCTACCTCGCATCAAATCTAAGCTCCACGGACTCTTTTCCAAATCTTAATTCATTCTTTCCAAAAGAGGAAATTCACACTAAAGAGGAAATTCAGATTAAAGAGAGAATTCAAAGTAAAGAGGAAACTCTAATTAATGAAGAAATTCTAACTGAAGATGAAATTCTAATTATAAAGAAAATTCGAACTAAAGAGGAAATTCAGATTAAAGATGAAATTCTGATTAAAGAAGGAATTCTTACGAGAGAGGAAATTCAAACAAGGAATGAAATTCAAAGTATAGAGAAAATTCTTACAAGTAAGGGAATTTATCCTTATGATTATATGGATTCATTAATGAGATTTAAAGAAACACAACTTCCTTCAAAAGAAAGTTTCTATAATAACCTTTATGAAGAAGAGATAAGTGATAAGGAATATAAACACGCACAAGAAATATGGAAAATATTTAAGATAAAGAACCTTGGAGAATATCACGATTTATATCTAAAAACAGATGTTTTATTGTTAGCTGATGTGTTTGAAGCTTTTAGATCACTCTGTCATAATAAAAATTGTTATGGATTAGATCCTGCCCACTATTTCACAGCTCCTGGTTTAGCTTGGAGTGCAATGTTGAAAATGACAAAACAAGATATAGATTTAATCAGTGATGTGGATATGCTTTTGATGATTGAGAAGTCCAAGAGAGGTGGAATATCACAAGTATGTTCAAAAAGATATGCTAAAGCAAATAATAAATATCTTCCAAATTATGATAGTGAAAAAGATAGTAATTATTTGATGTATTTTGATGCTAATAATTTGTATGGATGGGCAATGTCTCAATCTCTGCCTTATGGTAAATTAGAGTGGGTGGAAGAAAAGGATTATGAAAAGGCTTTGATGAATATTGTTATTTCTTCTCAAGAGGAATTGAATGACGAAGAAGAAGGTTATTATTTTGAAGTTGATTTGAGGTACCCGAGTGATCTTCATAATAAGCATAAAGATCTTCCTTTTGCATGTGAGAAAGAAACTCCAAAGAAAGAATGGTTAAGTGATTATCATAAAAGTTTTAATATTAAAGGTAAATCAACAGAAAAGTTATTAACAACATTCTATGATAAAGAGGGATATGTTTTGCATCAGAGAAGCTTAAAACAGTTTTTGAGAGAAGGATTGAGAGTAGCTAAAATTCATAGAGTTTTAAAATTTAAACAAAGTCCTTGGGTGAAAAAGTATATTCAATTCAATACAGATATGAGAGCAAATACAAAAGTAAAATTTGAAGGGGACTTTTATAAATTAATGAATAATGCTGTATTTGGAAAGACTATGGAAAATGTTAGAAACAGGCAAAACATTAGATTCGCAACATCTTGGAAAGAAGCTTCGAGATTGATAAATAAACCAAGTTTTGAGAGAGAAGAGGTTTTTTCAGAGAACTTTTCTGCAATTCATATGAAAAAGGAAAGTATTGTAATGGATAAACCAATTTATATTGGAACAGCAGTTCTTGATTTATCAAAGATATTGATGTATGATTATTTGTATAATGACTTAAAGAAAGAGTATGGTGAAAATGTTTCATTGTTGTATATGGATACTGATAGTTTTATCCTAGATATAAAAACTGATGATGTTTATGAAGATATGAAGAAAAATATTGGAGTATATGATACAAGTAATTTCAGCAAGAAGAGTGAGTTATTTTTCCAAAAAGAATGAAAAGGTTATTGGTAAGTTTAAGGATGAGTTGGGTGGAAAAGTAATGAGTGAGTTTATTGGATTGAGAGCAAAGGCATATGCTTATAAGTATGGTGAACAGATTGATAAGAGGTTAAAGGGAATAAAGAAATATGTAATAAAGAAATCAATAACTTTTAGAAATTATTATAATTGTTTGATGAATAAGAAAGAAGAATATAGGAAAATGAATACAATAAGAAGTTATAAACATAACATATATAGTGAAGAAGTAAATAAAAAGGCATTAGGAGCCTTTGATGATAAGAGATTTATTTTAGATAATGGAATAGATTGTGTTCCATATGGATATTGTATGATAGAGTGTATAAAATAGATTATGTTTTAACGATGGGAAGATGGGTTAGGGTTTTTAAGGGCTACCGCCATTGGTTTTTTCACAATATATAAATGGTTAAACCAAGTATTAATCAAACTAAAGAGTGGAGAAAATCTCAGTCTTGGTATATAAATGGAAAACATAATGAATGTGAAAAATATCAAATAAGTCTTATTGAAAAAATAACTAAAACGAAGGTAAATAAAACAAATAAGCGAATTAATTTAAAAACTAGTAAGTTAGAGGATGTAAAGAAAAAAATGAATATCCTTGAATGGACTGAAAACTTTGATGGTTATCAATTGAACAATGAAAAAACAATTTACTATAATCTCAAAATGATATGTGGCTC
>NC_140978.1:24053500-24058000 GCF_056783735.1 Eptatretus burgeri | reverse complement strand
ACGACTTAAATAAAATTGCCGGCGCTAAGACATACATGCCGGGGGCGCACTCATATTTACAGTACATCTTAACCTTAACTTACAAATTTTACACTAAACCCTGGCCCAGGATCATCGAACTCTGCAAAAAGAAAGCAGTTAGCAGGGAGCCAGGCTGCCCACATGCAGTCTCTGACTCAAACAATGCAGGTGACAGGGAACGTGGCTGGCTGCTCACACGCAGTCCAAGGCCTTCCCTTTTGAACTGAACGCAGTGAACCACAACGGTGCATGGGCTGCACAACGCAGTCTCCGTGCCAGCTCAAGTGGCACACGCAATGAGCACAACGAATGAATGCATGAACGGTTTGAACTGAATGCAGTGAACCACAACGGTGCATGGGCTGCACAAACGCAGTCTCCGTGCCAGCTCAAGTGGCACACGCAATGAACACAACGAATGGATGGATGAATGGATGGACCGAATGCAGTGAACCACAACGGTGCATGGGCTGCACAAACGCAGTCTCCGTGCCAGCTCAAGTGGCACACGCAATGAGCACAACGAATGGATGCATGGACACAAACACGGTGCACGGGCCGCCACTGCAGGCCCGTGTTGTAGCTGCCAACAGGGCAGTTCTTGCAGCTTGCAAACTGTTGCCTTGCGGATCCTGGCGCACATGGAAATGAACAGGGGGGGCAAAGCAAAAATTGAACGGGGCTGGTGAACAGGGGCAGTGGGCATGGCATGGCAAAGGCAGCAGGCAAACACAGCCCGCAGAAGAAGGCCGCTGCAGGCAAACAGCCGGCAGATGAACTGGCCGGCACAGGCCTTGCAGAAAAACAGCCAGCCGGCAGATGAAGAGGGCCGGCACAGGCCTTGAAGCAAAACACGACCAGCCGATGGCACAGGCCTTGCAGCAAAACAACAGCTGCCGATGAAGTTGGCCGGCCTCTGCCTTGAAGTAAAACACGGCCAGCCGATGAAGTTGGCCAGCCTTTGCCGTTCAGTGGAGGTTGGTGGAGGGAGTGCGGTGGTGCTGGCCACTTGGAAGGCGGGCTCGGACCTACCTACCTGTCTCCCTCCCAACCTATCGCCTTTGCCTGTCACTGTACATACCCACTCCCTTAATTTGTCAAACCCCAATTTAGCCCCAACTTATTTTTTTGTTGTTTTTATTTTTACTTCCCCACTATAAATCGTCCCCTAACCCCCTTTATCGTCCTTGTTCGGCTAACCTATTCTGTCACCTAGCCTACTCCCAACCCCTACGTTCCCTTCCCGGAGGGGAACAAGGGAGAGCTAACGTCCTGTGTCGAGGCCCAACTCAAGCCTCAGAATGGCCTCCCCAGAGTTCGGCGATCTTTAACCAAAGTGGGTCCAGCGGCCCACAGCGAGAGCGAGGGGATGGATGGTGCGGAGGGGTACATCTCCTAATCTACCCTATCCATTTAACAGTTAAACTACCCCGGGGCTTTCAACAAGCGCCTCTCGCTTAAACTATTGGTTCTAACAACCCAGATTCCCGTCGCCTGTGTTGGTGTCCTCACAATTTCGGGCCTCGCCCCCCAATTTTCTCTCCGTGCCCTCACACGGTCTCCTGGCTGGGACACGTGGCTCCCTTAGGCAGGCACGACCCTCTGCTGATTCTCCCGCTATGGCACCCCCGGGCACTACACTGCCTCCGAGCCTACCAGCTCCCTAACACCGGGGAGTGCCCCCCATGGCACCTCCCCTGAAACGCACACGTGGCAGGCCGGCCTCCCGGGCCCCTTTCCGAGGGTCACCCGTGCCCACAACACTGCCCACGCGCTAATGGCGCCCCGGGCCCCCGCACCAAGCAGGCGCACCCGTGCCCACTACTCTATCCCGGCCCCCCATGGGCCCATGGCCTACCGCGGCCGACTAGCCTGGTGCCCGGGGTACCCTCTCAGCGATACTCACCTTTCGCAGCCACGCTCCCAAGCCCGTCAACAGGGCTCCTGCACGCCTCCAAATGGGTCTCGAGCCTACTTTCCCACCAACAACAAAACGACCTCCATTTTTCAATTTGACTAACCCAGCTAACTCACTTTACTCTGACACCGGGGTCCCTTGGGCGGGAGTCACTCCTCCCCCCAATCACTCATCGCACCATGCATTCCCCATTCGCTCCATTCACACAGACCCGCTGGCCTCACTCACTCACCAAGCACATGCTTCCAATTCACTCACCAACAACTCTTCAACACACACACCACTGAACTCTGCCATCCTCCTAACTACATCCCCTAACTAACTCGTGCTCCCACGTCGTCCCTTAAACTATAGCACGTTCCTTTTAACACTACGTCGCTAAGCTACGTCCCCTCTACACATTCACAGTCTGTCTCTGTCTCAAATAATCCCTTTTATTTCCCATTTTCCCATCCTAAATCTGGCTACAATCCCTCTAACTAATCCATTCCACGGACTCCATGAGGACTTCCCCCTGCCCCATGAAGTCGGTCTAACTAAGCTAACCCTTCCCCCTAACTAGTTTTCATCCTGTGCCCAGGGTAAGGGGGTCTTTCACCCCTTGCCCAGGAATCCTGTATACCCGAAAGTGAGGCTTGTTCTTTTTTTTTTTTTCTTTACATGCGCAGCGCCAGCGCGGCAACTCAGAGCTCGCGCACTTTGCACCTGCCCGTGACGTCATGCAGCTGCACGTGTTCCTCGTCCCTCCTTGGACGGGACCATCCGGCAGAGATACCCCTCCTGCCGGATTCCAACCCCAAGTGCAGCCATGGCGTCACCGTGCGCATAAAAAAAAAAACACAAGCCACACGTCTCGAGGGGTTCCCCACGCGAACACATGTGCTTTGCCCGTTGGAGCTTAACACACACGATCGCGTGGAGAACCCGTCCGGTCCAAATCCATTTACCTGCCTAAACTTTGTCCGTCCGCGGGATCGGCAAATCCACCGCGTGCGTTTCCGGACCGGGACTTCACTCTCGCAAGCGAGCACGTGGTGGTCTCGTGCGTTGCACAGCACGAACCGCGTGCTCACTGCTGGGTGAACCCGGCACGGTCCTCGAAACAGCTACAGCCGCTACCCGGCTTTCTCTCCTCTCATGTCGCCGTCTCCGTCTCCATTCAACCCACGCATACCTGCGTGTTACGACGCACACAGTCCACACCATTAAACTCACACCGGGAGACGCGGCTGCGTGCTCCCGCATGCCAACCGACATCTCCCTCTCATACCGCTCTCTCACACACACGGTCTCCTTTGCACACAGCGACCTTGCACACGGTCGTTCACTCACGCATGCGGGGGCACTCACCCGCGGTGCCTCACTCGCACTCCGTGCCTCATCCATACACGCGGGGGCACTCAACCGCGGTGCCTCATCCACACACGCGGGGGAACTCACCCGCGGTGCCTCATCCATACACACGGCGACACTCACACACGCGGTCTCTTCCACACATGGTGCCTCACCCACACACGCGGGGGCACTAACCCGCGGTGCCTCACTCACACTCCGTGCCTCATCCACACACGGCGTGCTGGGAAGCACGTACTCCGGCACCATCGCCACCACACCAATCACACACGGGGTCGCTTCCACACACGGTGCCGCACTCACACCTTGCACCACACACACAGGGACAACCACACTGGGGATTTGTGTCCCCACAAGGGTCTCCGGGGCCTCTACACCCCCCAAGCTCTCCGTGCACCCGTCCACAGCACCCGTCCCCTCAACCTCGCAAAGCACGACCGAACTCACCTGGTCGTGACTCGCCTCAAGGGGGCATACTCCCTCCCCTTGTTCCTGGAGGAGGCCATCCAGGTGCTCGCACTGGGTCTCTGCACGCTCCGCGAGCTCACCCCCATTATCCTCCACTACCTCCGTGTGTGTGTGTGTGCGTCACTTACCCCGTCTTCATCGTGTTTATTGGTCTCTGCTTCTTTCTGGCGTCTTTCCCTTATCTTTATGTAGGTCAACCTTGCTTTCTCCTTAAGTCGCTCCCGTCCTTCCCTGTTTTTCACTCCTTGCTCTTTCATGATCTCCGCGTACCTCATCCTTGCTTTCCGTATTAATTGTTCTTTTCTCTCCCTCGCAATTACTTTCACCTCGTCTCTTGTCTCCCGAATTACTTTTTCCTTACCCGCCTCCACCGCGGGCCTGTCAGCCGTTGCACCCCCTTCCAGCTCGTTCGTTCCGACACGTGGAGTCGCCATTTTAAGTTCCCTGCTCACGGCCTTCATGCCCGCCTGCAGGCATCGGCCCATGTTCTGCGTCTCATCCCGTAGCTTTCTCGTTTCTTCCTTCATGTTCGTTTCCATTTTAGTTTTCATGCGTTTTATTTCGTTTGTGAATGTATCCATCTTTTCGTTTATTTGTTTGTTCATGTCTTTCATTTCGTTTTTTATTTCATTTGTCATTGCCGCATTCATTTGTGCCAGCATGGTGAATAGCTGGGCCATGTCGGATGCACTCAAGTGAGCCGTTTCGGCAGGGGTTGGGGAAGGGTCTTGGTGGAGAGG
>NC_140978.1:24021000-24048500 GCF_056783735.1 Eptatretus burgeri | reverse complement strand
CAAAAAATCTTGAAATGATGTTATAAAATGAAGATCTGTTCTCATATAAGGAGTTTGTTCTTCATCTTGTCTTTTCATATTCATTTTCACTCCCATATAAAACTTTAAAGTTTTCATTTCTTTTAATGTCTTTTTAATAAATTTTTCAACATCGGGTTTCACTATTTCAATTGATTCAGCTATTGATGATGGACCGGGTTCTCCAAATTGAAAAATCCTTATTTTTATATGCCCTTTAAATGCCTCATCAGTGTTTTTAATATAATAGTCTCCCTTTACTTTAAACTCATTTTTCTTGTGTTTTTGTGATTGAAGATGTTGATTATAACTACTCTTCAAAACATCCTTTGAACAGATATCACAATGTTTTCTTTCCAACTCAAGAGGAGATATTTGATGAAATAGATTAAATGTGTGTTTGTTGGTTCGGAGGTGTTTTCTATAATGTTTATATTCGTGATTACAAACATCGCAGTACGTTGTATTCACCATATTTATAGAATAAAACTTTGCTTAAACTAAAATTTTCTTGATGAAAATTTCGTTTAATTTATAGGTAAATCTGTGCTTAAAAACATTTTATCCTCCAACTTTTTCACTTAATAAATACAATGTTTCAAGACACAAAAGACAAGTTTCAATCAATCTCTTCATCTGTTAAAGATACTGAGAAATATGTCAAGGATGTAAAATTGAACAAAGATAAATATAACAACTATTGGATAAAAACTATTATGGTAAATAATATGAGTTCTTCAATTTCCTTCAGTGGAAGGGCTTTTAGTATACCTGGTAGAACATCAATTAAAGTATCTCTAACAAAAGTTTCTCCTCTCCTTCTAGTAATATATTCAAAACTAGAAAAAGCAATGAAACAAGAAAAAGTATCAAAGAACAAAAACCTTATGGATGAAGCTTTAGAAAGAAAAGATAAGACCATCTGTAATATGCAAGGAGAAATTTGTATTTTTTTCAACAACCCTAAAGATGTAAATCTTGATGAAATAAAGGATGTTAATATATCAGGTGAAATGACATTTCGTTCAATAGTAGTTAACGATAATTTTAAAATTACCTTTAATATAAAAAATGTTGTCGTTGAATCTGATAATGAAAAAAAGTATATCGATATCGATGGTAATATACAACTGAAAGTATAGATGAATTTCAGTTTAAGTAAAGTTTTACTTTATAAATATGCTAGACTTTCCTGATTCTCCATATGACAAATTTGAGAATTGTCCTGCGTGTGAAAGACGGGGATTAAACACAGAGTCAAAAGCCTATAAACAATGTATATTCTGTTATTATCTTCTAATTAATGATAATAAAAAATATAAAAAGGAAAATAATTATTTTAGATTTACACCAAAAATGAATTACTTTACAAGATTGATTAGAGAAATGAATGTAAAGTATAAGGATGATAACACACCTTTCCTTACAAGGGAAGAAACTGAACGTATAAGAGAAATGTTCAAAGGATTGTTGTTGTATATTATTCATGGATGTAATTTTCAGGGAAATATCAACACAAGATATTGTATAAATAAAATAATGGATTATCTTGAAATTAAACCTGAACTTAGGATAAAATATAGAGTTTCTAAAAAAGCCAATAATAAATTAAATAACCTGTTTTTCAAATATATAAATGAATGATTTTTTACCTATTTGGGAAAATAAGATAAAATTTAACAACCATAAAAATCTCCCAAATTCATTAAGATGTCTCATAGTTGGTTCAAGTGGATGTGGAAAAACCTGCTTACTTTTAAAAATGCTCCTCACTCCCAACTTTTTAGATTATGATAATTTAATAATTTTCACAAAGTCGAGTTTTCAACCAGAGTATCAACTACTCTCACAAGGTTTTAATGCTGGTCTTCAAAAGAAGATATAATAGGTTTATTTAAACGTCAAAAAAACCTAAATGATTATAACATTGAAGATATAATTCAACTATTTTGTGATACACAGAGATGTAAAAAGAAATCAAATCTTATAACTTGTATTCTTAGTGATAATACGGATGATATACCGTCTCCCCAAGATTTGGATAAATCAAAAAGAACCTCGTTATCTTTGATGATTGTGTTAATGAGAGAAACCAAACGGTAATGGACAGCTACTACACAAGAGGGAGACATTCTTCTTGTAATTGTATTTATCTTAGTCAATCGTACTTTCAACTTCCTCGTCGTTCCATCAGAAACAATGCTAATACTTTTATTTTATTCAAGTTAAATTCAATAGATATCAATAATTTTTGGAGAGATAATTGTTCTACATTATGTAGTAAAAAGAAATTTGAGGATTATATGAAGCACACGACTGAAAAATATAAATATATTGTTGTGAAACAAGATGAGATATTAAAGGATATATTTTTTGTTTTATAAACAATTACATATATAAATGACAACTATTATTATAAATCTTGTGGGTAAATCTGCTTCTGGAAAAAACTTTCATAAATCAAGGTTCTTGTGTAGTACAAATGAGAATATTGTAAATTTACTGAAAAAACACCCCGTGATACGCATTGTATCAACAACAACTAGAGCAATAAGACCTGGAAAAGTAAAAGGTGAAGATTATCACTATATTTCAGTGGAGGAACATATGCGATTGAGGAATGAAGGACAAATATTTGAGGAGGTTTCTCTTGGTACAACAAAATATTCACATTGTAAGAGTGAGTTAAAGAAACTAAAATCTGGTGGTGTTGGGATATTAGAAACTAATCCAGAAGGAACGAGACAAATTATTAAATATCTGAGCGGAGTGAAGATTTTATCATTCGGTTTTGATGTTGATGAAGAAACTCAACACAAACGTATGAAAAGCAGAGATGCAAGGATTAGTGAAGAAGAAATTACAACTCGCATTAATGTTAATAAAGAATTTGATGAAATATTTAAAGAAAAGGATTTATTTGAACACATCTACTTGAATGATGAAGAAAAGGAAAATTTCCCTGTTGATCTTTACAATTCATTAAATGATATTTTACAATAAATAAATGGATACAAAAGAAAGAGCAAGAAGATTTAAGGAACATCAAGAGTTGGTTTCAAAAGTTGTAAAACAACAGGAAGACATAAAGAAGAAACGCAGACAGAAACTAACGGGCGAAGAAGCATTTGAAAAAAACAAGAGAAATTTTTTAAACCACTTTTAAAAACTTCCCAAGAAAAATGAAAGATGTTTCCACAGTTCCCACAGTAGAATATACTCCTAGAAAGCTTCAAATGTTAAAAGATTTCAGTCAAATGACGGAGGAAGAATTAGAGCATATTGGAGAATTAGAACATGATGAAGGTTTATTTCAACAACTGGAAGAGATTAATCAACCCCCTGATTATATTGTGAATGCTGTTCAAAACAATGAATATTCAGCGGATTCAAAAACCAAAGCAGGACTCATTCCAACAGAACAACCAGCAATATTTCATCTTGTTCAAGAAAAGGTATTGATATTTAATGATGAATTAAGGTTCTTAAGTTCTGCTCAACCCCCTGTTAAACTAACTCCGAGATTAATGTTTCTTCTCACAAAAGATGGAAGACAAGGTTCAACTGTGAGGGATGAATCAAAGTATATTGATAAACCATTGGATATGGAAAATAATGATGATAGAGTATATATTGATTTGCTGAACACTCTAAATTATAAGGTTATTCTTTCTGGTAAAAGTAGGAAGAATGAGAAGGAGAAACACATTATTCAGGCTTTAAGTATCCTTGGTTCAGGTATTAGTTTTCTTCCAAATGACCCATCGCAATTAGTTAATAGACTGTTATTGTTGTTCGGCAGTAAGAAGGCTGGAAATAACAATTGTTTTAATGAAGCATCAGCCATTTTAGACCAGTTGATGAACATGAAAATAATTAATAAATCTCAATATAAAGACATTTTATCTCATATTAAATAAGATGAGAAGCACAATCCTGAGTTTTAATTTCACAACAAGCGACCACACATCTTCATTCCCATACCCACTACAACTTGACACAACAAAAGAATATGAGGCATCTTTATTGTCCATGGAGACTTATAATACCTTATTTAATATAACCGAGAAAAATGACAAGTTTAGTTATAATCCGGGAAGTGGATACAAAACGATAACAGTCTCACCGGAGCATACGAGATTTCTCAAATATCTTCCGAAATTGCTCGTCTTATGAAAGAACAGGGTGATGAACCAAAAAATATTGTTATAAACATTCAAAAACATACTTCAAAATCAATGATTAAAGTTAAAAATAACTACAAGGTTGATTTCACAATTGATAATTCATTTAGAGAGTTATTAGGTTTCTCCTCAAAAATGATTGAAACTAATGGGATGTTTTACAGTGATAATGTCATTCAAATATCCTCAGGAATAAATTCGGTGTTAATTCACTGTGATTTGATTGATGGTGCTTATAATGATGGATTAAAAACAAATACAATATTTTCATTCAGCGCATACTCAACCCCAATTGGTTATAAATTCAATATGGAGCCTAAAAATTTGGTTTATCTACCTGTGTCAGGAAAAACCATACACAGAGTAAATTTTAGGATAACCGACCAAGATAATCGTGTGATTTCTTTTAATGGAGAAGTTATATCCATCAGAATTCACCTACGTGAAGTTTTTCAATAAATAAATACGATGGTTATTGTGAGGAAGCACGAGTTGGGAAAATATAAAATAATTACAGGGGATGGGATGTTCCTTTCCCGTACTACAAGGGTGAAGGTATGTATCTTGGTAGAGGATACTATAAACCTAAGAGACAAAGGGGTGTTGGACATCAATTTAGAGGAGATGGGATAATTGATACTCTCATGGGTATTGGTTCAACTATTCTTAAACATAAAGACCTAATTGGTTCAACTGCTTCTGCTGTGGGAAATGTAGTAGGTGCTGTAAAGAGTATAAAAGATGCTCAGAAAGAATCTCATAAATTACAAGCAATAAAAGAAATTAAGAAAGGTAAAACTCAGTTGTCCCCCCAAGAACAACAGAAAATAATTCAAATACTTGGATCAGGGTTTCAAAAGTTTTAACATCTTTTTTCCTAAATAAATACAAGTATGGAAGCAATTGATAGTATCTATGATTTGGATGATACTATTATTATCTCAAACTCCACTAAAAAAGAAGATTACTTCAAGGTAAATGCATTAACTGGAACAGACTGGAATACAAATGGTACAAAAAGTTTTGAAATAAATAATCAACAAACCTATTTGAATCTCTCCGAAAGTTTCTTGTTGTGTAAATTTAAATTCACTAAGGCTGGGAATAACACAAACGCTACACTTGTAAATGATTTCTTCTGGAAAATGTTTGATAGTGTGCGATTGTATATTGGAACACAAGAAGTTGAAGCGGTTGATTATGTCTCTGCTGTATCTGAAATGATGAAATTTACACTCTATACATTCAGTGATAGAATGGGAAAGGGGTCTGTCGAAGGTTTTATTCCTGATATGTCAACGGGAACAAACACAGACCCTGGATATATTCAAAGGAAAGGAATGTATAATGATGATACAAAAGCAGAAAATAGTTTTACTGTGGCAGTTCCTCTTAAAGGTATATTTGGATTTTGTGATTATGATAAAGTTCTGTATGGTCTTAAAATTAGATTTCAACTACAAAGGAATGATAATGAAAATAGATTGCTTTTTGGTGTTGGTAATGCTTTTGGTGATCAGAATAAATTTGTAATTGAGGAGATGAGTTGGTATATCAGTGAATATACTCCTAATCTTAAAACAGAAGAGATGTTGAATCGAAGACTTAACTCAAAGAAACCACTCAGTGTATCATACCTCAAAAGAAGATGTCAACACGTTAAACTCAATCAAACTACTTACACGTGGAATTTGGGTGTTCTGGAAGGAAAGCCACGATATCTGTGGATGATTTTTAAAAAGCCAGATGGTGATACTGCGACTGATAAGAATAATGCATTGAGTGATAATGCTAAGGTGAAACAACTTCGCGTTTCTCTAGATGGAACATTTTATCCAGGAGATAGATTGGAAATTAATTGGGGAAAAAAATGATTTTGCTGAAGCATACAAGTCTTACCAAAAGGTGTGTGAAAGTAATGGAAATAAAGAACCTATTTTGGATATGACAGTATTTAAAAGTTTGTATACAATCTATACGTTTGACCTGAGCGCTCAAAAAGAAACTATAAAGTCTAATCGAGTGGATACTTCCCTATACATTGAAAGAGGAGAGAGTGAAGAAGTTGATACATATTGTTTGCTTTTGGAAGAAACAGAATTGCAGATTAATACAGATAATGGTGTGATGATTAGTCTCACATAATTTTTTGTTAAATAAATGAGTGGCAAAGTACCAACTGGGGTATATGTTAATCAAATCAATCTTCATAAACTATCATCTTGTGTTCAAAATCAAAAGCCTTGTACGATTAACGTTAATACAATTCAGAGAAAAGGAGCAGTAAGAATTGATGTTTTGCTCACAAGAGAACAGGTTAAAATCTTGAATGACACTGGCTCACTTAAAATTAAAATGACAAAACCAATGTTAAAAAAATATTCAATAAGAGAGACGAGTGGAGGATTTCTCCCATTTCTAATTCCTTTATTTGCTGGTTTAAGTGCGGTTGGAGCATTGACGGGTGGTATTTCAACAGCGGTCAAAACTGCCAACGAAAGGAAGGCTCAACTCCAGGCTCAAAAAGAATTGGAAAGACATAACAAAGAGTTGGAGAAACAAATTAGTGGAAGTGGTGTAATTGTAGATTTTGCTGAAAAACTTGAAGGTCTGCCTGATAAAGCGAGATTGTTAGTTGGAGATATGCTTTCTTCTATAGCACAAGCAGGTGTAAAATTAACGAAAAGAGGTAATGGATTATATCTTTCTAATAAATAAATGAGCATTGATGAGTGGTTGAAAGAATTTGGAAAGAATACAACATCAAATTTACAACTTGCCAAATATTGTAAGAAATTAAAAATTCATAATGTGGTTATTTGTATGAGAGATGAATTAACAAATGTGTCGAAACATACAAAGAATATTATTATGAACTTAGAAGATAATGATGGGAACGGTTCTCATTGGGTTTGTATTTTTAATAGTCAAGACAAATATTATTTTGATAGTTTTGGTCTTCCACCACCTGTTGAAGTCATAAAATTCTTACAGAATGGTGTTTATCAAACATTTCAAGTCCAAGAATTAAATTCCAAGTGTTGTGGTCAATTATGTCTATATGTGTTATTTCAACTCAACAAAAATAAAAAATTTTATGATATTATTTTTAATCTAATATAAATGACTTATGTTGGTAAAGATGGTTCTATCTTTGGTGTATCTCAAGAACTGGATATTGATTTATCAAATTATTACACAAAGGCACAGGCTGAACGACATAAATATAATATAAACAAAAATATTAACATGAAAAATGCTTATAAGTTAAAAAATTATCCAAGCCCGACTGACGCGAATGACTTGGTGAGATTAAGCGATTTATCACAATATATATACTTAAATAAAACGGCTGTGTATTCTAAAGATACAGAAGTGTTGATATTATCTCCAGGTCATACAGAATTCACAGTTCGAATTAAAATAAATTTTTATAAAGAAGGGCGTATCGTTTGTATGAGAATAGAACAATGGGGGTATGATATGAATGATTTAGGGTATAATTGGTCATTTAAAATTAACCTCGAAGACCTGGAACAATTAAATCAGTCTCGTAAGGAAGAATATTATCCACTTGGTATCGAGAATGAGTTTTGTGGAGCCACGATTAGTAAACAACAAATAAAAGAATTTAATAAGGGTAAATATAATAATGGTTTTGCCCTTGTTTATCTCATGAAAACAGAAAAAACAGGATTATATATAATAAGTAAGGAAATACAAAATGATTTAACTATGGGAAGATGGGGAGGTGTTTCGTGCCATAATATTATTCTAACATATATTTCTAATACATAAATGACAGCAAGAAGGCTTCAAGAAAATTATCATTTCTGTGTCCAAGCATACCTTCAAGAAAAGGGTATTCGGTATTTTAATAAATATGTTCTACAACATAAGAATGAGGTATTTTCAATAAAAGATTGGCATTATGCTGATGTTGATAAACCGACAACTTTAGATTTAATTAGAATGTTAAATAATGAAAAAATTATAAGGTTAAGAAAAGGTAAGGCTCTTTTAGAAATTCAAAAGAAATTTTATTGGTTTCCTGTTGTAAAAAAAATTATTTTGGATACAGGAATAACAAGAAATCCTGATGAATATATGTATAATATTCTATGGGGTGTAAACGATTCAAGGATAGTAAGGGATGAGGAAGGAGTTGAAGAAGAGAGGGAAGAGGAGGAAAAGGAGAAGGAGGAGAGAGAGAAGGAGGAAAGAGAGAATAGAGAGAGGGAGGAAAGAGAGAAGAGAGAGAAGGAGGAAAGAGAGAATAGAGAGAGGGAGGAAAGAGAGAGACTAAATAAATATCAAAATATGGAAACCAGTGAGTCCCAAACAAGAACAGAGCCATTACAGAAAATAACTCAACCCACCAAGGAGGAATACAAAGAATTAACAAGTCTATTTGCAATACTTTCAACAAAACTATTAGCATCGTCAAGCTATTCATTTTAATTCAAGTTTTTTCTTAAATAAATGGAGGAGAGAGTGAAGGCATTTCTAAGGATTCTTTATGTTTTAAAAATTAAGATTCAAATGTGCATGTTGGAAACTAAAAAGGTTTTTGCACTCTGCAGAAATTTTTCTCATAAATAAATGAGTTATTGTCTCAAATGTAAAAAGAAAACTAATACTAAAAATATTTCATATATTAAAAGTAAAAATAACAGGGTTATACAAAAAGGTATATGTTCGGTGTGTGGTTCAAAAAAAATCAATTTATCTCCAAACACAAACTCGGAGGAGATATACAAAAGTTTTTATCAGGAAGTAAATTTACAACTACTGGAATACCAGGGGAATTACATCTTCCAGGGTATTCTTTCTGTGGTCCAGGCACAAACTTGGATAAAAGATTAGATGAGGCAGACAATCCTAAATCCTGGAGTAAACCAATCAATAGAGTTGATGAAGTGTGCATGAGACATGATATTGATTATGGGAATACCACAACGTTGGAAGAAAAGCATGAAGCCGATAGAGAAATGTTGTATAATTTGTCTCTGATACAAAATCCAACCTTGAGAGAAAAAGTTGATAGGTTCATCGTGAAGAAGATGATTAGTGCTAAATTGAAACTTGGACTTGGAAATTCAAAAAACTTATAGGCTCTAATGATGCCATTAAGACTGAAGAGCAATTAGCTGATGAATTACATAAACCAATATTCACAAAGTTTCAGAGAAGGAAAGTTTATTCCAAGGAAGTTGATTATATCTGGTCTGCTGATTTGATTGAACTCAATAATGATAAGGGGTACAAGTATGCTTTAACCGTTATTGATTTGAGGAGTAGATATGCGTGGGTTGTCCCTTTAAAAAACAAAACAGGTAATACTCTTATGTTAGCTTTTCAACAGATATTTAATAAAAGTAAGAGAAAACCTAAAACATTGTGGACTGATGAGGGTAGAGAGTTTTATAACAAGACATTTATGAATTTTCTAAAAAATAACAGTATTACATTATACAGTACCTTTAATGAAGGGAAGGCAGTTGTTGTTGAACGTTTTAATCATACCTTAAAAGAGAGACTATATAAAAAATTCACACAACTCGGTTCACAACAATGGTCATCTTTTATTCAGGATATTGTGGATAAGTATAATGACACGATTCACACGTCAACGAATATGAAGCCATCAGAAACATTTACAAAATTAAAATATGAAAAAGAGATTAATGTCAGAAAACCTAAGTTCAAAGTTGGTGATATCGTAAGAATATATAGGTGGAAATCTCATTTTGAAAAGGGTTTTACTGAACGATGGACGAAATAACTTTTTAAAATTGTTGATGTAATAGATACAGTTCCTTGGACTTATAAAATATATGATTTGGAAGGGGAAGAGATTTTAGGTTCATTTTATTCACAGGAATTACAAAAGACAAAACTAAGCAGATAATACACCTTTGTGGACACTAGAGGGACAAGTCCGAGGTGTATTACAGTATATAATGTGTGTCAAGGGGGACGTTCTTAGATCTGTGAACCCCAAACACAGAATCCTCAACTGAATAGTCAAGGCTTAACTTTTGTTTGTGTGTGTGTGTGTGTGCAATGGGAGCAATAGGTTGGCGCTTCACTCCCTCCTACTATACACCGTTGTGGACACTCGAGGGCCAAGTCCGAGGTGTGTAACAGTATATAATGTGTGTCAAGGGGTGGACGTTCTTACATCTGTGAACCCCAAACACAGAATCCTCAACTGAATAGTCAAGGCTTAACTTTTGTTTGTTGATGTGTATGTGTGTGTGTCCCAACCCTCACATTCAAAATCTCAACCCCAACCCTCACATTCAAAATCTCAACCCCAACTCAATCCTCGCCCAACACAATGTCTTTTTCAAAATGAGATTTCCACCTATATATATATATATTTTTACGTTTTTTTTTCTTCTTCCAATTCTGTCTTTTAAGGCTTTCAGGTTTGATGACGTAGAAAGGGGGAGTAAGCCTGCACTTTCTTCCCAGAACGAACAATGTATATTTTTTGTTTTTTTCTCTTCTTCCAATTCTGTCTTTTAAGGCTTTCAGGTTTGATGACGTAAAAGGGGGGAGTAAGCCTGCACTTTCTTCCCAGAACTTTCTTGATCTTGCTCCCATCAAGCACCATCCGACAAAGAACTACATCGATAGGTTTAGATCCCAAAGAGTGATAGCAACTCCAAAAGTCTCCAAAATATAAATAAATAAAATAATAATAATAAAAAATAAATAAATAAATAAATAAATAAAAGCCCCCAAAAAAGTTTCAAGTGTCCAACATAAACCCAACTTTCCAAGTCTTCAAGGTATAACCACATTCCCGTTGAGTTTCCAAGATATGTATCACATTGTGAGTTATCAATCCAGAACCCACATTTCAAGTATTCAAAGTAAAACCAACTTACAAAGTCTCTTAAGGATAACTCATTTACTGATTTTTTCAAAATTTGTGAGTCTCCAAGGTAGGACCCATATTTAGAACCATCTTGGCAGAACCCTTTTCCTGAGTCTCCAAGGTAGTTATTTAAACCATCAAGGCAGAACTCATTTACTGATTTTTTCAAAATTTGTGAGTCTCCAAGGTAGGCCCCATATTTAGAACCATCTTGGCAGAACCCTTTTCCTGAGTCTCCAAGGTAGTTATTTAAACCATCAAGGCAGAACTCATTTACTGATTTTTTCAAAATTTGTGAGTCTCCAAGGTAGGACCCATATTTAGAACCATCTTGGCAGAACCCTTTTCCTGAGTCTCCAAGGTAGTTATTTAAACCATCAAGGCAGAACTCATTTACTGATTTTTTCAAAATTTGTGAGTCTCCAAGGTAGGCCCCATATTTAGAACCATCTTGGCAGAACCCTTTTCCTGAGTCTCCAAGGTAGTTATTTAAACCATCAAGGCAGAACTCATTTCTTGATTTTTTCAAAATTTGTGAGTCTCCAAGGTAAAACTTGTATTCTGGCTCATCAAGGTATAACTTGTTCAGTGGGTATTGTCTTGATAACTCACAATGAGTACTATTGCTGTAAAACTCTTTTTCAGGATTTTGCTGGTCTCCAAGGTATAACTCTTTGGTTGGGTCATCAAGGACGAACTCGTTCTGTGGGTCTTGGTCGCTCATAAGGTCTTCAACCAAGCCAACAATTTCGCCCCAAGTTGTAGCAAAAGCAGTATTTTCATTTCGTATTTCAGACACAATTTCCTGTGAGAGAAAATAATAATGTATTAATTAAGTTATTTAATTATTAAATGAGTATGCTTCAATCAAAGTTTGAAAATAGGAAAATAAAAAATCTTACCTCAATAGATAAGAGGTTTGAATCCAGTTCATCAACTTGAAGGTTTAGTTCCATACAAGACAGAGAGTTCCAAGGAACACCAAAGTCATCCCACTCAAGGTCTTGGTCGCTCATAAGGTCTTCAACCAAGCCAACAATTTCCCCCCAAGTTGTAGCAAAAGCAGTATTTTCATTTTGTATTTCAGATACAATTTCCTGTGAGAGAAAATAATAATGTATTAATTAAGTTATTTAATTATTAAATGAGTATGCTTCAATCAAAGTTTGAAAATAGGAAAATAAAAAATCTTACCTCAATAGATAAGAGGTTTGAATCCAGTTCATCAACTTGAAGGTTTCGTTCCATAGAAGACAGAGAGTTCGAGACAAGCACACAGAACACCATTGCCAGCAAAAACAAATGTTTAAAATGGAGCCTGGGTTTGAAGCTTTTATAGAGAAAGACTGGTGGGTGTGGTTTCCTTTGGAAATTCCCTGGGCAAGCCTAGGCAAGCCTTCATTGGGAAATTTTTCAAAACCATAACATCCTGTAATTTTCTAGTGATTTCTTTGTGAGTCAGAGATGAACTGGAAATGATGTAAGAGTGGGCGGGGCTTAGCAAAAGTAGGCGGAGCTTAGGAAAAGTGGGCGTGGCTTAGAAAAAATACCTTATGAAAAGTGGGCGGAGCTTAGCAAAAGTGGGCGGGGCTTAGGAAAAGTGGGCGTGGCTTAGAAAAATACCTCATGAAAAGTGGGCGGAGCTTAGCAAAAGTGGGCGGGGCTTAGGAAAAGTGGGCGTGGCTTAGAAAAATACCTTATGAAAAGTGGGCGGAGCTTAGCAAAAGTGGGCGGGGCTTAGGAAAAGTGGGCGTGGCCTAGAAAAAATACCTTATGAAAAGTGGGCGGAGCTTAGCAAAAGTGGGCGGGGCTTATTGAATACCTTGTGGAAAGTGGGCGGGGCTTAACAAAAGTGGGCGGGGCTTAAAGAAAAGTGGGCGGGGTTTAACAAAAAATAACCTGTGGCTCAGGAGGTGGTCAAACAAGAGCATTAAGAGAAGTTTATCATTTCGTAATGGCACAAATGGGGTATCTTAAAAAATATAAAGATTCAAATGTTTTGTTTGTCAATATTTTAGATGGGGATTATTGTGCAAAGAAAATTAAACTATTGAAGGAATTTGAGAATGAACAAATCTTTATAGGTTCAATGAGTGAGCTGTTCAACCCCCAGGTGTTCAATTCAATGAGGTTCAACCTCCAGGTTAAAAGGGAGACAAATAAATATACCTTGGGATAAAAAGGATTTATTTTTAGGAAAAAATATGAATCGCTGAAAATCCCCCATTCATTTACATGGGAAAAGTGAGCCAGAATTAGTATTCTTACCCTACATATATATATATATATATATATATATATATATATATATATATATGTATGTATGTATATGTATGTATGTATATGTATATGTATATATGTATATGTATATATATATATATATATATATATATATAAGTAGGGTAAGAATACTGATTCTGGCTCACTTTTCCCCATGTAAATGAATGGGGGATTTTCAGCGATTTATATTTTTTTTCCCTAAAAATAAATCCCTTTTTTATCCCAAGGTATATTTATTTGTCTCCCTTTTAACTTGGAGGTTGAACCTCATTGAATTGAACACCTGGGGGTTGAACAGCTCACTCATTGAACCTATAAAGATTTGTTCATTCTCAAATTCCTTCAATAGTTTAATTTTCTTTGCACAATAATCCCCATCTAAAATATTGACAAACAAAACATTTGAATCTTTATATTTTTTAAGATACCCCATTTGTGCCATTACGAAATGATAAACTTCTCTTAATGCTCTTGTTTGACCACCTCCTGAGCCACAGGTTATTTTTTGTTAAGCCCCGCCCACTTTTCTTTAAGCCCCGCCCACTTTTGTTAAGCCCCGCCCACTTTTCATAAGGTAATTTTTCTAAGCCACGCCCACTTTTCCTAAGCTCCGCCCACTTTTGCTAAGCTCCGCCCACTTTTCATAAGATGTTTTTCTAAGCCACGCCCACTTTTCCTAAGCCCCGCCCACTTTTGCTAAGCTCCGCCCACTTTTCATAAGGTATTTTTTCTAAGCCACGCCCACTTTTCCTAAGCTCCGCCTACTTTTGCTAAGCCCCGCCCACTCTTACATCATTTCCAGTTCATCTCTGACTCACAAAGAAATCACTAGAAAATTACAGGATGTTATGGTTTTGAAAAATTTCCCAATGAAGGCTTGCCTAGGCTTGCCCAGGGAATTTCCAAAGGAAACCACACCCACCAGTCTTTCTCTATAAAAGCTTCAAACCCAGGCTCCATTTTAAACATTTGTTCTTGCTGGCAATGGTGTTCTGTGTGCTTGTCTCAAACTCTCTGTCTTCTATGGAACTAAACCTTCAAGTTGATGAACTGGATTCAAACCTCTTATCTATTGAGGTAAGATTTTTTATTTTCCTATTTTCAAACTTTGATTGAAGCATACTCATTTAATAATTAAATAACTTAATTAATACATTATTATTTTCTCTCACAGGAAATTGTATCTGAAAATACTGCTTTTGCTACAACTTGGGGGAAATTGTTGGCTTGGTTGAAGACCTTGAGTGGGATGACTTTAGTGTTCCTTGGAACTCTCTGTCTTCTATGGAACTAAACCTTCAAGTTGATGAACTGGATTCAAACCTCTTATCTATTGAGGTAAGATTTTTTATTTTCCTATTTTCAAACTTTGATTGAAGCATACTCATTTAATAATTAAATAACTTAATTAATACATTATTATTTTCTCTCACAGGAAATTGTGTCTGAAATACGAAATGAAAATACTGCTTTTGCTACAACTTGGGGCGAAATTGTTGGCTTGGTTGAAGACCTTATGAGCGACCAAGACCCACAGAACGAGTTCGTCCTTGATGACCCAACCAAAGAGTTATACCTTGGAGACCAGCAAAATCCTGAAAAAGAGTTTTACAGCAATAGTACTCATTGTGAGTTATCAAGACAATACCCACTGAACAAGTTATACCTTGATGAGCCAGAATACAAGTTTTACCTTGGAGACTCACAAATTTTGAAAAAATCAGTAAATGAGTTCTGCCTTGATGGTTTAAATAACTACCTTGGAGACTCAGGAAAAGGGTTCTGCCAAGATGGTTCGAAATATGGGGCCTACCTTGGAGACTCACAAATTTTGAAAAAATCAGTAAATGAGTTCTGCCTTGATGGTTTAAATAACTACCTTGGAGACTCAGGAAAAGGGTTCTGCCAAGATGGTTCTAAATATGGGTCCTACCTTGGAGACTCACAAATTTTGAAAAAATCAGTAAAGGAGTTATCCTTAAGAGACTTTGTAAGTTGGTTTTACTTTGAATACTTGAAATGTGGGTTCTGGATTGATAACTCACAATGTGATACATATCTTGGAAACTCAACGGGAATGTGGTTATACCTTGAAGACTTGGAAAGTTGGGTTTATGTTGGACACTTGAAACTTTTTTGGGGGCTTTTATTTATTTATTTATTATTATTATTATTTTATTTATTTATATTTTGGAGACTTTTGGAGTTGCTATCACTCTTTGGGATCTAAACCTATCGATGTAGTTCTTTGTCGGATGGTGCTTGATGGGAGCAAGATCAAGAAAGTTCTGGGAAGAAAGTACAGGCTTACTCCCTCTTTCTACGTCATCAAACCTGAAAGCCTTAAAAGACAGAATTGGAAGAAGAAAAAAAAAACGTAAAAATATATATATATATATATATATATATAGGTGGAAATCTCATTTTGAAAAAGACATTGTGTTGGGCGAGGATTGAGTTGGGGTTGAGATTTTGAATGTGAGGGTTGGGGTTGAGATTTTGAATGTGAGGGTTGGGACACACACACACATACACATCAACAAACAAAAGTTAAGCCTTGACTATTCAGTTGAGGATTCTGTGTTTGGGGTTCACAGATCTAAGAACGTCCCCCTTGACACACATTATATACTGTTATACACCTCGGACTTGGCCCTCGAGTGTCCACAACGGTGTATAGTAGGAGGGAGTGAAGCGCCAACCTATTGCTCCCATTGCACACACACACACAAACAAAAGTTAAGCCTTGACTATTCAGTTGAGGATTCTGTGTTTGGGGGTTCACAGATCTAAGAACGTCCCCCTTGACACACATTATATACTGTTATACACCTCGGACTTGGCCCTCGAGTGTCCACAAAGGTGTATTATCTGCTTAGTTTTGTCTTTTGTAATTCCTGTGAATAAAATGAACCTAAAATCTCTTCCCCTTCCAAATCATATATTTTATAAGTCCAAGGAACTGTATCTATTACATCAACAATTTTAAAAAGTTCTTTCGTCCATCGTTCAGTAAAACCCTTTTCAAAATGAGATTTCCACCTATATATTCTTACGATATCACCAACTTTGAACTTAGGTTTTCTGACATTAATCTCTTTTTCATATTTTAATTTTGTAAATGTTTCTGATGGCTTCATATTCGTTGACGTGTGAATCGTGTCATTATACTTATCCACAATATCCTGAATAAAAGATGACCATTGTTGTGAACCGAGTTGTGTGAATTTTTTATATAGTCTCTCTTTTAAGGTACGATTAAAACGTTCAACAACAACTGCCTTCCCTTCATTAAAGGTACTGTATAATGTAATACTGTTATTTTTTAGAAAATTCATAAATGTCTTGTTATAAAACTCTCTACCCTCATCAGTCCACAATTTCTTAGGTTTTCTCTTACTTTTATTAAATATCTGTTGAAAAGCTAACATAAGAGTATTACCTGTTTTGTTTTTTAAAGGGACAACCCACGCATATCTACTCCTCAAATCAATAACGGTTAAAGCATACTTGTACCCCTTTATCATTATTGAGTTCAATCAAATCAGCAGACCAGATATAATCAACTTCCTTGGAATAAACTTTCCTTCTCTGAAACTTTGTGAATATTGGTTTATGTAATTCATCAGCTAATTGCTCTTCAGTCTTAATGGCATCATTAGAGCCTATAAGTTTTTTGAATTTCCAAGTCCAAGTTTCAATTTAGCACTAATCATCTTCTTCACGATGAACCTATCAACTTTTTCTCTCAAGGTTGGATTTTGTATCAGAGACAAATTATACAACATTTCTCTATCGGCTTCATGCTTTTCTTCCAACGTTGTGGTATTCCCATAATCAATATCGTGTCTCATGCACACTTCATCAACTCTATTGATTGGTTTACTCCAGGATTTAGGATTGTCTGCCTCATCTAATCTTTTATCTAAGTTTGTGCCTGGACCACAGAAAGAATAACCTGGAAGATGTAATTCCCTGGTATTCCAGTAGTTGTAAATTTACTTCCTGATAAAAACTTTTGTATATCTCCTCCGAGTTTGTGTTTGGAGATAAACTGACTTTTTTTTGAACCACACACCCAACATATACCTTTTTGTATAACCCTGTTATTTTTACTTTTAATATATGAAATATTTTTAGTATTAGTTTTCTTTTTACATTTGAGACAATAACTCATTTATTTATGAGAAAAATTCCTGCAGAGTGCAAAAACCTTTTTAGTTTCCAACATGCACATTTGAATCTTAATTTTTAAAACATAAAGAATCCTTAGAAATGCCTTCACTCTCTCCTCCATTTATTTAAGAAAAAACTTGAATTAAAATCCATATCTTGTCGATGCTAATAGTCTTGTCGAAAGTATTGCAAATAGACTTGTCAATTCTTTGTTTTCCTCCTCGGTGGGTTGAGTTATTTTCTGTAATACCACCAATCTTTTTTGAATCTCACTGGTTTCCATATTTTGATATTTATTCATTCTCTCTCTTTCCTCCCTCTCTCTCTTCTCTCTTTCCTCCTTCTCTCTCTTCTCCTTTTCCTCCTTCTCTCTCTTCTCCTTTTCCTCCTTCTCTTTCTTCTCCCTCTCTCTCTTCTCTCTTTCCTCCTTCTCTCTCTCTTCCCTCTCTTCTTCAACTCCTTCCTCATCCCTTACTATACTTGAATCGTTTACACCCCATAGAATATTATACATATATTCATCAGGATTTCTTGTTATTCCTGTATCCAAAATAATTTTTTACAACAGGATACCAATAAAATTTCTTTTGAATTTCTAAAAGAGCCTTACCTTTTCTTAACCTTATAATTTTTTCATTATTTAACATTCTAATTAAATCTAAAGTTGTCGGTTTATCAACATCAGCATAATGCCAATCTTTTATTGAAAATACCTCATTCTTATGTTGTAGAACATATTTATTAAAATACCGAATACCCTTTTCTTGAAGGTATGCTTGAACACAGAAATGATAATTTTCTTGAAGCCTTCTTGCTGTCATTTATGTATTAGAAATATATGTTAGAATAATATTATGGCACGAAACACCTCCCCATCTTCCCATAGTTAAATCATTTTGTATTTCCTTACTTATTATATATAATCCTGTTTTTTCTGTTTTCATGAGATAAACAAGGGCAAAACCATTATTATATTTACCCTTATTAAATTCTTTTATTTGTTGTTTACTAATCGTGGCTCCACAAAACTCATTCTCGATACCAAGTGGATAATATTCTTCCTTACGAGACTGATTTAATTGTTCCAGGTCTTCGAGGTTAATTTTAAATGACCAATTATACCCTAAATCATTCATATCATACCCCCATTGTTCTATTCTCATACAAACGATACGCCCTTCTTTATAAAAATTTATTTTAATTCGAACTGTGAATTCTGTATGACCTGGAGATAATATCAACACTTCTGTATCTTTAGAATACACAGCCGTTTTATTTAAGTATATATATTGTGATAAATCGCTTAATCTCACCAAGTCATTCGCGTCAGTCGGGCTTGGATAATTTTTTAATTTATAAGCATTTTTCATGTTAATATTTTTGTTTATATTATATTTATATCGTTCAGCCTGTGCCTTTGTGTAATAATTTGATAAATCAATATCCAGTTCTTGAGATACACCAAAGATAGAACCATCTTTACCAACATAAGTCATTTATATTAGATTAAAAATAATATCATAAAATTTTTTATTTTTGTTGAGTTGAAATAACACATATAGACATAATTGACCACAACACTTGGAATTTAATTCTTGGACTTGAAATGTTTGATAAACACCATTCTGTAAGAATTTTATGACTTCAACAGGTGGTGGAAGACCAAAACTATCAAAATAATATTTGTCTTGACTATTAAAAATACAAACCCAATGAGAACCGTTCCCATCATTATCTTCTAAGTTCATAATAATATTCTTTGTATGTTTCGACACATTTGTTAATTCATCTCTCATACAAATAACCACATTATGAATTTTTAATTTCTTACAATATTTGGCAAGTTGTAAATTTGATGTTGTATTCTTTCCAAATTCTTTCAACCACTCATCAATGCTCATTTATTTATTAGAAAGATATAATCCATTACCTCTTTTCGTTAATTTTACACCTGCTTGTGCTATAGAAGAAAGCATATCTCCAACTAACAATCTCGCTTTATCAGGCAGACCTTCAAGTTTTTCAGCAAAATCTACAATTACACCACTTCCACTAATTTGTTTCTCCAACTCTTTGTTATGTCTTTCCAATTCTTTTTGAGCCTGGAGTTGAGCCTTCCTTTCGTTGGCAGTTTTGACCGCTGTTGAAATACCACCCGTCAATGCTCCAACCGCACTTAAACCAGCAAATAAAGGAATTAGAAATGGGAGAAATCCTCCACTCGTCTCTCTTATTGAATATTTTTTCAACATTGGTTTTGTCATTTTAATTTTAAGTGAGCCAGTGTCATTCAAGATTTTAACCTGTTCTCTTGTGAGCAAAACATCAATTCTTACTGCTCCTTTTCTCTGAATTTTATTAACGTTAATCGTACAAGGCTTTTGATTTTGAACACAAGATGATAGTTTATGAAGATTGATTTGATTAACATATACCCCAGTTGGTACTTTGCCACTCATTTATTTAACAAAAAATTATGTGAGACTAATCATCACACCATTATCTGTATTAATCTGCAATTCTGTTTCTTCCAAAAGCAAACAATATGTATCAACTTCTTCACTCTCTCCTCTTTCAATGAAAAGGGAAGTATCCACTCGATTAGACTTTATAGTTTCTTTTTGAGCGCTCAGGTCAAACGTATAGATTGTATACAAACTTTTAAATGCTGTCATATCCAAAATAGGTTCTTTATTTCCATTACTTTCACACACCTTTTGGTAAGACTTGTATGCTTCAGCAAAATCATTTTTTTCCCAATTAATTTCCAATCTATCTCGTGGATAAAATGTTCCATCTAGAGAAACGCGAAGTTGTTTCACCTTAGCATTATCACTCAATGCATTATTCTTATCAGTCGCAGTATCACCATCTGGCTTTTTAAAAATCATCCACAGATATCGTGGCTTTCCTTCCAGAACACCTAAATTCCACGTGTAAGTAGTTTGATTGAGTTTAACGTGTTGACATCTTCTTTTGAGGTATGATACACTGAGTGGTTTTTTGAGTTAAGTCTTCGATTCAACATCTCTTCTGTTTTAAGATTAGGAGTATATTCACTGATATACCAACTCATCTCCTCAATTACAAATTTATTCTGATCACCAAAAGCATTACCAACACCAAAAAGCAATCTATTTTCATTATCATTCCTTTGTAGTTGAAATCTAATTTTAAGACCATACAGAACTTTATCATAATCACAAAATCCAAATATACCTTTAAGAGGAACTGCCACAGTAAAACTATTTTCTGCTTTTGTATCATCATTATACATTCCTTTCCTTTGAGTATACCCAGGGTCTGTGTTTGTTCCCGTTGACATATCAGGAATAAAACCTTCGACAGACCCCTTTCCCATTCTATCACTGAATGTATAGAGTGTAAATTTCATCATTTCAGATACAGCAGAGACATAATCAACCGCTTCAACTTCTTGTGTTCCAATATACAATCGCACACTATCAAACATTTTCCAGAAGAAATCATTTACAAGTGTAGCGTTTGTGTTATTCCCAGCCTTAGTGAATTTAAATTTACACAACAAGAAACTTTCGGAGAGATTCAAATAGGTTTGTTGATTATTTATTTCAAAACTTTTTATACCATTTGTATTCCAGTCTGTTCCAGTTATTGCATTTACCTTGAAGTAATCTTCTTTTTTAGTGGAGTTTGAGATAATAATAGTATCATCCAAATCATAGATACTATCAATTGCTTCCATACTTGTATTTATTTAGGAAAAAAGATGTTAAAACTTTTGAAACCCTGATCCAAGTATTTGAATTATTTTCTGTCGTTCTTGGGGGACAACTGAGTTTTACCTTTCTTAATTTCTTTTATTGCTTGTAATTTATGAGATTCTTTCTGAGCATCTTTTATACTCTTTACAGCACCTGCTACATTTCCCACAGCAGAAGCAGTTGAACCAATTAGGTCTTTATGTTTAAGAATAGTTGAACCAATACCCATGAGAGTATCAATTATCCCATCTCCTCTAAATTGATGTCCGACACCCCTTTGTCTCTTAGGTTTATAGTATCCTCTACCAAGATACATACCTTCACCCTTGTAGTACGGGAAAGGAACATCCCATCCCCTGTAATTATTTTATATTTTCCCAACTCGTGCTTCCTCACAATAACCATCGTATTTATTTATTGAAAAACTTCACGTAGGTGAATTCTGATGGATATAACTTCTCCATTAAAAGAGATCACACGATTATCTTGGTCGGTTATCCTAAAATTTACTCTGTGTATGGTTTTTCCTGACACAGGTAGATAAACCAAATTTTTAGGCTCCATATTGAATTTATAACCAATTGGGGTTGAGTATGCGCTGAATGAAAATATTGTATTTGTTTTTAATCCATCATTATAAGCACCATCAATCAAATCACAGTGAATTAACACCGAATTTATTCCTGAGGATATTTGAATGACATTATCACTGTAAAACGTCCCATTAGTTTCAATCTTTTTTGAGGAGAAACCTAATAATTCTCTAAATGAATTATCAATTGTGAAATCAACCTTGTAGTTATTTTTAACTTTAATCGTTGATTTTGAAGTATGTTTTTGAATGTTTATAACAATATTTTTTGGTTCATCACCCTGTTCTTTCATAAGACGAGCAATTTCGGAAGATATTTGAGAAATCTCGTATGCTCCGGTGAGACTGTTATCGTTTTGTATCCACTTCCCGGATTATAACTAAACTTGTCATTTTTCTCGGTTATATTAAATAAGGTATTATAAGTCTCCATGGACAATAAAGATGCCTCATATTCTTTTGTTGTGTCAAGTTGTAGTGGGTATGGGAATGAAGATGTGTGGTCGCTTGTTGTGAAATTAAAACTCAGGATTGTGCTTCTCATCTTATTTAATATGAGATAAAATGTCTTTATATTGAGATTTATTAATTATTTTCATGTTCATCAACTGGTCTAAAATGGCTGATGCTTCATTAAAACAATTGTTATTTCCAGCCTTCTTACTGCCGAACAACAATAACAGTCTATTAACTAATTGCGATGGGTCATTTGGAAGAAAACTAATACCTGAACCAAGGATACTTAAAGCCTGAATAATGTGTTTCTCCTTCTCATTCTTCCTACTTTTACCAGAAAGAATAACCTTATAATTTAGAGTGTTCAGCAAATCAATATATACTCTATCATCATTATTTTCCATATCCAATGGTTTATCAATATACTTTGATTCATCCCTCACAGTTGAACCTTGTCTTCCATCTTTTGTGAGAAGAAACATTAATCTCGGAGTTAGTTTAACAGGGGGTTGAGCAGAACTTAAGAACCTTAATTCATCATTAAATATCAATACCTTTTCTTGAACAAGATGAAATATTGCTGGTTGTTCTGTTGGAATGAGTCCTGCTTTGGTTTTTGAATCCGCTGAATATTCATTGTTTTGAACAGCATTCACAATATAATCAGGGGTTGATTAATCTCTTCCAGTTGTTGAAATAAACCTTCATCATCATATTCTAATTCTCCTAAATGCTCTAATTCTTCCTCCGTCATTTGACTGAAATCTTTTAACATTTGAAGCTTTCTAGGAGTATATTCTACTGTGGGAACTGTGGAAACATCTTTCATTTTTTCTTGGGAAGTTTTTAAAAGTGGTTTAAAAAATTTCTCTTGTTTTTTTCAAATGCTTCTTCGCCCGTTAGTTTCTGTCTGCGTTTCTTCTTTATGTCTTCCTGTTGTTTTACAACTTTTGAAACCAACTCTTGATGTTCCTTAAATCTTCTTGCTCTTTCTTTTGTATCCATTTATTTATTGTAAAATATCATTTAATGAATTGTAAAGATCAACAGGGAAATTTTCCTTTTCTTCATCATTCAAGTAGATGTGTTCAAATAAATCCTTTTCTTTAAATATTTCATCAAATTCTTTATTAACATTAATGCGAGTTGTAATTTCTTCTTCACTAATCCTTGCATCTCTGCTTTTCATACGTTTGTGTTGAGTTTCTTCATCAACATCAAAACCGAATGATAAAATCTTCACTCCGCTCAGATATTTAATAATTTGTCTCGTTCCTTCTGGATTAGTTTCTAATATCCCAACACCACCAGATTTTAGTTTCTTTAACTCACTCTTACAATGTGAATATTTTGTTGTACCAAGAGAAACCTCCTCAAATATTTGTCCTTCATTCCTCAATCGCATATGTTCCTCCACTGAAATATAGTGATAATCTTCACCTTTTACTTCTCCAGGTCTTATTGCTCTAGTTGTTGTTGATACAATGCGTATCACGGGGTGTTTTTAAGTAAATTTACAATATTCTCATTTGTACTACACAAGAACCTTGATTTATGAAAGTTTTTTCCAGAAGCAGATTTACCCACAAGATTTATAATAATAGTTGTCATTTATATATGTAATTGTTTATAAAACAAAAAATATATCCCTTAATATCTCATCTTGTTTCACAACAATATATTTATATTTTTCAGTCGTGTGCTTCATATAATCCTCAAATTTCTTTTTACTACATAATGTAGAACAATTATCTCTCCAAAAATTATTGATATCTATTGAATTTAACTTGAATAAAATAAAAGTATTAGCATTGTTTCTGATGGAACGACGAGGAAGTTGAAAGTACGATTGACTAAGATAAATACAATTACAAGAAGAATGTCTCCCTCTTGTGTAGTAGCTGTCCATTACCGTTTGGTTTCTCTCATTAACACAATCATCAAAGATAACGAGGTTCTTTTTTGATTTATCCAAATCTTGGGGAGATGGTATATCATCCGTATTATCACTAAGAATACAAGTTATAAGATTTGATTTCTTTTTACATCTCTGTGTATCACAAAATAGTTGAATTATATCTTCAATGTTATAATCATTTAGGTTTTTTGACGTTTAAATAAACCTATTATATCTTCTTTTTGAAGACCAGCATTAAAACCTTGTGAGAGTAGTTGATACTCTGGTTGAAAACTCGACTTTGTGAAAATTATTAAATTATCATAATCTAAAAAGTTGGGAGTGAGGAGCATTTTTAAAAGTAAGCAGGTTTTTCCACATCCACTTGAACCAACTATGAGACATCTTAATGAATTTGGGAGATTTTTATGGTTGTTAAATTTTATCTTATTTTCCCAAATAGGTAAAAAATCATTCATTTATATATTTGAAAAACAGGTTATTTAATTTATTATTGGCTTTTTTAGAAACTCTATATTTTATCCTAAGTTCAGGTTTAATTTCAAGATAATCCATTATTTTATTTATACAATATCTTGTGTTGATATTTCCCTGAAAATTACATCCATGAATAATATACAACAACAATCCTTTGAACATTTCTCTTATACGTTCAGTTTCTTCCCTTGTAAGGAAAGGTGTGTTATCATCCTCATACTTTACATTCATTTCTCTAATCAATCTTGTAAAGTAATTCATTTTTGGTGTAAATCTAAAAGAATTATTTTCCTTTTTATATTTTTTATTATCATTAATTAGAAGATAATCACAGAATATACATTGTTTATAGGCTTTTGACTCTGTGTTTAATCCCTGTCTTTCACACGCAGGACAATTCTCAAATTTGTCATATGGAGAATCAGGAAAGTCTAGCATATTTATAAAGTAAAACTTTACTTAAACTGAAATTCATCTATACTTTCAGTTGTATATTACCATCGATATCGATATACTTTTTTTCATTATCAGATTCAACGACAACATTTTTTATATTAAAGGTAATTTTAAAATTATCGTTAACTACTATTGAACGAAATGTCATTTCACCTGATATATTAACATCCTTTATTTCATCAAGATTTACATCTTTAGGGTTGTTGAAAAAAATACAAATTTCTCCTTGCATATTACAGATGGTCTTATCTTTTCTTTCTAAAGCTTCATCCATAAGGTTTTTGTTCTTTGATACTTTTTCTTGTTTCATTGCTTTTTCTAGTTTTGAATATATTACTAGAAGGAGAGGAGAAACTTTTGTTAGAGATACTTTAATTGATGTTCTACCAGGTATACTAAAAGCCCTTCCACTGAAGGAAATTGAAGAACTCATATTATTTACCATAATAGTTTTTATCCAATAGTTGTTATATTTATCTTTGTTCAATTTTACATCCTTGACATATTTCTCAGTATCTTTAACAGATGAAGAGATTGATTGAAACTTGTCTTTTGTGTCTTGAAACATTGTATTTATTAAGTGAAAAAGTTGGAGGATAAAATGTTTTTAAGCACAGATTCACCTATAAATTAAACGAAATTTTCATCAAGAAAATTTTAGTTCAAGCAAAGTTTTATTCTATAAATATGGTGAATACAACGTACTGCGATGTTTGTAATCACGAATATAAACATTATAGAAAACACCTCCGAACCAACAAACACACATTTAATCTATTTCATCAAATATCTCCTCTTGAGTTGGAAAGAAAACATTGTGATATCTGTTCAAAGGATGTTTTGAAGAGTAGTTATAATCAACATCTTCAATCACAAAAACACAAGAAAAATGAGTTTAAAGTAAAGGGAGACTATTATATTAAAAACACTGATGAGGCATTTAAAGGGCATATAAAAATAAGGATTTTTCAATTTGGAGAACCCGGTCCATCATCAATAGCTGAATCAATTGAAATAGTGAAACCCGATGTTGAAAAATTTATTAAAAAGACATTAAAAGAAATAAAAACTTTAAAGTTTTATATGGGAGTGAAAATGAATATGAAAAGACAAGATGAAGAACAAACTCCTTATATGAGAACAGATCTTCATTTTATAACATCATTTCAAGATTTTTTGAATAGTGGGGTTTATGAAGAACTATCAAGACAAGAGGAGGATGTTGATAATACAGTGGTAGGAAGTGGATTCAATATTAAAAAAATCATCTTTTAGATATACACATTCTAAAATCAAACCCTCTTAAAGCTTCTTCTTATATTGAATTACCAAAAGAAATAAAACTAAAGAAGGCAGTTGTTAATATTAAGAACAATGATAATAAATGTTTTCTCTGGTCTGTTCTTGCTCACTTACATCCACCAAAATGTAATTCAGAAAGAGTAAAACAATATATGAAATATGAGAATACCTTGGACATTAAAGATTTTAAATTCCCAATGCCACTAACAGATATTCCTAAATTTGAGAAAAAGAATAATCTTTCTATTAATGTATATGGATTAACGGATACAAACAAAGTTCAAATATTAAAAATTTCAAACAACTATAAAAATGAAGAAACACACATTGACCTTTTATATTTTAGTGTTGGAAAGAATTCACATTACACATACATCAATAATTTATCAAGATTAATCTCTTCTCAGGTATTCAGAACAGCAAACAAAATATATCCTTGTAAGCGATGTCTTAATTCATTTCATACAAAAGAACGATTAGAACAACATTCAAAATATTGTAGTAATCATAAATCAGCTGTAATTACAATGCCTAAACCTGGTGAAAAGATTTATTTTGAAGATTATAATAAATCTATCATGCACCCATTTGTGATATACGCTGATTTTGAATGTATCCTTAAAAAGATAAATACTGCTTCTCCTAATCCAAAAGAACCATATACAAATAAATATCAAAAACATATTCCTTGTGGTTTTTGTTATTATATCAAATCATCTGTTGGAGAAAAGTATAACAAACTTGAACATTATCGTGGAAAAAATGCTTCACAAGAGTTTGTAAAACGATTAGAAAAGGATTGTATAAGACTCACTAAATTAATGAAAGAAACAAATGAACCGATGAAATTAACCAAAGAAGAAAAATTAGAATTTAGAATGAACAATATCTGTCATATTTGTGAGGGGAAATTAAGGAGTTTAAAGTTAGAGACCATTGTCATCTTACTGGTAAATATAGAGGTCCCGCTCATTCCTGTTGTAATCTTAATTATAAATTACCTTCTTTT
>NC_140978.1:24006000-24013500 GCF_056783735.1 Eptatretus burgeri | reverse complement strand
TCCGCCAGAATCTGGAAAATTTATCACTCCACCAGTATCTGGGAAATGTATCACTCCACCTGAATCCGGAAAATATATCACTCCACCAGAATCCGGAAAATGTATCACTCCACCAGAATCTGGAAAATTTATCACTCCACCAGTATCTGGGAAATGAATCACTCCGCCAGAATCTGGAAAATTTATCACTCCACCAGTATCTGGGAAATGTATCACTCCACCTGAATCCGGAAAATATATCACTCCACCAGAATCCGGAAAATGTATCACTCCACCAGAATCTGGAAAATGTATCACTCCACCAGTATCTGGGAAATGTATCACTCCGCCAGAATCCGGAAAATGTATCACTACGCTAGAATCTGGAAAATGTATCACTCCACCAGTATCTGGGAAATGTATCACTCCACCAGAATTCGGAAAATGTGTCACTCCACCAGAATCCAGAAAATGTATCACTCCGTCAGAATCCGGAAAATGTATTACTCCGCTAGAATCTGGAAAATGTATCACTCCGTCAGAATCCTGAAAATATATCACTCCACCAGAATTTAGAAAATGTATTGCTCCGCTAGAATCTGGAAAATGTATAACTCCACCAGAATCTGGAAAATATATCACTCCACTAGAATCTGGAAAATGTATCACTCCGTCAGAATCCGGAAAATATATCACTCCACCAGAATTCAGAAAATGTATTGCTCCGCTAGAATCTGGAAAATGTATCACTCCACCAGAATCTGGAAAATATATCACTCCACCAGAATCCGGAAAATGTATCACTCCACCAGAATCCGGAAAATGTATCACTCCAACAGAATTCGGAAAATATATCACTCCACCGTGATAGTCATTTGGTTCATGCCAATGTGATGTAATTGGACGATTTATTTATTACGTACCCACGAGGTACAGGGTAGAGCATGACAGACCAGATTAAGAAAAATAAATATTGAGGGAAGAAATAAAATAGTGCATACAGGGAAGAGAAAGAAAATTTAGGAGAAGGGGAAAAGAATGAGCATGTATGAAGCACACGGAGCTGTAGGGGAAATGAAGGGGGTGAAGGCAGAAAGTAGGTGCACAAGAGGGAAACCTTTTCACATTTGTAGACGTAATAAACAGATGATCCCCTAATTTTTTTCATTCACTCTCCTGAGTAATGCATTTATTACTTGCAAGTGTTTAAAAGACAGGTTATCAGAGATTGGCACCTGTACGTGCTTTGGAACACAAAATAGAATAAAATAAAAAAACGTGCGCCACGTGAGCGGAAGTGACGTATTAGAGGTGGAATATAAACAGGATGTGGGGGGGGGGGGGTGGGGGAGTGTAATTCGGTTTTGTTTGTTCCTCTTATTATATTTCTCGCTCTCCGACGGAGGCCCTTCAGCTTTTATCCTCACACAGCCACACTCATCCAGATTTTGGTCTCTTTATTGCGGTTTTTATCTCTTCTCCCGAATCCCTCTTGCCCCTCCCTTCAATTCCTGACCGCTTGCTGTGCCTCAGAGCGTCGCTCACTGCTGACATGGAGAAAGCCAGCGAAGGTGGGTACCCCGGAACGCGATGCCAAGCTTTCCCTCCAACTCGCTCGGTGACATTTGAACGAGATGGCTGTTGAACACATCTGGAAGTCTCGAACGTTCTCCTCGAGATATTAGACGGTGTATGTGTCGTGCGATTACCGTCTTGTACGCCACGTGAACAGAAGGCTGAAAAATGACATCTAATTTTACATTTACTGTTCGTACGATGTTATTAAATCCCAGGAGTGTTTGTAAGTTATAATGAGGACTTGCTCGCTCTCGTCCTTGGCCTCCGCTTCACGTGTTTCTATGGAAACGGCGATCTTGCGTTGTTAACGGGATTTAATAAATAAATAAAACGAGCTCAAATGAGCTAAGATCCTCGTCCTCTTAATGATGACGTCGTAAAAACGAATATGACGTCATTGTGATGTATCAGGTTTGCGATAAATAATTATCTATGCTAATGCCCGGCTTGATTCCCGCAAACAAAATTCAAACAGCTTGCCTAGTTTCCGAGATAATGGTATAGGCGATTTCCATTCGTGGCGATATTATGACGTCAACTTTTTTTTTTCTCGGAATAATTTCCAAAATCGGAGATTGTTACTGCCTGTTCGTGGGCTTTCTGCATATACAGGGCAAATTTCACGAAGATCCGATGAAAACTCTGGGTTGTGAAACAAAAAATGTCAAAAAATAGGAATGACGTCATAAAAATTGATATGACGTCATAGTGATGTATCATATGTGCGGTAATTCATCTCTGCTAATGCCCTGTTCGATTCCCGCAAACAGAATTCAAAAAGCTTGCCTAGTTTCGGAGATAATTTTTTAGGCGATTTCCATTAGCGGAGATATTTTGACGTCGTAACTTTTTTTTCTAGGAGGAATTTTCTAAATCGGAGATGGTTACTGTCTGTGCAGGGTATTTTTACATATACATGTCAAGTTTCAGGAAGTTTCGATGAAAACTTTAGGCTGTGAAACAAAAAAGTCCTCAAGAAGAAGATGAAGAACAACAACTTGAGTAAGACTTAGAGATCCTCCACGAGGATCTAAAAATCAACCTTTTGAATGTTCTCTATGATCCGAGGCTCGTGCTGGAGTTTGTACATACATCTCATTTGACCCACATTGGGTTCCCACACACCATGGAGCCATTAGTTCAGAAGGGAATGCTAAACGAGCCCAAGATGCACTTTATTCATCAAGGCAAAGCGAAGTTTGCTCTGGATTTATAAAAATGTACATAATTGTCACGTTCCTATTGTTTCTTAACATCCGACAGGAAGGTGGGAAGGTCACGCACTTCCCTTTGAGCTGGCTAGCCTGGGTTTGATTCCTGACCCAGCTTGTAGATCGTCAGGTTGTTGCTTTGCAGGCAAGGCCATGTACCAGTGTGACCACTCCTCGTTTTCATAAATGCCAAAGTGAGCCAATGAAAAAAGCCAAGAATTCACAAGGTTTCGGAAAAGCGATGATTATAGAAAACGAATAGCCAAGATCTTGTGAAAAACAGCCAAGGAGTGGTCACACTGCCGTGTACCACAACGCCTGCCATCGCTTGGATCGCCAATTAGCTGGGTGCCTCATCTGCTACTCTTCGCTGATGTATGCTCCTAAAGATCCACGCTATCTTTCTCGTAGAGTATCCGGGTAATCATTGGCACCCAACATTTACAAATTTCCTCAAGTTGCCTTTGGTCGAAGGCCTGGCCAGCTGGTTCTTGTAAGACCGAGCCAAAAGTTTCCCATCGTCCAGCCCCACAATGAGGTGGGAATAATTGGGACCGTGAAATGGTACTGATAGTAGGAATCAAGAGGTAGTATCGTGGACCGTTGAACATTATCACTGCGCTCTATTTTTTATTATTACTATTTTTTTTTATATTTTTTAAAGGGGAATATTGGAACCGGATCTCTGTCACATTATCTCCTCCTAAGCTGTTGCGCAGAAATTCACCAAACTTGCTAATTATTGTCAACACATGGCAAGAAGGTGCAAGAGCAGTATCATTTTGGCCTTGCCCTCTGGGTTCAGAAGGTAATGATTATAGTATGTCGCACATACTTTTGGTAGCTGGGGGGGGGGGTTAAATGGTCAACCCCCCCCCCCAAAAAGACTGCAATTACAGGCACATTTTAAAACATTTTTTTATGAAACTGTCAATGCAGTCAACACTGGGGGAAGGCATGAACTATGTAACTATTTTCATGTTCCAGGTGGGGACTTAGGGTCACAAAGGTGAAAACGGGGGGGGGAGGTGGGTGGGGGAAGTATATTTAAACTCAAGATTTGTTTGGGGTCATTCCTGATGGAACCTTTTTTTTTTTTTTTTTTTTTTTTTTTTTTTAACCATCTTTCCACTTTGCTTTAGGTGGGAAACATGGGGATTTGTGACTTTGCTCAAGTTGAGTCGATGAATTCTTGTCTTGCACTGATCTCACTGATATAATTGATGCAAATTAATGGCTCCATGACTGTTGAGTTTTCCTGATGACATTTTTTTATTCTTTCATTGCATAAAGATACTAATGCTCTATGAGGTGGTATTAAAGGGATAAATTTTGGCTGTTTGTGTTTATAACATCTTACATAGTTGGTATCTATAACATTGAATAACAAATAACTTTGTTGATAGTGACTTTTTTTTTTCTTCCTTTTTTTCCAAATAACTGATAGCATTACCCTTTAACCAGTACAAGGATATTTACCTCTGCCACCGAAGGTGTGAAGGTGGTTTCACCCCTTTCTATCTTTGTTTATCTGTTTGTGTGCACAATATCTCAAAGTTGTGGACTGATTCAGACAAAACTTTGTAGACAGGTTGGGTGTGTGGCAAGGACGAATTGATTCGATTTTGGTGAAGATCCAAATCCGGATCTGGATACGAAGATTATTTAATTTCCAAAGTGATTCTTCACGATTGAGAGATGGGGCCAAAAATGACATAGTACTGTATAGCATGATATTTCAAAAATGTATTTGGCCCGAGATGCTCTCGTGGATCAGGCATTCCATGACTGAGGTATGCGCTCCACCGAGTGTCCTAGTTTAAAATGTAACTATGTAAGATGTTGGCAGATTTCCCTGGAGAAATGCTTTATTTATTTATTTGTTTATTTATTCTTTTCCTCCTTGAGATTTATTGGATTTTTATCGTCTACTTGTTGTTTGGTTCCCATTGTCTGGATAAGCGGGTGCGTTTTGGGGTCAGTCGAAGTCGGCTCGCAGCTTCCGCTCGGTTAACAACATGGGCTTTTTGGCTGTTATCCAATTATCTGTATAATTATGAAAGTGACCTTTATTAACTGTGGGAGTGCATGTATGAATTAATTATTTGTTTTGACTTGGGGTTTTTTTTTTTTGTTTGTTTGTTTGTTTGTTTTTTATCCTGCTTTCAATATAGTTTTTCATTTGGTTGTACAAAACTTGTACCATGCTCTATTTACGGTGTCGGTGATGCCGAAGCAGTTTCTTGGCAAGGATTACATTGGGTGGTTTGCCATTTCCTTCCCAGCATTGCTTGTCTGTACTCTATACTTTTTAGATCCTGAGCGTCAAGCAAGGAAGCAGCTCGTAACATTTTGAAAGTCTATGCTATGACTCGGCCGGTGTTTGACCTCCCATATTTGGAGTGAATGCTATAACCATCTAATATATATATATATATATATATATATATATATATATATATATATATATATATATATTGGTGTTGGCTTAACAGTTAGGGTCTTGAGTTTGATCCCCTGTCGTGCCGTTAACCAACACCAGGTGGGTTGACTCAGTTTGTCCTCCTGAAGTTGGCAAAATGAGTACCAGCTTACAAGAAATGGGGAATTGCATCAGCAGAGCAGCCACACACCCATCAATATTGTAACCCACAGCCACAGGTTGCATAGATAATAATGAGTATATGTAGTGGGAAATGAAAGTTCGCTTCAATATACATGTAGTACTTCTTGGCTTCCTTTGTGAAGAGTAGTTGAGCTATTGCTGGACTCTAGCCAAATTCCAAATTATAGCTCTGACTTCCTGTGTTGGAGTGGTGACCCATCCGTGATTGTATCCATAGCCAACCAAGCAACTGCTTCGGCAGAACTGATGTTTGTCTTGACTCCAGAGTCTAGAACATGGTACATGATAATCTTTTGTCTGGACAATTGTATCACACGAGCACTTCCTGTAAGGGTTCCTACCGACATGGATGCCGACCACACATCTAACCTGCTTAAGCATCAATTGCACAGATACAGATCTCTTAATTGTAACTGGGGATAAAGATATTAAAACTAGAGGGGGAGCACTCGGGAGAGTTCAAAACCTCCGCCGCCAATACTGCTGGGTCACTCAAGTGAACCTTGTATCTTATTCATTAAATATGTCAACAGTGCTGACAGTTATAGTTCTTTTCTCCAACATTTGGGGGGGGGGGGCGGGAGGGGGTTGGAAATCACTTAAAACATGTAGAAATGCAAAAAAAAGAAATCAAAATTTTGTTGAAAAAAAAAGTTGCAATTTTTTTTTTCTCTAACTATTTTTGGGGGAGGGTTGGAAATCACTTAAAACATGTGGAAATGAAAAAAATTTTTCTTTTTTGGGAGGGGTAACAATTTTTTTTGGGGGGGGACCCAAGTCCAAAATTTAATGGCATGATCCTTGGACCATACCTAACCCCCCCCCCCCACCAAGTTTCGTCGAAATCCGTCGAGTTTTTCTGTAATACTGTTCACAAACAAAGGGGTGAAAGCTGTAACCTCCATCCATCTTCGAAGATGGCGGAGGTTAATGAAATATTCCATTTGCCTCTGTTGCACTCTGAAAATCACTGAACCACCACTGCCAAAAGCAGTGTGATCTGCTACACTGCTAACTACAGTATTAGCCAACCTACATATGCTTTAGAAGGGGTTTTTTATTTGACATGCTCCACATAACTTTTATTCGCTGTGAGAATCAGTATCTGGTACTTATCTGTGTGTGAGGTTCTCTGTACAATCTGAGAAAGTTATAAGAATGTCTTCTGTTTTGATGCTTATCCTTGATCTGTAGGGACCAACCTATTCCATAATCCCTGACAGCACAGTTGTTGACTTCTGAGATTATCTTGCAGTTTTATTTAGCGTGGCCTAATTTTCACATGCGATTGATATGCTTTCTCTCTTACCATATCAAGTCAAATACTGTACAAAGTTATTCACCTTTTTGCTGAGTTTGCAGCATTTGTTTGTAGATTGAGCAGTTATGAAGTAATGTAGAACACAAATTCACCATTTTGTGTTTGTTCAAACCTTTTCATGGCTTGAACCTGAGTTTGTGGGGTTTTTGTTCCATAGTTCATCCCTTCCTGTCATTCTAACAGGTAGTATTCTAAAAATAAAGACCTGGTGATTTAAGAGTGTAGTGCATGCAACTACTGAACAGCACACCAATATATCGTGTTTTACAAGGTAGAAAAGCCATCTTTCCATTTATTTGGAAAATAATTTATTCATCTATGAACGAGGTAACCCACCCCCCCCCCCCCAAAAAAAAAAAAAAAATTAAGAATACTTCCACTTGTTAAATGTCTTGCAAAGTATTTTATCATATGGGTTGTTGGAATCGTATCTGTTAAAATGGGATTGCCAGCTTTGCTGTGGGTCATGTGCTGCTTGCACACCAACAGATAGTGTTTGCCAAATTGGCAAATGTACACAATCAGCCGATGTAGCACAACTTGGTTCTGTACAAGTCTTCATTTTTTTGTTTTTTGCCGATGCTTCCTCACTCTTGGTTTGCATGGCAGTGAGTTTGAGTCAAAATAAACTCGAAGGGAGGTTAGCAGATTATTTTTCACTTAATGAAAAGCTCACAAAGACTGAGAAGGTCTGGATGTTGATGGTAAAACCAAATATCAATGTAGGCCTGCATTCATCCTACATTGGTATCACTACTTATTCACCTGAACCCCGGCATTCACGG
>NC_140978.1:23985500-24005500 GCF_056783735.1 Eptatretus burgeri | reverse complement strand
TGTGGTGGTCCGAAGCGGGTCGCCGCCCGTGGGAGCAATCACCGTGGCCTACAAGAGCGGTCGAGGCCCGTACAGTTTGGTGGGCCGGGTCTTCAGCGAAGCGACGAGCATAGGTCCCTGCCTGAAGGCCATTGGCTTGTACTACGATGATCCGGCAGAGGTAACTCGGGTGGTGATCATGACGGGTGTCGTGTCGTGGTATTGTGATGATCGTGCCACGATTTTCCTTGTCTTCCTGTGGTTTCACGTTCTCACTACTTTCACAGTTCGGCCGCTTCGCTGTTCGGAGTCAGAAACTAAAACACTGACTTCTTGTATGTAATAGTGAGTTTACACAAGAAGAACGGGGTCGGTCGGGAATAAGCACCTGCATGTCCTCGGATGGTGAGGAACCCGAACACAGTCTGAAACTACCTCGAGGGTTAAAACTAAAAATTGAGTTTTATTTGTTTCTTCAGCGATAAATGCTGCTGCTGCTGCCCCTGCCGCCCCTGCTGCTGCTGCCCCTGCCGCCCCTGCTGCTGCTGCTGCTGCTCCTGCTCCTGCTGCTCCTGCTCCTGCTGCTACTGCTCCTGCTGCTACTGCTCCTGCTGCTACTGCTCCTGCTGCTACTGCTCCTGTTGCTACTGCTCCTGCTGCTACTGCTCCTGCTGCCCCTACTGCTACTGCTGCCACCACTGATGCTGCCCATGTTGTGTTCCTTCAACGAGTTAAATACTCTGTGTACAGATTGGTGTTGGATTTGCTGCTCATTCTCATGTGAACTCACTATGCAGGAAATCACTTTATTACCTTGATGGGTGAAGCGGCCAAACGGTGAAAGGACTCTGTTACAATAATTATCGGATTAAACTTGGGTCTATGGGGCATGGGCCCAAACCAGTTGGAACCTAGGAGCATATGTTATTGTTTTTCCTTCCATATCCCGTACATATGATGATGAGCTGCACCATGACCATACTCTTTACAGAACATTGGTGCTGCCAAAGCAGTTTCTGGGCATGGGTTGTGCTGTGTGGTTTGTCATTGCCTTCCCAGCAGTCAGTCAGGGCAGGAATTTGGAATTTTGCTAGCTGACTCACTTTTCGTGAAGGACGCCGTGGGATCTTTCACGTCCACCAACTCATGCCGGCAGATGGGACACCCAGTTTAACGTCTGTCCAAGAGACGGCACACACATTGATGCCTCGTCCTGGCTGTGAAACACACCAGGATTACAGCTTAACCCTGGGTCGGGATTCAAACCTTGACCAGATGGCTTAGAGGTGAGAATGCATACCTCTAGATTAGAGTCTTGACTTTAGACTATCCTACCAGGCCCTATATATTGTTGCGGCCCGGGCGTCGGGTGAGAAGACCACCGGGCGGGGGGGGGGGGGTAGCTATCTCGGGTTCCCACCAGACTCCCCAGAATTGCAGGCCGTCGCACACGGATAATTCCGTCACACGGTGGGTCGCTAACCGACCGTGAACGCCAATAACTCAACCGCATGACCTCGGGTCCTCCCGTCTATGGGTTAACCGGGTTACCTAATTTATTACCGGGGAACGCCCTCACTACGCCATGTCCGAACCGGATCACTTTACCGGATCGGATGCAGCTGAGCGACACTGCCAAAGACGTACCGGCTAAAAGAAACGGATCGTTGGGAACAAAGTCCCGGCTATGTTAGCATACGGACCATGCTGGATCAATGAAAGAAAAGATGAAAACGAGCTGGGAACATTTCTACAAATAAAAGGGATTTATTAACAAGCAGGCGAGAAAAGATATATGGCACTGTGAATATAGATTTTCTTGTTGTTTGTAGCATGAATAGGAAGAAATGTGAGAGGTCGGCATTATACAAGCAACTTACAAAAGCAGACACAGAGCAGTTATCCCAATATAATTATTGTACAATCTTAACTTAAACGAGGATATGTGCCAGGACACACACACACACACACACACACACACACACACACACACACACACACACACACACACACACACACACACACACACACACACACACACACACACACACACACACACCGATGAAGAGGAGTTGATGAAGAGAAAAAGGAGAGGAGATGAGGCTAACGGTCTCTCAATACCTTGCATGATTGCCAGATCGCGCCACCAATACGTTTTGGGGGGATGCTCCGCTGGGCGATACCTCCCTGACAGCGGGCGTGTCGTCTTTTGCTTCATGGCACTTCATGCAGCTAGCGTCGGTCCAGGAACCACGAGCAGGAACGACACACCAGGAACGGCAAGCAGGAACAACACACACCAGGACAACTCTCGAACAACGACTACTCTCCCCCCTGCCGCCCTGTGACCTGTCCTTTTATAGATCCGGTGGTGCGGGGGCGATGACCCGAAGCGATGTCACCCGAATCGGGCGCTCTGGTTGGGCCCCGGCGAGCACACGGACCGGCCCCCATGACTGGAAGTGGCTCCACTCCACTTCCGGTCAGATGGTTCCAAGCTACGGAATTGTCTCGCTCCAAGCACCGTGACATGAATTGCCTTGCACCGAATTTCGTGCTGTGCCCCGGCGACCCACGGTTGGCACTGGTCATTCTGCCTGCTCCATGGTGCACCACGCGGCCCGAGTGATCCGGCTGCACAGCATGCTTCTACCTGGTAGCAGCTGCATCGAGGCGGAGGTGCGGGAGGATGTCTGCTGTCTGCAGCAGACATTTGTTGCCGTCGTGGTGATTGAAGACCGATGCTAAGATGTGATTGGAAACCCATGTGCCTACCCGACCAAAGATGTGTGTTACTCGTGCTCCGTTCTGTACGATGATAAAGTATCATGGGCTCGCGCGACTCCACCATTGTACACGTGGTCAGCGCATCGGTCCACCCGCCATCGAGTATGCCCCATACAGTGTATGCGGGTCCGCCATTAAGCACGTGGCCAGCGCGTGGATCCGCCTGCCATCGAGCATCGTGTTCGCGGTTATCAAAGGTGGCGGGATGCACGGTGCCAGCCCAAATCTGTGTCAGGGAATTGCGGGAAAAGTTTGGATATAATTTTGTATGTCGGGTTGAGTTGAAGAAGATAGATAGATATAATTATTAAATGCAGAAATAGGTTGAAAAGAACACACCTCGTGCGTCCTGTACAGTGGGTGGAGGTTGTTTATTGTTTGCTTCCATGATTGGCCTTCGCGAAGACGCATACGTTGATGGTGTGGCTGCAGTTTTTACAGGCAGCTGTCTGAGTGCAGTGCCTGCTTTTATTTATTTCAGGAAGAAGAGGAAAAGAGTAGGAATGAAGATAGAGATATAATCAGACCTAACTATGAGATCCACACAACGCACTGTCACGTTGTCCCGCTAGACAAAACAGGAAGGGACTATCTGAACGTATATTAATGGAATAACTGTCTAGGGACCACTGTATGATGGTTGCTATTGCTTTGGAGGGATGCGGTTCCCAGAACCGCAACAATATTTATATTTATATTTATACTTGTACAAAGAACCTTAACAGAAAGTGCTTTGGCCCATCATGTCATGTCCCATATCCACAACCTTTGTCCTCTCTTATACACAAAGGTCATTCTTGCTATTCGCTTCATTAAAATTGACCTTCTCTCCAATCTTCTAACTTAACTTGCTCTTGGAAGGGACACTATGATCTCAAATTTGAGAAATATCTCGGGATCTTTGACGTCCACAAAGAAGAAATGTAGACTGAAGCATACAGTATGCTCTGAAATGCAGTGTGCACTGCAGGTACTTCACCAGGACGGTAGTTTTTAATTGGATTAAACTCTACAACAAAACGACTCCTTTAGCAGAAAGCTCGGAGGTGAGCATGTTATCCGCTCAGCTATCCTGCCGTGTCTCAGCCTGCAGCACTCAGGCATAGAGTTCTTCCTTCCAGGGATTTACACGCTCGGCTCCACTTGGCTTTCAACATCGATTCTGTTTGAACAGAAACATCGTAGGTGTACCATTCACGTTCTTATCACATTATTTAACTGGAAGGGCACTCGGTGGAGTGCATACCTTCGCCACGCAATGCTTGATCCATGAGAACATATCGGGCTCAATACAGTTTTGAACTAGAAGGGCACTCGGTAGAGTGCATACCTCCACTAGGTAATGCCTGATCCATGAGAACATATTGGGCCCAATCAATACATTAAAAAAAATTATCGTGCTTTCCAGTACTATTGTTGTGGGGTTGGGTATCGGTGGCGAGCACTACCGCCAGGGGGAGCAATAGAGCCGGATCAACCGAACACACCGGAATTTAAGTCATGACCCTCGGATAAGTCCGAAAGGCATGGGTCCCTTACAGGACCATGAATCGCCAATAATTCGACCGAGTTGGGTAGGGTTAATTGCCAAACTTCAATATACCTAAGTACCCACGCGGCAAAGCTTAATGGGGGAATTCACACCCTCGGCAGACCTTGAGCGGAACGAGCCGTTACCGTGCTCGAACCGTGTGTAACCTGAGCGGATGGTTACCAAGGCCTGTCTGTCCAAATGAACAATTTACTGCTTCGCTATTTCTCAACACGCACCATGCTAAGCCAATGAAAGAAACACAGAAACGAGCTGGAACATTTAACAAAAGGGGTATTTATTTATAATCATAATCGGGGAGGGGAACACAGAAAGAGCAGAGTTATCCGAATAAGAAATGTAATGTACAATTAGCAAAAGAAAGCACTAACACAATTCTACTTGGAGACGGGCCCTCACACAGACACACACCCCCCAAAAGAAATGATGGCCATGGCCTTTATTGATACCCCCAGCTCAGAGGGAAGGTGAGCTGGAGGTAAGGATGCTAGCTTGGACCTTCCCTCCTCGTGCGGCCCTTGAAGATCTGGCTCGGCGGGACTCAAACCCGCAACACGATGCCGCTCCAAGCACCATGTACCGCACTCTTCAACCCGCCATGCACCAATCGACCAAGACCAAGGAGAAGATCAGAGACGACGATGACCCAGGACCAGACGAACCAGCCAGCACCAAGACCCGCGACCCCCAAGACGACCAACCTCCCCAGCCTGGCGTTCCTTTATATCTTTCTTGTCCGGGGTGAGAAAATCGCCATCCGAGGCGGTCTCCACCCTCATTGGCCGGGGTGTCATGGGAAAGCCGCCCTCTGTGCGTCATCTCGACCCTCATTGGCCTGGGTGTCGTGGGAAAGTCGCCCTCTGTGGCATCTCAACCCTCATTGGCCGGGGTGTCGTGGGAAAGTTGCCCTCTGTGGCATCTCAACCCTCATTGGCCGGGGTGTCGTGGGAAAGTCGCCCTCTGTGCGTGATCTCCACCCTGATTGGCTGGGGTATCGTGGGAAAGTCGCTCTCTGTGCGTGATCTCCACCCTCATTGGTCGGGGTGTCCTGGGAAAGTCACCCTCTGTGCGTGATCTCCACCCTCATTGGCCGGGGTGTCGTGGGAAAGTCGCCCTCTGTGGCATCTCAACCCTCATTGGCCGGGGTGTCGTGGGAAAGTCGCCCTCTGTGGCATCTCAACCCTCATTGGCCGGGGTGTCATGGGAAAGTCGTCCTCTGTGCGTGATTGGATAAGAGGTGGAGTCGGAGCAGAGGCGATGAAAATCTGCCCACGTACGTGGTCGAACGCACGTTGGCAATGGCGTCGGTGTGCGAAGTGAAGTGAAGGAGATTTGTTGTAAAATAAACTCCGCAGCGCACACGTGTAATTCCCGTTAGACACAGGACCCTAACTATAAACACATACCGAGATAACTAAACTTGGGGACTGCTGTCTGTCTGTGTGCACACTGCACAAGGCTTCCAAATTCGTAACACTATATCATTTCTGGCCTCATCTCTCAATGGTGAAGAATCACTTTGAAAATTAAATAATTTTCGTATCCATATCCGGATTCGGATCTTCACCAAAATTGAATCAATTAGTCCTTGCGACACTCCCAACATGTCCACCACGTTTCATCCGAATCTGTCCACGACTTTTTGAGATATCCTGTACATAGACAAACAGACAGACAAAGGGGTGAAAACATAACCTCCTTCACCTTCGGTGGTGAAGGTAAAAATATATAACCCACTGAAGAGGCTACACTTGCTTTTAATTTCAGAAATAAACTCCAACGGCACTTGGTGGAGCACATGCCTTCGTCAGGCTAAACAGTTTGTTTTGGATCCCATTGATAGGCCTGATCTGCATCCGGACCTTAACCAAAATCTAATCGGCTTGTCCTTGTTACTTACCCAACTCGTACACCAAGTTTTGTCATAACTTGTCCGCAACCTTTTGGGATATCGTACTATATATCGTTTTTTTTGGTCCATGTCTCAATGGTGAAGAATCACTTAAAAATGCAAATTATATTATCCGGATCTTCACAATAATATAACCCATTCGTGCTTGTCACACCCAAATTGTCCACAAAGCTTTGTCCAAATTCATCCATAACTTTTTGAGATATCCTGGTCACAGACAGGGGTGAAAACATAACCTCTGTCCATGTTTGGTAGCGGAGGTAACAACCTTCATTTTATCTACCATGTACAAGGTAGTTTACTGAAAACCAAATCGAATATGTATGTACCTTGAAATAGTATGAATCTTCGGCCAAAGTGCCAATCTGTGCGAGTACCCAAATGTGCAATGCAAAAGTCATAGTCTACGTCTCTGCGGGATGAATGAGAGTCCTTTTCAGGGACAGTGCAACGTGAGATGTTAAAAGAGCACAGAAATTAAAATTTTAGTCCAACAATATTAAGTGTATAGAAAATGAAAAATTATTCAACGAGCAAAATTTCTGGTGAAGATCGAAGAGAATTGGCTGTAGCTTGGTAAGATGTTGCTGTCGACTTGCATTGGAACTGGAACTGAAAATGGATGCATAATTGGAAGAGGACTTTAGGCGGCTCAGGAGAATTTTGCTTATTGCGAATAAGTCACGGATATTTATTCTCACCTCCTCGTGTTACCTTTTGTTTTCTTCTTTTTTTTTGATGACAAAGTCTCGGCTCGTGGAAGAGCGAGCACACAGAACTGATCAGGATGCAACAGAACAATAGGATAGGGTGGGGGAGTGGTGGGGTGAGAGACACAAACACCATTGCCGGACAAACAAGGGATGCGGTTTAACAATCAGTGTTCGGGGGTGGACAAGATGGATACATTAGCAAACTCTCAGGAAGGGGAAACTGGAGATTTGGGGAGGGGGTTGGAGGACGTTGGGGTATAGGTGGTAGAAAAGATCATTGTTTTGGATGGGGGATGATCTGATACAGTGGTGAACAGCTGTCTTGAAGACCTGGAGGGAAGAACGACATTGAAGAGAATGTGGAAGTTGGTTCTACAGGTGGGGAAAAAATAGAGGAACAAATGAGTGGAGGTGAGCAGTGAATCTGTAGCAACCTCCACTGATTCAACTGCTTTAAGAGTAGCTTTCCTCCTCTCCGTACAAAGATTATAGAAAGCAACATTGTTCTGAATTTGACCATTCATTCAATTATATCTTATTTTGCCTTCTCTGGGCATTGGGCAAGTTCTGTGAGATGATTCGTTGTCAGCTTTCCACAATAACTTTCATACAAGCAGTTCCTGGATCCCCTTCGCAATCATCAGGCTCTGCGCTATACTCGGGATATTTTGGACGAGTGCATATACACTCTTGTTGGAGATTATGCTGCACATACATCTTCCTTATTTAATAGCTTGCTGCATGTTGGCCATGATCTTCTCCACACAGTGCTACAAGGCCATGCCCCATGCATCGGCGGTTTCATAAACGACCTTTGTGTTGTGATTTCTCCAGAACTTGTGAATGATGTCTGGTTACTTGTCAGAAAGGACAAAACAATTGAAGGTTCTTCTTCATCTGTAGCGTTTCAAACCGTTGGTTCAGTAGATGAAAAAGCATTGTCGTGTTTGCAGGGAGAAAGATGACAGGGATTTTCTCCCGCTAATCGGCAATACCTTGGCTGTGTGCTCATTCGAACTTCAGAATTAGAATGGCATTTACAGCAAAATTGGGTTGGCGTGTTATTGTTCCCATGTGAATGATGCTTTGAAACCAGGTTTAAATACCATACACCATATGATCATCCAATTGATGTCCTTGTAGTTCATGTAAAAGTATACTGATGTCTGCTCATGTCTCGGTTTTGTATGTGATTGTGTACAAGTTCCTCCATGGCCTTGGATCAATGTTTAAGTTAATAATAACATTAAATGTTGGCAACTGCTTTTACTTTCTTTTAGTCAGATCCTTTCACTTTCTCTTTTTCAAACAAACACAATGGTTCCCAATTATTAACTTTAATATATTAACCAGGATTAATTTGATCTGTTGGTGGAGGAAAAACGTCACCCTGATCTCAGTTTATTTGTGTAGAGCGCAACATTAAAAAATAAAATAAAATGCACATCAACCTTTTTTGCTCGCCCACCAACTGTGAGCACACTCTAAGCTCTGTACTTGGGTTTTACTTGCCCTTAAAAAGCAAGCATTTGTGAGATGTTTCATTTAATCACCTTCCTAACAACATTTCTGGCCATGCAATAAAATACTCTCGCACTTGTATTGGTGAGGGTGGTCGACAAAATTTATTCCGCTTAGCGGGTATTCGAGTGAGTTATCGAGAATCTAACATACAGTATTCAAACAAGTGCAAATAGATTTGGCCTGAGCATGTCGTTAGCTGTCAGAAGCTGGAATTATGCCTGCTGTGATCAATTTAAACAGTTTTGGTCCATAGTCAGTGGCAGCCCCATTGTGAGGTTGATATTTACCCTGTGCTCGCATGAATCCAAAAGCGGGGTGAAGCAATTTGTTCACCTCTCATCTGTTTGTCTCTCTGTTTACAGACGTCAGTTTATGATCGAGGAAATACTCGATTTCAATTGAATGTTATGTTTTTGAACACTATAACATGAGTTTGAACACGGACCTGCAATTAGCAGTCCTTTGGCTTTGAATTTCACAAATTGTATGGAATCTGGTCACGATCACGCATGCACAGAGGAGAAGGAAGGTAGTAATCTTTTTATTTTTTATTTTTTTGTCTGCCTGTCTGGCAGTCTAATAAAATTAAAAATCATTCCAAACAGGAAACTTTGTTTTAGGAATGTTATAAAGGACACAAATTTTTTCGTGCCTGTTGTGTTTTAACATGTTAAATAAGGGAGTGAAAAAGACTGCATCAATGATGGTCAACTTATGAGGATGTATTTTTTTTTCTACATCCTTGAAATTTATTTTATTTCATTTGGATTATATACTTGAACAAGGTAGAACACAAGTCACCTTATTGGCACTTTCAAAAACTTTCCCTTTAGCAGTACTTGGACAAAATATTCCCAAAAAGTTGTGGATGGATTTGGATGAAATTTGCTGGACAGGTTGGGTGTGTGATACGGACTAATTGATTAGGTTTTGGAGAAGGTCCAAAACCAAATTCGTATTCGAGAATTTTTTGAGTGATTCTTCACGATTGAGAGATGGGGACAAAAATCATATATAGCACGATGTCTTAAAAAGTTCTGGATTGATTCGGACGAAACTTGCTGGACAGGTTGGGTGTTTGACAAGGGCTAATTGATTCAATATTGGTGAAGACACGATTCCAGATACGATAATTTTTTTTTTTTTAATTTCTTCAATGATTTTTCACTATTGATAGATGGGGCCAAAAAGGAAATATAGCACGATATTTCAAAAAGTTTTGGATTGAGTTTATTGAAGGAACAGTATGTATCTTGACAGGGGTATGTGGTGCCACTGGATTGGAGCTTGGGAAATTTCAGGATTGGGCAACCATGAATTAGACATTACAAAGGCAGCAGTATTCTTTTGATAATCATTTATTCATGGGGTAAAAGTGTGACCTGTTTACTTGGGTCCAAAAGATGAGCCTTCCTCATATGCTGTTTGTTTTTGACTTGGAGAGTTTACCTTTGACAAAAGTATATTTTCAACATAACATAATGTGGAGTTGTTAATTGAGATTCTGTAAGTAGAATTGTAAAACTGTTGGTTATGCCTTTGAAGTTTTGTGATTTTGCATGGAGCGATGACAGAAATATGAAATCAGAGTGACAAAGGGACAGACACCATCTCTTTATTTATATAGACGAGCAAATACAACCCGCCGCTTCGCTGACTGAAATATTAAAGAGAGGAAAAGACAGAGAGTCAGAGCAAAGAGTGACGTGGGGGTGAAATAGGGGGGACCTATGAAGGGGGGAAGAGCGATGCCTCACCAAACGTCGCTATACACTCCAGGAGGATGGGGGAAGTGGGGAGGGGGTTTGGGAGGATGGAAGAGTGAGGGGAGGAGCTTCTGGACTTGCGTTTGGGAGAGGGACTTGATGGGGAAATGAGGGAAAGGGTTCTCCACTTGCATTTGGTGGTGGGACTTGTGGAGGGGGTACTACATGATTGAACAAAATGTGGCATGTTCGTGGAAACCACCCGGAGATGTCCATGTGGGTGGAGATGGGAGGGGTGTTTGGAGGAGGTAAGTGTGAGGGGAGAGGACAGAAGGCAGTGTGAGGGGAAAGGAATGCAGCATGAGGGCCAGGGGAGGTGAAGTGAAGGGTGAAAAAAACGTTCCCAAATGCCAACATTTTCTTTTTAACTACCAGTTTCTACAGGGTGTTCCAAAAAGAGCTGGACAACTTTCGTTGTATCATTTGTGGTAACAAATGTATTCACAACGATATGTTTTGTTTGATATGATACAGAAACTCATAAAGTTTTCTTTATTTTCAGGTCTGGTGGTTGAATGTAAAAGAAAATAGCGATTCCACAGGAGAAATATCAGTGCGTCAGATGGTTCATTGAGGTGAGATCCAACACGCAAGTTCAGCGTAATTTCCGTACAAGGTATGGAAGAATCCGCCATTGCAGACTAGTATCAGAGAGTGGTACAAGTGGTTTAAGGAGACTGGAAGTTAACAGAAAAGTACTGGTCGACCAAGCACTAGTGCAGCAGATATTGAACGAGTGCACAAATCATTTCAACAAAGTCCCAGAAAATCAATCCAATGCATATCCAGATAATTGGGACTACCAAACACCATTATACACAGGATTTTGCATAAAAGACTGAAGCTCTATGCCGACAAGGTGCAGATTCTGCAGGAACTCAAAAAACATGAAACACTCAAATGCAAGGCATTTGTCTTGGAAATGCTCAGTCGCATAGAGCATGATGAAGATTACCTGAAAAGGTTATGTTCACAGACAAAGCTTGCTTTCATGTGTCGGTGAAGGTCAACTGGGGCTATGAAACCCCCCACATGGTCATTAAACACATACGCAACAGTCCAAAGGTCAGTGTGTGGTGTGGCCTTCTCCATGACAGCTTGGTAAGTCTTTCTCTTTGCAGAGGATACAGTGACCTCAACAATTTACACGAACATGTTGGAAGGACTCGCTTTCCCACAGATTGAAGACTTGCAACCCGATATCATTTTTGAACAGGATGGAGCTCCCGCTCAATGTACTTTCGTCATTCGAACTGTCCTGATTGAAAAAATTCCAGGTCACTGGATTGGACAATACATACCAACTATCTGGCCCCTGTGATCAGCAGACATAACCCTCTTGATTTTTTTTTTTTGTGAGGGTTCGTCAAAGATATTTACAACACCAAGGTGACAAACCTGCAGGATCTTCGCTCTCGGATCACAGCTGCATGTGCACTGCTGGATGCAAACACGCTGAGCAAACATGGCAAGAACTCATGTACCACCTTGTCCTGCATATGGCAAACAGATCATCTATCTATAATTCCAGCTGTGTGTGTGTGTGTGTGTGTGTGTGTGTGTGTGTGTGTGTGTGTGTGTGTGTGTGTGTGTGTGTGTGTGTGTGTGTGTGTGTGTGTGTGTGTGTGTCTGTGTCCGCCGTTTCTCGACAACCACTTGTCCGATCTAATTGAAACTTGCCAGGTATATTGCTGGAGACCTGAGTATGTGCCTTTTCAAGGTTTGATAGTAATCGGACAAGTGGTTCCCAAGTTATGGTCATTTATTTACCAAACCAATGACAGGGCACGTTGCGTAGGCGTGGCCATTGGGGAAGAGATCCTCAGCCGCGTTCCCCATTACAGGTTACAACGTACGGACTTCCGGATAGTGATGACTCACTGTATTCTAATAATTTCTCGATTTCTTATGCGCATTTATAGATAAACGCAATGCCCCAATCTAGTCGTCGTTTACGAGAGCGAAGGAACGGCCTGTGTAGTTGTTTGAAAGTTTTTTTTTTTTTTTTTTGCACGTACGGCCACGCACGTACGGTCACGCGAGAGCGAAGGAACGGCCTGTGTGGTTGTTGTTTCTGGCACGCTGTTTGAAAGTTATTATTATTATTATTTTTGCACGTACGGGCACGCACTAGTATAAACCAAAGGGTATTATTGTATCATTTGTGTTTCTAAATATAATAACAGCCAAAGTTGTCCAGGTAATTTTGGAACACCCTCGATATAAAATCGGGTGGGAGCATTTAAAACCCACGCTATCTACCTGGCAAAGGCCTGCCTGCCTGCATGCATGCACGTGCAGTGACCTATGCACACTTGCAGTTGGCTCCCTCCAAATCTAATTTGTACATGCTACACTGGGAATGCCATTTCAAATTCCAAACCAAACCGTCAGTCCTTAACAGAAGGGGAGTGGTATGGGATGGGATGAGAGGGAGAATGAGGGGGAGAATGAGGGGGATATATATATATATATATATATATATATATATATATATATATATATATATATATATATATATATATATATATATATATATATATATATATATATATATATATATATATATATGAGATGTGCTGCAGGCCTTCACAAATTGGGGGCTCGTCCGGAATGTGAATGCTACGATACCTGTTAAGGATTTTAGTTATTGTTTTTTTTTCATCGTGAGATACTTTGACATTTTTGTTTCCGGTCGTGTTACCCACTATATTTACTGCAGTTGTGCACCATGGCTGAGGGTATGGATTTTGACATGAAGGAACTTGTGGATAGAAAGGGGCTATCGGTGCAAGATATATAACTGTTACGTAAGGTAGAGTTACGAGCTGTAGCTGATTATCTTGGGGTTAGTATGACATCCGGTATGAAAAAGTCAGAGATTGTTGAGGTTATTGTCGATCACATATGTTTAGAACCATGGATAAAGTTGAGGAGTGAAGCCTTGGAATTAGCCAGGATAGAATCAGAAGAAAGATAGCTCAGGTTAAAGTTAGAAGATAAAGAACAGGAAAGAGAGTTTGAAGAAAAAAGAAAAGGAAAGAGAGTTTGAAGAAAACCAGAAGGAAAAAGAGTTTAAAGAAAATCAGAAGGAAAGAGAGTTTGAGTTAAAAATAACATTCAAACTGCTAATTAATTTGGAATGACAGATTGGACCTGTTTCTGATTCAGATGATTCTCCCCGTTCCTTTGATTTGGCTCAGAACATTGGGCTTGTTCCCAAATCTAACAAGGAGGAAGTGGAAATGTTTTCTTCGGTCGTTCGAAAAGATAGCCAAACGTCTTCAGTGACCAGTGCAATAGTGGACCCTGTTACTACAAAGTGTATTCGTGGGGAGAGCCCAGGAAGTGTATTCAGCTCTGTCGGAGGATCAATCGGAAAATTATGAGGTAAAAATTATGAGGTGTTGTCGGTCTATGAGCAAGTTCCGGAAGCATCCCAGCAAAAGTTTCGAACTTTAAAAAGACAGGCTGGGCAGACATTTGTGGAACTTGCGAGGGAGAAGGAAATGAGTTTTGATTGGCGGTATCGTTCTCCACAAGCGGATTGGACCTATGGTAATCTAAAGAAGGTTATCCTGATGGAAGAGTTTACGAACAATATCCCCTTGGACATTTGGACACACGTTACAGATCATAAGGTTTGTGAGTTGAAAGGAGCTGCCGTTGGTGCCGATTATTATGAATTTACCCAAAAGAGAAGCAATGGTCTTCCTCATTATGGTATAGCAAGAAGGAGGTCAGTGAGGACCAGTCAGAGGAGGAGTGGAAAGACCATAGGGGTCCATCGGTGCAGCTGTCTCCAGGTAGACAGGTTGAGTGGTCGAATAAGGCATCTTGCAGGGGAAGCATCCTCATGTGTTATTTCTGTAATCAGAGGGGACATCTGAAGTCCAATTGTTGGAAATTACAATGGGAGGAGAAGGAGGGAGACTCTGCTAGACCTATCGCATTGGTTAAAACCAAAGTGAACAGCCCCAATGATCGTGCCCTGTCAGTTAAGGCTGAGGATACTGCTGATCTTACAAGCCCTGTACTGGACCGTTATAAAACTTTTGTGTCAATGGGCCAAGTGTCCCTGGAAGGGGAAGCTAAGTCCATAGTTATTATGAGGGATACTGGGGCAGCCCAGTCATTGATGTTCTCTAATAACTTACCATTGACTGTGAGCAGTTCAGTGAAAGCGAGTGCATTAATCCAGGGCATTGCAGTTAGTTATGTCCCGATCCCCTTACATAGGGTGAACTTAAAGTCTGATTTGATCACAGGACCAGTGATGGTGGGGATAGTCCCCACTCTCTCCATAGATGGTGTTTCCAATTGGGAAATTATTTGGCTGGGGATAGGGTTTGTGTTTCCCCCATGGTTTCAATACATCCTATAGTTCAGCAAGAGACTGAGGATTTTCAAGAGGAGTTCTCCGGTATTTTCCCTGCTTGTGAAGTGACGAGATCCCAAGCACAGAAAGAGACGCAGACTGACGGAGAGTTGGAAAATGTACCAGATTCTGGCGTGTGGTTGGCGGAGACATTTTTCAATAATTTAACGAGCAATGAAGAGATGGGGAATGGGGCTTCTTGTGTAACCGTTTTGAATTGTTCTAGACTAGTTAAGGACCAGCAAGCAGATTCTGTACGAAGGGACCCAAGACAAAAGTCTGTGTCTTAGTTGGAAGCTAAGGAGGTCTTGGACTGCTATTATGTGAAATCTGATGTGTTAATGCAAAAGTGGAGACCCCCTTATGCTCCAGCCAGTGACGATTGGTTTGTACGTACATCAGGTAATGGAACCATCCAATTATCGTCCTGAAATTGTACGGCTGGCCCATGAAATTCCAATGGCGGGACATGCGGGAATTCGGAAAACTCGGACTCTGACCATGGCACATTTTCATTGGCCAAAGTTAGACCAGGACATAGTGGAGCACTGCAAGACCTGCCATACATGTCAAATGATAGTGAAGCCACAGCCATCGATTAAACCAGCTCCCCTTATACCCCTGCCTGTTTTTGATTCGCCTTTCAGGAGGGTACTGATTGATTGTGTTGGTCCATCACGAAGAACTCTATCGGGTCATCAGTATTTATTAACCATTATGGAGATGTCAACTAGATTCCCTGCGATAAGGTCAGGTATGGGAGCATGCGCCAGAGCAGCTCGTCGCTGCATCCACTTTCCGCTGGTACTTCAGGGCATCCATCTGCCCATCCCCATCGCCTTGAGATGCCGATCAACTTGCTGCAACCATGAGGCACGTGGTTCGCCCATTGGCCTCCTCCACCCATGAGGCTCCCTCGCACAGAGAATCTGGTGAGCAGGATCAGCGTCAGGAAAACGAGCCATGTGTCCATACAGCCGCAGCGAACGCTCACGGACTATGCAGGTAACAAATCTCATTTGAGTCTCTCTCAGCAACCGCTTGTTTGGATACAAAGTGTGACCAGCAATAGCCAAGGATGCTCTGAAGAGACCTGGTACCAAAGGAATAAAGTCTCTGTCTCAGATCCCTGGTCAGAGTCCAAGTCTCACATCCATAGAGCAAGACTGGATGCACCAAGGACCTGAAGACCCGGACTTTTGTCCGTATGAATATATATATATATATATATATATATATATATATATATATATATATATATATATATATATATATATATATATATATATATATATATATATATATACACGAGGTGTGTTCAAAAAGTATCCAACTTTAATTTTTCGTGCGTAAACAAATGAAGCTAGGGAGGCGTGGTTTGATGCACGTATGTAGGCGATCCTAATCCGTATGCGTGAATATTTTCCCGCCTGCAGAAGCTGTCAGTCGCCGACGGACCGTCGATGAGTGAGGGAGTGTAAGTGAGCGCCGTTGGATTTTCGTTTTTGTCAAAATGACGGAAAAACTTGAACAACGCTACTGCATCAAATTTTGTGTAAACCTTGGCGATTCCCAAGTGGAAACGATCCGCAAGATTCAACAGGCTTTCGGGAACGAAGCAATGGGCACCACACAGATAAAAGAGTGGTACAACCGCTTCAAATATGGTCGCACATCAGTGTAAATAAAGCACGTTCTGGTAGTCCCTCAACCTCCCCAAATGAGATCGTCATTGACCAAGTGAGGATGTGCTGATGCAGGATCATCATATCACGATCAGAGAACTTGCAGACGAGGCGGGCGTCAGCATTAGATCCTTTCATTCCATTGTGACTGAGGATTTGGGCTGAAGGAGAATCTCAGCGAAGTTCGTGCCAAAGTTGCTAACGATCGAGCAGAAGCAACTCCGTTTGGAGATCGCACAGGACATGCTGGAGACTGTGAACAACGATCCCAACTTCTTCAACACAGTGATCACTGGCGATGAGACCACAGTGATCCGTCATTTTGTCAAAAATGAAAATCCGACTGCGCTCACTTACACTTCCTCGCTCATCGGCGGTCTGTCGGCAACTGACGGCTCCTGCAGGTGGGAAAATATTCACGCATACGGATTAGGATCGCCTACATACGTGCACCAAACCACGCCTCACTAGCTTCATTTGTTTACGCACGAAAAATTAAGGTTGGATACTTTTTGAACACACCTCGTGTGTATATATATATATTGTTGCGAATTCGCGCCCGCCGGCGTGCGAGCGGCCACGTAACTCGAATCACGGCACATCGCCCACCGGACGGACAATTCCGTCGTGATACTCTCGGACTAACGCCGGGAACCAGTCACGGGTGGGCCTTGCGGCCTCACCATGATCGTGCCAATCGGCCCACCGCGTGGGAAAGGGTTGTTCGCCAAATTCGACCTACCTAAGTACCCACACGGAGGGTAGACCGGGCGATCGCACCTCGCCGCAGGTCGACCCCGGACACGGGCCACTTAAGCGACCCGTTCCGTACTATCGGGATAACTGAGCGGTGCTATCGTCAACCTCGACGGTTCCGATTAATTATCAGGCGTATGAAGCCCACTTACCAACCCTTTACGTGAAGTAAGATGGAGATTCAATTAAAGAAAAGACGAAGCGAAACGGGAAAAACAGTTCAACATGAGGCACATTTATTCCGCGGCAAACGGAAAGCACACATATACAATTACAACAATTATGCACCAAAAGCAAATGTAAAAGAAACACAACAATTATGCACCAAAAGCAATTGCAACAAAAGAAACACAATGCAGATCTACTACCGACTACGCGAGCACACGGCAACACTTACACAGTTTTACTTTACAGACGGCGCCGACAACACGAAAAAGGGGCCACCCTCTACTACAAGGGGGCAGACGTGGTCTGTGGGCGCGTGACCGGGCAGAGCCTACCCGTCTTGTGATGAGCCGCAAAATGGCGGCGGCGCCCCGACTCCGCGCTCCTCCGCGGGCCTCGCTGGCACTGCCTGGAATGAGGTGGGAACGGGGCCCCCTTTTCGCACTACCTCAGCGCGGGGGGGGGGGAACGGGGGGGTTGTTGATGCTCTGGGGAAAGAGGATAGCTGGCTTGCTTGGGTCCCGCGACGAGCGACTCCACTGCGCCCTCGACCGCGTTCCCGGCTTCTCCTCTCTGCAGCTCCCCGACAGACTCCGAACCCCGACAGACCGACTCTCCTCCAGACCCGTCTTGACTGCTGCTGCCACACTTCGCCGCCGCCACAACTCGCCCGAGCCCAAAACAGAAACTCTCTCAATTCGCCCGCGCTCAGCGCTTTATAGTGCGACAGGAGAACCCATATGCAGATTTCCGGATCAGGATGGGCTCAGGGGCGGAGCCACGCTCGCCCATTGGTCGGAGGAAAAGTGGGCGTGAACCTCCCCTGATCCTCGAATCTGCATATATCGATTCTACTCCGACACGCCTGGAGGCGGGGCCAAATCGCCCCGCGCTTAATGATTGGACGGATCGGAAGTGGGCGTGAATCATTCCTGTTCTGACTTCCCCTAGGAAAGGCCGCTCTTCGTACCCGCGGCTCAGCGCGCGCCCTGTACGAGGCCAGGACAGCCTGACGCTCGGCGTTCACAAGCGGCGCGGGAATGGCCACAGAAGGAGAGGCGAAGGTGGTGGAGGGTTTATTGTGGCGGTGATGGCCATGGCGACGCTTGGAATGGCGGTGATGCGATGGTTGCGAGAGCGAGTTGTGAAGGTAAAGGCCGTGGCTGTTGGCGTTGTTGTTGTTGTTGTGAAGCGGAATTGCGGTTGGTGGTTGTTGTGTGATGGCGGTTGAGACGTGGTTGGTTCAAAATAAAGACAGAACAGAAAAACGGCTATCTTAAAGGGTCGCATCCTGAATGAATGACATTTATTCCCTCTAAACAACGGCTTTGTCGCTAACTACACATGTACTTACAGAGATATCTCACCTACGGGACCTGAATGGTGGTTTGCGAATTTCCTCAACCACAACACTACCCCCTCCCCTTTTTACAGACTCGTCCCGAGTCGTCAAATTTTCGTGTGCCATCATGTGTAGTTCTCCCCAAGTACGTTTTACCTACGGATCCCTGAGTGCGACATTCATGGTATTCGTGTTCCCAAAATAAATAACCTGAGGGCTGAGTAACTAACTAAACAAACCCACTCACACGGACGACTTAAATAAAATTGCCGGCGCTAAGACAGACATGCCGGGGGCGCACTCATATTTACAGTACATCTTACCTTAACTTACAAATTTTACACTAAACCATGGCCCAGGATCAATGGACTCTGCAAAAAGAAAGCAGTGAGCAGGGAGCCAGGCTGCTCGCATGCAGTCTCTGGCTCAAACAATGCAGGTGACAGGGAACGTGGCCGGCTGCTCACACGCAGTCCAAGGCCTTCCCTTTTGAACTGAACGCAGTGAACCACAACGGTGCATGTGCTGCACAAACGCAGTCTCCATGCCAGTTCAAGTGGTACACGCAATGAGCACAACGGATGGATGGATGAATGGATGGACGCAAACACGGTGCACGGGCCGCCACTGCAGGCCCGTGTTGTTGCTGCCAACAGGGCAGTTCTCGCAGCTTGCAAACTGTTGCCTTGATCCTGGCGCACATGGAAATGAACAGGGGGGGGGGCAAAGCAAAATTGAACGGGGGCTGGTGAACATGGGCAGTGGGCATGGCATGGCAAAGGCAGCAGGCAACCACAGCCTGCAGAACAAGGCCGCTGCAGGCAAACACAGCCGGCAGACGAACTGGCCGGCACAGGCCTTGAAGCACAGCAGCTGCGGACGATCCAGCCGGCACAGGCCTTGCAGCAAACAGCTGCAGACGATCCAGCCGGCACAGGCCTTGCAGCAAAACAACAGCTGCCGATGAAGTGGGCCGGCCTTTACCTTGCATTGGAGGTTGGTGGAGGGAGTGCGGATCCTCGAATCGAACCTCCCCTGATCCTCGAATCTGCATATATCGATTCTACTCCGACACGCCTGGAGGCGGGGCCAAATCGCCCGCGCTTAATGATTGGACGGATCGGAAGTGGGCGTGAATCATTCCTGATCTGACTTCCCCTCGGAAAGGCCGCTCTTCGTACCCGCGGCTCAGCGCGCGCCCTGTACGAGGCCAGGACAGCCTGACGCTCGGCGTTCACAAGCGGCGCGGGAATGGCCGCAGAAGGAGAGGCGAAGGTGTTGGAGGGTTTATTGTGGCGGTGATGGCCATGGTGACGCTTGGAATGGCGGTGATGCGATGGTTGCGAGAGCGAGTTGTGAAGGTATAGGCCGTGGCTGTTGGCGTTGTTGTTGTTGTGAAGCGGCGTTGCGGTTGGTGGTTGTTGTGTGATGGCGGTTGAGA
>NC_140978.1:23970500-23980500 GCF_056783735.1 Eptatretus burgeri | reverse complement strand
CTAAAACCCAGCAGAACTTACAAACCCATGCCAATTTTCCCACTATTCATTTTTTTTTTTTTTTACCAAAGGAGGCACTTCGCCACTATCTCAGCAGCCGAGCATGGCCCTATATGCTCAGCCCAATCTAGTTTTCCCCACCCCCGACAGTGATTTCCGGACTCGACCTATGAAAGGGCACCTCGGATAGACCTGGCGGTTCAGCAGGAGGATTCATCTCCTGAAGCATTTGGGTAATGCCAATTTCTCCCAGCCTCCCTCCCTGATCTTGAATCTCCGCCTGTCGGATCGTCACCGATGGCCTCTCGGGCACCCGACCCGGCCAACTCCACGAGGCCAGCCTGGCCACGCACTCGGCCGCTCGGTGAACGGTGGGTGGATCCTGTAACTCCACTAGCACTCGGACCTCAGGGTCAGGAAGAGCAGCTAAAAATTTCTCTCGTGCCAGTCTGTCCCATGCCTCCACTGTAAGGTCCCGATACGCGATCCTGACTGATTGGTAAATGTCCTGTGCCAGCTCCTGCACTGTCTCACCCGGCTTTAATCTGCGGTGCTGGAGCTGGGCCCGCACCAGATCACAGTTTGCTGCAAACCCAAACCGACGGCTCAACGCCTCGCAAATGTGGGAGCTGGTCAACATCCCTCCGCGATCACGTTTAACACATCTGCGGCTGGTCCCCGCAACGTTGCCACCAAATTCCCTGTACGTTCCCGCTCATTCCACCCGTTTAGTCGGGAAATACACTCAAATTGCATCAGAAAAGCTTCAAGGCTCCCTGACCCGTCAAAATTTACCAGGGGGATCACTTTTACGGTGGCCCGCTTCTCAGTTTCTCCCTTGTCCGAATCCAGCCCAGGGATCAACCACCCTTGTGGCTGCGTATCCAATTTCGGAGCCCACTGTGGCCAAAGATGTTTTGTGGTGAGGGTCTCATGGGTCAATTTTGCCTCCTGTTCCAAACGTTGAATGGACCGATTCACCTCTTCCCGCAGGACCTTCTGGGCCCGCACAACCTCCTCCAAGGCTCCGTCGCGAGTTTGTAGCTGCTCCTCAACCAACCCGGACACTCTACTTACAAAAGACGGCTCTACCAGGCCTTTATCCAAGACTTCATCTTGGCTCATAATTTTATCTTGTTCGTCCAAACGAGCCTCCAATCCTTTTACCTCCTCCGCCAAATTCATCCCTTGCTTCCTCAGCTCTCCCCACTCTTCTACTTGCAGCTGCATACGAGCATCCACACAGGCACGATGACGTTCCAGGCCTTCATCCACTTTATCAACCCGAATGTTCGTTGCATCAATTTTATCTACCAATCTTTTTCGTATATTTTCCCCCTCCAATGTAATTTCTATCTTTGTTTCCTCCAATCTATCCTCGAATTTACTTTGTATTTCCCCCAATTTAACATCCACACACTCCTGCATCTCAGTTTTCATTTTCTCCATCTTTTCCCCTAATTCATCCCTCATTAAATCAATCCGTGCACCCAACTGTACCCCCATTACCCCCAATTGATCTGTCATTTCTGCCCTCTGTGCCGTCATTTCTGCCCTCTGTGCCACAAATTGATTTGCCATTTCTGCCGTCATGTCCCCTATTAAACGTTCCAACATTGTCTGGATCGTCATCGCGCCGGTTTCCGGCACTGCCGGCTCCATTACGGGCAATGAAGCACGGTCCACGCTCGGAATGGGGGAGGTTCCAATCCGACCCCTGTCTCTCCCTTCTTCCCCCGACTCGCTGCCAGACACGTGGCCTTCCTCCTCAAACATCTGCACATCCGCCATGGTGCAGAAGTCCCGTTTGCCGCCAATTAATTTAAATTTGAAAACTCCCGCCAAAATTTTCCCGCGCTCGCGCGCTTTCCTGTAGTAATTTTATATTCCAATTCGTGGCGAGATTTTAATGTTGGTATATTCTCCCGATACCAAATATAATTTAGAGGGGTTCGAACATCTAACACCCTGACACCAATGTGACGTCCACGGGACTTGAACAGTCCCGCCAACGTAGAATGAGCCGAAACGATGGAGGCGGTTTATTTATTTATAACCCAAAGATGGCGGTTCTAATCGCTCTACCGCAAACGGGACGAGGAAGGTGGCACGAGTCGCTTTTCACTGAGTTGATAACGTTTATTCCTCTAACCAGAAATAACAAGACTCGGCAAGAAGAGGGATCCGGGGCGATTCGACGGGATGGTGTGGGATCGGGCGTGGGGAAAACACAGACAATTCCAATGAATATACAAATCTCAAACCCTCTAAGGCACCAGGTACACACACACACACACACACACACACACACAACGTAGCTATTCCTGGTGGTCAGGCTGGACCGTGGTGTGGACGCAACAGTCCCTGGATTGGCGTCGGACGAGCTGGCCTTGCTCTCGTCAGGGGGCAGGAGAAACCGTGGTGCTGTCGACCTCCTGGTCCTGGCCCAAGTCCGCTCACAGCCGCCAGGGAACCAGTTCTGGCGCCAAATTGCGAGCAGGGGAGGGAGGCAGGTCCGCCCGCCGTTCGACCCCGTACTCCGAGCCAGCAGAACCCCAGAGACAACCAAGGTGAGGCACGAGGCTCAGCAAGGCTCCAAGACACGATGAAACAAGGATCGAAAACAGCCCAACAAAAAGCACGCTCCCAGCACAACAACCTCCACCAAAACGGTTTTCTGTACCGATCTTCTTCCTCTTCCTTTTCGACTCCGAACAGAACCTTTTTATCCTCCCGTACTCGTCACTTCCAATCGAGCCGTTTTATTGGCCCTGCGCCGTCGCCTTCTGCCAATCGTGATCACGGGGCAGAGCCATCCACAGCACTGTCCTGTGACGTCACAGCAAGCCTCCAGAGAATACTAAAAGGGGTTTACGCAGACGCACTTACCCTATCCCGTATCCCTATCTAATTACGTGACAATTATTATTTCCCCCTTGAATAAATGGACATTTACGAGACAACTTATCACCACTGAATTGCTACTTATTACATCGAGATCCTGGTAAACTAGAACAGCATGGCATACCTAATTAAACATCCTAATTACCCTTTGAATGCATACCCCCCCCTCAAACGTAACAATATATTAGTTGGGCAACTTAGCATAACAATTGTGCATTTTGTGAGGAGAGCACCAAATATGGCACACTAGAAGCCCAACATATTATGAACAGATTTGGATATTGGGCCATCTCAAATTCAGCTACTGATGGCTGTGGCAGCCATTTTCCAAAATGGCCGCTAGCGGTTACTATAATTTCACTCTAACATTGGTTTGAACATTTATTAAAAGCTGAATTAAGAAAAACATAACCTGTAGCCACCTCAATTTTAAAGATAGCCGCCATTTTGCAAAATGGCTGCTAATTATTTGTTGTACTGGACGACTATCTCACTCATAGAAATTGGTTGTTGAGAATGCTGGCAAACGAATCAAGGGCTGCGTCTGATTGATATGAAAACCAACATCGCTTATGTAAAGTCGGTGGTTGTTGAGCATGGTTGCAAACGAATCATGGGCTGCGTCTCATTCATATGAATATCGACATCTCACTCATAGAAATTGATTGAGAGATGTCTGATTTAAATGCTCTGAATCAGTTACACAGTCTGCTCTGTTAATATTCTCTCAATTTTGTGAGCACTCTCCCTCACACATACACAAAGCTGTGCATTCAAGTGCTGCCTTTTTGCACTTGCAACGCTTCAGACAGCTGTTCTTGCACTTGCACGATACCAGCTCATAGCAGATTTGGGCTGCTTTGGGTAGCTTCTTCCAGTGTGGCTCGTACACCCCCTCGTCATTCTTGACCCAGCCCCAGCTGGATGGAGGAGGCAACTCTGGCGTTGGTAGCAGTGTTTGACCCCACACATGGCCTCCTTGGTAGGCCGCCCTCTTCACATGCTCCTCCAGAGCTGCCTTGGTTGGCGGGGTCAGCTGCACGTTGTTCTTCTTCGCGAAGAGTTTCTTCCGGGCCTTGTCAATGTCGTTGCACGTGATGATTCTGTCATAGAGCAATATGACGAACATCTCGATGGTGTGCATGACATCGTGTGGTATGCCACTTGGTGTAGAGGATAGCTTCAGCAGTGCGCCTGTAAGTTCTGGCAGAACGGTCCAGATTGTCCAAGCAGTCTTCTTACCATGTCCAGCAAAGTTAGCTCCAGTGTCACACCCAGTTAGTGCGTGAAACATTGGGAGTGCCTGTGCCTTCTCTGGTCCTCGGCCAGCTGCTATTTCGTGGGCTGCCAGGTACCGAAAACTCTTCCCAGTGCCAAATGCTAGCCACAGTTCATCTTCTGGTTGCAGTCCCTGTGCCACTGGCACAGCCAACACCACAACATCGGTGTCAACTGTCTTGATCAGTATCTTGTGGTGACCATGGTTGGCTGCATGGGAGGCATGCAACAACATTCGACTGTCAGCTTCTTCGTGGCTGCATGGGGCGAGCAAGGCCAGGTCTAGCAGCGGTGGCTTGCTCAGGACTGCCTCTCCATCAGTGATAACCAGCTGCTTGTCATCCTGGTCAAACCACCTGAAGATAGCTTCTGATTGCACACCAACAAGACCGAGCTGTTCAAGTTCCTCTCGGAGGAAGTTCTGCCAGTTTCCAGGTATAACTGCTGCTCCGACCATGCGTCTACGCACTCCTTTACCACTCTTTGATCTTGCACTGCCTTTCAGTGAATTAGCAACGTAGCGGTCCCAGACCAGGTCCAGGCGTGACACAGTCTGAAGCTTTGTTGACAGGTACGGTATGAAGACATCCTGGGCATAGTCATCAAAGTTCTTGGCTACCGCAGACTTCAGCATCTGGACAATGACTGCCCCATCAAGAACTAGGCTGGTGGTATCAGGAGCCTCTGATTGGGCATTGGAGAACTCTTCAAAGCATTTGAGGAGATCACTCTTCGTACCTAGACGGAGACATTCTCCATCGGAGAGAGCTGGAGGACACGCTTGAGTCTTATGACGAAAGAACTCTTCAAGGTTTCCATCCCTCGTCTGGCAACCGATGTAGAGCAGTGAGAAAAGTGCCACGTCGTTCCTGAGAGAGGCCAGCTGCTGTTTCCCTTTGCTCACACTTCTCGGCGTGGAAATGCGAAACACCTTCAGCTTGTTCCGACGAATTGCATCATCAATTCGCTTGGTCCTTTCCACCAGGCATTCTCTGGTGAAAGCCTGGAACTGCTCTTGGCCAATCTTCTTCACATTCCTGACATTCTCAACTGCAGCAGCACCTGCAATTTCCTTTGTGTAAAGAACAACCAGATCCATGCTCTCTTCCTCAAAGGGGTTACCAAGCTCTTCTTTGACGCTGACAAGGGCATGGACATCCTTGGCAAAAGAGGTTTGCACACTTGGTGTCTGGTCGTGATGGTGTTTATCCTCTCGCCTCCCCCAGTGTTGACGGCCATCTTGGAACTCTTCTATGGCAGCTCTGGCGTTGTACAAGAACCGAAAAGTCATCCAACGCCGCAGGGCACTTGGGTTATCAGTGAGGCCGACTGCTCCACCATCTCCTTTGATGCATGCGTTGTTCTGTTCATGTGCCTGGTCGATTGGGATCGAAGAGAACACGTTCTTCGTCTTCTGTACAGTGAGGTTGTCAGCCATAAATTCTCTAGCTACATCTGGGTGCTTCATTGGGAGTGCAATAATGTACCTCAGGTGAACAGGGACCCACCTGGCATAGTGTGTGTGGTCTAAGGCATGGAACCATGGGACCAGTTCCGTCACGGCATCAAGGTACATCGTGAATGAAGCCTGCCGCAGAGAACGCAGGTTTTCATTCAGAATCTGTCTTAATAAGACTAATTAGTCCACTTTAACTTTTTTTTTTCTCAACCAAATCAAGTTGTTACTTTTGACCATTATTGGACCTTTATTAGTAAATAAACTTTCACTATCAACCTGCATTCCTCTCCAGTAAAGCATATATGTGTCATAACAGTAACCACTGGCGGCCATTTTGAAAAATTGCTGCTACAGCCATCAGCGGCTGAATTTGAGATGGCCCAATATCCAGATCTGTTCATAATATGATAGGCTACTAGTGTGCCAAATTTGGTGCTTTCCTCACAAAATGCACAATTGTTTTGCTTTATTTAGCTAAGTTGCCCCACTAATATATATATATATATATATATATATATATATATATATATATATATATATATATATATATATATATATATATATATACAGTATTTATATCTATGCATATTATATATACTAGTGCGGGCCCGGAGGTGTGTAAATGACGACTGGATTGGGGCATTTTTTTCACCCCCCCCACCTCTCTCGCCCCCTCTTCTCTCCTCCTCTCTCGTGCCAGTACCTCTCTCATGGGTGAGGTGTGCCAGTATGTGCAGCTTCATTCCTTCGCTCTCGTAAACGACGACTGGATTTAGGAATTTTTTTCAATCTGATCGGACCAACCGTATCATAAATGGCCATAACTTGGGAAACACCTGGGAAACATACTCAGGTCCCCAGCGTCAATTGTGACGTCATATCAAACGAAGAAGAAGAAGAATTGTGATGCCCCCCCTCTCTCGCTCCCCCCTAGTCTCGCCCCTCCTCTCTCCCCTCTCCTCTCTCGCCCCTCTCTCTCACCCCCACTCACCCCCTCTCTCGCCCCCACTCTCACCACCCCCTCTCTTGCCCCCTCCTCTCTCCCCCTCTTGAATTGTGACGCCCCCTCTCTCTCACCCCCTCTCTTACCTCCTCTCTCCCTCCCCTCTCTCCCTCCCTCCCCTCTCTCCCTCCCTCTCTCCCTCCCCTCTCTCCCTCCCCTTTCTCCCTCCCCTCTCTCTCTTCCTCCCCTCTCTCGCCCCTCTCTCGCCCCCTCTCTCGCCCCCCTCTCGCCCCCCTCTCGCCCCCCTCTCGCCCCCTCTCGCCCCTCTCGCCCCCTCTCGCCCCCTCTCGCCCCCTCTCGCCCCCTCTCGCCCCCTCTCGCCCCCTCTCGCCCTCTCGCCCCTCTCGCCCCCCTCTCGCCCCCTCTCGCCCCCTCTCGCCCCCTCTCGCCCCCTCTCGCCCCCTCTCGCCCCCTCTCGCCCCCCTCTCGCCCCCTCTCGCCCCCCTCTCGCCCCCCCTCTCGCCCCCCTCTCGCCCCCCCTCTCGCCCTCCTCTCTCGCCCTCCTCTCTCGCCCTCCTCTCTCCCCGCTCCTCTCTCCCCGCTCCTCTCTCTCTCTCTCCCCTCTCTCTCTCGCCCCCACTCTCAAACCTTAATATCAAACCTTGAAAAGACACATCCACGGGTCCCCAGCAATATTCCTTGCAAGTTTCAAGCAGATCGGAGCGTCAATCGTGCAAAAAAAAATGAGAAAAATAAATAAATAAAGAAACATTAATTGTGACGTCATTCGTGATGTCATAGCACCGTGTCTTGTCATTGGTTGACAGATAAATGGCCGTAACTTGGGAACCGCTTATCCGATTAATATCAAACCTTGAAAAGGCACATCCGCGGGTCCCCGGCAATATTCCTGGCAAGTTTCAATCCGATCGGACCGGCGGTCGTCGAGAAACTGCGGTCGCAGACAGACAGACAGACACACACACAGAAATTGCTGGAATTATAGATAGATACAGTATAAATATATCTAAACACACTTTAAATATATACATAGAATATATATATATATATATATATATATATATATATATATATATATATATATATATATATATATATATATATATATATATATATATACCAGTGTACTGGGTACAGCAATGAGTACTAGTGTACTGGGCCCGGTGTATGCCCCGGTTAGAATAGGTGTACCATATCCCTGTGTGTCGTAAGAGGCGACCAGGGTTGCGTCAGGAAGGGCATCCGGCGTAAAAAATCTATGCCAAATCATTATAGCGACGACAAAACGAATTTCCACACCGGATCGGTCGAGGCCCGGGTTACCAACGACCGCCACCGGTACCGGTGGTCAGCAGGGTACCAGTGGAAATTGTGCTGGGCGAAGGAGGAGAAGGAGAAGGAGAAGGGGAAGGCGAGTCGCAAGTCCGAGAACCGCAACAATATATACCTTGACGGAAGGAATCATTCGTGAAGAGTTTGAATTTATTTTGCTTATCCTGTTTGCATTTCACCTGTTTTGTGGTGCATACTACAAACTCTGTCCATCAGGAGGAGCTCTAAGATGGGTAAAACAATCATGATCATTCAATATGCTTCTTAAATTTGCTTTGATTTTGTTTGAAATTCTCAACTTTTGGGGAAACTTGCCAGTAAACATCTAGATCTTGCGAGAGAGAGTTTGCAACTGGTTTTTATTATTTATGAATCATGACATGTGGAAGAAGAAGAAGAAGGAGAGCCACTCTTTTCGCATCTTCAGATGCACAGGGCTGCCAAAGCAGTTTTCTCTTGGCTTGGGGGCACAATCCTGGACGGGTCGCAACTCCGAATCAAGATACTCGAATAGCTCCTTCCCAGTAAGCTGGTACTCATTTTGTCGACCTCGGAAGGATGACAGACTGAGTCCAATCCACCTGGTATTATTTTAATGGAACGATAGGGGCTCAAACTCAGGACCCGAAGATCCAAAACCAGCCACCTTAATCGTTCAGCCAATATCAGGCTTACTCGTGGAAGAGCTATAAAACATGATGGTTTCCTTACTAATATCCTTCCATGAAGTTTTTAATCAGGAATGAGAAATGAAAAATGTATATGGTTAGCTGTTGATAGAGATCTATGTGCACGTCTTGGGTTTCTGAGCGATAACTCGTTTACTCCGGACTACAAAGGATTATATTCACTCACGGAGGTCAAATATTTGCTCATTTGGACCTTGGACTAACCCCCCAAAACGACTCGTTTCATCAACAGCATGGGATGTTTTTTTATGCTGACTGTGCAAGCGGACAGGACAGGAAGCTTTAACCAGACTTGGTGGTGTAATGGTTGGTGCGTCCACTCTGAGTCTGAGAGGTCGGTGGTTCGAATCCCGGCTAAGTCATACCAAAGATTTTAAAAATGGTACATGCTGCATCCTCTCTTGACTCGGCATTTAAAAAGGAGAGAGCACAGACAAAAAGCCATAAGTTGGCAACCGTTGCATAAGCTTCATGGACTTGATGATCTCCTGCATTGAAGTTCATTGTAAGGGAACTCCATATTATTGACATGCCATTTGAATGACAGCATTCCATGATCCATTCCTCTGCATATTTGGTTCCAGCACAGCAGGTTGTAGTGGTATGTATCCTTTGACCATTAAATCCAGAAATGTACATCTTTCGGGTTCACCACTAAATTTGGCTTACCCCTTTTGTTGCATCCTGTGGTAAATGCATGAAGATCCTTTTCATAAATTACGTTTGTACAGAAAGAACGAGATCAAAGCAGAGCAGAAGCTTGGTGCCATCGGACCTCACTCCTTATAAAGTGGAGGAGAAAAAGAAAAATCACGATATTGGCAGCGATGGTCATTTTTCTGTCAGTTAGATCTTTACATTGTGAACGGCTTTCTGACTAATTTTGATCTGTTTGCAGTTTTTGAACATGCGATGATAATATTCGAGGGTTGGGTGGTAGATTGGAAGAACGGTTGGTCGTGGGTGCCGTGTTGGAGCTTTTTTTGCTCAAATTCGAAGGGACGTGCATCCTTATTAACTTGTGTGTGTAGATTTGATTTATGTCTTTATATGTATATATATATATATATATATATATATATATATATATATATATATATATATTGTTACGTTTGAGGGGGTGGGTATGCATTCAAAGGGTATTTAGGATGTTTAATTAGGTATGCCATGCTGTTCGAGTTTACCAGGATCTCGATGTAATAAGTAGCAATTCAGTGGTGATAAGTTGTCTAGTGAATGTTCATTTCTTCAAGGGGGAAATGATAAATGCCACGTAATTAGATAGGGACACGGGATAGGGTAAGTGTGTCTGCGTAAACCCCTTTTGGTATTCTCTGAAGACTGGCCGTGACGTCACAGGACAGTGCAGCGGAT
>NC_140978.1:23903000-23963000 GCF_056783735.1 Eptatretus burgeri | reverse complement strand
AATATGCATGTATATATATATATATATATATATATATATATATATATATATATATATATATATATATATATATATATATATATATATATATATCAGTGTGTGCATCTCCTCCATAACTCAAAAACCATGAAACCTGGCAGCCTGAAACTTTTCATGCATACTGAGAAAACACCAACAAAGTGTGTGAGTGAAAATTGTGTTTTTGCGTTAATTAAAACACCCCTTTGATTTGATTGGTGAGAGCTGATTGGCTATTCCATCTATTCACAGGTCAGAGCTGTGGGTGGGTCTTTATATATATATATATATATATATATATATATATATATATATATATATATATATATATATATATATATATATATATATATATATATATATATATATATATTGGGTAGTCGATCTAGTCCACCCTTATTATCAGTATTTCCATCGATATGTTTGTCTCTCTGTTGGGTAGTTGATCTAGTCTACCCTTATTATCAGTATTTCCGTCAATATGTTGGGTAGTTGATCCAGTCGAAAAATTTTTTTTGATCTACCCTTATTATCAGTATTTCCGTCGATATTGTTACGTTTGAGGGGGGGGTATGCATTCAAAGGGTAATTAGGATGTTTAATTAGGTATGCCATGCTGTTCGAGTTTACCAGGATCTCGATGTAATAAGTAGCAATTCAGTGGTGATAAGTTGTCTAGTAAATGTTCATTTCTTCAAGAGGGGAAATGATAATTGTCACGTAATTAGATAGGGACACGGGATAGGGTAAGTGTGTCTGCGTAAACCCCGTTTGGTATTCTCTGGAGACTGGCCGTGACGTCACAGGACAGTGCAGCGGATGGCTCCGCCCCGTGATCACGATTGGCAGAAGGCGACGGCGGTGGGCCAATAAACGGCTCGATTGGAAGTGACGAGGACAGGAGTATAAAAAGGTTCTGTTCGGGGTCGAAAAGGAAGAGGAAGAAGATCGGGACAAAACGATCGTGTTTTTTTTGGTGTGGAGGCTGTTGCGCGGAGAGCGTCCTTGTTGTTGTGCTGATTCGATCGTGTTCTTCAACGTGTCTTGGAGCCTTGCTGAGCCTCGTGCCTCACCTTGGTTGGCTCTGGGGTTCTGCTGACTCGGAGTACGGGGTCGAACGGTGGGCGGACCTGCCTCCCTCTCCTGCTCGCAACTTGGTGCCAGAACTGGTTCCCTGGCGGCTGTGAGCGGACTTGGGCCAAGACCAGGAGGTCGACAGCACCACGGTTTTTCCTGCCCCCCTGACGAGAGCAAGGCCAGCTCGTCCGACGCCGATCCAGGGACAGTTGCGTCCACACCACGGTCCAGCCTGACCACCAGAAATAGCTACGTTGTGTGTGTATGTGTGTGTGTGTGTGTGTGTGTGTGTGTGTGTGTGTGTATGTGTGTGTGTGTGTGTGTGTGTGTGTGTGTGTGTGTGTGTGTGTGTGTGTGTGTGTGTGTGTGTGTGTGTGTGTGTGTGCTTGGCGCCTTAGAGGGTTTGAGATCTCTATATTCATTGGAATTGTCTGTGTTTTTCCCCACGCCCGATCCCACACCATCCCGTCGAATCGCCCTGGATCCCTCTTCTTGCCGAGTCTTGTTATTTCTGGTCAATAATAAAAACAAATAAACATCATCAACTCAGTGAAAAGTGACTCGTGCCACTTTCCTCGTCCCGTTTGCGGTAGAGCGATTAGAACCGCCATGTTTGGGTTATAAATAAATAAACCGCCTCCATCGTTTCGGCTCATTCTACGTTGGCGGGACTGTTTAAGTCCCGTGGACGTCACAATATGTTTCTCTGTCTCTGTCTGTCTGTCTGTCTGTCTGTCTGTCTGTCTGTCCGTCCCTCTGTTCGGTCCAGTGCTCCGTTAATACAATGGCGATTTCGATGAAACTTGGTTGGTCGGTTCATACCATGACCTAGTTGTGTCCAAATGAGAAACGTTGCTATGGACACCACCGTTGCTTTGCAACGGGACTTTGAAATTTCTGAAAAATCATAAAAAATTCATTTTTTTCGAAAATCAAAAATCGGGCCACGAGCGACTGTGGACAGTACATTCAGCCATATTGTCAAAAATTTCCAGCCTGATCCTATGAAAACTGTCGGAGAAGATAGACTTTGAATGAACCCTGGTCGAAAACAATAAAAAAAACGAAGTTCGTTATATCTCAGAGACTATGACTCAGATATACATGAAACTGGTATGGTCGGTTCATGGTATGTCCTAGTTATGTGTGAGAAAGAACCGTTGCTATGGCCCCCTCCGTTGCCTAGCAACGGCCGAAAAACCTCCAAATGTGAGGATATTTTAACGATAAAACAATCTGCAGCATTAACCCTTGAAGCAAGAATCATGAATTTTCTTGTGCTTAATCCTCAGGTCATTCACCATCGAACTGGCCCATCGCGTCAGGTTCTATTGGGTAGTCGACTACCCATGTCCGCCTACTGGCTTGTCTGTATGTATGTCTGTGAAGTCCAGTGCTCCGTTAATACAATGGCGATTTCGATGAAACTTGGTTGGAAGGTTCATACCATGACCTAGTTGTGTGCAAATGAGAACCGTTGCTATGGACCCATCCGTTGCCCAGCAACAGAGCTTTGAAATTTTCAGCAAAATCTCAAAAAAATTTTTTTCAAAAATCGGGCCACGAGCGACTGTGGGCAGTACATTCAGCCATATTGTCCAAAATTTCCAGCCGGATCCTATGAAAACTGTCGGAGAAGATAGATAAGACTTTGAATGAACCCTGGTCGAAAACAATAAAAAAACGAAGTTCGTTATATCTCAGAGAATATGAGTCAGATATACATGAAACTGGGATGGTAGGTTCATGGTAAGTCCTAGTTATGTGTGAGAAAGAACCGTTGCTATGGACGCTTTTGTTGGCTAGTAACGGCTGAAAAACGACTTAATTCGACTTGATCCTCTGCCCATGTCCGCCTACCGGCTTGTATATATATATATATATATATATATATATATATATATATATATATATATATATATATATATATATATATATATATATATATATATATATATATATATATATATATATATATATATATATATATATATATATATACATATATATATATATATATATATATAAACTTACAAGTTTGTAAAGTAATCCGCTGGCACATCTGCAAAAACCTTGACATCCCAGTTCCAGAAAATTCCAGAACCAAAAGCAATCACTGAAAACATGGAAGTACTGCTCACATACGAGCTAATGATCCCGTCGAGTGTGAATGTCGAAAACAAAGCATTGCAACCAGATATCACACTGAAGTGTAATAAAAATAGACAAGAAGGCATTGCTAATTGAGGTGTTAATACCAGTGATTTTGGATTCAACAATGCAGAAATCAAGAAAATGACCAAATAGCAAGACCTCTAGCATGAAGTGAAAAAAATTCTAGAAGCTGAAGAATGCCAAAGTTATACCAGTGATAGTTTGAGCAATGGGAATGATGACAAAGAACCTGTCAGAGATATTAAAAACCATCCGTGGGAATATTATTATAAATGAACTACACCTGGAAGCTGTCCACGGCTCAGTGACGATCCTGAAGAGAGCCCTCGGCACAAAACTTTTCGAACAGAAAACTTCACAGCTTGGTCCATGAATCGTGACCCCATACCGAAATGAAGGTGGAGACTTTAAGCCTGCCCTGGGAGGACTCCATTCCACATTCTGAAACCAGCACAGGTAGTTACCAATCAACAACAACAACAACACACACACACACACACACACACACGCACACACCTGGGGCGGGATCATTTAAAAACAACGCCTCACACACACACAGATATATATATATATATATATATATATATATATATATATATATATATATATATATATATATATATATATATATACATATATACATATACATACACATTATTTAATCTTTATGCTCCCATTGAGGCTTGGCATTGTTAAATCCTCAGTCTTGTTGCAAAATGTTTGCACACGGATCAGAATTGCAAACTTTTATTGTAAAGCAACTCTTTTTGGTCGACTTGTATCGCATTTTCTTTGAGTCAGGCCACTGACTTATTCCACGTAATCATTTGCGGAATCGTCACAGGCGTCAGCGACCTGGTCCCATCTCTATCTAACCAGAGCAGCATTAAAGAACCATCTGTAGCTTGACCTGTTTGGCTTATTCTTCTGAGCACCCGACTCCTGATACTGGGATCTCGGGATCAAAATGTAATTGATTTGTCTAGTTGTCTTTCCTTGTACGTACTTACATTCTTTTATTCTCCAGTGTGAAAGGCTTATGAAAGGGCCATCTTTCACGAGCAGAGACACCAGATAACACGTGACTTGACTTCAAACAAACACAGCCGTTTATCATTGGGAAAGTGATGTAACTTCCCAGAATGTATTGGGTGCCTACAGTGTTTCCTTTTTGACGCAGCTTTCCTCTTCATAATCAATGGAGCTATGACGAAGAAATGTTCCTTTCAACCCCCCCCCACCCCCATGGGATGCCCACCCATAGGATTTAACCATGCGCTATCCTCTAAATTCATAGCAGCACAAACCATTTTTTGTCCTTGGAACTACTCGGCCAGTGTTGGAATTGAATCGCCGACCTACCAGAATCATGTTAGACGCATGACCCCCAAATCCACTGAGTCTTGTGTGCTACTATAACATCGAGTGGACTTCATTCTCCAACCACCATAACACTTCGTAGACTTGATGTGGAAGTCTACCGATATCTCTTGATGCCATTGCCTTGCACGTGATACGTGCACAAGCTTCTCAAACACGAATGTCTTGTCAATAATTAATTGCTTGGAAGTTTTTTATCCTCAATCAATGCCTGTTTCCATGTACTCTGCGTATCGTTTATATCAGTTTTACATTCTTCATTTCACGTCTCACAATACAGTGTTTTTGATGATGGCGGAAGTGGATTCCTTTAATAGCCAGGTTGGCAGAAAATGTCCTTGTTACCTTACAAAAAGCTACTGATCCTCCTGCAATGCATTTGGACCGTTGAACTCATCTTAGATATTGTAAAATTTGTATTTGTCACGTGAAAGCTGTCATCGGAACGTTGCGGTATTTTATTTATAAGTAGAGGGGGTACTCGCCGCTGCACGGCCAGGTGAGTTTTTCACGGTTGTTTCCGGACGTGTTGGACATTGAGCTATTGAGTTATTGGCCTCATGGCGGTTACCATTTGCCTGCAGGCAAGCGGCAACACTGCCTGATCACACATCCGAATAGATGTACATTTTATCGTGCCTTTGTTGGCTTCAGCGTGTGATAGCGTAAAACCTTGCCCAGATTCTTTAGTACTGACACCCAACATTTGGGGCCTCTCGGTGCTGCAGTTGGGCCATGAAAGACTTGAGTGCAAATGCACAAACAAACACACAAACAATTGAAATTATTTATAAAATGGGCAATTCGCTTTGCACATTGTTCATGTAATGGTGCTTCAGAATGATGCGTCAGATAGAATTGTACTGCCGCAGTCTTTTTTTATTTTTATTTTTATAATCTTCGCTGCTGCTGACACAGACTCCATTGATCTATAACTTGCTGATGGTGAAATGAAGTTAATTAACCTTGCCTGGATCTTGTCAAAAATTCACCATGATCGTGCTCTGAATATGGATTTTCCCAATATCTGATAAATATATTTTTTAAAGTGTGTGTGTGTGTGTGTGTGTGTGTGTGTGTGTGTGTGTGTGTGTGTGTGTGTGTGTGTGTGTGTGTGTGTGTGCTTGTGTGCGTGCGCGCGCATGATGGTTCTTGTGGTGCCTGGGGTTTTGCGGTCGATGTGATTTTTTTCGGTTAAGAGAACTGTTTATTTCATCCTGGGTTGAAGTCACGAATTGGTTGTGGCCAGACATGCTTGGTAAGTATCATTTTGTCAATAACAAGATGTAATAGCACTTGGTTTAAGTGTTACCCAAACTGATGTACCATAGTACTTTTCTCCCATTTCCTCTGACTGCACTGCAATCATCATAAAACATTTTCTTTTTTTTCTTTTTTTTTCCAAACTATTTGCTACTATGCTTTGATTTTGTGGTAATTAACATTTCCTAATTGGACTCAATAGTGACCTTCTCAAAAGATTAGCAGATTCTAGGTACCGCCACTCGTGCACTCACGTACCACACTTACAACAAACGGTACTTTGCTTCGGTTGGTGTTCTGCCGAAGCAGTTAGTCAGTTAGGGGTTTACAACCCCAGAAAGGGTCACCACTCCAACTCAGGATACTCGACTGAGTGTGCAAGAACTTTAATTTTTCAGTGTACCGGTGATAACTCGTCTCCGCTTTGCGAAATACATCATGGAATGTTTAACACCCACCAACTAATCCTAGCAGATGGGACACCCAGTTTAACATCCTTCCTTGGGACTGTGCACACATCGATGACTTACCCTGCATGTGAAACACCAGGGTGACAGTTTATAGGTGGGTTGAGATTAAAACCCAGCCTAGGTAGCTCAGAGGCGAGTGCTCATACCTTGGAGTCGCCAGGGCAAGTTCACGTATCCCATATGCAGGAGAAGGTCACCATGCCCAGGACATCTGTGCCGTATCCATACCACGTAGAATTTGAACTGACCTATCATAGATTAGGTAGGATAGTTGCTTATCGGTTGGGGAGGGTTGAGGGGTTAAGGGCAAGATTGAGTTGAGCCGTTCCAGGATTGTTATCGAACTGTTTTGTATAGCAGCCGCTTCAAAGGTAATTTGGTGCTTATATTTGTTTTTGGGATCCAAAATTTATGGAACATTGGGTGTCTAATGCTTATTCTTAGACTGCTTTCTCATCTTGTTCTGACCACCCGAAACTTTCCTCAATGCACATCTCTTCCACTTATTTCTCTGCTCCTGCCATGGAGCAATTCTTTGGCCCTTCACTCTTCTCCATCATCCATTAACTTCCATTGCAAACTCTTACCCGAGCACGTCTGGAGCATTGTAATGTATAGCTGGGAGTGCTGCAGTGGGTGTTATGGCACAGGTATGATCGGCCAAATGGGCTACCCAAATGGGCTACTCTCGTTTCTCAGTTTCTTGTCTCATTTATCTATTATTAGCTCACCTGGACTTTAGTCCAGTGAGCTTATACGATTGAGTAGTGTCAGTCAGTCTGTAAACACTTCAGTCTTTATTGCTTCAACCAAACACATGATTTTGATGAAACTTGGCCACAACAAAGATGCATTGACCGCATCAAAATCTGTGCTCATTAAGGGGGACTATTGGGAGGTGGTTGGGGTGGGGGGGGGGGAGATGGTTTGACCTTCATCCATCCATCTATCGGGATTACACTCTGTGCAGAGCGTTGGTGCTGCCGAAGCAGACTCCTTGGCTATTGGACACAATCCTGGATGGGTTTCCACTCCGACACAGTATACCAGCATGCTGGCACTCATTTTGCCGACATCCTAAGGATGACAGGCAGAGTCAACCCCACCTGGTATTAATGAGTTCCCAAGCCCACCACCCTAACCATAAAGCCAACACCAGGCATGTTTGACCTCCCAAATAGGCATTTGCTCTCTTCTTCGAAACTACACACACAATTTTGATGAAACTTGGCCATAAGTTTCATATCTGATGCCTAACGAATGTGTATTGACTGCATCAAAATCTGCATTTATTAAGGGGGCCTATTCTGGTGGGGGGGGGGTGGGGACCCCCTCCCCTCAAATAGGTATTCGCTCTCTTCTCCAAAACTTCACACATGATTTTGATGAAATTTGACCACAACCCATGATGTACCAAAGTTTGATCACTGTGTTAAAAAAAAACATCAGGGTCTAAAAGGGTCTGCTGGGGGTTTGAGCGACTTCCTCTTGATCCAGTTAAGCTTTCAGGACCCACGGTCCTATTTGTTTTTTTTGTTTTTTTACACAATTGGCAAAACTCATGCAGGGGCTGAATGACAAAGGGATGCAAGTTCACAACATACCAAAGATTATTTGGATGGGTGAGGAGGATGGGGGGGGTGGGTGGACATACACAAGCAGGTGGAGGGATGAACATACTCCAGGAGGGAAGGAGTAACAATGACTCATATGGGAAAGAATCGGTGTCTGCAGAAGATATTGAGGATGTGCATGGGTGAGCAGATTAGGTCGTGATTTGCAGCGAATTTGAAATGCTGAAGTGTGGAGGATCAGACCATGTTAACGGGAGATGCTGTTCATCTTCCGGCTGCTCCCGTTAGGGGTCGCCACAGCGGATCATCCGTTATGATCCGCATACTGATTTGGCATAGGTTCTATGCCGGATGCGCTTCCTGACGCAACCCTGGTCGCCTCTTACGACACGGATAAGGATTGGGTTTCGCCATGATTCCGGACTGCCCTACACCCTCTCATAGCGTGGCCCAGCGCATAGCTCCCATCCTCAAGCGATCCTCCAACCACCATGGAAACGGGAGTCTATTACATAATTGGGAGAATAAGGGTGCAAGTGAATGCAGGTGGATAACCAGCCTGGATTGCGAGAGGGGTGAGCAGGTGAGGATTTCTCGAAGAAAGGGTGCGACCTGGGGGGTAGCTTGTTGATGCCAGAGGTAGGACAGGGAATGAGGAGCAAAAGCCAAACTTCTTACCGACCTCACATGTTCTTTTTTTTTGTCTTTTTGCTGCCGTTCTTTTAATCTATTCAAAATTATTTTGCTTCCATTTCGTCTTTCATTGCTTGTTGATTCTATTGATATTTGTCTTTTTTTTTTTTATTTTGCACTGCAACTTGCACTTTTCTAAACTTTCATGTCGATTCCATCTTTGTCTTGTTGGTGAGCTTAATTTGTTCATTTAAGCTTTTTCTGTAACTATAAAACACAAGGAAAACTGGAACAGCACTCAGTGGAGCACATAACTCCACCACGCTCAAAAGTTTATGTTTTGTATCTAATGATAGGTCAGATCTGGATCTGGACCTTAACCAAAATCGAATTGGCTTTTTCTTGTCAACGACTCAACTCATCCACCTAGTTTTGTCATAACCCCTCCACAACTTTTTCAGACATTGTGTTATATATCGTTTTTTTGGCCCTGCCTCTCAATGGTGAAGAATCATTGAAAAAATGCTCGTATCTGGATCTGGATCTTCACTGAAATCTCACCAATTCATCCTTGTCATGCACCCAACCTGTCCACCAAGTTTCATCCAAATCCATCCATAACTTTATGAGATACCCTGCTCACAGACAAACGGGGTGAATACTTAACCGCCTTTCACCTTGCGTGGAGGAGTTAATTATCGTTGGTAAAACACATTTTCAGCATGTGTATGATTTGTGCTTTTCTTTAGGTAGCGCTAATCTTTAAAATAGTTCCTGTTAAAACAGTGTGTAGAAGAGATCACGGATCTCTTCAAGTTAATCGAACTTGAACTCAAATTTTGACAACAGCTCTTCTCTTTTGCTGTTTCCTTTATGTCATCGTATCTGTTCTGATCTATCCTATGAAATTGAATGTCAGTGTTTGTATGGGAAATGAGCCTGATTGTGCATGTTTCTTTCCTGGGTCCAGTTCTAGTTTGGGTAGGAATTGGGAAACTTTGCCAGAGTGCCCAAGCCGATGATTCTCGATTTCGTCTTCGTCAAAAGACACTGTAAGGATCTTTCATGTCCAGTCATTCACCGACGATGTTTCTCTCATATTTGCTGTTCAATTGTTTTGCTTCATGCTGCATTGACTTTAATTTCAGAAAATGCTTTTCTCAACACTATGTTAATTCAGTATTGTCTTCCATATGTGCACCTTTCACCTTGTAGGCTCCCTCTTATTACCTCGCCACCACTTTTGGCTCTTGTACAGCATACATTGCATAATTGACGATTTTCCTGGGGCTTACCAATTTACAAATCTGCAAGCTGCAGTGCTTTGGGCAATTCTGCTGATTTATATATGCAGTGTGTATATATATATATATATATAATACTGATTCCCCTTCAGTTGTATGATCTTATGTTGGGCTGGCAGGATTGCTTAGCACTCTGCACACTCACCTTTGAGCTGTCTTCCCTGAGTTTGAATTTCAACCAAGCTAAAATATAAACTCATCCTTGTGTTTTGCATGCAGTGCAAGGCATCAGTGTATGCTCCTTGTTACAAATTCATGTCTAAACTGTGGATATCAAGTGCTCTGGTCTTCTTCAATATATCCCTTGAGACCATGCTGCACTGCTTACTATCTCAGAGTGTGGTTGTTGTTCAGACAGCAGCACCTACATTATCAATGAATTCACCTCCCCAAGTTGTTCACATTTGCATGTGAACAGTCGTCTTTGTCTATGAAGAGCAACCATGATGATGATCTTGCATTGGTATATGTTGAAAATGTTAAACCACATTAATGTTGAGCACCTGTGTCTTCCTTCTTTTCACTTCTTTTGTTTTTGGACATTGGCTGAAAGGTTTAAGTCGTGTGATTTCTTTGGGGACAATACTAAGATCGTTGCATTTACCTCTGCCACCGAAGATGGATGGAGGTTATGTATTCACCTATGTTTGTCTGTCTGCTCATGAGCATGATGATTCATAAAATTATGGAAGGCTTCTGACGAAATAAAACTTGATGGACAGGTTGGGTGTGTGACAAGGACAAATTGATGAGATTTTGGTGAAGATACGGAACCGGATGCGCAATTGTTTTTAAGCGATTCTTCACCATTGAGAGATGGGACAAAAAAACAATATATAGCATGATGTCTCAAAAAGTTGTGGATGGATGATGACAACTTGGTGGATGAGTTGGGTAGTTGAAAAGAACAAGCAGATTATATTTTGATTCAGGTCAGGAACCAGATCCAGCCTATCAGTGGGATAAAAAAGGTAAACTGTTCAGCCTCGCGGAGGGATGTGCTCTATCGAGTGTCGTTCTTGTTTATGCTTTGCATTATTGATTTCGACCGTCGGATGAAAAAAGAGTAGGCTTTCCGAATTGGCAGATGAAACGAAGCTTGGAGGTAAGGTGGATGAGAGAGAGAGAGAGAGAGAGAGAGAGAGAGAGAGAGAGAGAGAGAGAGAGAGAGAGAGAGAGAGAGAGAGAGAGAGAGAGAGAGAGAGAGAGAGAGAGAGAGAGACAGAGACAGAGACAGAGACAGAGACAGAGACAGAGACAGAGACAGAGACAGAGACAGAGACAGAGACAGAGACAGAGACAGAGACAGAGACAGAGACAGAGATATATATATATATATATATATATATATATATATATATATATTGAGGGGTGTGGTTCATATTCCATAGACATGTACTTTACATACAAGCTCCTCCAATGAGCTTTTGACTATCTTCAATAGCTCCAATGAGCTATCTTCTTCTTCTTCGGCTGCTCCCGTAAGGGGTCGCCACAGCGGTTCATCCGTATGATCCGCATAGTGATTTGGCACAGGTTTTACGCCTGATGCCCTTCCTGACGCAACCCTGGTCGCCTCTTACGACACAGGGATATGGTACACCTATTTTAACCAGGGTATACACCGGCCCAGTACACTGGTACTCATTTCGCCGACCTCGGAAGGATGACAGGCTGAGCCAACCTCCTGGTGTATTAATTCAGTGGCCCAACGGGGCTTGAACTGAGGACCATTTGGATCCCAAGCTACTGCTCTAACCACTGTGCCAACACCAGGATATATATATATATATATATATATATATATATATATATATATATATATATATAAATATATATATATATATATATATATATATATATATATATATATATATATATATATATATATACATATACATACATACATACATACATACATACATACATACATACATACATACATACATACATACATATATACATATACACATACACATACATATATATTGTTACGAATTCTGGCCCGCCAGGCGTGCGAGCGATTGCGTAACTCAAATCGCAACCGCGTCGCCCACTCTCCTCTCATGCGTGCCGGTCGGCGAGCCCTCTCCGGCACTCTCCTCTCGTGCGCGCCTCAACCCAGGACCACTGCTCGCAACCCTCGCGACTTGGCGCCCAGAGAGAGAGACGAGCCTTCGCCGATCCAGAGCCCACTTCGCCGATCCAGAGCCCACTTTGACGATGCAGAGCCCGAAGAGTCCAAACACAACGATCCAGAGCCCGAAGAGTCCAAACACGACGATCCACAGCCCGAAGAGTCCAAACACGACGATCCAGAGCCCGAAGAGTCCAAACACGACGATCCAGGGCGAAGAAGAGGAGAGCTCAAACACGACATCCACCAAGAGAGAGAAGCACTCGACCCCGACAGAGAGAGAGGAAGAATCCAACATGATGATCCAGGCAGGAGAGAGGCCGAGCCCGCGCGTGGTCCGCCCTATATAGCGCGTGGCTCCGCCCCTTCGCTCCACCCCCTTTTTTGGCTCCGCCTCTCCTCTAGCCCTTTCGAGAAGCTCCTCGAAAAGGGGCGTTCCCTCCTCACATCCCGTATCCACCAATCGCCAGCGAGCTCTCGCAGTCTCTCCCGTCAGCCCCGGCGCCACAAAAAAGGCGGGTAAACTCGCGCGCCGTTGTCGGCCTTTCACGGGGCCTTCGTTTGAAGTCTTCGGATGGTCCAAAATAACGATAGAACAGAAAAACGGCTATCGCAAAGAGTTGCAGCCCGATGAATCACACTAATTCCCTTTAAACAACGGTGGGGAACTATCTGCACATAAAGTTAGCATCATAACTGATCTCAGGACCCTTTATGGTGTATTGCGAATTTCCACAGCCGTACCCCCTCCCTTTTTTACAGACTCGTCCCGAGTCGTCGAATTTTCGTGTGCCTTGCAACAAAACAGCCAGCCGATGAAGAGGTCGGCACAGGCCTCGAAGCAACCACAGCCAGCAGACGAAGTGGCCAGCCTCTTGCCTTGAAACGGAGGTTCGTGGAGGGAGCGCGGTAGTGCTGGCCACTCGGAAGGCGGGCTCGGACCTGCCTGACTGTCTCCCTCCCAACCTATCGCCTTTGCCTGTCTCTGTCCATTCCCACCCCGTTAATTTGTAAAACCCAATTTAGCCCCAACTTATTTTTTTGTTTTTTTATTTTTATTTTTATTTTTATTTGTACTTCCCCACCATAAATCGTCCCCAAACCCCCTTTATCGTCCTTGTTCGGCTAACCTCTCCTGTCCTAGCCTACTCCCAACCCCTGGGTTCCCTTCCTGGAGGGGAATGAGGGAGAGCTAGCATCCTGTGTCGAGGCCCAACTCAAGCCTCAGGATGGCCTCCTCAGTCTTCAGCGATCTACTCAGAGTGGGTCCAGCGGCCCACAACGAGAGCGAAGGGATGGATGGTGCGGAGGGGTTCACTTCCTAACTACCCTAAGCATATAACTCTTAACTACCCCGGGGCTTTCAACAAGCGCCTCTCGCTTAAACTGCTCGTTCTAACAACCCAGATTCACGTCACCTGTGTTGGTGTCCTCACAAATTTCGGGCCATGCCCTCAAATTTTCCTCCTGTGCCCTCACACGGTCTCATGGCTGGGACACGTGGCTCCCTTGGCAGGAACTACCCTCTGCCGATTCTCTTACGATGGCACCCTGGGCACTACACTGCCTCTGAGCCTACCAGCTCCCTAAACTGGGGAGTGCCCTCCCTGGCAACTCCCCCTCCAATGCCCACGTGGCGTGTTGGCGCCCCGGGTCCCTTTCCGAGGGTCGCCCGTGCCCAGTATACTGCCCCCGTGGCATATGGCGCCCCGGGCCCCCACATCATGCGGGCGCACCCGTGCCCACTACACTATCCGGCCCCCCATGGGCCCTTGGCCTACCGCGGCCGACTAGCCCTGTGCCCGGGGTAACCACTCAGCGATACTCACCGTTCGTAGCCACGCTCCCAGCCCGTCAACAGGGCTCCTGCACCCCTCCAAGCGGGTATCGAGCCTACTTTCCCACCAACAACAAAACAACCTCCATTTTTGTCAATTTGGCTAGCCCCCGAACTCACATTACTCTGACCCCGGGGTCCCTTGGGTGCGAATCACTCCTCCCCCCAATCACTTATCGGACCATGCATTTCACAATCACTCCATACACTCAGACCCGCTGGCCTCACTCACTCAACATGTTTCCTTCCCACACTTCTCAACTCGCACATCGCTGATTTCTGCCATCCTGCTCACTACATCCCCTAACTACCTCGTGCTCCCACGTCGTCCCTTAAACTACAGCACGTTCCATTTAACCTACGTAGCTAAGCTACGTCCCCTCTACACACTCGCAGTCTGTCACTGTCCTCAAAATCCAAAAATCATTTTCCCAACCTAAATCTCAACTACAATCCCTCCAATTAATCCATTCCACGTGCTCCATGAGGACTTACCCCTGCCCCATGAAGCCGGTCTAACTAACACTAACCCTTCCCTCTAACTAGTTGTGTCCTGTGCCCTGGCTAGGGGTCTTCCACTCCTTGCCCGGGAATCCTGTTCACCCGAAAGCGAGGCTTGCTTTTGTTCTCCATTTTTTTTTCCACATGCGCAGCACTAGCGCGGCAACTCGCAGCTCTCGCACCTTGCACCTTGCCCGTGACGTCATGCAGCTGCTCGCGTACTTCGTCCCTACGGACGGCTACACCATCCGGCAGCGATTCACCCTCCTGCCGGATCCCAACCACACGTGCAGCCATGACGTCACCCTTCGCATTCCAAAAGCAAACCTTCATTTCGAGGGGTTCCCCACGCGAACACATGTGCTCTGCCTGTCCGTGACCTGTGTCGTGCGCTCTGCGAACAGAACACACTGCGCAGGCCACATTGAGATTCACACACACGCCCGCCTGGAGAACCCATCCGTTCCGAATTTGTTATCCAGCCTAGCTTTTGTCCGTCGCGGGATCGGCAACATTCACCGCGGGCGTTTCCGGACCAGGTTTCACTCCTGCAAGCACGCACGTGGCGGCCTCGTATGTTGCACAGCACGGACCTCGCGCTTGCCGCTGGGCAAACCCGGCGCGGTCCCCAATACAGCTACGGCCGCTACCCGGCCTTTGTCGCCGTCGTCGTTGCACTTTCCATTCCCTCCACGCGCTCAAACTCCCGCGTGTCACGAGACTCACACACCTCGAGATGGCACTCGGACATGCGGTTTTGTGTTCTTGCATGCCGACCGCCATCTCCCTTGCATGCCGCTCTCTCACACACACGGTTTCTGTCACACATCGACTTTCACTCACACAGGGGGTCTCACTCGCACAATGCGTGCCGGAAAGCACGCATCTCCGTGCACTCGCAAACATGCACACCTGCACAACCACACTGGGGATTCGCGCCACCACTAGGGGTCTCGGGGTCTCCATACCCCCCCCAAGCTGCACGTGCACCTGTCCACAGCACTCGCCCCCTCTAACTCGCTTGACACGACCGAACCCACCTGGTCGCGATCAGCTTCAAGGGAGCATAGCGTCTCCCTCCGTTCCTGAAGGAGGCTATCCGGCTGCTTGCACCGGGTCACGACACATTCCCCGAGCTCCCCCTCATCGTCCTCCACTAACTCTGTGAGTGTGTGTGTTCATCTTTCACCCCATCTTTATCGTGTAGTCTCTCCTCTACTTTTTCTATCTCTCGCGTCTCTATTTGCATTTCTGTCACCTCATGTCTATTAGTTTCTTCCTGGATCTTTGTCCCTGCTTCCTCCTTCATTTTATTTAATTCATTCTCAATTCGGTCTATCTCCCGTGTCTCTGGCAATACTTCTATTTCCCTCTTTGTCTCTGTTGCTTCCCTCTTCTCCATTTTTATTTGTGTCTCCTTTATTAGGGTTGGTCCCAATTGTTCCTTTACTTCATCCGACGAGTGGTGTCAATCAAGTCCTGCACCACCAACATTGCTCCTTGTGGTGATATCACACGTCCCTCCTTATTGTGTTCTACTTCCTGGCTCCTTTTGAGTCGTTCCTCCTCTTGGAACTTTTTGAGTTGTTCGTTCTCTTTCCGGAGTTTTTCAATCTCCGTGGACGCCAATTCTGCTTTCTCCTCGAGTTGGTTAATTTCAAACTTGTACAGTTTTTGTTTTCTCTCCCCCTGTTCCTCTCTTTCTTCCCTCTCCAATGTCATTGTTTCTTTCAACTGGCTTAGTTCTTTTTCCTGTTTCGTTCGTTGTTCTTTGTCTATCTCCTCGCACTCCAGCCTCGCGTTTTCTTTCAATTAGTCAACCTCAAATTCATGTTCTTTTTGTTTTCTATTCCACTGTTCCTCTCGTTCTTCCTTCTCCAATCTCGTTGTGTCCTTCAATCGCCTGATTTCTCCTTCCTGCTTCGTTCCTTGCTCCTTCACTCTCTCCTCGTACTACAACCTATTTTTTTCCTTTTGTCGTTCCGTTTCAAATTCATACTCTTTTTGTTTTCTATTCCACTGTCTCTCTTGTTCCTCATTCTGTAATCTCGCTATTTCCTTCAATTGGCCAATTTCCTTCTCCTGTCTCATTCGTTGTTCTTTTTGTTTTTCACTCCACTGTTTTTCTTGTTCCTCATTCTGTAATCTGGCCTTCGCTTCCAACTGTTTGATCTGTACAGTGTGGTTCCTTAACGTTTCATTCTCTGTTTCCGTTCTTTCTCTCCGCAACATCCTCAACTCCTTTTGTAATTCCCTCTCTTTGGCTTCGTGTTTTATTATCTCATAAATTTTTTTCCATTTTTCCTCTCTCTGTCTCTCTTCCTCCTTACTCCTTTCATCCCTTTTCTCACTCATTTCATCCCTTTTCTTTCTCATCTCCGCATACTCCAACTTTGCTTTTTCCCCTTGTTGTTCCTGATATTCCTGTTCTCTTTTTACCTTCTCTTCTTGTTGCTTTACTTCCAAATCGTGGTCGCATTTTTTTTCCAACTTATTTTCCCATTCTTCTTCCATGTGCTTTTTATCCCGGGAGTTACCAATTCGCTCCTCCTCCATTCTCTCTCTTAGCTCGCTCGTCCCTTGTTCCCACTTATGGATACTCAATTCTATTTTCCTCACTTTTCCTTTTAGTTCTTTGAACTGTCTTGACTTTTCCAACCATTCTTCTTCCCTTTGCTCCAGATGTACCTCTCCTCTTTTTATCTTCAGTTCCATGCTCTCCCTTATCTGATTGCCTAATCTTACTTCTTCCTTTAGTTGTTTTAATTCCAAATCGTGTTTCCATTTTTCCTTTTCGAGCTCAGCCCTCCATTCTTCTTCCAATTGTTTCCGAAGCCCGCCAATGTCCGCCTGCCTCGCCTGCCATGACCACGGGTTTGAAATGGTGTCTGAAAGCACTCGCCTCGTGTCATGCCGTTCGTTGCGCTAAAAATAGCCGCCTGCTCCGTGCCGCGCCAAGGTGCGATCGCGCCGCCATTGTGCGATTCCGTTTGCCCGCAAAGTCTGTGCTCATGAGCTCCCCCGTGGATTAAAATTACAAAAGGAACCGTCCCAGGCCATGGATTCTACATTATAACACATCTAATCCACCCGGCACCCGTTCGCCTTAAAAAGCCATCTTATTTCTCGGAATAATTTAAATCGCTCGAATTTGGTGGGAATCGAGGGTCGCTCCACTCACCCCTGAACCGATTCCCGCGAATTTAGTTGGAGGCGGGATGGATTTGAATCCCACTCCCGGACACCAGTGTTACGAATTCTGGCCCACCAGGCGTGCGAGCGATTGCGTAACTCCAATCGCAACCGCTTCGCCCACCGGACGGACAATTCAGTCGTGACCCTCCTGGAACTACCGCCAGGAGCCAGTCACGGGTGGGGGTTTAACCTCATCACGATCGTGCCAATTGCCCACCCGCACAGGATAGGGTTGCTCGCCAAATTCGACCTACCTAAGTACCTGCGCGAGTGGTCGACCGGGCGATCGTACCTCACCGCAGGTCGGCCAAGGACACGAACCGCTTAAGCGGTCCGTTCCGTGCTTCAGGGATAACCGAGCAGTGTTATCGTCGACCTCGACGGATCAGATTCTCTTCTTTACCCTGGGTGTTCAAAACCCACTACTAATTTATTCCACGATTCAAGATGGCACTTTCAATGAGGAAAGAGATGACGAACGGGATACATTTCACACAAGGACATTTATTATTGCAAGCACATATTACAAACACAACACAAGCAAGGAATCATGCAATATACAAGCGACAAAGAAAGTACTACTACCGACTGCGATGATGTACAGTCACTTACACAGGTTTACTTAACAGACGGCGCCACCAGTTGCACACAAAAAAAACAAAGGAAAAAACCCTCCTCACAGGCAAGGGGGGTAAACGGGGTCCGTAGACCTTTATTGCCGTGGGCCATGGATGACCGAATAGGCCCGCGAGACAGTGCTCTTTACCTGCCTCCTCGAGGGGTGACGGTCGCGAGCCCTCTCCGGCACTCTCCTCTCGTGCGCGCTTCAACCCGGGACCACTGCTCGCAACCCTCACGACTTGGCGCCCAGAGGGAGAGACGAGCCTTCGCCGATCCAGAGCCCACTTTGACGATCCAGAGCCCGACGAATCCAAACACGATGATCCAGAGCCCGAAGAGTCCAAACACAACTATCCAGAGCCCGAAGAGTCCAAACACAGCTATCCAGAGCTCGAAGAGTCCAAACACAGCTATCCAGAGCCCGAAGAGTCCAAACACAACTATCCAGAGCACGAAGAGTCCAAACACGACGATCCAGAGCCCGAAGAGTCCAAACACGACGATCCAGAGCCCGAAGAGTCCAAACACGACGATCCAGGGCGAAGAAGAGGAGAGCTCAAACATGACGTCCACCAAGAGAGAGAAGCACTCGACCCCGACAGAGAGAGAGAGAGAGGAAGAATCCAACACGATGATCCAGGCAGGAGAGAGGCCGAGCCCGCGCGCGGTCCGCCCTATATAGTGCGGGGCTCCGCGACTTCGCTCCACCCCCTTTTTGGCTCCGCCTCTCCTCTCGCCCTTTCGAGAAGCTCCTCAAAAAGGGGAGTTCCCTCCTCACGGCCGCCTCACACCCCGTATCCACCAATCGCCAGCGAGCTCTCGCAGCCTCTTCCGTCAGCCCCGGCGCCGCAAAATAGGCGGGAAAACTCATGCGCCCTTGTAGGCCTTTCACAGGGCCTTCGTGTGAAGTCTTTGGATGGTCCAAAATAACGATAGAACAGAAAAACGGCTATCTCAAAGAGTCGCAGCCCGGTGAATCACACAAATTCCCTTTAAACAACTGTGGGGAACTATCTGCACATAAACTTAGCGTCATAATTGATCTAAGGACCCTTTATGGTGTATTGCGAATTTCCACAGCCGTAACTATATATATATATATATATATATATATATATATATATATATATATATATATATATATATATATATATATATATATATATATATATATATATATATATATATATGTATATGTATATTTGTATATATACATATATATATATATATATATATATATATATATGTGTGTATATATATATATATATATGTATATGTATATTTGTATATATACATATATATATATATATATATATATATATATATATATATATATGTGTGTATATATATGTATATATATATATATATATATATATATATATATATATGTGTATATATATGTGTGTATATATATGTATATATATATATATATGTATATATATATATGTATATATATATATGTATATATATATATATATGTATATATATATATGTATATATATATATGTATATATATATATATATATGTATATATATATGTATATATGTATATATATATATATGTATATGTATATGTATATATATGTATATGTATATATATATATATATGTATATGTATATATGTATATGTATATGTATATATATATATATGTATATATATATGTATATATATATATGTATATATATATGTATATATATGTGTATATATATATACATATTTATATATATTAATATATATATGTATATATATATATATCTATATATATATATATATATATATATATATATATATATATATATATATATATAAATACTCTCTATTTCTTGCTGTATGGTAGAGAGCCCAGAGGGCCCTTGCACCTCCTGTTTGAACGTTGGGTAGAATCCCCACCGTCCACAGAATGTTCCATACTGGACCACATCCACGAGGCTTGCTCGAGGATACACGATGCCTTCAAAGCGGCCGGTATCAGCCTGACGGATTAAGCCGTAGAGCGAAAGCTCCCTTACGACAAGAAGGCGTAGGCGGTGAGTTTCAAAGTTGGCGATCCGGTTTTGGTCCATCTGCCACATGCCGGAAGGCCCATGGTAACCTCTTATTAGGGGCCTTATCTCATCCGTGGGAAAGTCGGTAGCCATACTTACGTGGTGGACATGCCAGACAAGCGGATAAAAAAACGGATCACCCATGTCAACGCGTTAAAGCCGTGAGCGGGGCGACCGCATACGGTCGCTCTAATAGGTGCCGCGGAGCACAGCAGCGACCTCCTAGGTGACGGAGGCAACGCAAGATGCCTCCCGGAGTATATCACTCCAACTCCCCTCGAGGTGTCCTTTGACCCAACCGAATATTGGGTGGATCAAAGTCCCATGAAAGATCAGTTGCCGCAGTTGGAGCCTTTGACTCAACCACAGAAGAGAGATATGCAGGTGCTGTTTCGGGGCTATCCTAGTCTGTTCTCCGGCGGGATTGGAACCATGAGAGGTGTTCTCCATAACATCAACACCGGTGACCACCCGCCCATACGCCAATCATTCTACCGTGTGTCCCTGGAGAAAACTGACGTCATGAGACAAGAAGTCTCCAAGATATTGGATTTGGGTGTCTATCGACCAAGCAACAGCGAGTGGGCCTCTCCGCTCATTTTAGTCAAGAAGGCAGTATGTGCATGTGTATGTGCATGTGCTCACCTTTGAGGGAGGGTCCTCTCCAAAACCCAGTGCCTCATCGGTACGAGTGCATTTCCTATATCTATCTTATTCTAAGTGAGTCATAAGTCCCTGGACACGGTTTTAACTGCGACTTTTTAACGGACACGGTTTTAACACGGACATCAAAGCGACTGCAGAACATCGCATGTTATCTGTTGATGAACTTAAACAACGCATTCAGGAAGCATCTGGCACCATGACGCACGGTATTTTGCGTCGGGCCGTCATAAGGCTGCACTCGATGTTTAAAGATGTTTAAAAGATGTTTTATAATTGTTGTAAGCCTGGTGTTGGCTTCGTGGTTAGCGTGGTGGCTTGGGATCCTAGGGTCCTGAGTTCAATCCCTGTTGGCCGCTGAATTAAAATACACCGTGAGGTTGACTCAGCCTGTCATCCTTCCGAGGTCGGCAAAATGAGCACCAGTGTTCTGGTAAGGGGGACACTGCATCAGCGGCATAGCCGTGTCCCAACCAATGATGCAACCAGTAGTCACAGGCTGCACTCAATAGAGAGAGATAATTTTTGTATTCCAGTTATATGTTGTTACTCCTGTTTTTTATTTGTTTCTGTAATTACAGTAATATGTTATTGCTCCTTGGGATTATGGCTCATCCTGATAGATGGTATAAATAAATCTTGTACAAACAGCTCAAAAGGAAGCTCATGGGATTTTGGACTCACCCTGCAATTAAATAGCTTCATATACATTTTCACGGAAGAAAAGTTTCATTTATCTATCACTTTATTCAACATATCCTAATCTAGATTTTTCTTTAAAAAAAAAAAAATAATTTGAGCATATCATCTTGCAGTGTACCCCCAATTCACCTATTCGGTGGATAGAAAACTCTGCAAGAAGAACCGCATCCCTATACCCTCATGTGTAGTCGTAGCTGTAAGAGACAGATACCCGGAGGAAGATGGCAACTACGAGGGCTACCATGAATCTACACGCATAGATTGAAATTTCACACCATTCTCATTTTGACGTTGTGCAGCCCTCTGTTTTCTATTAATGAACCATGATCGTAATAATAATACCATGACACCATCATTATTGTTTGCATTGGAAATTAATTTAATAATCGAGATAGAGAATTCAATGATACAAATCATATTACAAGGTGAAGAATCATAATGAAGGAGTGGTGAATTGATTTACATACATCTTCTGCATTTTCTTAACTTGTTACACAGTCTGATGACCCATGAATAGTGTACATATAATATGTACATACTATATCTCCACTTATTTTACATGTAACATTTGTAATAGAATCATGGATTTACTTTGAATATACCATGAAAGAGGTAGAGAGACAAAGTTTGACATGGATATACCATGGATATATCCTACCTTTTCCCCACACTCCCCCTTCTCTCCCATCTCCCCCTTCTCTCTCCCCCCTCCTCAATATTAGTCACCAACTTTGTTTCCCCCCCTGCCCCATCCTCCTGTGGGTGGAGTTAGTCTGAGCATCCATACACACAACAACCAATTGATTGACAGCTCGTTAGTCCCACCCAGAGGTGGAGTTATGAGCAAACAGACACGAACTTTGCTTTATATAATATAAATGAGCTGTATCTCAATGTCGGCTTCCATTGCAACCATAATCATAACTCTGACAAAGTAATCAACAAATATCTGTCTCCTTGGATGTCTCCAACATCTCCCTGTCTGCCTGCTGATGATGGATCAGGTGTTTCATCAGCTGTCTCTGTCAATGCAGCTTCTTCCTTTTGACATTCATTGAGAACCTTCAAACATTGAGCACCTCACGTTTTATATTTACAGGATAACCGCATTACTTCCGCCACCAAAGGTGAAGGAGGTTACGTTTTCACCCCTTTCTGTCTGTTTGTTAATTGCCGGGATCCTTCGGATTTCGGCAATTATGTTGGTCGGTTTTGTGTCATTTGTTTGTTTGTGTGCAGGATATCTTGTCGCCCTGACGCGTCCGGAGTTGACGGATCCGGATGAAATTTTGTGGGCAGGTTGGGTGTGTGACAAGGACGAATGAATTCGATTTTGGTGAAGATCCGAATTCGGATCCGACTACTCAAATTTTTTAAGTGATTCTTCACCATTGAGAGGTAGGGCTAAACTACTATATAGCACGATATCTGAAAAAGTTGTGCACGGACTCAGATGAAACTTGGTGGACAGGTTGGGTGTGACCACGACAAATTGATTCGATTTTTGTGAAGATCCGAATCCGGATCTGTATACAAGAATTATTTCATTCAAAAAGTGATTCTTCATCCTTGAGAGATAGGGCTAAACTTATATATAGCATGATATCGCAAAAGGTTATTGGACAGATTCTGATGAAACTTGGTGGACATGTTGGGTATGTGACCTTGACAAATTGATTCAATTTTGGTGAAAATCCTGATCTGGATACAAGAATTATTGTTATTATTTTTTAAGTGATTCTTCATCATTGAGAGATAGGGCCAAAAACAATACACAGCATGATATTTCAAAAATGTATTGGGCCTGATATGTTCTCCTGGATCAGGCATTACATGGTGGAGCTATGCACTTTACTGAATGCTCTTCATTGGTAGAGAAAATAATGAACATTTTGGATCCGATTTCTCAGTGCTGTTACAGCCTGGAGCACAAGAAGTTGGCATAGTTTGTTTGGTGTGAACGGCCAAAGGGATTAAGCACTCATGATGTCACACTCAAAGTTCAAGGTCGCAGATTTCTCCAAGCTGCGATCGCTTCCGGGTTTTGACTCGAAGTACTAAATCATGGCATAAATGTATGTATTATATTTTTGGAGGTTTCTTTTCACTACGAATCGCCTGCAATACTTTCCAGAAGTGGTCTATGTTGTTAGCAGGTAAAATGTTTAATATTAATTATTATTTACCTATTTGTTTTTGAGCACGGGCCCTTTGTTGGCCCAGGCCCTCAGTCAGTGCCCGATTGCTCGAATGCTCATTCCGCCTCTGACAAAATTAAATAGCAAGGTATTTTTTCACCAAGATTGACAGTGACAGAACTGGAGGGCAGAGTTTGAGAGTGAAAAAGCGGAAGCTTAGAACAGGATCAAGGCAGGAGTTAATGTGTGGAATGGTCTTCCAGGGGAGGTGGGAGCAGCAGGCACAGTTGATAGGTTTAAAATTGATTTGGATATGTACTTGGAAGCAATGAGCACTGGGTGTTACAGGAATATTGGCAGGAATGGTATGCTGATTAAGATTAGGCAGGTGTGATTGAATTGGAGATGTCCAATTGACAAGTCTTAGGCCAAGACATGGTCGAGCAAGACATAGGGACTTTATCATCACATTTGGGTGTTCGTGTATATTGTGTCAAGTGAAAATGTGTTGTAATTTTGTTTTTATATTTCGCAAAATAAAAGTAGAGTGCATTGGGATTGTTTTGTGTTCCTGGGTTGTCATGAATGTGGAGACAACACGGGCTTAATGGGCCAAGTGGCCTCTACTTGTATCTGGGTTTCCTTGTGTCGTCGTCCTGTTTTTTTTTTGTGAAAAAGAACAAAAGAAGGCATCTTCTTTACTTTTTCCCTTCCCAATCTATGCTTTTTCAAGGTCAAAACCCGTGTCGTGTGGAGCAAGAGTGCAGCATTTTGCTTTGTCGATTGTCGTGTGATTTCTGGCATGAGAGTAGGTGTAAAACAGCTTCTCAAAGACCTGGCACTCTTGAATAATGCATGGCTTGAAGAACGAGCCGCGACATCGGCATCACTATTTGCAGCTGGTGGACCCATCTTGGTTGCACCGCACCAAGCTAATGCCAAGCTGGGGCATCGCACGTGTCACTCCGGTCCTAATTTGGATGTGCAGGGTAGAAGGCTGCTCGTTTGGTTCGCAAAAGAACCTTTTCACCAGCTCCATTTCTGCAAGAACTAATGAGGATTTTTTTATTTTTTTTTGGAAAAGGGGCAGTCTTACACGATTGGTGAACGTGCAAGCTTGATCCATCGCATGCTTTGAATAGCAAATCAGTTTCCTTTGATGTACATTCTGCAGTTGTCAACCTATTTAGTTGAGAGTTCAAAGCGTTTACATGTGCTTTAATAGATCCTTCCAAGCAGCCAACCCAGCAAGAACCATGTGCCGTTCGTTCACAAGTCTTAGGCCAATAAATGGTCGAGCAAGACAAAGGGACTTTGTCATCACACTTGGGTGTTCGTCGTCGTGCTTGCCTTTGTACAACGAAGATACGATGACGAGTGTGCTTGAGTACCTAGTCTTGGAAGCTGTCTCTTGTGTTGAACCTGGCCAAACTCTGATCTGATATGATCCTTGCAGCGTCAGTTATGATCAGGAATGTAATGAAGCTGAGTTTTTGAAACTGTTTCAAGAAATAAACTCACGAGGAATAAATGAATCGGCAGCACACGACAAGGGGAAGTTGAAAACGTTGACGACAAGAACATGGAGCTTGGTGAGGAGATTATTGAAATTCGCTGTATTTCATCTATTATTTTAAGCTTTACTTTTTCTGTCACCAATGATGTTCCAGTTGATGCCCTTTAGATTCATAATAGCAGGACATTGTCACTTTCAGCCTAAAAGGCTTTGCCAAAGCCCATAAAGGTCCATCTTCTACTCCTGATAATGCGATTTCCAAAGTCCTCCTGTCGTGGGGAATTAATTTCTAAAAGCCCATTTTATGAGGCCAAAAGCCCAAGAATATAGAGGTGATTCATCTGATCATCAGATGATTCAGATGATTTGACAGGGATGTCTTCAAAGCGAACAGCTTGAATTATGCTTCTGTTGCATTTTCATTTTGAAGAGAAGCAGCGCCTGTTGAATGAGAGATGTATGGCCTGTATTGTCTTGGTAGAGTTTCATCACATACTTCCACCTATCTCCTGTGAGATGGCGATGGTACACGTTGTACAGATTGTACTTCTAGGCTAATAAAGCTGTACTGCCTGTCCTCATTTTGCTTGGCCCAATTTCACTTGGCTATTTATGGAAAAGTATAAAAACACCTTTGGTGTTTACTATCCACACCAAATCGCTCTGCAGACATTGAGAGCCAACTGCAGAGCTTTGCTGACACCACTTCATGTAGACCAGGCAGGTTTCTCTCGCTCTCTGATAGCACTTGATGAGCCAGGTTAGTTTTTATCAATAATCTGAGACTTCATTCTGACCGAATTTCATTTTTCAGAAGCGTAGAGTCCAAATCCTAAATATTCCTGCCATTTGGTCAGATTTAAACCCTCAAACCCTTGAATGCTAGTCTTGTTTCCAATCTCTCAGCCACCAGCAATTCCTACTTTTAAGTTACATTTTTTTCATTGAAATAGCTCTCCATCTTTTGCTTTGTTCTACAGATACAAAGGCCTGTGAATGCATGAGCACAATGAGCCCCTCATAAGTATATTGGGCTATCTCATATCCATGGCCAAATAGAGTTTGTTTCCGGACGCGTCCGGGCGTTGTCTGTCTCCGGACGCGTCCGGGCGTCGTCTGTCTCCGGACGCGTCCGGGCGTCGTCTGTCTCCGGACGCGTCCGGGCGTCGTCTGTCTCCGGACGCGTCCGGGCGTCGTCTGTCTCCGGACGCGTCCGGGCGTCGTCTGTCTCCGGACGCGTCCGGGCGTCGTCTGTCTCCGGACGCGTCCGGGCGTCGTCTGTCTCCGGACGCGTCCGGGCGGCGTCTGTCTCCGGACGCGTCCGGGCGTCGTCTGTCTCCGGACGCGTCCGGGCGGCGTCTGTCTCCGGACGCGTCCGGGCGGCGTCTGTCTCCGGACGCGTCCGGGCGGCGTCTGTCTCCGGACGCGTCCGGGCGGCGTCTGTCTCCGGACGCGTCCGGGCGGCGTCTGTCTCCGGACGCGTCAGGGCGGCGTCTGTCTCCGGACGCGTCAGGGCGGCGTCTGTCTCCGGACGCGTCAGGGCGGCGTCTGTCTCCGGACGCGTCAGGGCGGCGTCTGTCTCCGGACGCGTCAGGGCGGCGTCTGTCTCCGGACGCGTCAGGGCGGCGTCTGTCTCCGGACGCGTCAGGGCGGCGTCTGTCTCCGGACGCGTCAGGGCGGCGTCTGTCTCCCGGACGCGTCAGGGCGGCGTCTGTCTCCCGGACGCGTCAGGGCGGCGTCTGTCTCCCGGACGCGTCAGGGCGGCGTCTGTCTCCCGGACGCGTCAGGGCGGCGTCTGTCTCCGGACGCGTCAGGGCGGCGTCTGTCTCCCGGACGCGTCAGGGCGGCGTCTGTCTCCCGGACGCGTCAGGGCGGCGTCTGTCTCCCGGACGCGTCAGGGCGGCGTCTGTCTCCCGGACGCGTCAGGGCGGCGTCTGTCTCCCGGACGCGTCAGGGCGGCGTCTGTCTCCCGGACGCGTCAGGGCGGCGTCTGTCTCCCGGACGCGTCAGGGCGGCGTCTGTCTCCCGGACGCGTCAGGGCGGCGTCTGTCTCCGGACGCGTCAGGGCGGCGTCTGTCTCCGGACGCGTCAGGGCGGCGTCTGTCTCCGGACGCGTCAGGGCGGCGTCTGTCTCCGGACGCGTCAGGGCGGCGTCTGTCTCCGGACGCGTCAGGGCGGCGTCTGTCTCCGGACGCGTCAGGGCGGCGTCTGTCTCCGGACGCGTCAGGGCGGCGTCTGTCTCCGGACGCGTCAGGGCGGCGTCTGTCTCCGGACGCGTCAGGGCGGCGTCTGTCTCCGGACGCGTCAGGGCGGCGTCTGTCTCCGGACGCGTCAGGGCGGCGTCTGTCTCCGGACGCGTCAGGGCGGCGTCTGTCTCCCGGCGCGTCAGGCCGGCGTTTGTCTCCCGGACGCGTCAGGGCGGCGTCTGTCTCCCGGACGCGTCAGGGCGGCGTCTGTCTCCCGGACGCGTCAGGGCGGCGTCTGTCTCCGGACGCGTCAGGGCGGCGTCTGTCTCCGGACGCGTCAGGGCGGCGTCTGTCTCCGGACGCGTCAGGGCGGCGTCTGTCTCCGGACGCGTCAGGGCGGCGTCTGTCTCCGGACGCGTCAGGGCGGCGTCTGTCTCCGGACGCGTCAGGGCGGCGTCTGTCTCCGGACGCGTCAGGGCGGCGTCTGTCTCCGGACGCGTCAGTGCGGCGTCTGTCTCCGGACGCGTCAGGGCGGCGTCTGTCTCCGGACGCGTCAGGGCGGCGTCTGTCTCCGGACGCGTCAGGGCGGCTTCTGTCTCCGGACGCGTCAGGGCGGCGTCTGTCTCCGGACGCGTCCGGTCGGCGTCTGTCTCCGGACCCGTCCGGGCAGTAATTAATGCTCCACCGTACATCTGCCTTACTTTCCTCGCTCCCCTCCTCTCTCCTCCCCTCTTTTTCTCCCTCCCTCTTTTAGTATTTCCATCAGTGAAGCGATGGGTGGTATTTGGTAGTACTTTGGTTTTAATGTCGATAAAATACAATTTCCCTCAAGTCTCGATTCCTAAAATCCTCCCTCTATGGGGCCCCTGGGTGGCATATTTTGCCATCAGGGTGACACAGAAATGTGGCGAATAATAAAATTAAAATAATACTATAAATGGCAGCTGGGGAAAAATGTGGAAACCATATCCATGGGACTTGTCACTTTAAACTAAAATAAATGAATCTTGATTACAATTCCATGTATGCTCTCCAATAAAGGAAGTACAGAGATGAGGCAGTGCATGCATTTATACACATCAGTGGGGGTTTTTATTTTTAGGATAATTATTTTTGGCAATCATTATATATTTTGATTATCTTTCACCATTAAAAATAATTTATTTAAAGTTGCATGCTTTCATGAACACGTGTAGACATTTCGTTTTCACCCATAATCAATCATATTTTCTGGGAATATTTTCAACCAAGTGGGGTGACTTTCCAATCGGGTTTCACCTTTACTAACCTTCCCAGACATTGTTAAGATGTAACTACCTCTGCCACCGAAGGTGGTGGTGGACAGAGGTTATATTGTTGTGGTGCTGGGTCTCGGTGGCGAGCACGACCCCTAGAGGGAGCAGTAGAGTCGGCTCCACCGAACACACCAGAATTTAGGTCGTGACCCTCAGATAAATCCGAAGGTACAGGTCCCTTACAGGACCACGAATTGCTAATAATTTGACCGTGTGGAGTAGGGTTAATTGCCAACTTCAATATACCTAAGTACCCACGTGGCAAAGCTTCCCGGGGAATTCACACCCTCGGCAGGCCTCGAGCGGAACGAGCCGTTACCGTGCTCAAACCGTGTGTAACCCGAGCGGATGGTTACCGAGGCCCGTCGGTCCAAATGTACAACTACGGCAACGGCCTTCCTAATCCCCAATACGCACCGTGGCAAACCAATGGCAGAAATGACAAAGAACGAGCTAGTACATTCAACAAGAGGGGGATTTATTAACAACAATAATTGGGGAGGGGAACACAGAGCAGAGTTATCACGAATATGCAGTTCAATAATGTACAACAAAAAGCACTTACACGATTCTACCTGACAAGACAGGCCCGCACACAGGCCCGCACACAGACACGCACACCCAGAAAAGAAATGGACCCGCAGGGTTTTTATTCGGCTCTCCAGCCGAGGAGGATAGTCCGGCTGGGAGTCAGAACGGCTGGCTACCTGGCCGCGAGTGCGCGGCTGGTCGATCGCACTTTCGGAGCTCGGGTCGTCAAAGGGCCTGTGAGCTCTTTTGCGATCCATGTGGAGGGACCGGAACCCACACGGTCAGCTTCTCACCAAGCGCCGAGGAGAAGACCAGGGGCGAAGACCGGCGACCACCAAGGAGCACGCAGCAGGCCAGAACACTGGGGAGCGGGCGGACGACCAACAACACGACCACCACCTCAGGGACCGCGAACTCCGACACTTCGACCAACCACGAGCACCACCAACACGAACCCCGATACCAGCTCCGACACTCGCTCCGACACTTTTCCTCGTCCGAACGCGCCGACAATTATCCCCTCCTTCTCCAGAGGGGAGGAGCCGCCTCCTCCGACCCGCTCTCCCTCACTGGACAGTTTTGGCACGCAAATCCGCTCATCGCCTCTGTCACTGGCCAAAACAGGCACCAAGTCCGTTGATTGGTCCGGGAGGCGTGGTGACATCACGCGGACTGCCCCTCACACAGTGGAGGAGTCCCATTGGTCGAGGGACGGCAACCTCGCTCGCATCATCCGATTGGCTGGGGCGATGAAAATCTCCGCCCACGTACGTGGTCGAACGCACATGGGCGATGGCATTGATGTTGTTATCGTTGGGGATGTAAAAATCCTAACTATAAAATAATCCACAGCGCACATACACTTAATCACTCATTAAACAAAGGGACGGAACTCTGACTAGAAACACATACTTACCGATATAACTGCTCTATAGGACCTGAATGTTGTGTGCTCATGGTTTCCAGATTCGCAACAATATATTCACCCTTGTTTGTTTGTTTTTCTGTCTGTGAGCAGGATATCTAAAAACGCTGTGGACGGATTCAGACTCAACTTAATGGACAGGTTGGGTGTGTGACGACGATTGATTACATTTTGGTGACGACCCGCATGCGGACACTAGAATTTTAAAGTGATTCTTCACCATTGAGAGATAGGGACAAAACGATATATAGCAAGATATTTCATAATGCTGTGGACGGATTATGACAAAACTTGGTGGATGAGTTGGGTATGTGACAAAAACAGGCTGAGGAGATTTTGGTTAAGGTCCCAATGCGAATCCGGCCTATCAGTGGGCTACAAAACGTAAACTGTTCAGCCTGGTGGAGGTATGCGCTCTACCGAGTGCCATTCCAGTGTATTACTGCAAATGGTAAAATTTTGGAGCAATTTAATTACTGACTGACAGTGTTGTAAAACAGTACCTCAAAACAGTGTGAATGCTCCAGAGAGCTCCAAAAACCTTCGGGCTTCTGGGGCCATAATGTGGGCCCCGAACCTTTCCCGTTATGGTCCGACTCATGCTAAACATTTGCCGACATAAGCTCGTGACAAAGTGCCTGCTTAGCCACAGCTCAGAGGTAGGACAGTCTGATATGCGCACACACACACACACACACACACACACACACACACACACACACACACACACACACACACACACACACACACACACACACACACACACACACACACACACACACACACACACACACACACACACACACACACGAAAGAAAGACCCACTTGCATCTCTCACCTGTGAATGGAGGGAATAGCCAACCAGCTCTCACCTAATCAACTAAACCCAGGTGGCTCAGATTATAGAAATAAATTGACACCTCCCATGCTCCTCCAGCCGAAACTGCTGCGTATAGCAACCAAGAAGCAACCAACTGCTGCATAAAGCAACTTCTTGGTTGAAGATCATAATCCGTCCACAGCTGACCCAACCTTCTTGGTTGCTTTACGCAGCAGTTTTGGCTGGAGGAGCATGGGAGGTGTCAATTTATTTATATAATCCTAGCCACCTGGGTTTAGTTGATCAGGTGAGAGCTCATTGGCTTTCCTTCCATTCACAGGTGAAAGATGTCAGTGGGTCTTTCTTTATTGTTTATATATTGACTGCTTTTTACATTTGCATGTGGTACATGCTTGGGAGCCTCATTGGTATGCATTGCTGTTTGCGCTGTCGCTGATGATTCGTCAATAAGCGATGAAACCGGTCCGGCAGCTGAGCGGGTGTGTAGCATTGGGATTCTCAGATGTGTACTGTTTGTGAATGTCTTTATAGCTGTGGAGGAACTCTGGGAAGGATTTGATACAGCATAGCGCAAACCTTGTGTCGGCCTTCTTGGTTGCTTTACGCAGTAGTTTCGGCTGGAGGAGCATGTGAAGTGTCCATATATATATATATATATATATATATATATATATATATATATATATATATATATATATATATATATATATATATATATATATATATATATATATATATGATGTGTATATATATATATATATATATATGATGTGTATATATATATATATATATATATCATATATATATATATATATGATGTATATATATATATATATGATGTATATATATATATATATATATATGATGTATATATATATATATATATGATGTATATATATATATATATATGATGTATATATATATATATGATGTATATATATATATATATGATGTATATATATATATGATGTATGTATATACAGTAATCCCCTGATATATCGCAGTTCACCAATCGCGTCCCCGGTTCATCACGGGTTTTCCCTTGGAACCTTACAAATTTTTTCTGCGGATTCCCCCGGTATATCGCCGTAATAATATATAAAATATAAATTATTTAAGCAATAAATTATAACGCGTGGCGCTCGACCAGTCACACAACGCACGAGACAAAGTTTCGCTTGTGAACTTCGAATGTTTTCTACGTCTTTTCTCAAAGCCGTACAATGCCGCCCAAACGCCCTGCACCTTCTAAGGCTTCTGGCAAGGAACCGAAGCGCCAGAGGAAGGTCCTGACGCTCCAGGAGAAGGTTAAGGTGCTCTATATGCTTCGGGAAGGAAAAAGGTTTGCCGCGGTTGGACGAGCACTGCCAAACCGACCAGACCAGACAAGTCGATCTCCGGCACCTCAAACCCGATCACTGCCAAACCGACCAGACCAGACGAGTCTATCTCCGACACCTTGAACCCGATCACTGCCAAGGCGACCAGACCAGACGAGTCTATCTCCGGCACGTTGAACCCGATCACTGCCAAAGCGACCAGACCAGACGAGTCGATCTCCGGCACCTCGAACCCGATCACTGCCAAGCCGACCAGACCAGACAAGTCTTTTTTTTGGGATGCATCCATTCATAGCGGATTTTCACTTCTCGCGGGGGAGTGGGGGGGGGGGGTTTGGAACGTAACCCCTGCGATAAACGGGGGATGACTGTACATTTATATAGTTATTTTTTTTGTTGTTTTTAAGGTCGCGGGGAGACCACGGGGGATGTACTGCCTCGGGTTACTTGCCGGACTCACTGGAGTTGCAGGCCATCGCACACGAATAACTCCATGATGTGGCGAGTCTCTAATCGACCATGAAGCCAATAATTCGACCACGTGACCTCGGGTCCTCCATCCAATAAATCGTTTACCTAAAGGTCATGTGATCTCATTACTGGGGAACACGCCTTCGATATGTACTTGTGTTAACCAGATTACCTACCAGATCAGGTGCAGCCGAGCGGAATTACCAAACACGTATCGGCTACGAAGCGAATCTTTGGGGAATAATGTACCAGCTAAGCTCGGGTGCGTGCCATGCTGGACCAATGAAGGAAAACACGAAAACAAGCTGGAAACATTTCTACACAGGGCATTTATTTACAACTAAAGCAAGGAAAGTTATGTGGCACAGTGAATGGGATTTATTGGTATGTACAGCAAAGAAAGCAAGGAATTTGAGGGGTGCGGAAATTGACAAGCAAACTTACAAAAGCAGACACAGAGCAAAGTTATCCCGTATATCTTCTGCAATCTTAATTCATGCTAGGACAGGTGCCAACACACACACACACACACACACACACACACACACACACACACACACACACACACACACACACACACACACACACGGAAGATAAAATATAGCCAGAGAGAAAGAAAGCAGGTGAGGGTAAACGGCGTCTCAATGCTTGGTGTGGTTGGCAGATCAACGCAACTCAGAGCGCTTAGGGAGAGGTAGGTGGGAGAAGTACTGGTTGTGTTTAAGATGTGAGAGTTGGATGTGTGGTGTAGTGCGACGTGGGGGGTGCAGCGTCGTGCAAGAGGAAAATGTGAATGTGAGTCACTATGTTCGCTCCTTCAGTTTGGCTCAAGCAGTCTCCTGGGCTATTGGACACAATATTGGACTGATTGCCACTCCGACGTAGGATACTCAAACGGCTCAATCATCCTTGCAAGCTGGTTCTCATTTTGCCGACCTCTGAAGGATGATAGGCTGAGTCAACCCCTCTTGGTATTAATTTAACGTAAAGCGGGATTTGAACTAAGGACCCAAGGATCCCAAGCCCACTACCCTTACCATTGTCAACACCAGGCATGTGTGTGCATGTATGTAAATTGGACAAGTTCAATACGTACACAATATATATATATATATATATATATATATATATATATATATATATATATATATATGTATATATGTATATATGTATATATATATATATATATATGTATATATATATGTGTATATATGTATATATGTATATATATATATATATATATGTATATATATATATATGTATATATATATATGTATATATATATATGTATATATATATATATATATGTATATATATATATGTATATATATATGTATATATGTATATATATATGTATATATGTATATATATATATATGTATATATATATATATATATATATATATATATATATGTATATATATATATATATATATATATATATATATATATACATATATATATATATATATATATGTATATATATATATATATATATATATATATATATATATATATATATATATATATATATATATATATATATATATATATATATATATATATATATATATATATATATATATATATATATATATATATATATATATATATATATATATACCTTAATGGAGGTTTGACCTCGTATAGATCTTGCTTATGTTGCAAACCTGTGATCTGTGAAACATGTATGTGACATGGGTGTTTGTTGTAGGTACCCTCCGAGCAAACACGCTATGCTGTCGGCAGCATTTTGAGTGAAGGAGAGCCACCAGCCCAAGATTTGGTGAAGATCTATGAAAAGTCTGGCTTCAAAATCTTCTCTTTTCCCGGGGTCACACATGCCGTGACGACCACTTTCCCCTTCCGCACATTTCTGTCAATCTACTTGGCTATTTGGCGTGTCTTTCCAGCCATCAAAACTTACACAGAGGTAACATTGCTTCTTTGCATTCTACTTTTCATTGGTGTTTATGTTTGTGTGCGTGCATCCATTAGCTGAGGATCGGAATGTTTTTTTTGTTGGTGTTATTTATTTATTTATTTTTAATTTTAATTTGTCCTAATGACTTTTGCTAACATGAAGGCATTTTAATTGAAAATTGAATGTCTGGCAAAATCAATTGGTCGTCGAATGTTGGTGCATTTTTCATTTGTTTGGACCGAGTTGTGATTCACAAAGGAAGGCAAATGCTCTCCCAAGCATTTGCTGTTTTGCATTATCTTTCCCATTCAAAAGGTACCACAACTAAGCAACAGACAAAATTTATACTCCTTTCCTCGACGGGCATATATAATTTGATTTCTTGATCACATGACCTTGGATGTTCTCGAGATAAAATTTTTTTTTTTCTGCTTGTCAGGAATTTGGAATGACATCCCAAGTTCATCTGAGGACATAAAGTCATCCACAAAGTGAGGACTTGGCACAATAGGTAGACTAGACCAGGGTGACTATCCCCTCCTTTTGAAGGTCGTTTGTGATCCACTTTGGGTTTTGCTGATTAACAGGGTTTGCATGGTCTTTTAAACTCCTTGAAATTTCTTGAAAAATGAAAATGTATTTTCCAGTCCTGGAAAGTCCTATAAAACTTGTCCAAGTCCTTGAAACTCCTGGAAAATCGAGAAAATTGCACAAATTTCAATAACCTGCTTGGCTCCCGTTCGGAATTGTTAATTCCGCCCCCTGGTCTGTCGGAATTATTAATTCCGCTGGCCTCTTGAAGAAAACATTATCAATTATAACCTTCTGCAAGGATTTAACATTAAAGCCGCACCAAAATGGTTTCACCCATACAGAATCTGCAATGGTCACCACATGAAACGTGCTTTTATGGAATAGTTTACTACAAGGCACAGGGCGAAGAAAACAAAAGATAGACAGACATGAAAACAGGTAGAAAAATAAATGAACCACATTCACGATCTGATATAACAAAAACACACAATACAGGAAATAAAATCTCATCAAAAGGGCCATGAAGGCACAATAAAGGGTGCCCTGCGATGTCTTTCAAAAGATGCAGGTACTCAGGATCAAAAATGCTCCACAATGAACATGTCTTCAGCCCACAGCTGTGGCACCCAGCGAAGAGACGAAGCATCCAGCAGGCAATATCAGCCTCGAAGGTGATGTCAGCCAGGGAAAAGGAAGGAAAGACGTCCTCATCGAAGAGCAACAGTGGGCGGAAACGCATACTCGACAAGCGTGATGCACTAGCATTAGTCCGGACTGAGATGAAACAGGAGAGTAACGGTGGATCAACTGTGTGCAGAGTTAAACATGGGTTGTGAGTATCCTGTCATCGAAAACAGTCAGAAGGGAACATCAGAGAGTGAGATACAATAGCCAGGTTACTTTGCACAAACTGCTCCCAACACCTGGTGATGCTCGGTTGCAGGTCTTGTGGTGCAAGGAGGATAGGCAATGGACTGCTTAGCAGTGCAGGAATGTGATATGGTCTCATGAGTCGTTCTTCACCAAGTTCTCGACTGATTGGCGTGTACACATGTCGCTACAGCCCCGAGTTCCCGGTTCCTACAGTAAAGGATTCTGGCGGTTCCATACTGGTATTGGGCACATTTGCCTAGCATGGCCTGGGTCCACTCATTCTATCAGAAGGTACGGTTGATGCAACGAGCTTTGTTTACCATCCTGAGCAATCTTCTGTATCCCATGATGCAGCATTTCTTCCCTGCTGGGAGGGGTGTCTTTCAAGATGACAATGCTCCAGTCCACAGGGCACATTTTGTCACCGGGTGGCTTGAAGAGCTCGAGGGCGAAGTTGCTCATCTTCCATGACCCTCCCAATTGCTGCACCTCAACCCCATAAAGCATTTGTGGGACTGTCTCGAGAGGTGCCTGAGACCGGGGTTTCTGCCTCCATCAAACCAACGTGAATTGGAGGACTTACTTGTGGAAGAATGGTTTCACATTCATGCAGAGCAGTTACAGACCCTTGTAAACTCCATGCCACGTCATATCCATGCTGTCCTGGATGCACCTGGTGTCCCAACATCCTATCAAGTGACATTCTATTAGTGTTTCCAATTATTATGTTTTGCCACTACTTATCAGTGCATACTAATGACGTCTCTGGTAATGGATTTTGCTAAATAATACATTTTTGATTATCATTAACGAAATTATTTTTTTTTGATTGCCACATCACAACATCACTTTCTTTGTTTTGACGTCCTGAGAGTCTTCAGCGAGCTCCTATTGTTTGCTGAGGTGAGACCAGCTCACAGTTCTTGTTATTCAATTGGTAGAAAGGCAGAATAAACAAAGACTGACTCGGGTTCTTGACTTTCGTTTCACCTTCAGACAACCCTGACGAGATGGGCTCGTTCATACACTTTAACAGCCAAATTAACTTCCTTTGACTACATTTTGGTTTTGTCTCAATGATTTTTAATTTGCATTTATATAAAATGTGTTATTTCTTGATTCACAAATTTATCAATGCCAAGTCGTGAGATTTGAAGTACCTGTTTTTCACTTCACTCAGCTCTCTTCATGTGCAAGCATTGGTTTATGCCTGCCGATGTCTTGTATTTCAGTGATTATCTATTGGATTTAAACATGCAATCTCTGTGACGCCACTCATATCATCCTTGTTCAAGGAACTTTGATGCTGGAGAAGGGCATTTGGCCCGTCTTGCTTGCACTGTCATGCAGGTGCAGGGACATCACCAGGGAGTTGTGTTATATATCAAAATTCTTTAAAAATATATATTTTTTAGTTATGGGGGGGGGGGGTCGGGTATCTTACGGACATCGCAATCAACATGTATACAATCACTCATGTATACCTAAGCTACCTACCAGTCCTTCAATGCTTTCCCAATGGCAACCCCTTTCTCCGAAATGCTTCCAAGTGCCTATGTAATTCCAGTTTATATCTATCTGCTGTTTCTGCTGCCACCACCTTTCCAGGGAGATATTCCATGCATTAATTACTCTTTGGGTAATTACTGTCATTCTTCTCCTCTTTACTCTCAGGCTGTGCCTCCTGATCCTGCTGCTGTCCATTCTACTGAAAAATGCTTCTGCATTTATTTTGTCTATACCATTCATTATCTTAAACATCTCATTGAGTTTCCCTCGTAATCACCTCCTTTCTGATGTAGAAATTTCTGTCTCTTTCAGCTGCCCCTCATAGCCTGAGTCCAAACAGCCCCTGAATCGATCTCGTTAATTTATGTGGAACCCTCTCTATTCCGCAGTTACGGTGTGACCGAAACTGTACACAATATTTGAGGCGTCACTAAATTCCTGTGTAGAATTAACATGACCTCTTTTTATTTATAATCCATCCCCTTACCATGAGGTCACCAGAATGCCTGTTTTGGTTCATATATATTGTAAAATATGAGGATATTATATTATCCCCATGGTTTTTGAAAAAAAAAAAAGGAGGTGGGGGGATATTGTAATCTGGTCCGTCTGTCCATCTGTCCATTCATCATACTCTCTCCTTCTGTGCCACATGACATGAAGGTGCAAGAGCAGTATCGTTTTTGACCCTGCCCCCTGAAATCCAATCATTCCTGAAACAATTTGTTCTTGCAAATCCTGAATGAGCAACCTCGTCATGCTGAGGTTCAACTGACGAGTGGTACCTTCAGGTTTGCCTTACCTTTGAGTATACATCACATCGGATAAACCCGCAAAAAAGTCGCTTTGCACTCAAGTTGCCTTATATTTGTCACTGAGTGGAGCATGCTGTTTTGAATACATGAATTGCTCACAATTTTCCCAAAGCCATCAACGTTGCATCTATGGTTCACCACAATGTCCAATAATGTCAGTGCATTTGGGAAAGGACCGGAATTGCCACGAATGTATTGTCGTTTTGCTGCCAAATAAGTGAATGTGTTGCTCACCCATGGATACGCAACTGCGATTTACCAGGAGAAAATGCCTCAATGTATGGCTGGTTATACGAGAGCACGATGGATCCCTGACAGCTGTGGCAGCTAGCCTGGCAATGACGAAAGGGTGGGTGTGGAAAGAAAGTAAAGGGTTGCAAAAGAACAAATCAACCCAAAGTCAAGGTAGTGGAGAAAACGTAGGACCACCTGTCTTGACGCTCACCTGGATCAGGAGCAAGTCACTCAAACTCCCCACAGACCTCCTTAGACCCTGAATTTTTTTGATGCCATGAACAAATTTAGGTACATCACAGGTGTTGAAGGTTGTTGTCAAGTTTCATTGAAATTGTGCATGTAGTTTGGAGAAGACAGCAAATACCTATTTTGGGGGGTCAAAACCCTCCCGAAGACCCCTTTAATGAGCACAGATTTTGAAGCGGTCAATATCCTTTGGTACATGATGGGTGATGAAGGTTGCAGCCAAGTTTCATCAAAATTGTGTGTGTAGTTTCGCAGAAGGGAGCAAATACCTTTTCTTTGTTTTTTTGCGAGGGGGGGGTTAAAAAAAACTCCCCATAAACCCTAACCCTTATTGAGCACATATTTTGATGCGGTCGAAACACTTTGTCCGTCATGGGTGAAAAACGTTATGGTAACGTTTCATCAAAATTGTGTGTGTAGTTTCAGAGGAGAGCAAATTCCTATTTTGGGCGGGGGGGGGGTGGGGTCCCAAACCGCCCCCATATACTCCCTCAATGAGCGCAGTTTTTGATGTGGTCAATCAACTTTCGTTACGCATCAGATATGAAGCTTGTGGCCAAGTAAAATAGTGTATTTGGTTCAAGCGATACTGACTGAATGACTGACTCACCGAAGGACACTGCTCGATTGCATAAGCTCCCCAGAACTACGTTCCAGGTGAGTTAAAAAAGTGCACTCAGATTGCAGATCCTCGTCAGGACTTGTTTTTTGTGGTGCTTGTGTAGTTTTGTGCAGTTTTGTGTGGTGTTTGTGTACTGGTGTGTTACGTAATTAATAATAATAGACAGAACTAGAACTGCCACTTTATAACTGCTGGCAGTGATGACCGGGTACCAAGATGTCCCGCTTTGATGCAACCCCACATTGATTGGACACCTGACCCTGACCCATGATGTTTATTTTTACCCTTGCTTGAGGAGAGGGTTTTGCATTTGGGTCTGTCTGTTTATTTGTTTGTTTTATTTGTCTGAACTGAACTTTCGTGTTTTTCTCCGCAACTGCTTGTCGGATTGAGGAAAAATTGTCACCATAGGAGCAACTACTCATGCTGAATGTTTTTATTGATAATTATGACGTCATAGGTCATGTGGTGCAGAAGCCGTGTTGGAAAAACGGGAAAAATTTTGACCTCTGTATCTCTGAAATCACAGCAAGGAAAAAAATTGAAACTTGGCACATGGCAAGTACTGTCCTCATGGGGAATGTGATTTGTTTTTGTTTTTAATGATGTCATAGGTGCCTTCGTTATAACTTCATAATTGCATATGTAAAACTACATGCGATCAATATGAATATTTTGAGGGTCATCTCAGGATAAATTGGCCCACAGAAAAAAAAAATGATGACGTCATCAGTCACGTTATTCAGCAGCCATTTTGTTTTTTGTTTTTTTTAAACCTAAAAAAATCCTCTTCTCCAGAACGGCTGGTACAGATCGAGGGGAAACTTCACAAAAATGTTCCACAAGCCTTGGGGATACCAGGGTGGGTATTCATAAATAATTGGTAGGTCACATGGTGTGGCAGCTGCATTGGATGAAGCAAAAATCTTAAAAAAAATTATTTCTCTTGAACCACTTCATCGATTGACATGAAACTTCATAATTATGATGTGGTAGTGATGGGGAATATATGTTTTAAATTTAAACCTGATCGGACGCATGGTGTGGGAGCCAGAATTTTTTTTTAATCTGGGTTCTTTATTATTATTATTATTATTATTAATTTTTTTTTTAATATAAATTTTTAATAAGGCTCACTTGGCTGTGCCTGGATGGGTTTGAGGGTAGAGGAGTAGCAGTTGAAATGTGAATCCTATTCAGGTTCCTCCTGATGACTTCATCTTTGCTTTTTGCTTGTTTGGGATCCTTTTGATTACTCAAATGCAGGACTGCACCTATTTGGTCTTCCATTTGATTTGATTTGAATTTAATTGATTTTAATCCCATTCTGAATTCAATTGGTCCTGTTGGTGGGCTGGCACGGGTGCAGGAAACTGGTATGGAAACAAGATGAAGGCATGGTCAGCAACAAATTGTGGAAGAATATAGCCGGCTCGTGCTTCATGGCAATGCGGCTCCCATGTCTCATACTCTCCAAACTGCAGCTGTGAGCTTCCCTACATAATGTGCTTTTCTCTTTTTCTGCTTTCCAACTCCTCATCTGTTCTCTTGCAGATTGATCTGTTCCTTCCCTTTTGTCCCTCTCTGGCTTTGCGCCACAACGTCCCTTTCTCATCTGCCTCAGCACTGCAGGTTTCCCTGTTATAGTCTGTCAGTAGGCAGTAGTTGAGCACCCCTGCTATAGAAGAGTGTGTGCACGTACCATGTGAAAGCATCCTTTGCCAATTCTGTGCCGGCTGAACCAGACTTGATCTGAATGGAGTGCTTAGATAGCAGATTTTAGATTTGGGGGTTGGGGTGGGTGTGCCTTCATAAAGAGGTGTTGGGGTGGGTAACCACAGGCTTAGGGGACTCCATGCAGCTCTAACTACTTAATTGACATGTCGCTGTAACTCTTAGATTGACATGCGGCCTCGTACGTATAGTCACAAAGCCCTGCCAAGGTGAAACCGACTGTGAATTGATTGGCATTTGCCATACATCACTGACACCCCCCTCCGCTCCCCCCAATTCACCCACCTTCTTACAATTCCCCATGCATGGAACATTATTTTTATGATGTATGGAAGATCGTTTTGACAAGAGGAGCGAGAACGCGTAACCTTCCTTTGGTACTTAAGGAGTAGATTGCTTCGTGCGTCTTTCATACCCAGACGAGCACACTCTTGTGGACGACATTTGAATGCTTTTGATCATGTACAGACATGTATGCTTGTCACGTCCAATCCTTTCCAAATCACCCTTCCACAGTACTTGTTGACAAAGGTTTAATATATTCACTGTCAAAAGAAAACAACTTGGTTTTAAAAATGTAACTCTTTGCTGCTTTTCGTGCACGATGTTTTTTTAATTTTAATTTTGATGATGCGATTCCAACATCTGGTGCAGTGTTGCTGGCCATTTGGCATCTGGCACTATTGGCCCGCCTGTGGGAGTTGCCTCTTGGCAAGGCTCTACCCACGCCGACCGCTTGCTTCATTAGGCTACACTTGAAGAGCTTTGCAGGTGTCGTCAGGACATTTTTCTGAACCAAATTGTTCGTTTGCCTCGTTTCCTTTATTCATCAAGGTGGTAATTATTTCCTGCAGTGATATTTGATAAATTCTGGGAAATGGTCTAGTTTTGTCTGTGTATGGTTGTACTTAGTCTGTCTCTTCACTTTATGTGTTGATAACTTTTGGCTTGCTGGTAAGACTTCAAATCTCCAAATCCTATTCAATTATAGCGTGTTTGTGGCATCATCGATGTGTAACAGGAGGTCAACCCAACACAGGAAGCAGTCCTTCATATTCAGCCTCGTTTTTTGTTATATGCAGTATATAATCTTTGGCTGGCAGATAGCCTTGAGGTTTGCACATTCACCTCCGGGCCATCTCGTCTCGGTTAGAATCTCGAGGCAGCTATAACCTGTTATCCTGACCAGTGTTTTTCTCCAGCACGATGCATCAGTGTTTTCAGCTGGCCCATCAGATAGACCTTAAGCTGTGTGGCCTGTATGCCAGTATTGTTTGGTGTACGTTAAATATCTCATTGCATCATTCACGAAGATGAGGCGAGTTATCGTTGGGCCCCTGGCCGAATTCCAAATTCCTGCCCGAACCTACTCGGTCAAATGTCAGGATGGGCCAACCGGTTCCTGAAAGACTTCAGCCAAAATTTTCCCTGGTCAACCCTGCAAGGAGGGAATAATTGTGACCGTTAAAGACCACCATCATCATCATCATCATCATCATCATCATCATCATCATCATCATCATCATTTATTTAACTTTTGCCCCTTTTTAAAAGAAGATTAATCATCATAATGTACCATGTCATACATGTAGCGTGAGTGCTTCTGCAGCAATTGCTGGGCTTCAATCCTGATCGGGTTGCTGTTTCGAATCTGGAAGTCACGGCAGGAATTTTCAATCTGGCCATGGTGCTGGCGATAGCTCGCCATCTCTTCCTGAAGGACACTGCAGAGTCTTTAATGTCCAACAACTAATGCGAGCGGATGGGATACCCAGTTTAACGTCCACCCAAGGGACGGCACACACATTGATCAATCACTCTGCCTGTGAAACACCAGATGACAGTTTATAACTGGGTCGGGAGTCAAACCCAGGCTACACTGCTTATGGGTGAGTGTGCTTACCTTGCGCCGAGGTCTAGGCTATCTTGCCATCCCCTAAAAGAGCATTATGAAGTCAAAGCTGAATTGCAAGGCATCTCGATCATGATCTGCTTGCTTTGTGGCCAATTTTCTCTGTGTGGAACGTTTTTGAGAGGTAATTCTCCATCATGTTCCCTCCAAATCAAAATACGCACCATTTCATACCCAAAAGTCATTGAATGCTGTCCATCTGCGACGTGGCTCATCTAATCTAATGTAATGTAATGTACCTTCAGGAAGTATTGTTGTGGCTCTGCAAAGCCAGCACTCTTCCAAGACAATGGCACCCAACATTTAGTGTTCCCGAGACAGTTATTTCTTTAATATTCGGAAAGGAAGGCCTTTCCACATGTCTTGTGGGTTCATGGGACAGGATGCGTTGTGTAGGGCTTTCATATATGTCTTCAATCCCTTATTCTTTCATTTATTTTACTTCCCTTTATTTCACACACGAACCCCACCATGCATGCACACCATGGGCCGGGCAGTGACCTCATGAGGATATGCTGTAGCGTCACCGTTCAAACTGCACGCCATTTCCTATTCAAACGGTATGCCATAAACCAGCCAACACCTCACCTCAGACCCTCACCACGCTCACGACAATGCCACAACCCTCACCATAATTCCTACAACGCCTTCTGAAAATCCCCACAACGACCTACACTCGGTCTACTCGCCACAATCGCCTCATCTGCTTCAATCTCATCAGCACAATTGCTTTAACCACTTCCAATGCTTCAACGCCTTCACCACAAATGCCACAGCGCTTCCTCTACCTAACTACAACCACGACAAACCACCCCAACCACAGTTAACTCCCTGGACGTTCACCACAGTCTCTGAAGATGCCAGGGGAATGAAGGACATTACGAGCCGGGGTATTTCTGCTTGTAATTTGAAGTGCAAATATGCACTGGGGCTCATTCAATGACGTCCGGGTAGCCTGGCACTATGCTAAATAACAACGCTCGAACGGAGTTCAGCGCACGTTCATGGCCGTAGAGCGCTCCGAAAACCCTCGGCCAATATTAATTACGGAGCTGCGTTACATGGCGAGGCTAGAGTGTAACTGAAGCCATTTTCGGCTCTGGAATCTGGTGGGGCGTGGCTATGGCTCAGGGTGATGGCCATGTGCCAACGGGGGAGCTCGGAGATGCCTTCAAGGTCTTTTGATTCGCTTTCTGGCCCCCCCTTCACTCTGGGCTCTATAAAAGTGAGCAAATGCATCTCTTTCACCCCGTCTCAAGCAGAATCTCTTCGTCCGCATACTTTGCCGAGCCGAGCATCATCCGAGCTGAGATGGCAGCACAACCGAGCGAAGCGAGCAGGGTGGAGTGAGCGTTGCCGTGGTTATTGCCAGGTCTTCCCCAGGTTATTGGCGCTTGGCTTTGACGCCACTCCACAGTCATCCTCCTTAACCAAATATTTACAGACTTTCTCACACGTGCCCCATTGGGTTGTCTTCTCACGCATCTTTTTCTCCAATCTGCGTCTCGTCCACTGTCGACGCATAAACTACAAGAGCAACAATTACCGATTCGCTCTGTCTCACACTTCCTCTTGCATCACGCTGCACTACACATTTTGCACCTCCCACTCATGCACCACAGACACCCCCAGTTTTCTTCCCTCCCCCTTCCTAAGTGAATGGGTTGCATAGGTTCGTCGACCATGCCAGGGACGAAGTTGCCTGCACCTCAACTGCCTCTCTTCTTTCTGGATTCGTGTGTGAGTGAGTGAGTGAGATAAATACCCAAAAGTCATTGAATGCTGTCCATCTGCGACGTGGCTCATCTAATGTAATGTAATGTACCTTCAGGAAGTATTGTTGTGGCTCTGCAAAGCCAGCACTCTTCCAAGACAATGGCACTCAACATATAGTGTTCCCGAGACAGTTATTTCTTTAATATTCGGAAAGGAAGGCCTTTCCACATGTCTTGTGGGTTCATGGGACAAGATGCGTTGTGTAGGGCTTTCATACATGTCTTCAATTCCCTATTCTTTCATTTATTTTACTTCCCTTTATTTCACACACGAACCCCACCATGCATGCATGCACACCATGGGCCGGACAGTGACGTCATGAGGATATGCTGTAGCGTCACCGTTCAAACCGCGTGCCATTTCCTATTCAAACGGCATGCCATAAATTTGCCAACACCTCACCTCAGGTGTTAACTTACGTTAAGATAAATCTTAACGCAAGTTAAGATTGTAGATGCTTATCTCGGGTTAATTCTGCTCTGTGCCCTATTTCTTTTTCTAAATAATAATTGGATTTCATTTTCCACATTCACACATTTCTTGCTTTCCCCTGCTCTCCATTTTGTGAATAAACCCCTTTTTAATGTGCCACATAACATTCCTTGCCCTTGTTTGTAATAAATTGCTTTTGTTATAAATGTACCCAGCTCGTTTTGTCTTTTCTTTTGTTGGTCCAGCATGGTCTGCACATTAATTTTGGCGGGAAGTTATACCCCACCAAATTTGCTCGTTAGCCAGCGCACACTCACTGTAACAGGTCAAGTAGATCAGGTCAGGTATGGGAGCATGCGCCGGAGCAGCAAGTTGCTGTGTCCACTTTCCGCCGGTACTCCAGGGGCCTCCGTCTGGCCATCCCCCAGGCAGTAACGGTATCCGAATCAGTATCCTTTGACATTTTCACATTTTGTGTGTTACAGCCTGAATTTAAATTGGATTAAATTGAGATTTTTTTGTCACTGATCTCCACATAATGCCCCATAATGTGAAAGTGGATTTTTTTAGATTTTTTTTTACAAACGAATTAAAAGTAAAAAGCTGAAATGTCTTGCATCAATTAGTATTTAACCCCTTTGCAATGACACTCCAAATTGAGCTCAGGTGCATCCAATTTCTTTTTATCATCCTTGAGATGTCTCCACAACTTGATTGGAGTCCACCTGTGGCCAATTCAATTGATTGGACATGATTTAGAAAGAAACACACCTTTCTAGATAAGGTCCCACAGTTGACAGTGCATGGCAGAGCAGAAACTCCACCATGAAGTCCAAGGAACTGTCCGTAGAACTCTGAGATAGAATTGTGAGGAGGCATAGATATGGGGAAGGAAATAAAATAATTTAGTGTTGTAAGTTCCCAGGAGCACAGTGAGCTCCATCATTAGGAAATGGAAAGAACATGGAACCACCCAGACTAATCCTAGTGCTGGCCATCTGACCAAACTGAGTAACCAGGTAATAAGGACCTTGGTCAGGGAGGTGATCAAGAACCCAATGACCACTCTGACAGAACTCCACAGTTCCTTGGCTGAGATGAGAGAACCTGCCGGAACGACAACAGTCTCTGCAGCACTTCACAAATCTTGGCTTTATGGGAGAGTGGCCAGACGGAAGCCACTCCTGAGAAAAAGGCACATGACAGCATGCCCGGAGTTTGCAAAAAGACACTTGAAAGACCGAGAGCATGAGGCTAAATATTATGTGGTCTGATGAGACAAAAATTTAACTCTTTGGCCTGAATGCAAAGCGCTGCGTCTGTGGGAAACCGAGTGCAACTCATCATCCATCTAATACCATCCCTACCGTGAAGCATGGTGGTGGCAGCATCATCCTATGGGGATAGTTTTCAGTGGCAGGGACTGGGAGACTTGCAAGGATAGAGGGAACAATGAATGGAGCCAAATAAGGCAAATCCGTGAGGAGAACCTGCTTCAGACTGCAAAATACCTGAGACTGCGTTGAAGATTTATGCTCCAACAGGACAGTGACCCCAAGCATACAGCCAAAGCAACACTGTAATGGCTTCAGAACAAGACTGTGAAAGTCGTTAAGTGGCCCAGCCAAAGGCCAGACTTGAATCCCATTGAAAATCTGTGGAAATACTTGAAGATTGCTGTTCACCGTCGCTCCCCATCCAACTTGACAGAGCTTGAGCAAATCTGCAAGGAAGAATGGGAGAAAATCCCCAAATCCAGATGTGCAACGCTGATACAGACATCCCCAAGAAGACTCGAAGCTGTAATCACTGCCAAAGGTGCTTGAAGAAAGTATTGACTTAGGTGGCTGAATCCTTAAGTAAATTTGATATTCCTCTGTTTCATTTTCAATAAATTTGAAGAAGTTTCCAAAAACATGTTTTCACTTTGTCATTATGGGGTATTTTGTGTCGATCGGTTGCAAAAAATTTAAATTTAATCCATTTTATTTCAGGCTCGACACAACAGAGCTCGACTTGTTCACGTTCGCGACAATTTGTGATTCCATTAAGTGTGTTTTGAGCTGTAGATATATACTCGGTGTACAAAACATAAGGAATGCCTGCTCTTTCCAAGAAATAGACTAATCATACGAATCCAGGTGAAAGCTATGACCCCATCGTGATAGCACCTGTTAAATCCACTTCAATCGGTGTAGATGAAGGGGAGGAGACAGGTTAAAGAAGGATTTTAAAGCCTTGAGACGACTGAGGCATGGATTGTGTATGCGTGACATTGAGAGGGTGAATGTGCAAGACAAAAGATTTAAGTGCCGTTGAACGGGGTATGGTAGTCGGTGCCAGATGCACCAGTTTGAGTGTGTCAAGAACTGCAATGCCGCCGGGTTTTTCACGCTCAATAGTTTCCCGTGTATATCAAGAATGATCCACCACCCAAAGGACATCCAACCAACGGCAGGCCAGTGGTCGAAAATGGCTCATTGATGAAAGAGGCCAAAGGAGGCTGACATTAATTGTGTAGAAAAACAGGTGGGCTACAGTTCGTCAGCTGACATTCCAATACAACATTGGTGCTGAAAAACCAATAAAAGAATGCACAACTCGTCGTACCTTGACACGAATGGGGTATGACAGCCGACGACTGTACAGAGTTCCACTTCTTTCAGCAACAAACAAGAACCTGTGGTTGCAGTGGGCTAAGGAATAAAAACACTGGTGGACAGTGGAGGATTGGAAAACCATTGCCTGGTCTGATGAATCCTCATTCCTACTGTTTCACACTGATGGGAGGACTGGGGTATAGGGAATCCACATTAGTACATGCATCTATCATGCCGTGTATCAACAATGCAGGCTGGTGGTGGTGGTGGTATGATGGTGTGGGGTGTGTTTTCATGGCACACATTGGGCCCCTTGATAAAAGTGGAGCAACGTTTGAATGCCACAGGATATCTGATCATTGCCAATCAGGTGCATCCCTTCATGACAGCAGTGTATCCATCTGTGACTAGATTTCTTCAGCAGGATAATGCCCCATGCCACAAGGCTCGGATTGTCCAGGAATGGTTCCACAAACATGGCAGTGACTTCAGCTTATTGCAGTGGCCTGCCCAGTCACCAGATCTCAATCCAATACAGCATCTATGGGATGAGATGGAATGAGCTATTCAGAGTAGAGATCCACTATCAAGCAACTTGACACAACTGTGGGAAGCATTGGAGTCAATGTGGGCCAACATCCCAGTGGAACGCCTTTGATACCTTGTGGAGTCAATGCCCCCAACAAATTGAGGCTGTTCTGGGGGAAAAAGGGATGGAATCAACCAAACTCAATATTAGGAAGGTGTTCCTCATGTTTTGTACACCGAGTGTATAATTGGCAATCTGGTTTGTGAGCATTAATCATTGTGGCATTTTGTGTGAATTTTATCGAGCCACCTTTCATCTTGCTTCCCTTGTTTACCTTGATCTCTATGGTTTGGTCTGGATGGAGTCCAGAAAATGGCTTTACTGTGAGGAAAAAATGAGAAGTGCCCAGCCTCCATATCTTCATATCTCAAGAGCCAACTATCAAGTGTGGGTGTTCATGAATTATTCCAAACCCAAACCACCTCTTTCACCATTGGCTGGGCTGCAGATATGTCTGGCACAGTTCCTGTCATATCGTCCAAACCTGCTATGCCAGAAGACCTTTCAGTTGCATATAGCTTTTAAAAAAAATTACAAACCATGAAAAACCTCATAACACAACCCTTGGTCGATTGTGTAGACAAAACACCAAGATATTCAGACATGTAATACTCATGGCGGCCATTATGGAAAATATCCCCTCGCGGCTGTGCCTTATTTCTCAAAATGTGTAGAAGCTAAATTTAAGGGTTGTATCCCAAGGTACTTAAATCTACTCTCAAACTTAGTTCTCTGCAAAATAGTCATGTTGCTGCTGAAAGTAATCCGACTATTCCCCTACACTGCAGCAAGATTGTGTCAACATTATCATCAAAAATCTTCATTCTTTTATTTATTTATTTATTTATTTGTTTTAAAGCTGTGAATACGAAAGGAATCTGGCCTTTTTGAACTGTACATCGAAAATACAACTTTCCAATTTGGACAAAAATGAAAACCGTTGCTCAAATGAACATTTGATATTCGTTGTGATCATGTGTTATTTGCTGTATGGGATGTGTCAGACTGCCTGGAGTTCATGTTCTGTCAGCTTGTCCGGTGTGCTGTCGGGGGTCTTTATCCTCTATTATCTGTTTGATTTATTTTGACACACATAGGGAGAGCAAAATCTTTTCCCAACCATGAAGCATCCTCTGCCAGTGGCACACTGTTCTATAAACTTTAAATGAAATTTTTTTTTTACTGCCAGCTGTGCGTTATGGCATTGGAGGTGTTTGAACAATCCTCTAATATCTGGCAAGAAGCCACAACTTTACTCTGCACAGTTTCAGTTCACTGCTCACTTGCCTTTGTTCTGCCATGCCAGTCACATGCAAGGACAAGGTTGAAACCATTCCATGGCACCGTGTCCCAGACGCAATTTATACTGCGGAACGAGATGAAATTGTGACACACTCGCCCTATTTAAAAGTAAAGGGCTTGCACATATAAACGAAGACCTTTTCCTTTTTTACTTCACTCACTTTGTTACTGCAGCATGGCTTCAAAACTCAAAGTAAGGTCCTCGTTTACTCGCAACTGATTGGCTGCCGCCTTCATCCTCCCATTCCCAATCACCGGTGTTCCACTTTGTCACCGTTTCCAATCTGCAGGCTGCCCTTTTGAGGATTTCAGCAATCTAGAGATGCAGCTGGATGGTATTTGTGGTGGATTTGTGGATTTTGTCCAAATGAAGAATGTGCATTGCATGCATGCTACCGCACTCTACCACTGAATGCAATCGCAAATGGAATCGATGGGGCTTTGCGGTTGAATTTGGGTCATAATTGCTTTTGGGAGACGGGGTAATGGTTAACATGATGGATTGAGGGGCTGACTTTTTCAGGTGAATCTAGTCTGAGACAAATTTTTGATAAAAATAATTAAATGACTGGATAATTTTAAATTGTTTCAAAGAAAAATGTTTGGTGATATCCGTAAAAATTGGGGCTTACATGCACCTGCTAAACAGCGCACCTCCAGCTTGTGTGCCCAGATTAAATACTTTATTCTCTTTCTTTGTGGAAATATTTGGACGAAGTGGGTTTTTTTTGCCCCTCCCTTTTAAAATCACCGTCTCCATTTATATCGATCATTACCATCCTGTTGCTTCAAAATAGATTTCCTGCTTTGCTGTGGATCATGTGTAGCTTGTGTGACAGCACATTAGAAGTGGCTCCACCTGATGGGACAAATGTAAAGACACTAATCAGATTTTTCAACACAACCTAGTTTTGCGCTGAACTTCCATTTCAACCATGTTTGCTGTATTTATTACAACGCGGTGACATCGCGCTGTTATATAATTGACCATTCTGTCCTGTGTCTTCTGTCACACTTATGGCCGCGTACGTCCCTTTGATCTGAGGGCTATAAATATAAATTTGTCCAACGTCACAACTCTTCCCATCATGCCTGCTAATTCACCGTGTCTACATTTATATTTTATAACTGCAAAATTGTTTCATCATTCTTAACCTTTTACTGCTCCCAGCCACGCGATATCAAAGTATTCGCTTCTTGTTTATTTATTTATTTATTTTATTCATTTATCTTGCTTGCTGATGCTGTGTTGGTAAGATTATGAGAGCCAGACAATTGAGCTTTGCACAGGCTATCAGATGAAGTTTATTTTAGCTGTTGCTCTGTAATTGTTCATCACTACCAGTACTGGATCAAGCTTCACAGTCTCATAAGAGTCCTTGTCCTTCGCCTTTGTTTTGTGTTTTTAGTCCCCTTCCCTGGACAGTTATACAACGAGAGAGGGGGAGAGAGAAAGAGAGAAAGAGAGAAAGAGACACACACACAGAGATGGATGGAGGTTGAGGGACAAGGACATTCAAAGGCATTTGTAAACTCTATTGCCATGGATTTGCAAAGACCTTCGGGGACGATGAACAAATTAACATAGCTTATGTGTTTTGAGCAGAAGGCTCGTGATGTTCGCACGCCAGGTTCAGAGGGAAACACCAAACAGGCCAGCCTTCAGAAATAGATTAAAACTTTTTTTTTGTTTCAGCATTCATTTTAAAGATTTTTTTTGACAATAATATAAGGCACAGAGTTGAACTTGTACATAAATTGATATGCAGACAAAGATTGTAGAGGTCATTCATTGTACTTTTGTGTTGATAAGGATATTTCTACACTATGAACATATATATATATATATATATATATATATATATATATATATATATATATATATATATATATATATATATATATATATATATATATATATATATATATATATATATATATATATATATTGTTACGGTTGTGGAAATTCGCATTACACCATAAAGAGTCCTCAGGTGAGATTTCTCGGTAAGTCCATGTGTAGTTAGCCCAAACCCGTTGTATAGAGGGAATATGTGTGATTCATCCGGGCTGCGACGATTTGGGTTAGCCATTTTTTTCTTTCTCTATTGTTATTTTCGACCATTAAGCCGCCAACAACGCAAACAGCCACTACCCTTACCTTCACAACTCCATCCCTCAACATCGCTTCACCGCCATTCCCAAACGACACCATGACCATCAAATCACCACCGAAAACCCTCCACCACCTTCGCCTTTCTCCTTCACAACCAACAACCGCACCACCTGTGAACACTGAACGTCGGGCTGTCTCGGGCCTGTTCGGCTATTGGTGCCAAGCGCACCGAGCCGCGAGCGCGAATGGCGGCCTTTCCGAGGGGAAAATTCGGATCCAAAATGCTTCACGCCCACTTCCCCTCCGTCCAATGGGCGAACGCGAGGCGGCTTGGCCCCACCTCCAAGCGCGTGTATGTGAAGTCCGTTTATGCAGATATGCGGATCAAGGGAGGTTCACGCCCCTTTTTGCCTGACCAATGGCTGAACAGAGGGTGGCGTGGCCCCGCCTCCAATCACGTTTTGATCTGCATATTTGCATATCAGCTCCTCCTGAGACCTATAAAGAGACGAGCGCAAGGCGACTCGCAAGCGTGAGTTGGGAGAAGAGCGGGGCAAAGCGTGAGTTGGAGGCGTGAGTTAAAAGCGGGAGTTGGGAGAAGAGCGGGGCAGAGCTGAGTGGAACAGGAGGGCGTGAGTTGGGAGAACAGCGGGGCAGAGCTGAGTGGAACTGAGAGAGGGTGAGTCGAGCTTGGAGAGAAGTTGTGGAGGAGTTGCAGGGAAGACGGCGGACGGCGACGAGGTCGCGGTGTGGGGGTCGCTCGACTCGTCGCGAGATCCAGGCCGACCAGCCATACCCCTCTCCCTGAGCATCAACGATTCCCCCCCCCATTCGCGCTGAGATAGTGCCGAGGGGGGCCCCCGTTCCCCCCCACCCTAAACGTGGTGCAAACGGGCCGCTCACGCGGAGCACGCCGGAGAGGACTCGCCGACCACGCCAGGGCACGGAGTCGGGGCGCAGCGGCGCGAACATTGCGGCTTGGCGGCCATCACGTCACGAGGACGTGGGTAAGACCTCCCCGGTCTTGTGGACCTGGCCGATCCTCCAGGATTCACGTACATTTGGTCTACGGGCCTGTCTGCCTCCTTGCCTGTGAGGGTGGCTTTCTTCCTTTGCTTTTTGCGTAAATGCTTGTGGTGGCGCTGTCTTTCAAGTAGAACTGTGTCAGTGTTGCCGTGTGTCTGCAGATATTCGGTTTTAACCCTGCATTTGCTTTTGTTGCATTTTTGTATGGCTGTATATACGTGCTTGTCTGTGTGTGTGTGTGAATAAAATGCTTGCTTGTTGAACTGTTCCCGCTCTGCTTCGTCTCCTTCCTTTTTATTGACTCTCCATCCTGCATCGCGTAAGAGATTCGTAGTGGGTTTAAGACTCCTGGTAATTAATCGGAACCGTCAAGGCCGACGATAACTCCGCTCGGTTATCTCTGTAATACGGAACGAACCGCTTAAGCGGTTCGTGTCCGGAGTCGGCCTGTGGCGTGGTACGATCGCCCGATTAACCATCCGCGTAGGTACTTAGGTAGGTCAAGTTTGGCGAACAACCCTATCCTATGTGGGTGGCCGATTGGCACGATTGTGGTGAGGTCGAAATATCCACCTGTGACTAGCTCCCGGCGTTGTTCCGAGAGGGTCACGACTGAATTGTCCGTCCGGTGGGCGACGTGCCGCGATTCGAGTTATGTGGCCGATCGCACGCCGGCGGGTGCGAATTCGCAATACTTGTGTACAGGAGTGTGTGATTCAAATCCACCTCGGTCTCCAACTAAATTCACGGAACCGGATCAGGGGTGAGTGAAGCGACCCTCCGTGTTCTCCAAATTACGAGCAGGCTAAATTAATATCTTACGAGAAATAAGATGGAGTCTCAAGGCGAACGGGAGCCGGGGGTATTAGAAATGGACATGGATTGGTAGAATCCATGGCTCAGGATGAGAACCCCGAGCAGGAAATGCTTGTTGTGCAGGAGCAATACCCCCCCAACCGAACCCGGAACCTGAAATGGGCGCGGCAGTGGCAGAGGCCGCGGTGTATGACACCCCCCCACCCCGCCTCCGTCAAAGTCCTCCCCCAGTCCCCGGCGGACCCGCGCCTGAGGGCGAAGCGATTGCCACAGACCCACTTAACGTGGGCCAGGTAGACATGATTTTGCAGGCAATAAGCGGAATGATGTAACAAATGAACGAAAAGATGGATGGAAATACGCTACAAATGAACGAAAAGATGGATGGAAATACGCAACGAATGAAAGAAGAAATGAAAGAAATGCGGGGTGAGATGCAGAACATGGGGCAGAACCTCCAATGAGGGCAAGAAGCATTAGAGAAAGAATTGAGGGAGGCGAAAGGCAAAATGGCAGAAGATATCGACACAATGCGAAAGGGAGTAAACGAATTAAAGGAAAGTGTAAAAGAGGTGCGGTCCACACTTAAGGCGGGCGAGGAAGACGTAAAAGAAAAATGGTGACAGTCGCAGAGGAACTGGAAAAAGTAAAAGAGGGACAAGACCAAATAAAGGGGGAAATGTAGAAGAACACGGCGGCAATAGGACAATTAAAAAAGAGCAGGGGAGAATAAGAGAGGGATTGGGAGCCGTGAAGAGGGAGTGTGAGAAGAGACATCAGGACATGACTGAGAGGGTTGAAAACCTGCGGCAGGAGGTAAAAGCGGAGACACAGAAGGGATTAAAGGCCGTGGGGAATGAATGTAGAAAGAGACATGAGGAAGTAATTATGGAAATGGAGCGGAAAGCCAGAGAAAAGACAGAGGAACTGGGGAAACGGATAGAAAAACACGAGGGCGAGACGGAAGAGCAGTTTAGGACGACGGGGGGGGGGGGGGGGAAATCCAAGACAAATAAGGTGGTGACACAGGTAAAAGGGGAAGTGGAGCAAATAAGAGAGAAAGTCGGGGAACTATCGCTAGGGACGCAAAAGGGAGGAGAACGGGAGATGGGAGAACTAAATGAGGTAATAGAGGGGAAAATAAAGGAAATGGAGAGGAGACTGGCGGAATGTGTGGAGACCCGGTGTGAGAGGCAGGGTGATCTCCTTCAGGAACAGGGGGAGAGGATATACTCCCTTGAGGCGGATCGTGCCCAGGTGGAGCCGGCGTCACAGGGCAGAGTAGGAGGGTTGCCCGTTGCGGGGGTGTGCATGCCGAGCTTGGGAAAAATAGAGGCCGCGGGGTCTTTTGGCCGAATGCGGGCACCCAGTATGACTGTTCCGGTAGGTGTGCAGAGTGCGAGTCCGATGGCTTGGGATAGTAAGCGGGACGACGTGGGGCACGGACAGACACAGACAGGGGTGGTAAATTCCCCGGGCAAATGGCTCGGACCCTGCGGGAGTGAGACACCGTTGGGACTTGGGAGGTACACCCCTCCAGGAGTCCCTTGGGAACTGGAGGGGGGGGCTCAAAAGGACCAAGGGTGCTGCTACCCCCGTACGATGGCAAGACGGACTTGAGGGCATATATGGCCCAGTTCCAGTGCGTTGCCAGAGGCAATGGCTGGAACGAGGTGCAGGGTGTGGCACAGTTCACGGCGGCCCTGTGTGGCGCGGCCTTGGAAGTCCTGACCACAGTACCCAGTGAGGCGGTGACCCTGGAGGATCTCCATTCGGCCCTAAAAACCGATTTGGCATGGACCAGCAGAGTGAGCTTGTTAAAGCTCAGCTCAACGGGTGCAAACGACGCTCCCAGGAACCGCTGGGAGAATTGGCACACGACATTCGCCGCTTGGTGGGGATCGCGCACGCCAACATGCTGCCGGAGTACCGGGAGGAAATTGCCCTGGACCATTTTCTCCGAGCGATAGGGGACACCGATGCCGGGGCATTGCTGACCGTATGGCGCCCGGACAACATCCAGAAGGCGGCTGATACTACCGCCTGCTGGGAGGCAGCCAGAACGCCGTTGGGAGGGCTGGGCGGCATGCTGTAGCAGTCCGGCAGGTGGGCCCGTGAACGATAATGCGAGGGAAGCCAGGGTGGCTACCATGGGCGACCGGGCGAACATCGAGAAGATGGTCCAGAACGCGGTTGATAGCCAGTTGGCAAGAACTGGACCGAGGCGGTCGGGCCCAGGAAGGGCGGGGGATGGGCCATCAGGGGGTACCCCAATTCGGAACGGAGGGGGGTATAATTCGGCATACCGGAGGCAAACACCTTACCAGAGGAGGTGTTATAATTGTGGCGTAAGGGACCACCTGCAGCGGGAGTGTAACGCCCCACGCAGGTAAAGGCCCCCACGAAGGGAAGAGCCACGGCCCCCCAGACCACCAACTCCGCCCCGGGCCAATAGGGATAGCCAGGCCAACCATCACCCCCCCACCAGTCCCCGGGAAACTAAGAAGTGCCGAACATGTAGGGCCGTGTTCGGCAGACTCAGACGGAGAAGAGCCCTCAGAACTGTGACAGGTCATCAATTGTGGCCAAATTGGCAATGGCAGCTTAACAATTCGGTGCAAGGTTGCCGGCGTAGGGGTAGACGCCGTTGTGGACACAGGAGCAAGCGCCACGATCATCAGCCCTGTGGTCCTTGATTCGAGTGTAGATGGTTGGGATGAGATCCACCGTCTGCAAAACCATAGTTTGCAGCTCGCTACCGGGGCAATGGCCCCCATCATAGGACGTGGTTTCGTGTCCTTTAAATTGGGCACCGTGAAAACAAGGATAGAGGTTTGGGTGGCGAAGGTGTGCGACCCATGTCTAATAGGGTTGGATGTGCTAACGGCCGGTGGTTGTAAGATCGACTTGGGTCGGGGGGTCATGCAGTTGGGTGGTGAGGAGTTGCCGTTAGGGGGCGTGAGCACGGATGAGAGGGTGCAGCTGGAGGCTCCTGACTCCATGGTCATTCCCCCAGGTGCCGAGGCGGTGGTCCTGGCCCGGTGGCGAGCACACCCAACGTGGCAGGGCTCCTGCGGCCTGGCGGAACTACCGGCAGGGCCATCAACCCCGGGTTTAGTTGTGGGCCGCACCCTGGTAAGTACCGACGGGCCAATAGTGCCCGTTCGGGTGATAAATGTTAGCACGGAACCACGCACTATCAGGAAGGGCACGAAGGTGGCAGATTGCACCCTAGTAAAAGAGGTCGCAGAGCTGAGGGACGATGACGTCGAGCCGGACCACCCCCAGAGGGAGTCTCCAGACTTGACGAGGAATTGGCCCGGTCCCATTTGCGAGATGGTAAATCGGTGTAGTATTGATTTGGAGGATGCCCAGCGGGAGGCCTTATACAAACTGGTTGACCGACACATGGGGATCTTCTCCTTGTCACCCGAGGATATTGCACGTACGGGCCTGGTGCAACATCAGATCCACACCGATTGGGCCTGGCCTGTCCGTCAGCCTGCTCGAAGGCTCCCATGGAGCAAAAGAGAGGAGGCTGATGAACAGGTTGAAAAGATGCTCAATGCAGGTGTCATTGAGCCCTCGGGAAGTCCTTGGATGTCACCGGTTGTGCTGGTCAAAAAGAAGGATGGGACCACGCGTTTCTGCGTGGACTATCGCCAGCTGAACAACGTAACACTCAAAGACTCCTATCCCCTGCCTAGAATTGATGATACCCTCGATGCCGTTTCAGGCTCCAAATGGTTCTCAACCTTGGACCTCAAGAGTGGGTATTGGCAGGTGGAGATGGATAAGACGGGGAAGGAGAAAACGGCATTTTCCACAGGGAAGGGACTGTATCAGTTCACTGTGATGCCGTTCGGTTTGTGTAACGCCCCCGCCACCTTTGAGAGATTGATGGAGCGTGTGCTAGGCGGCATGCCATGGCAATCATGCCTGGTGTATCTGGATGACGTCCTGGTACACGCTAAAACATTCACCCAGGAGATAGCCAATTTGGACCAGGTGTTTGGGCGCCTCAGGCAGGCAGGGCTAAAATTGAGCCCCGAGAAATGCACTTTGTTCGCGACAGAGGTGGCCTATCTCGGACACGTGATAGGCCGCGAGAGGGTGAAGACCGACCCCGAAAAAATTACAGTGGTAGAGGAGTGGCCCGTACCTACAACTGTCAAACAGGTACGGGGCTTTTTGGGACTTTGCTCCTACTACCGGCGCTTCGTGGCAAACTTTGCGGAGATAGCTAGGCCCCTTCACCGGTTGACAGAGAAGGGGTTGAGATTTAATTGGACAGGGGAATGCCAGGAGGCCTTCCTCAAATTAAAGGGGTGTTTGACATCTACACCCGTTTTAGCGTACCCCACTGATGACGGGATGTATACCCTGGACACGGATGCAAGCCAGGAAGGATTGGGAGCAGTCTTCTCAGACACAGGGGGGCGTGGAAAGAGTGATCGCGTATTACAGTCGGGCCATGAGTAGGCCCGAACGAAATTATTGCGTTACTCGCAAGGAGCTATTGGCTATGCTGTCTGCGGTGAGCCATTTCCACCCGTACTTGTACGGGAGGAAATTTTTGGTTCGAACTGACCATTCCTCCTTGCAATGGCTCTTACGGTTCAAGGAACCAAGCTGTTAACCATGAATGGTTAACAAGGAACGGTTCAACCATGAATGTCGCACTCAGGGTTCCGAAGGTAAAACGTACTAGGGGAGAACTACACATGATTGCACACGAAAATTTGACGACTCGGGACGAGTCTGTAAAAAGGGGAGGCAGTAATGTTACGGTTGTGGAAATTCGCATTACACCATAAAGAGTCCTCAGGTGAGATTTCTCGGTAAGTCCATGTGTAGTTAGCCCAAACCCGTTGTATAGAGGGAATATGTGTGATTCATCCGGGCTGCGACGCTTTGAGTTAGCCATTTTTTTCTTTATTGTTATTTTCGACCATTAAGCCGCCAACAACGCAAACAGCCACTACCCTTACCTTCACAACTCCATCCCGTAAACATCGCTTCACCGCCATTCCCAAACGACACCATAACCATCAAACCACCACTGAAAACCCTCCACCACCTTCGCCTTTCTTCTTCACAACCAACAACCGCACCACATGTAAACACTGAACGTCGGGCTGTCTCGGGCCCGTTCGGCGATTGGTGCCAAACGCACCGAGCCGCAAGCGCGAATGGCGGCCTTTCCGAGGGGAAAATTCGGATCCAAAATGCTTCACGCCCACTTCCCCTCCGTCCAATGAACGAACGCGAGGCGGCTTGGCCCTGCCTCCAAGCGCATGTCTGTGAAGTCCGTTTATGCGGATCAAGGGAGGTTCACGCCCCTTTTTGCCCGACCAATGGCTGAACAGAGGGTGGCGTGGCCCCGCCTCCAATCACGTTTTGATCTGCATATTTTCATATCGGCTCCTCCTGATACCTATAAAGAGACGAGCGCAAGGCGACTCGCAAGCGTGAGTTGGGAGAAGAGCAGGGCAAAGCGTGAGTTGGAGGCATGAGTTAAAAGCGTGAGTTGGGAGAGTGCGGGCAGAGCTGAGTGGAACGGGAGGGCGTGAGTTGGGAGAAGAGCGGGGCAGAGCTGAGTGGAACTGAGAGAGGGTGAGTCGAGCTTGGAGAGAAGTTGCAGAGGAGTTACAGGGAAGACGGTGGACGGCGACGAGGTCACAGTGTGGTGGTCGTTCGACTCGTCGCGAGATCCAGGCCGACCAGCCATACCCCTCTCCCTGAGCATCAACGATTCCCCCCCCCATTCGCGCTGAGATAGTGCCGAGGGGGGCCCCCGTCACCCCCCACCCTAAACGTGGTGCCAATGGGACCGCTTGCGCGGAGCACGCCGGAGAGGACTCGTCGACCACGCCAGGGCACGGAGTCGGGGCGCAGCGGCGTGAACATTGCGGCTTGCCTGCCATCGCGTCACGAGGACGCGGGTAAGACCTCCCCGGTCTCGCGGACCTGGCCGATCCTCCAGGATTCACGTACATTTGGTCTACGGGCCTGTATGCCTCCTTGCCTGTGAGTGTGGCTTTCCTCCTTTGCTTTTTGCGTAAATGCATGTGGTGGCACCGTCTTTCAAGTAGAACT